>NC_046614.1:12417332-13617332 GCF_900324465.2 Anabas testudineus | reverse complement strand
TGTTTCCTATATACTTTGTGCTTAGCAAAGCATCTGGAGCCAATGAGCCGTGCAAGTTTGTCAAAGTGTCACACAGCGTTCTTTAAAAGGACAGTGGGACATGCCCTCGCGCCCAAGCCCCCCCCCCAACACAAGAAAATTAATAGAATTTAAAGGCAAAATTGCAAAATGGAAAAAAGGAAGATATGTAATGACAAGGAAACACTGGAAATAATATAAAGAATAAGAACAAAGGTTGAAAAGCAGCTAAATGATCCATGTTGGCTCATAAGGATGTAAAACCATGCACCATGCTCTTGTTCGCATCCTAGATAGAATCAGGACAGGAAGATAAAGTACTGAGGAGACACATCCCTTTGCATGTTTTTTAATCCTTCCATCTTTGAAGCTGTTGACATCTATGTGTCCTCTGCACAGGTGCGGATTTTCCCTTACCTCATTGGACGAGAATCTGCGTTTGCTGATAACCTCAAATGGATGGCTTGTGCCAACAAAGGTTTGAGACGTTTGATAAACACTTTTCAAGACAGCTCCGTATCAGGGTGTCAAAAATGGCCAACATGGTGTTTCTGCGCACTAATGCAATAGGCTGAAGATGTGTGGGTATGCATATGTGTTTGTTATGCATGTTTGTGCGTGCACGTGCGTGTGTATGTGCCGTCTCAGTCTCCTTCTGCCAAGAGGCAATGAAGTGGCACTTGGGGGGTTCAGAGGTCAATCTGCTCTAATCCCTCTTCCTGTCAGAGTGTCTCCCCCTCGGCTGCTCACTGCTGATGCCTCCCGCGTGTCAGCGTTTCGGATGAGTGCCCTCTGGAAGGGAAAGTCACAGCCAGGAAAACAGATCAGAGAGGGACTGTGGAGAGACAAGCCCCAAACATCCTTCCACATAAAGACCCCCACTGTGAAATAACCTTTCATGTCCAATATGAAACATTGTCAGCACCAGCAGGAACTGACACCAAGTCAAATGACTCCTGCGTCGCTCCAGAGTAGTTGTTATCTACATAACTGCATTGACTTAAGTACCACACTTCAGAGAGTTTTGTAATATTTCTACTTGATCGTTTCATGCTACTTGACACTTCACTATATTTTTAGGGAAACTTTGAGGGAGTTTGTAAAAAAGTATATTTTAATGTATCGAATCACTTTTTAGTTTGCACAGCAACATTCTGCACACGGAACGAACAAGCAGCTGATAAAATACTAGATACTAACTCTCCAGAATTAATTAGCACCTAATTAAAGGTTCATTCTACCGTGATTTCCTGATGGTCCGTAATTGGTTTTCAACACTCACAGGTCACATTTGGGAGGGAAAGGTGTGTATTGGCATGTAGTGTGTGGGGTTAAACTAGAACTTGACTACTTCTGGCTACTTCAGCTTTGAAATGGAATTTCATTAATTTAAACAGGCTCAGGAGACTTTATTTGAAATTACAGAACAATTTACTGACTAATTAAATCCAAACATTTATTAGAAAAAAGATCCTCTCCTTTGTCTTGCATGCTTTGGGGGCACTTGAACTCATCATCTCAGCATGTACAACGTCCTACAGCCCTGATTGTTTATAGTATTTGAGATTGTGGATGTAATGTTGTTAGTCTGATACTTCTTTCACCTTTAAACTTAACCTGTGACATTTTGGTCCAAATGGTCCAAATATGTTCACTGTGCCTCATTTGGGACAAATGTTTGTGTTTTATTGCAGGGTATTTCAGCCAGATCTCCACTTTAGCAGATGTTCAGGAGAACGTGATGAGGTATCTTCACGTCATGAGTCGCCCAAAGGTTATTGATCACGAACACGACACAGTGTGGACTGAAGCTTACGTGGACAGTGCTGTAAGTATATTATGGTGCTTTACTCTAAATGGCTTCCTGAGTGTTCGAGTTGTTAATCGGTCTATTCATCATACATTGGTATGTGTGTGCGAGACTGCATGGCTGTATGTACCATGAAATAAGATGCTTCAAACAGATCGTGGACAGAATAACAGAAACCTATAGGAATAAAATGCAACAACGAGTATAATTTAATAAATTTGTGTTATTTTGTCCATGTCTGCGTTGTACAGCGTGCACATGTGCATGTCTGCTCTCTGGTCGTTGCTCATCATGCTGCTGGAATGAATCCACATTATGAGCTTCATTAATCTGCCTGGATCTTCCACGCAGTGTACATCTGTCTTCACAAAGTCAATGCAGAATGTGCAGACTCTAACTCATGGACGATTCAATCTTATTCCGTCTCTTCTTTTCTTGCAGCTTTCCCAGGCTCACATGGTAAATATCTACATTTGATCACATCATGTTGGCGTAATTGATTGGTTATTTTTTTGTTGTCTGGTGGGACAGAGTAGTTCTGAACTGTTAGAGATCATGTTTCTGCTGAGACCCAGCTAATTTAAGTCACTGCAGTCCCACAGTCACAGCATATGGATAGTGTAGTGGTAAGATTGCTGCCTTCAATGCGGGAGACTGCGGTTTGAATCCCAACTGTGGACTACCTCTAGTAGAGGTCCTTAGGCAACACCTCCTACAGCTTACCCTGCCTCCCTCTGTACCTACTGTAAGTTGCTTTGGATAAAAGCATCTGCTAAATGTAAATGTATAAAGTGACTTTGGAGGTTGAATAGCTGCTTTTTGTCCCTACTTTTAAACATTATGCTTTCATATGTCCTAGGAAGTGTAAAATGAGGAGAACTTGCTCCCATCCTCCCTCTGAGGGACAGAAGTAGTAGAGAAGCATTTGTTGTACTTTCCAGTATGAGCATGCACACAATGAAACACACACACTCACATACACACACACACACAAGGAGTGGGAGATTGTCCTCTGGAGTGTGTGCTCTTGTATCTCAGCCTTAGACACACCATTCATCATTCAGTGGATCATTGCATTTTATCTCCTAAAGCCCATAATAAAACTGACATTGGAGGGAAGACCAAGAAAGAGAGAGAGAGAGAGAGATGGAGGTGGAGGTGGTTAGGCACTGTGTGTTCACCTGTGTGTGTGCATGTGTGTGTGTGTGTGCGTGCGTTCGTGTACAATAAGCAGTCCAGTTTTCTCTCCTATTGTGTGTGTGATGAATTTAAGGACCCTCCATTCTTCATTTTGTCAGGGAAGCTCGTACACACTGCAGTTCACAGCTCGTTTCCTTCTTATGCGTTCACATACACAAATGAACGTCAACCACACACAAATACACACGCACACAAACACACAGGCGCGGGCACACTCCACTGTGTTGACTCACGAGGTGAGGGAATAGCAGACCTACTTTAACTGAGCTCATGTGCTTAATTTTATCAGCCTTCATCGTGACCTCACCTCCTCTCTTGAGCCCATAGCGCCGTATTGCCCAACTTCAGAAATATAATGCATAGGACTTTAAACTATGTGGCAATATATTAAGAAATGAAAAATCATTATAAGAATCATTGGAGTTTATGTCAGTAGGAATAATCTAGTAATGTAATATGTTGTATATAATAGGAGTCTGAGCCATACTTTGACGTTGAATAACAGCATTTATGAGTAACTACACTGTAATTCTTTTTTTTTTCAGCTGAATGACAAAGGAGGCCCAAGTCTGATGACTACAGTAGCTATGCCTGTCTTCAGCACAAAGAATGAAACAGTATGTTGGTGACAACTTGAGAAACTAAATGAATACGTCGGCAGTTTTCATCTGAGGTTTGACTGTATGTGTTTTGAATCTTTTCATGCAGAAGAACCAGGGTATTCTGTTGGGGGTCGTAGGAACAGACATCCCTCTGCAGGAGCTGATGAAGCTCATCCCCAAACATATGGTACAATCAGCTGTCCTTGTGCTTTTGCTTTAAATAAATGAATGTATTAATATGCATTTTTTAAAACGCCTCTCATTTTGTGTCTCTAGTTAGGGATCCATGGCTATGCATTTGCCATCACAAACAATGGATACATCCTGACACATCCTGACCTCAGACCTTTGGTAACTCGTGTTTCTGAACATCTCTTTTACACCTGAACAGTCTCATAGCTTTCCCTGATTTTACCCTGTTCTTCCTTTTTGTTTTGTTCATACTGTTTTATGCATAACGAAAATTATGAACTTCCTTTGACAAGGGCACACAGAGACAAATGTGTTAATCTGGTTAGGAGGCTACATGGGCTCGTATAGTCTGTAATCCCCACCTTTTCCTTTGATGTATGCATGCAGGGATAAAGGCCACTCATAGGGCCGGCTGCCCTGAGATTTCCCAGAGGTAACTTAACACTCGCTGGCAGAGACCACAGCCGCTCGCCCTGGGACCGCTGGTTCCTCAGGAGCTATGGTTGTGCTAGTGGATCTGTGTGTGCCAGTGTTAGTGCTATTCCTCTCTGTGCAACTGTGCGTGTGTTAGTCTGTGTTGGTTTATTGTGAGTGTCTCTTTGTGGCTAAAAGTGTGCTGTGATTGTAGTCATTGACTTGTTGTTTATTTGTGCACTGGACGACATACAGAAGCAGCATTTGACATGTACAGTGTAATGTATTGATGTAGACGTGTCTGAGCGTGGATTTCCTATCAATCACATTAATTATTTGTGACTCACCTGACAGTGTTAATTTCACAGATGATTTGTTAAATAATTGCTCGACAAAACCTCCATAAGAGGGCTTGATAAATAAAAGCACACAGCAAGTGTTCATTTTAACAGGGACACACAGAAGACACATTGCACTGACTCATTTCACATGTATTTAATATCGTGCTCATGAATGTGCCACATGCAGATTTTACAGTTACAGAGTTAGAGTAGATTTCTAGACATGAACATTTTATAAGATAAAAACTGTATGCAAGTGGATCTTTAAACTGTGAATGTTGTGTTTCTCTGTGCAGTATCAGGAGGGTCAGAAAAGGCGGAAGCCCAACTACAGCAGTGTGGATTTGTCCGAGGTGGAATGGGAAGACAAAGATGACATTGTATGTGTCATAAAAACTTGTTGCCAAGTTGCCATTATTTTAAGTATAAATACGAAATCCTGGCCTTGTTTAGATTTAAAGTATGATACACTTGCCTGATTTCATACTGTAATCACATTGCATGTTCCTTTTTTAATCTATTATACAGAGCAGGATTATTGCTGAGTTTTCAGAGTCACTGTGAAATTGTAGCCACTGACAGGCTGCCAGGTCTATGACCCAACCGTGACTTCTCTGCTTTATCTTTCAGCTTCGCAACGCAATGGTGAACCGGAAGACAGGTACTTTCTCTATGGAGGTGAAGAAGACAGTGGATAGAGGGGTGAGGCTGCAGATAAAGATGTTTAGCCTGTCTCCCTATCAGATGAGTTGTTCTCTGTTTTCTCTGGACCAAAGCAGTAAATCTCACCCGGACTCCTTTATTCCATTGTTCTAGAGGCGTGTCCTGAAGATGCACAATGACTATTACTACACAGACATCAAGGGAACACCATTCAGGTGGAACAAAAGTTACACTCCTGAAAAGCCTTTCTAACCTCTCCATTTCGGTCAAATGCTGACTGACTGACTCTCTTTCCTGCTTTGTCTCTAGTGTCGGAGTGGCTCTTTCCAGAGGTCATGGCAAGTACTTCTTCAGAGGAAATGTGTCAATTGAAGCCGGTATGTTACTCCAATTCTGTTAAGATGCATGTTGCTCCAACCTGCTTATAGTGTCAGCCTACCCAGGCTGGCATTGCTGAAGCGTTACTGACTTGTGTTTTTCAGGGCTTCGTGATCTGGAACAGCCAGATGTCGCCCTGGCAGATGAATGGTAACACTGGGGTTATGGAAGTGGGCATTCATGCGTTATATAGGTTACCCTTCTGTGTTTGTCGGTGATGTTGAAGCCTGTGATGTAAGAGTCTGGCTCTGTTTGGATGACAGGACCTACTGCAACATAGAGGAGGAGCATGAGCACCGTCACCTGACGCAGATACAAGCTATTAAGCTCTTCATGACCGGCCGCAGACCGCACCTCAAATGTAAGAAAGACCACAAGTCCGACCACATGGTGTCTAAACTACCTGTGGATTAAATAATTATCATATGGAGTAGAGGTAGTAAACAAATGTGAGTGTTGCCAATGAGATATATGAGTAGACAAAAGTCAGTTTTTGTTGATTATGTCATGATGACGTATTCTGCAGGTGACAGGGAACTGATCCAGGAGGTTTTATTTGACGCTGTGGTCACTGCTCCACTGGAGGCTTACTGGACTGGACTGGCCCTCAACAAGTCAGAGTAAGCACGGTTATTATAAGTTAAAGCAAGATGTTAATAAAGAGTTTCTGTCTTGTAAATTGTGTTATCATAAAATGCTTGTAAGTGTTCTACACTCATAAATAGAACATGTTATAAATAATTGATTCATAAAAATGTAATAAACTAAACAATATACAACAATATGTAAAAAATAATATGCAGGAGGATGAACATCAGCCAAATTAAAATGTGATCATGTTTTCATTAATGATCTATAACCCACTGTGAGGTTAGGAAAATACAATTTTAAAACCCTATATGAAGTATACAACATAAGAAAGGCATCGAAATCATCATCAACCCATTTTCATTAAAATATATTTTACTCAAATTATGTACAACATAAAGGCAACATGCTTTCAGATAGATAGTTTTTCTTAAATTTGGAAATGTAGTTTTGCAGTTGGAGATTTCATAGCACTTTACTTACAAATGTCTGTCAACTGAGATCCTATTATGATGTCTTTATGTACATATTTCTGTTTAAGAACTGTCCTTTAAAGCATGTTTGAGGTCTTTGCTCTTAGTGATTATTTATGATTAATCTACCAATGATTATCTTGTTATTTATCCATTAATAATAATTTAAATGAAAAATATTGATCCTATAATTATTTATAGTATTTAAAAAAAATCTAAAGCCCTCAAAAGGATAATACATAAATAAAAGTTACAGTCTTAGTATTTTTACAATATACAGTACCTACTGCTGCTTCTGCTCTGGACGCCTCCTGCACGCCTGCTGCTGGAGGTGTTCTGGACACACTCAACTGACGGATAACAGAGTAGCACAATGGAGAAATTATGTACCTCAGGATCTCCCAGAGAGAAGAGTTTGAAAATGCTGATTGAGAAAAGGATGTCTGGAGAGCATCTTAAGTTGCTGCCAACAGATTAGCAGCAGAAAATGGACGAATAGATCAATAAAGACCTGAGTTTTGTCAGAGAAACAACCATCTAGTCAAATGTCAAGATTCAAGATTCAAAACCTCATTAATCCCAGAGGGAAATTGTGCTGCCTTGCTACAGCTGCTCTCAGTTCAAACTCAAAAATGCAAATGTACCTGAAACATAATGTTAATATAAATATCTGCTATCTGAATTTGAAAAGAAAACATTGTATAATTGTGATGAGTCAAGAGTTGATTCAGGGAAATCACAGGAAATTAATTTAAAGGTGTGTTTTTGTGGCACTTCTCTTTATTACGCCAACAGGAACTCAGACAAAGGAGTGGAGATCGCCTTCCTGGGAACACGCACTGGCCTGTCACGAACCAACCTGTTTGTACCCGCTGATCAGCTCTCTAATCAGTGAGTGCTGTTGCTCAACGTTTCTCTAATTATTAGTTACAGCACGAGGCAAAGCTGTGATGGTGCTTGATGAATCTGGCTCTTCACTCCTCACCTCGCTTTTATTCTGTGCGCTTCCTCAGAGACTTCCTGACAGCGGAGGACAAAGAGGGTGTGTTTAATGCTGATCACTTCCCTCTGTGGTACAAGAGAGCTGCAGAGCAGGTCCCAGGCACATTTGTCTACTCCATGCCCTTCAGTACAGGTATACAGCACTAAACCAGAGTGAATTTATCTGCCTATTGTATCTTGAATTAGAGAAGTAGACAATGAACTGTATGTGCTTAATATAATTTCCTGTTTTTGCTGCATGATTACATAAAAATACAAACTCCAATTTCCAGAAAAGTTGAGGAAACTAACTGTTCTGTACTTCAACTTGACTTCAACTCTTCCACAGTCCATGATCGATGTTGGACAATGCACCACACATTTTCAATAGGAGACAGACAAAAGAGACTTAGGGCAGGACAGTCATTGACAAGCTAAACTGCTATAGCATATGCAGAATGAGGCCTTGTGTTGTCCTTGTTGCTGTAATATCCACTCACTTCCTGGGAAAACACTTGGCCTTGATGGCAGCATATGTGTCTCTCTCACTGCCACATCAGTGGCACCTTCACACATATGAAGTCACCCATGCTGTGAGTTTTTCATGCAGTTCTGCCTGAAGGCTTGAACACACATTCAGCAGCGGTTTCTATCTTTGGCCTTTGCACAAGATTTTCCCCGAGATTTTGAATTTTTTTACAAATTATAAATAGCAAAAAAACTATTCTATTTGGCACAAAGCGGTGAGGTACAACTGATCTTTGCTTACAAAGACCGAGCCTTTAGCAAATGTTCCTTTAAAATCCAATCATGAAACCTTCACTTGTTACCAACTTACCTGTTCACTTTGGATCATGTGGGTGTTACTTGAATATTGTTAAAACATTTTGGTCTTATTATGACTCTTTTGTCATTTGTCGTGCTGTAAGCATAAAACTCTACATTAGCTTTTCATTTACAAAAGGTGATTAAGTTACTTAATGAAAACACTGAAATTATTATTTTATTTGGTAAAATGTTTGAGTTTTTCTGGGAATGAGATTTGTACTTTTGGGAAGTTCATCTAATTACCTTTCAGAATTTGAATATCTAAGTCAGTCTTTGTCCTTCTTTTTCTTATGGACCGTGGTTTTATAGTTTCCACTGACAGGATGTGCAGCACATCTCGTCTCCGTCACAGCTTTTCTTCTGTTAATGTAGCCCATATTCTGTCTACTATCCAGAGTGTGGAGAATTAAACTTCACTCTCCAGGACATTTACCACCTTTCCTCTGTTAATGATGACTGCATCCACTCAGGCTTTGCCATCATAACCTAAAATGTTCTATCACAACACCCATTTCAGAAATATTAAAGTCATTTGGCTCTGACTTGGACTGCATTACTGTAAAGTAATAGACTGTACCGCATTTCTTTTGTGCACAGCTGATGGAGGCTGCTTAGTAAAGGGCTCCACCTAGTGAACAGAAAGTGTAGCTTCAACAAGTCTACTATGGTGTTTATTCTGTTCTTCCTCTCTAGCTTTAGAAAATAAGAGCGTGGTTTTGGCCAGCACAGCAATTCAGCTCCTGGATGACAGAAAGTCTCCAATCGTTGCAGGTGACAAACTTTTTACAACCGTCTTTCGTACTTTCATTTTAACAGCTTACATCATGTTTGCATTTTATTTTGGGAAGCTCTTCATTCTTTTACTGATTAATTTCTTGCATTTACTATATACCACTAAAAATAACTGCTTCAGTTGTGTGTTTTATTATTATGTTCTTCATAAGTGAACCTATTATTATCAGTCAAAAGATCACAGTAATGATCACTTTTTACAAACTTTACAAAGCTTTTCCTTGTTCTTATTCTCAGCTGTAGGGATCCAGATGAAGCTCGAGTTTTTTCAGAGGAAGTTCTGGACTGCCTGCAGACAGGTAACCACACAACAACTTACTGCGGCGTGCTTTTATCATTACTGAGATTAGATGTGAAACTAAACTGCGTATGTTTTGTGCTCAGTGCACAGCTCTGGATGGAAAATGCAGCATTAGCTGTGACAGTGAGGTGAGAACTGTCAGTTCTAGACTCAGATTTTGAGGTTTTGTGATTTTATTTTCATAATAATATGTTTACTCTTCTGACAGGACATTAACTGTTATCTCATTGACAACAATGGCTTCATTCTTGTCACAGAGGAGCATTCTCAGGTACTGTGTGCATATCTCTATGAACAAAAGTTAAATAATCAAAACACCCACACCCCCTCTTACATCAATTGCTGTATCTTCATCATCTTTGAATACAGAAAGGTCATGTGGAAAAACATTGTTTTATAAAAAAATAAATACATATATACGTAGTATAGAAAAAACGTGATAAATACATATTTCACATTTAGCAGTTTTCTGTCAGTGGCCTACAACTTGCAACGAGTCTTTCTCTTTGCTGATGTTATTTGGCTGCATTATAAGCGACAATATTTAAAGCAACAATATTTTTTACCAGCTCAGTGACAATGTCAAAGGAGTTGCAGATGGTGACGCACAGAATGAGTGGTTTACTGCATGTTAGCGTTCACTGTTAAGTTGTGTGGCCCACAGTTGTACTATTATGGTCTATTTGTTCTCGTGGCTACATTTTTGTCTACAGCAGCAGGCAGCTGTTTTCAGCTGTTAACCCCTGCCCCATATACTACTAGCTCAGTATGAAACCTATGAAACCAGAAAGACACCGTTAGTGGCTGACAAGCATTTCCTCAGGAGTTGGTAGAGACCACAAACTGAACAATGTAAATGTTGGCTCTACTTTCACCGGGTGACTGACAACACTCCAAACGAATGATAAATAAAATGTAACTGTTTGCCAGGATGTTAACTTTACAACATGATGATACCGTATGATATAACTATGTTTACAACAACAAAAACAAATCGTTACTCCAGGGTTAATAACTTTTAGAGAAAGGTTGCGTTGTTTTATAAAACCTAATCTGCAGTATGTCTAACTGTGTGTGCCCATGTGGTTTGACATAACTTCTCTCTCAGACAGGGCTCTTCTTTGGAGAGGTAGAGGGTGCTGTTATGAACAAACTTCTCCAAATGGGGTCCTTCAAAAGGTCTGAGTTAAAATTAAACACTTCCTTAAAAGCACTGATCCTGTAAACCTGACCTTAAAAGCATGTAGGTATTACTGCTGTCCTGTTGCAGGATTACTCTGTATGACTACCAGGCTCTTTGCAAAGAGTATGCTGGGAGCAGCGACAGTGCCTTCACTTTATCAGATGTAAGTATGCAGGACAGAGCATGACTTTAGAAGGAATTATTTAGTCATGTGTGATACAGTGGAAGTACACATAGTGGCTGTGTTAACATTAGCAGCATAAGCCACAGAATGTCTTACTTTTAACACTAATAAACAATTTGTATGGATTTGTGCAAATTAAATGCAACCTTTGAATGTATTTCTTCTCTTTCTCCCGAAGCCTTTTTCTGCATTTAAATGGCTCCTGACTGAACTTGTTATGTAAGAACCATTTATAAAGAACATATTCATTTGATATGGGGATAAATTGACTCTAAACAAAAACATATTCATGTAAAATATGACTTTGATGTTTTTCTCCATAGTTTTCTGCTGGAGTTTAACTTGTACAGTTGGTGGAATGTGGATGTTTCAGTCAAAGGTAACTTTATTATTATTATTATAAATTTACAGTGCATGTGTAAGAAAAAGACCTGTGTTAGAGGGTTGGCGTGCAAGCACCTGAAACTATATGTGGTTGTGTCGAGCTTGTGCGGTTCAGTTCAACTTACTTTGTACACAGCTCAGAGACCCCGAGGTAAAACCATGATGGTGCCGTGTGATACTGAATATCCAGCTTTTGTCTCTGAACGCACCATCAAAGAAACAACAGGCAACATTGAATGTGATGGTTGCATGAGGTACTTTTAAAATAACTAACTGAGAATCGTTCCCCTTTTTATACGCTAAATAATTGATCTTTTAATTCTAGTCTTTGTCTGTCTTTGGTATGCAGATCTTTTGTTATTCAACAGATTCCCAGCAGCAATCTGTTCATGGTTGTTGTGGACAATAAGTGCGACTGCAGCAGTGTCCCACCAGTAACCATGGATCCCATAGAGATCATGTATATCCTTCCTAGATGAAACACAGACACATGTTTAATATGTGAAAAAATTTACTCAGATCACCTTTATTTCTGCACTGAGTGTGAGAATAATTGTAGAGTACATTTTTCATGGTTACGTGTTGAACCTTTGAACTTAGAAACATGCTCCGCTGATTTATTTTTACCCTTGACACCTTTGAACACAACGAGTCGCTAAAATGTGACCGACTGAAGTTTCAGAAGGACAGAAAGAAACCTGAATCGTGTCATCCTTTCCACCCTGAGGTATGAGAACGTGCCCTTGCATGCATGCAGTACCTGTGTATGTGTACATGTGTCTTTCTGCAGTTGTGTGAAGGAGTTAAAATTAAGTTATGTTCAGTTCAGGGTAAAGGTTGGGGTGAAGCATTTAACTCGAAATGATAAAGATTATTGTAAAAGGGCTAATGAATGAATTATGTCAGTAAATGTCCTCAAAACTATATTATCACTACAAGACCACTAAGTGAATTCTTATTTACATTGACATATTTAAAGTAAAAGTTGGTTCATTCTTACTTAATAATTAAAGGATCGTTCAACCTATTTTGGTCACTTGAAATATTACAGTAAAAATAAGGTGGAATTATAGTTTAATTTACTTGATCTATTGTCATCAACAAACATTTTTCACACATAAAACCTGAGTACTGTATGTCCTGCCATAATGATTAATATCAAACCCATGCACCACCCCCTATGGCATGTGTTACAGATTATTATGTCTTCTGCAGGAAAATGCCATGGAGTGTGGTTCAGCAACACAGCTCTCCAGTCCTCTAACAGCAGCTCTGCTCCCTCTGGTAGCAGCAACAGTCAGCAGGTGACCATTATCGGCAGAACTAGATATAAGTAAGAACTAACTCAACAAGATGAAGCTTATAAACACATAGAGAACATGGCCAATCAGAAATGAATTTGCTCATTCCTCTGCAAGAGGCACTGCTGTACTAGAAATAAATCTGTAGCACTGAGACACACATCCATTCCTGCAGAAAAAAGAAATGATGTGGTGCAGCAAAGGAAAATGAGATATATGGGAGTGCCTGGTGACTTTTGCAGATCACGTCACTGAATGTGTGCTGAGAGAAAGAAATATGTCTGTAGTAAAAGTACATTTCCAGAAGTACAGAAAAAAAATCTTTGCTCAAAGGATGATAAGATATCGAACATGTTGGTTGCTTTGTTGTGAGGAAAAACATGAAAACTAATGTAAACGTCTACAAAATGTGAAATGCACTTTTGTCATATATGAAAATGTACATCGTCATCATAGTTTTCATCTTCAAATAGTTTATTTTGTAACACATTCTTTTAAATGTTGAGCCCAGAAACGACATCCATTTTGAAGTTGCTTTATTCTGTCAGTTTCTTCTTGTTTTAAAGCAGAAGCCATTTTAAACAAGCTAAAGATGCATGATGAAGATTTAAGATGTGTTTAAGATTGTTACTTTGATGTCTGCAGCCAAAATGTGTCAGAGTGAACACAAGTCTTCAACTGTGTATTTGAGAAAACCGATGAATAAATACATGTCTCATTTTCACTATTGTGTTTCTGTGTGTGTGTGTGTGTGTGTGTGTGTGTGTGTGTGTGTGTGTGTGTGTGTGTGTGTGTACACTTGACTTTCTCTCTGTGTGGACAACAAAAACATTTTTGGCCATTCCTCAAAACTGCATAGAGATGTTGATGCGTGCAGTAATATATGACAATGTGTAAATAATGAAAGATTATCAGTCAAGAAAAAATATATATGTATATTGAATTGGGGTTTATAGAGTGTTTTTGCCTAAATCTAAGTCAAACAAAATATATTTTTATTCCTGACAATCTGAAAAAAAGACATTACAGTGGTCAAACATATTCATAATGAACAACAACTACATTTTTGTGTTACAATGTGTTACAACAGTTATCTGCCTCAAATACTTCTGCATTTAGTGAACCTGCACGGTTTGGTACAACACATTCTGGACTGATGCTGCTGGCTCGTCAGAGATGATGGCGTATAAATGGTAGATGTCAGACTGAAAAAAGAAATAAACTGAACTGTAAAGTTTATTAGTATATATAACAAATATGGTTAATACTGTTCCTCATTTCTTACTTACATTTAGATTTTGAGAATCCTTTTCCGCTCCATTTTCACACCGTTTCACTTCCTCAGACCCTGATCATGAGAACAAAACACATAGTAAGATGTTGGTTTCACATGAAGTGTGTTAGAAATTCACTGTTTATTTACATATTTACGTTTCTCTGAACAAATGTAAACTATTAAATCTAAGAAAGTAATGAATTTGTTATGATTACTGTGTCTTTGTAGGAGAGGAATTACATGCTAGAACTTCTCATATCATAATCTGGACTGGTCTGACACTTTTGGGTCAGTACAGTGATGGTCTACCACATAAGTGATCTACCTTCACTTTTGTCTTTGTTTGTTCTTCATATTAATTTCCACTGTAGTTAATTTATTATAAGTACCATACTCCTTTAAAAGAAAATGCAAAAAAAAAAAAAAAATCCATTATTCAAATCATAATAAGTATTTTTGTAGTAAGTAATTTCTATCAATGTCACTTTCTAAACATACATCTCTCTGGCTGAGGTAGCAACTATTTTTGTGTTTATAGTTTTTGTACTAAATATTGTCATAGTTCTCACCAGCTGTCCTTTGGGTCCTGACAACTGCTAAAACCAGAAAGATGATACCTGCTGTTACTCCACAACCGCTCACCGCGATTACCAACTTCTGCATCCATGTTGCTGCTTTCAAACAACAGAGATCACAACAAAAACAAGAACGAGTCTCAGTTTTCACACTATTAACAAACAAGTAGAAAGACATGTAAAGACATTTTATTACGTTGTTATTAGAATATGCAGTATACTGTTTGTGTGAGGTATTAGACATTTTCAGTTTAGCTCACAGTAAGGACTTACAGACTAACTAGTACTTAAATCTATACAAAGCCACATACAATCACATCAATGAACATTTAAGAATCTTTAGTTTACGGTACCTTTGATTTTATCTCTAAATTCTGGATTTGTTGGAGTAATTCCAGTATCTGTTTCTTGAAGGCACAAAAATATGTTTATGTTAAAAGTATTATATTAAATATTTTAATTATAACTTTTAGAATAATACACATATTAAGTGATCACCTATTACCTATACAATAGTACCTATTGTACTACACAACATGTCCTACCTGTGGTCACAGTAAATGTTGGAGAAGTCCGTATCACATCTAAGTTTAATTTCCCAGTATCTATATTAAAAAATAAAAAATAAGGATTTTGACCTGTTACTTTTATGTGTGAACAACTGTGGTAAAACAAGTACAGTTGTGACAGACTACAAATACTAAACCCACTTAATGTCATGGTTCTGGTCTCTGTCTGTAGTTTGGGTTCATATTCTGAGTTTTGTTCTACTCTGAAACCATTTTCCCTATTTTTTAAATTACTGGATTCCCACAGAACAATTATTGTTTTCAGTCATCACCATATCTTCTATGTGCATCGTTTGCTTTAGCAGTTCAGGCCACGTTCGGACAGCTCTGTTTGTTTACTCATGGTTACATCTGTCTGGATTTATACTGGTTTTGGATATTTTCTCAGATACATAGATCTGTCGTTCCTTAATATCGCCACTTGGGTCCTCACTCTGTTTTAGGTTCTTCCTTAAGGAAATGTGACACGAAAACATATCACCTTTTTTAACATGCACCATTTGATTAGTTTTACCTGCCTGGACACAAATTCTTAATGAAAATTAAATGGCATACCCCTTATCTTGTTCTAATACTTTACCCGCAATATCAGTAGATGGAAGCAACAGACGTTGATTTTGTAGAGTGATGGAGGATGTGTCACTTTGTGAAGACCTTCCTTGTGTCATGGTGTAAAAACATTTTACTTTAACCTCAGCAGGTGAACTCTGATGATCCAATAGCAGGAGCTCAGTCCCTGTCAGTGTCTTCAGACAAGGGAAAGATCTGACAGTTCCTCCATTCAAAAAGGTGAAATGACACTGATCCACAGAAACAGATGATGGAGTCTGACAGTTCAGTGTGACTGAGTCTGTCTCTGTGATCACTGGAGGATTCACTGTCAGTCTGGGTGGAGGAGGAGCTGGAATTTTAAGCATTTTTAGAATAAATAAGTTAAAGTGAATTTACATATGATTTAAACTATATATGTTTGTTTGTGTTAATAGCAACATGTAGCAACATTAGTCCATGGCAGTACATTTACTTACAGTGTATGATGATGGAGGATGGTTCACTGAATGAAGATGTAGAATTTAACACTCCGAGCTTCACGGTGTAAAAACATTTCACTTTAACCTCAGCAGGTGAACTCTGATGAGCCATCAGCAGAAGTTCAGTCCCTGCCAGTGTCTTCAGACAAGGGAAAGGTCTGGCAGTTCCTCCACTCAACATCATGAAAAAGCACTGAGTCACAGAAAAAGGTGATGGAGTCTGACAGTTCAGTGTGACTGAGTCTATCTCTGTGATCACTGGAGGATTCACTGTCATTCTGGGTGGAGGAGGAGCTGGAAATGTAATCATTTTTAGAATAAAAAAGTGAAACTTGCATTTAAAAAAATGCTAATGACAAATTCTCTAAAGCATAGGAAGTCTTGTTGGTGAAGATTCTCAGTCGTCCAGGTGACGTTATCTGGAAGTTGAGTCATGGCAACTGGACTAAAGGACTAAAGGAAGTCCAGTTGCCATGACTCAACTTCCACATAGGAAGCCATGTGGCTGCATGCATTAACGCTACTAAAATATCAGCTACATATGATTTAAAATACATATGTTTGTTTGTGTTAATTCTGTAGCAACGTGTAATAACATTAGTCCATGGCAGTAAATTTACTTACAGTTTATTATGATGGAGAATGTCTCACTTTCTGAAGATCTTCCTTGTTTCACGGTGTAATAACATTTAATTTTAACCTCAGCAGGTGAACTCTGTTGAGCCATCAGCAGGAGCTCAGTGCCTGTCAGTGTCTTCACACAAGGGAAAGATCTGACAGTTCCTCCTCTTAACGTGATGAAATAGCACTGAATCACAGAAACAGATGATGGAGTCTGACAGATCAGTGTGACTGAGTCTGTCTGTGTCATCACCGGGCTGCTTACTGTCAGTTTAGGTGGAAGAAGAGCTGAAATTCAGTGAAGGGATGAATGAATTTGAAGAACGCATGTTAATGAAATCTCTATAACAACAGTTCAGCAGAATATAAAACAAGTATTACTCTCAGAGACTGACCTTCTACTTTGATCTCTTGAAAATAGTCTGTTAAAAATCAATAATTCATCAGTAACTTACTAACTTTAACTACAGCTGATTTGTAATCCTGTCAGTGTAACTTTACATTCACTTCACTCTACCTGTACTGCTCTGTAGAGGCCACATTAATCAGATCAATGTCAAAGTAGGAGGTTTAACTTACAAATGAGGACAAAAGAGTCACTTTAAATCTTAGAAAAAGTAAATAATTATGTCACCTAATGGTGGTGTTGTTGATGCTAGGGAAATAGTAGTTCCCACTTCATATAGTTTTACTTGATGTGACATTTACAGAAATTGAAGAATGAGGGCTGCTCACAGTTAGACTTGGTGAAACATTTATAACGTTCAGAATATTAAACATGGTAAGTGATCAGTGAAAAAAAAACTAAATATCATGGTTCTGGTCTCTGTCTGAAGTTTGGTTCTATATTCTGTGTTAGTTTTGTTTTTCCTCTGAAGCCATTTTCCCCATTTTCAAATTAAAACAGAACAATTAGTGTCTTCAATCATCACCAAATTATCTAATGTGTATCGTTTGTTTTAGCAGTTCAGGCCACCTTCGGACAGCTCTGTTTATTTACTAATGGTTACATCTGTCTGGATTTATACTGTTTTGGACATTTTCTCAGATAAGTAGATCTTTGGTTCCTCAATATCTGCACTTGGGTCCTCACTCTGTTTTAGGTTCTTCCTTAAGGAAATGTGACACAAAAACATATCAACTTTTTTCACATTCACCATTTGATTAGTTTTACCTGCCTGGACACAAATTCTTAATGAAAATTAAATGGCATACCACTTATCTTGTTCTAATACTTTACCCGCAATATCAGTAGATGGAAGCAACAGACGTTGATTTTGTAGAGTGATGGAGGATGTGTCACTTTGTGAAGACCTTCCTTGTGTCATGGTGTAATAACATTTTACTTTAACCTCAGCAGGTGAACTCTGATGATCCAATAGCAGGAGCTCAGTCCCTGTCAGTGTCTTCAGACAAGGGAAAGATCTGACAGTTCTTCCACTCAACATCATGAAAAGACACTGATCCACAGAAACAGACGATGGAGTCTGACAGTTCAGTGTGACTGAGTCTGTCTCTGTGATCACTGGTGGGTTCACTGTCAGTCTGGGTGGAGGAGGAGCTGGAATTTTAAGCATTTTTAGAATAAATAAGTTAAAGTGAATTTACATATGATTTAAACTATATATGTTTGTTTGTGTTAATAGCAACATGTAGCAACATTAGTCCATGGCAGTACATTTACTTACAGTGTATGATGATGGAGGATGGTTCACTGAATGAAGATGTAGAATTTAACACTCCGAGCTTCACGGTGTAAAAACATTTCACTTTAACCTCAGCAGGTGAACTCTGATGAGCCATCAGCAGAAGTTCAGTCCCTGTCAGTGTCTTCAGACAAGGGAAAGGTCTGGCAGTTCCTCCTCTCAAAGTCATGAAAAAGCACTGAGTCACAGAAAAAGGTGATGGAGTCTGACAGTTCAGTGTGACTGAGTCTATCTCTGTGATCACTGGAGGATTCACTGTCAGTCTGGGTGGAGGAGGAGCTGGAAATGTAATCATTTTTAGAATAAAAAAGTGAAACTTGCATTTAAAAAAATGCTAATGACAAATTCTCTAAAGCATAGGAAGTCTTGTTGGTGAAGATTCTCAGTCGTCCAGGTGACGTTATCTGGAAGTTGAGTCATGGCAACTGGAATAAAGGACTAAAGGAAGTCCAGTTGCCATGACTCAACTTCCACATAGGAAGCCATGTGGCTGCATGCATTAACGCTACTAAAATATCAGCTACATATGATTTAAAGTACATATGTTTGTTTGTGTTAATTCTGTAGCAACGTGTAACAACATAGGTCCATGGCAGTAAATTTACTTACAATTTATAATAATGTAGGATGTGTCGCTTTGTGAAGATCTTCCTTGTTTCACGGTGTAATAACATTTCACTTTAACCTCAGCAGGTGAACTCTGTTGAGCCATCAGCAGGAGCTCAGTCCCTGTCAGTGTCTTCACACAAGGGAAAGATCTGACAGTTCCTCCACTTAACGTGATGAAATAGCACTGAATCACAGAAACAGATGATGGAGTCTGACAGATCAGTGTGACTGAGTCTGTCTGTGTCATCACCGGGCTGCTTATTGTCAGTTTAGGTGGAAGAAGGGCTGAAATTCAGTGAAGGGATGAATGAATTTAAAGATATATTAATGAAATGTCTATAACAACAGTTCAGCAGAATATAAAAACAAGTATTACTCTCAGAGACTGACCTTCTACTTTGATCTCATGAAAATAGTCTGTTAAAAATCAATAATTCATCAGTAACTTACTAACTTTAACTACAACTCATTTGTAATCCTGTCAGTGTAACTTTACATTCACTTCACTCTACCTGTACTGCTCTGTAGAGGCCACATTAATCAGATCAATGTCAAAGTAGGAGGTTTAACTTACAAATGAGGACAAAAGAGTCACTTTAAATCTTAGAAAAAGTAAATAATTATGTCACCTAATGGTGGTGTTGTTGATGCTAGGGAAATAGTAGTTCCCACTTCATATAGTTTTACTTGATGTGACATTTACAGAAATTGAAGAATGAGGGCTGCTCACAGTTAGACTTGGTGAAACATTTATAACGTTCAGAATATTAAACATGGTAAGTGATCAGTGATAAAAAAACTAAATATCATGGTTCTGGTCTCTGTCTGAAGTTTGGTTCTATATTCTGTGTTAGTTTTGATTTTCCTCTGAAGCCATTTTCCCCATTTTCAAATTAAAACAGAACAATTAGTGTCTTCAATCATCACCAAATAATCTAATGTGTATCGTTTGTTTTAGCAGTTCAGGCCACCTTCGGACAGCTCTGTTTATTTACTAATGGTTACATCTGTCTGGATTTATACTGTTTTGGATATTTTCTCAGATACATAGATCTGTCGTTCCTTAATATCTGCACTTGGGTCCTCACTCTGTTTTAGGTTCTTCCTTAAGGAAATGTGACACAAAAACATATCAACTTTTTTCACATTCACCATTTGATTAGTTTTACCTGCCTGGACACAAATTCTTAATGAAAATTAAATGGCATACCACTTATCTTGTGCTAATACTTTACCCGCGATATCAGTAGATGGAAGCAATAGACGTTGATTTTGTAGAGTGATGGAGGATGTGTCACTTTGTGAAGACCTTCCTTGTGTCATGGTGTAATAACATTTTACTTTAACCTCAGCAGGTGAACTCTGATGATCCAATAGCAGGAGCTCAGTCCCTGTCAGTGTCTTCAGACAAGAGAGAGATCTGACAGATCCTCCACTCAAAAAGGTGAAATAACACTGATCCACAGAAACAGACGATGGAGTCTGACAGTTCAGTGTGACTGAGTCTGTCTCTGTGATCACTGGAGGATTCACTGTCAGTCTGGGTGGAGGAGGAGCTGGAATTTTAAGCATTTTTAGAATAAATAAGTTAAAGTGAATTTACATATGATTTAAACTATATATGTTTGTTTGTGTTAATAGCAACATGTAGCAACATTAGTCCATGGCAGTACATTTACTTACAGTTTATGATGATGGAGGATGGTTCACTGAATGAAGATGTAGAATTTAACACTCCGAGCTTCACGGTGTAAAAACATTTCACTTTAACCTCAGCAGGTGAACTCTGATGAGCCATCAGCAGAAGTTCAGTCCCTGCCAGTGTCTTCAGACAAGGGAAAGGTCTGGCAGTTCCTCCTCTCAAAGTCATGAAAAAGCACTGAGTCACAGAAAAAGGTGATGGAGTCTGACAGTTCAGTGTGACTGAGTCTATCTCTGTGATCACTGGAGGATTCACTGTCATTCTGGGTGGAGGAGGAGCTGGAAATGTAATCATTTTTAGAATAAAAAAGTGAAACTTGCATTTAAAAAAATGCTAATGACAAATTCTCTAAAGCATAGGAAGTCTTGTTGGTGAAGATTCTCAGTCTTCCAGGTGAAGTTATCTGGAAGTTGAGTCATGGCAACTGGACTAAAGGATTAAAGGAAGTCCAGTTGCCATGACTCAACTTCCACATAGGAAGCCATGTGGCTGCATGCATTAACGCTACTAAAATATCAGCTACATATGATTTAAAGTAAATATGTTTGTTTGTGTTAATTCTGTAGCAACGTGTAACAACATTAGTCCATGGGAGTAAATTTACTTACAGTTTATAATAATGTAGGATGTGTCGCTTTGTGAAGATCTTCCTTGTCCCGCGGTATAATAACATTTCATTTTAACCTCAGCAGGTGAACTCTGTTGAGCCATCAGCAGGAGCTCAGTCCCTGTCAGTGTCTTCACACAAGGGAAAGATCTGACAGTTCCTCCACTCAAAGTCATGAAATAGCACTGAGTCACAGAAACAGATGATGGAGTCTGACAGTTCAGTGTGACTGAGTCTGTCTGTGTCATCACCGGGCTGCTTACTGTCAGTTTAGGTGGAAGAAGGGCTGAAATTCAGTGAAGGGATGAATGAATTTAAAGATATATTAATGAAATGTCTATAACAACAGTTCAGCAGAATATAAAAACAAGTATTACTCTCAGGGACTGACCTTCTACTTTGCTCTCTTGAAAATAGTCTGTTAAAAATCAATAATTCATCAGTAACTTACTAACTTTAACTACAACTCATGTGTAATCCTGTCAGTGTAACTTTACATTCACTTCACTCTACCTGTACTGCTCTGTAGAGGCTACATTAATCAGATCAATGTCAAAGTAGGAGGTTTAACTTACAAATGAGGACAAAAGAGTCACTTTAAATCTTAGAAAAAGTAAATAATTATGTCACCTAATGGTGGTGTTGTTGATGCTAGGGAAATAGTAGTTCCCACTTCATATAGTTTTTTTTGATGTGACATTTACAGAAATTGAAGAATGAGGGCTGCTCACAGTTAGACTTGGTGAAACTTTTATAACGTTCAGAATATTAAACATGGTAAGTGATCAGTGATAAAAAAAACTAAATGTCATGGTTCTGGTCTCTGTCTGAAGTTTGGTTCTATATTCTGTGTTAGTTTTGTTTTTCCTCTGAAGCCATTTTCCCCATTTTCAAATTAAAACAGAACAATTATTGTCTTCAATCATCACCAAATTATCTAATGTGCATCGTTTGTTTTAGCAGTTCAGGCCACGTTTGGACAGCTCTGTTTGTTACTAATGGTTACATCTGTCTGGATTTATACTGTTTTGGACATTTTCTCAGATATCTACATCTGTCGTTCCTTAATATCTGCACTTGGGTCCTCACTCTGTTTTAGGTTCTTCCTTAAGGAAATGTGACACAAAAACATATTAACTTTCTTCACATTCACCATTTGATTAGTTTTACCTGCCTGGACACAAATTATTAACTAAAATGATATGGCATACCACTTATCTTGTTCTAATACTTTACCAGTAATATCAGTAGATGGAAGCAACAGCCGTTGATTTTGTACAGTGATGGAGGATGTGTCACTTTCTGAAGACCTTCCTTGTTTCATGGTGTAATAACATTTCACTTTAACCTCAGCAGGTGAACTCTGATGAGCCATCAGCAGGAGCTCAATCCCTGTGAGTGTCTTCACACAAGGGAAAGATCTGACAGTTCCTCCATTCAAAAAGGTGAAATGACACTGATCCACAGAAACAGATGATGGAGTCTGACAGTTCAGTGTGACTGAGTCTGTCTCTGTGATCACTGGAGGATTCACTGTCAGTCTGGGTGGAGGAGGAGCTGGAAATTTAAGCATTTTTAGAATAAAAAGTGAAACTTTGTTTATTTTCATTTATTTCAAAACATTTCTAATGACAAATTCTAGTAAGCATAGGAAGCCATGTGGCTGCATGTATTAACGCTACTAAAATATCAGCTACATATGATTTAAAGTACATATGTTTGTTTTTGTTAATTCTGTAGCAACGTGTAACAACATTAGTCCATGGCAGTAAATTTACTTACAGTTTATAATGATGGAGGATGTGTCGCTTTGTGAAGATCTTCCTTGTCCCGCGGTATAATAACATTTCATTTTAACCTCAGCAGGTGAACTCTGATGATCCATCAGCAAGAGCTCAGTCCCTGTCAGTGTCTTCACACAAGGGAAAGATCTGACAGTTCCTCCACTTAACGTGATGAAATAGCACTGAGTCACAGAAACAGATGATGGAGTCTGACAGATCAGTGTGACTGAGTCTGTCTGTGTCATCACTGGGCTGCTTATTGTCAGTTTAGGTGGAAGAAGGGCTGAAATTCAGTGAAGGGATGAATGAATTTGAAGAACACATGTTAATGAAATCTCTATAACAACAGTTCAGGAGGATATAAAAACAAATATTAATCTCAGAGACTGACCTTCTACTTCGATCTCATGAAAATAGTCTGTTGGAGAAAACAATGTTGCAAAAAGTGAAACAGATGAATGAATAATTAATCAGTAACTTACTAACTTAAACTACAACTGATGTGTAATCCTGTCAGTGTAACTTTACATTCACTTCACTCTACCTGTACTGCTCTGTAGAGGCTACAATAATCATAGATCAATGTGAAAGTAAGAGGTTTAACTTACAAATGAGGACGACAAACAGCAGCTGTCCAGACATGATGAACACTGTGACTGTCAAGACTGAATCTTCACACAAGTGTCATTTCACAAAGCTGATCTCAGGAAAACCACAGCAAGCAGGTCACAGAAGTACATACGATAAGCCATCTACATTTGTGGATGTATATTTTAAAATCAAACTCTCACAGACACATGATACTGTTAATGTTTCATGTTTGTGTTTGAACAGATAAACAACAGTAAATAATAATAATAAATAATAAATATCTGGATAATCAACACTGAATGCACTCCAAATTTATCATAGAAAACCTGGTGTAAATCCAAATCATCTTGGTTTCTAAATTCTTTACTAAATCATTTTCTGTTATTTCCTATTTCACTGCGAGCTAAAGTGATGTTGATGAATGACAGTAAGGATTCTGATAAATTCAGATAATACTCAATGCTTAACATTATAAAGGATGTATAATGATTATAGACCAAAGAAAAAAGAAAGACACATTAATGCAGATCCACTGTCGACATGGATCAGGTTAATGTACTATAGGAAAATGTTACCCAAGACATCAGTGCAAAGGAAGATACAGTATTATTTGGCTTGGATCATGTGGGTTTGAGGATGATATCAATCCACTTCTTCAAAAACATCCACAACAGCTGTGAATATTATACTGTTGATCAGTTCAGCACTAACAAGGAAGGAAAACGTATAGAAATATAACGTACTATTAGAAGCATGTGTAAAAAATATTAATCTTATCATGGATTATCTTAATCTGAGATTTAATAATATTGCAATTTATGATACATGATTATGTTGTGTGCAAATGGAATTGGGAGGATACAAATAATTTTGTGTGAATAAAGTTGGTAAATAGGGGATAATGTGTCTTTTTCTGTAGAAATAGTTATATAATAATTATTGATATTATGGCATTTATGATTTAATATGTCCTTGAATATCTAAGTATTGAAACTGAAAAGAATCTAAACATGTTTTCATCAGCTGTGTTTAAAAGGTTCTTACATAGACCGATTCAAATAAAAAGGTAAGTGGATTATATGATAATCAAAGGAAAACGGCCGGATGATGACACATTTATTAATTAACAGAATTAATTATTAATATAATGCTTAGCATGAGCTTTTGGTCCGTTGGCTACCAAACCTGTGAAAACATCTTTACTAAACCTGTCTGACATTTAGATTCACAACTGTCATTTTACTGATCACGCTCACAGAAAAACCACAGCAAGCATCAGAATTTACAGGCAGGACACCGACACATATACATTAACCAAAAGTGTAGTACATGTGGTATATTCAGATCTAATGGACGATGCAAAATACAGTAATTACTATGTTAGGGCATGAACATAAAAATCAAAAGAGAGCTCAGGTCTTTTATGCTAGTGTTGTACAGGAAATAGAGCGGTATAGAGCAGTCAGCGAGGCTGGAACACAACACCTGCAGATAATTACTCACTTCCTGAGGTATATGAACAGAGACAACTCTAGTTCTTAAAGATGTGCACATTGAACTGATGCTGCACACAGGCACCAAACTTAGAACAAACAAGCTACTAAACTGCTCCTCTCTCTATTTAAAAAGAAAAATACCTTTTGCATTTATGTTGTGTATTCCTTTCATGTTTTATAAAACACCTAGAAATAGAATTACAGTTTTGTATTTAAAAAAGTCCACAACCAGGAGGGCATGTTGTATTTTATTTTAGGTTAATTTGCAGCTTCTGTATAGAAATGACTTGTTATATTAATACATGTGACCCAGGGGTTATTTATACAAAACCTGCTATTATAAGTGTTGTATTATATTGTAAGTATAAAACACATTACAGTAGCATGGCACTGGTCAAGATAGTATTATCCTTACAGTTGCACTCTTATACATAGGCAGTTTGCTTTTACTTTGTCTAAACTGAATATATACAGTAGTGTGTGTTTTTTAATCCTGCAGGGAGCTGTATATCATATCATTCAGGGCTGGTGGATTTGTTGGAGCTGGCGCTGGCTTGCCTGAGATTGCGTAGTAGCATCAAACATATTTAATACCTCATTTTGAGAGTCTTGTCTGTTCAGCCGCTTAGAGTCTGCAAGTAAGAACAACACAGGATCAAGATTTTCTATAAAGTTTGACTTTTTATTGTATTGTCAATAAGATAAGAAATGACACGGAGGGGAGACGCACAGCTCTTTATTCCATCTTTTATATTTTTCCTTAACATTTATGGATCTTCATTAATTAAATACCCACTTGCAGAGGTTTTTAATATCAGCCACTAAAAATATTATGAAAGCACTCATGTCATATAGATTAAAAATGCATCTATTTAACTTACTTTGTTGTGATGATTGTTGTTTTCAAGGACATTAAACATAAACACATAGAGAACATGGCCAATCAGAAATGAATTTGCTCATTCCTCTGCAAGAGGCACTGCTGTACTAGAAATAAATCTGTAGCACTGAGACACACATCCATTCCTGCAGAAAAAAGAAATGATGTGGTGCAGCAAAGGAAAATGAGATATTTGGGAGTGCCTGGTGACTTTTGCAGATCACGTCACTGAATGTGTGCTGAGAGAAAGAAATATGTCTATAGTAAAAGTACATTTCCAGAAATACAGAAAAAAAATCTTTGCTTAAAGGATGATAAGATATCGAACATGTTGGTTGCTTTGTTGTGAGGAAAAACATGACGACTAACGTAAACGTCTACAAAATGTGAAATGCACTTTTGTCATATATGAAAATGTGCATCGTCATCATAGTTTTCATCTTTAAATTGTTTATTTTGTAACACATTCTTTTTAATGTTGAGCGCAAAGACAACATATAATTTGAAGTTGCTTTATTTTGTCAGTCTCTTCTTATTTTAAAGCAGAAGCCATTTTAAATAAGCTAAAGATGCATGATGAAGATTGAACAGTGTGTTTAAGATTGTTACTTTGATGTCTGCAGCCAAAATGTGTCAGAGTGAACACAAGCTCTCGACTGTGTGTTTGAGAAAGCCGATCAATAAATACGTCTCAGTTTCACTAGTGTGTGTGTGTGTGTGTGTGTGTGTGCGTGTGTGTGTGTGTGTGTGTGTGTGTGTGTGTGTGTGTGTGTGTGTGTGTGTGTGTGTGTGTGTGTGTGTGAAAAACACTTTGGCCAGTCCTCACAACTTCATAGAGATGTTGAGGTGTGCAGTAATATCTCACAATATGCAAATAATGAGAAATTGTTCGAAATTAAAAGAAAAACAGTCTGACAAAAAGACATTACAGTGGTCAAACATTCATAATGATCAACAACTACATTTCTAACAGTTTTTTAAGTTATCTGCCTCAAATACGTTTGCATTTAGTGAGCCTGCACGGTTTGGTACAACACATTCTGAACTGATGCTGCTGGTTCATCAGAGATTATGGCGTATAAATGGTAGATGTCAGACTGAAAAAAGAAATAAACTGAACTGTAAAGTTTATTAGTATATATAAAAAATATGGTTAATACTGTTCCTCATTTCTTACTTACATTTAGATTTTGAGAATCCTTTTCCACTCCATTTTCACACCCTTTCACTTCCTCAGACCCTGGTCGTCAGATCAAAACACATAGTAACATGTTGGTTTCACATGTGTGTTAGAGTTTTATTGTTTATTTACATATTTACATGTTTCTCTGAACAAATGTAAAATATTGAATATAAAGTGATGGATTCATTATGATTAATGATTATGATTGATGAATCAATTTAAATGCTTTATTGTAATATTTAAAAAATTGTTATAGTTCTCACCAGCTCTTCTTTGGGTCCTGACAACTGCCAAAGCCAGAAAGATGACACCCACTGTTACTCCACAACCGCTCACCGCGATTACTAACTTCTGCATCCATGTTTCTGCTTTGAGAGAACAGAGATCACAAACAAGTTTCGGTTTTCACACTATTAACAAACAAGCAGAAAGACATGTAAAGACATTTTATTATATTGTTATCAGAGTATGCAGTATACTGTTTGTGTGAGGTATTAGATATTTTCAGTTTAGCTCACAGTAAGGACTTCTGCAGTTACAGGCTAACTAGCACTGAAATCTATACAAAGCCACAAACATTTACATCAATGAACGTTAATAATCTTTAATTAACAGTACCTTTGATTTCATGTATAAATTCTGGGTGTGTTGGAGTAATTCTCGTATCTGTTTCTAGAAGGCACAAATACATGTTTATGTCAAAAATTTACTTCACACTAAAATAACACATCTCTGTAATAAAAAAATATTTTTGAATCTTTGAAAAACTAAACAATTATGTCACCTGATAGTGGTGTTGTTGATACTAAGGAAATAGTAGTTCCATTACTCTGACCTGCAAAGCAACAAAAGTACCTTTTAATATAGAGTATTTGGCTATTACCATTAAATAAGGCAACATTTATAATCTAATAAGTACCTTTAATTTCATCTTTAAATACTGGATTTGTTGGAGTAATTCCAGTATCTGTTTGTTGAAGGCACAAATATATGTTTACATATTCTTTACATTTATATCACACAACTCTATTTCCACAGTTTCTGGAATAAAAACATCAATTTTAGTATTAAAAAAACGTAATAATTCCTGAAACCTAATTGTGGTGTTGTTGATACTAGGGAAATAGCAGTTCGATCAGTCTGATCTGCAAAGCAAAGCAAGAAAAGTACCTTTAATATACAGTATTAGGTTATAGTTTACGAATAATTAAAGTCACACTTCATATAGTTGTAGTTTTACCTGATGTTACTTTTACATGAGTGACAGAAGTTGAAGAATGAGGGCTGCTCACAGTCAGACTTGGTGAAGCTTTTATGTTGTTCAGAATAATAAACATGATAAGTGATCAGTGATCATGTTCTGGTTTTCTATGTACTGTAATGTCAAACAAATCATTAGCCAACAAAATGTCATAGTTCTGGTCTCTGTCTGTAGTTTGGTTCTATATTCTGTGTTAGTTTTGTTTTTCCTCTGAAGCCATTTCCCCCATTTTTTCAGATTACCTGATTCACACAGAACAATTATCGTCTTCAGTTATCACCATATTTTCTATGTGCATCATTTGTTTTAGCAGTTCAGGCCATATTCGGGCGGCTCTGTTTGTTACTAATGGTTACATCTGTCTGGATTTATACTGGTTTTGGACATTTTCTCAGATATCTAGATCTGTGGTTCCTTAATATCTGCACTTGGGTCCTCACTCTGTTTTAGGTTCTTCCTTAAGGAAATGTGACACAAAAACATATTAACTTTCTTCACATACACCATTTGATTAGTTTTACCTGCCTGGACACAAATTATTAACTAAAATTAAATGGCATACCACTTATCTTGTTCTAATACTTTACCAGTAATAAAGTAGTAGTAGTAGATGGAAGCAACAGCTGTTCATTTCGTACAGTGATGGAGGATGTGTCACTTTGTGAAGATCCTTCCTTGTGTCATGGTGTAATAACATTTCACTTTAACCTCAGCAGGTGAACTCTGATGATCCAATAGCAGGAGCTCAGTCCCTGTCAGTGTCTTCAGACAAGGGAGAGATCTGACAGTTCCTCCTCTCAAAAAGGTGAAATGACACTGATCCATAGAAACAGATGACAGTTCAGTGTGACTGAGTCTGTCTCTGTGATCACTGGAGGATTCACTGTCAGTCTGGGTGGAGGAGGGGCTGGAAATGTAAACATTCTTACAATAAAAAAGTGAAACTTTGTTTATTTTCATTTATTTCAAAACATTTCTAATGACAAATTCTAGTAAGCATAGGAAGCCATGTGGCTGCATTTATTAACGCTACTAAAATATCAGCTACATATGACTTAAAGTACATATGTTTGTTTTTGTTAATTCTGTAGCAACGTGTAACAACATCTGTCCATGGCAATAAATTTACTTACAGTTTATAATGATGGAGGATGTGTCGCTTTGTGAAGATCTTCTTTGTCCCGCGGTACATTAATAACATTTCATTTTAACCTCAGCAGGTGAACTCTGATGAGCCATCAGCAGGAGCTCAGTCCCTGTCAGTGTCTTTACAAAAGGGAAAGATCTGACAGTTCCTCCACTCAAAGTCATGAAATAGCACTGAGTCACAGAAACAGATGATGGAGTCTGACAGTTCAGTGTGACTAAGTCTCTCTCTGTGATCGGGCTGCTTATTGTCAGTTTAGGTGGAAGAAGGGCTGAAATTCAGTGAAGGGATGAATGAATTTGAAGAACACATGTTAATGAAATCTCTATAACAACAGTTCAGGAGGATATAAAAACAAATATTAATCCCAGAGACTGACCTTCTACTTCGATCTCATGAAAATAGTCTGTTAGAGAAAACAATGTTGCAAAAAGTGAAACAGATGAATGAATAATTCATCAGTAACTTACTAACTTAAACTACAACTGATGTGTAATCCTGTCAGTGTAACTTTACATTCACTTCACTCTACCTGTACTGCTCTGTAGAGGCCACATTTAATCATAGATCAATGTCAAAGTAGGAGGTTTAACTTACAAATGAGGACGACAAACAGCAGCTGTCCAGACATGATGAACACTGTGACTGTCAAGACTGAACCTTCACACAAGTGTCATTTCACAAAGCTGATCTCAGGAAAACCACAGCAAGCAGGTCACAGAAGTACATACGATAAGCCATCTTTTTATAGATGTATATTTTAAAATCAAACTCTCACAGACACATGATACTGTTAATGTTTCATGTTTGTGTCTGAACAGATAAACAACAGTAAATAATAATAATAAATAATAAATATCTGGATAATCAATACTGAATGCACTCCAAATTCATCATAGAAAACCTGGTGTAAATCCAAATCATTCTTCTCAAGTTCTTTTCTAAATAATTTTCTGTTATTTCATATTTCACTGCGAGCTAAAGTGATGTTGATAAATGACAGTAAGGATTCTGATAAATTCAGATAATACTCAATGCTTAACATTATAAAGGATGTATAATGATTATAGACCAAAGAAAAAAGAATTAATGGAAGATGAGCCTTTTCTATAGAAACACTAACATTAATGCAGATCCACTATCGACATGGATCAGTTTAATGTACTATGGAAAATGGCACCCAAGACATCAGTGCAAAGGAAGATACAGTATTATTTGGCTTGGATCAGCTGTACACGAATAATGACAATTTAATATGCATGAAACACTAATTATGGCAGTCACCAGGGGAGAGGCAGGGTACACATATAGAGGCCGACTCTCACTATAGTATGGACACCGTATTTCTTAAAGAAATGTTTCTAGTTATCCTGATTTTTTTTGACATGTTGGTAAGTCCTCTAAACCCACACCACTTAAAGTGAGGCCCCAGGTCCCCATAGAGCTAGGGAGAAGAGACTGGAGATGCAGTGCTGGACTCAAACAATATGGGTTTGAGGATGATATCAATCCACTTCTTCAAAAACATCCACAACAGCTGTGAATTATACTTTTGATCAGTTCAGTACTAACAAGGAAGGAAAACGTATAGAAATATAACATGTAGTATTAGAAACTGAAAAAAAAGTTCTTACATAAACCAGTTCAAATAAAAAGGTAATTGCATTATATGATAACATACAATATCATATAATTAATAATTAAGCCATTACGTGTGAATTTGCCTTGGTACTCCACAGTTTGAAATTTAATTTTTTTAAATTGTATGTGTTTAAAGTGCATACAGGTTTTGATGAATGTTTCTTTCCATGCAGAAAATACATCAGTTTTGGTACATGGTCTCTACTTCAGGACACTGTAGCTTAGCTCAGGTCTTTTATGCTAGTGCTGAACAGGAAATAGAGCAGTATACTATAAGAATTACTAAATATTAAGTGGCAATCCGCTAAGCTGGAACACAACATCTGCAGATAATTACTCACTTCCTGAGGTATATGAACAGAGACAACTCTAGTTCTTAGAGAAGTGCACATTGAACTGATGCTGCACACAGGCATGAAACTTCAAACATCAAACAAACAAGCTACTAAACTGCTCCTCTCTCTATTTAAAAAGAAAAATACCTTTTGCATTTATGTTGTGTATTCCTTTCATGTTTTATATAACACCTAGAAATAGAATTACATTGAATTAGAATTGTATTTTAAAAAGTCCACAACCAGGAGGGCATGTTGTATTTTATTTTAGGTTAATTTGCAGCTTCTGTATAGAAATGACTTGTTATATTAATACATGTGACCCAGGCGATATTTATACAAAACCCACTATTATAAGTATTGTACTATATTGTGAGCTGGCGCTGGCTTCAGGATCCAGATTTTCTATAAAGTTTGACCTTTTGTTGTATTGTCAATAAGATATGAAATGCTGCGGAGGGGAGACGCACAGCTCTTTTTTTCTTCTTTTTTATTTTACCTTAACATTTATGAATTTTATTAAATACCCGCTTGAGGTTTTTAATATCAGCCACTAAAAAATATATTAAAACAATCATAAACTAAAAACACATCTATTTAACTGACTTTGTTAAGATTATTGTTTTCAAGGACAATGAACATGTTCAGGTGACTGTAACAACATGATGCTCATAAATACATATGGTACTTTTAAAATACAGTGGCAAGAAAAAGTGTGTGAACCCTTTGGGATTACGTGGATTTTGCATGAATTGTTCATAAAATGTGCTCCGATCTTCATCTAAGTCATAACAATGAATGGAGATGAGTCAGCCTACAGGAGCGAGATGGACCGTCTGGTGTCATGGTGCAGCTTGAACAACCTGGAGCTCAACGCTCTCAAGACAGTGGAGATGATAGTGGATTTCAGAAGAGACCCAGCCCCCCTCCCCGCTGTCATCCTCTGTAACACCCCGGTCACCTCTGTTGAGTCCTCCCGTTTCCTGGACACCACCATCACCCAGGAGCTCAAGTGGGAGCAGAACATCAGCTCCCTCACCAAGAAGGCTCAGCAGAGGCTATACTTCTTGCGGCAGCTGAAGAAGTACAACCTCCCAAAGCAGCTGTTGATCAACTTCTACACTGCCATCATCGAATCCATCCTCACCTCCTTCATCACAGTCTGGTTTGCTGCAGCCACTGCCAGGGACAAGGCCAGGCTGCAAAGAACCATACGCTCTGCCGAGAAGGTGATTTGCTGCAGCCTTCCATCACTCCGGGACCTGTACGTCTCCAGGACCCAGAGACGTGCATCCAACATTGTAGCTGATCCCTCTCACCCTGGCCATGCACTATTTCAACCTCTCCCCTCTGGCAAGAGACTCCGGTCCATCAGGACCAGGACCTCACGACACAAGAACAGTTTCTTCCCTGCTGCTGTCAGCCTGCTGAACAGTTCCCTAATTCCCCCCAGATAACCTCTGCACAAATCCCCCCCTCCCAACCGACTGTGAATATGCGTTTGTTTGTTTGTTTTTCCTGCTATTCTATTCTATGTCTGCACCTAACATCAGGACAAATAATATTATACAAACATATTTGTTTTCATGTTTTTATTGTACATAACATGTAAACATTCACAGTGCAGGGTGGAAAAAGTATGTGAACCTTTGCACTTAATAACTGGTTGACCCTTCTTTAGCAGCAATAACCTCAACCAAACGTTTCCTGTAGTTGCAGATCAGACCTGCACAATGATCTGGAGTAATTTTGGACCACTCGTCTTCACAAAACTGTTTCAGTGTAGCAATATTGTTGGGATGTCTTGTGTGAATTTCTCTCTTAAGATCATGCCACAGCATTTCAATCAGGTTGAGGTCAGGACTCTGACTGGGCCACTCCAGAAGGCGGATTTTGTTGAATTACTTGTAGGCCTTGAGTCATTGTCCTGTTGCATCACCCATCCTCTGTGGAGCTTCAGTTGGTGGACAGGTGGTCTTACGTTTTCCTGCAAAATGTCTTGATAAACTCTGGAATTCATTTTCCATTAATGACAACAATCCGTCCAGGCCCTGAAGCAGCAAAGCAGCCCCAAACCATGATGCTCCCTCCGCCATGTTTTACATCTTTCCAAGCAACTCAATTTTGGTTTCATCTGTCCACAGATTATTTTGCCAGTAGTGCTGTGGAACATCCAGGTGCTCTTTTGCAAACTTCAAATGTGCTGCAATAATTTTTTTGGACAGCAATAGCTTCCTCCGTGGTGTCCTCCCATGTACTCCATTCTTGTTTTATGTTTTCCTTATTGTAGATGTGTCAACAAAAATGTTAGCATGTGCCAGATATTTCTGTAAGTCTTTAGCTGACACTCTATGATTCTTCTTTACCTCATTCAGCAATCTGTGCTGTGCTCTTGCAGTCATCTTTACAGGATGCTGCTGAACTGTTTTGTAGACAGTCTGTCTTACCGTGGACACGTGAACATCAAGTCTTTTGGAGATACTTTTGTAACCCTCTTCAGCTTAATGCAAGTCAACAATTCTTGATCGTAGGTCTTCTGAGAGCTCTTTTCTGCGACGCATGGTTCACATCAGGCAGTGCTTCTTGAAACCAATAAACTCAAGACTGGTGTTTGTTTTTAAAGGGCAGGACAGCTTTCAGCAACAAATCCAATATCATCACACTGATTGGACTCAAGGTTGGCTCACTCCTGGCTGCAATTAGCTCTTGGAGAAACCCTCCACTGTCAATGTTTACATGTTATATTCAATAAAAACATGAAAACATATAATGTTTGTGAAATATTATTTTAAGCAGACTGTGTTTTTGTATTGTTGTGACTTAGATGAAGATCGGAGCACATTTCATGACCAATTTATGCAAAACTCCAGGTGATCCCAAGGGGAGCCCATACTTTTTCTTGCCACTGTAACTAACTGAGAATATTTCCCGTTTATACACTAAATAATGAATCTGCTCCATTCACATAGACATTTAATTCTAGTCTTTGTCTTTGGTATGCAGATCTTTTGTTGTTCAGCAGCAACCTGTTCATGGTTGTTGTGGACAATAAGTGAGACTGCAGCAGTGTCCCACCAGTAACCATGGATCCCATAGAGATCATGTATATCCTTTCTAGATGAAACACAGACTATGTGAATATTAATTCAATATTATTCAATGAATATTAATGTGAATATAATATTAATATGTGAAAAAATTTACTCAGATCACCTTCACCTACATTTTTCATGGGTACATGAGAACTTAGAAAACATGCTCTGCTGATTTATTTTACTCTTGACACCTTTGAACACAACGAGTCGCTAAAATGTGACCGACTGAAGTTTCAGAAGGGCAGAAAGAAACCTGAATCGTGTCATCCTTTCCACCCTGAGGTATGAGAATGTGCCCTTGCCTGCATGCAGTACCAGTGTATATGCACATTTAAAATTAAGTTATGTTCAGTTCAGGGTAAAGTTTGGGGTGAAGCATTTAACCCGTAATGATAACGATTATTGTAAAAGGGCTAATGAATGAATTATGTCAGTAAGTGTCCTCAAAACTATATTATCACTACAAGACCACTAAGTGAATTCTTATTTACGCTGACATATTCAGCTGCATGGTTGGTTTTAGTCTTACTTAATAATTAAAGGATCAAAAAATAAGGTGGAATTATAGTTTAACTTGCTCGTTGTATTGTCATCAATGTCTTTCGCACATTAAACCTGAGTACTGTATGTCCTGACATAAAGATAAATACCAAACACAGGCACCACCCCATATGGCATGTGTTACAGATTATTATGTCTTCTGCAGGAAAATGCCATGGAGTGTGGTTCAGCAACACAGCTCTCCAGTCCTCTAGCAGCAGCTCTGCTCCCTCTGGTAGCAGCGACAGTCAGCAGGTGACCGTTATCGGCAGAACTAGATATAAGTAAGAACTAACTCAACAAGATCTTCTCTTTCAGCTTTTTCCATCAGGGGTCGCCACAGCGAATCATCCTTTTCCACCTAACTCTATCATGGGCATCTTCTACCTTCACACCAGCCAACCTCATGTCCTCTGTTAACACATCGATATATCTCCTCCTTGGTCGTCCTCTTGCCCTCCTGCCTGGCAGCTCCATCTCCAACATCCTTCTACAATATATTCACTATCCCTCCTCTGCACATGTCCAAACCATCTCAGTCTGGCCTCTCTGACTTTGTTGCTAATGCAGGCAACGTGAGCCGTCCCTCTGATGTGCTTGTTCCTTATTCTGTCTAATCTCGTAAGGATTAGACAGAGAGGAGAACCTCAACATCTTCATCTCTGCTACCTCCATCTCAGCCTCTTGTCTCTTTCTCACTCCTACCGTCTTTAACCCATAGAGCAGAGCTGGTCTCACCACTGTCTTGTAGACCTTTCCTTTGAGTCTTGCTGACACTCTTCTGTCACACAACACTCCTGACACTTTCCTCCACCCGCTCCAACCCGCCTGCACTCACCTCTTCGCCTCTTTTCCACACTCTCCATCACACTGAACTGTTGACCCCAAGTACTTAAACTCCTGCACCTTCTTCACCTCAGCCCTCTGTAACCTAACGCTTCTACCTGGATCCCTCTCGTTCAGACACATGTATTCTGTCTTACTACGACTGACTTTCATGCCTCTTTTTTCCAGAGCAAACCTCCACCTCTCCAGCTGTTCTTCCACCTGCTCTCTACTCTCACTGCAAATCACAATGTCATCCGCAAACATCATTGTCCAGGGAGATTCCTGTCTGACCTCATCTGTCAGCCTGTCCATCAGCATAGCAAACAAGAAGGTACTCAAAGCTGATCCTTGGTGTAGTCCCACCTCCACCTTGAACTCCTCTGTCTGACCTACAGCACATCTCACCACCTTCATACTTCTCTCATACATGTCCTGGACTACTCTGACGTACTTCTCCGCCACTCCCGACGACCTCATACAGTACCACAGCTCCTCCCTCGGCACCCTGTCATACGCCTTCTCTAAATCTACAAAGACACAATGCAGCTCCTTCTGACCATCTCTGTACTTTTCCATCAACATTCTCAAAGCAGAAATGGCATCAGTGGTGCTCTTACAGGGCATGAAACCATACTGCTGCTCACAAATCTCCACCTTCTTCCTAAGCCTGGCTTCCACTACTCTTTCCCACAGCTTCATTGTGTGGCTCATCAACTTTATTCCTCTGTAGTTGCTGCAGTTCTGCGTGTCACCCTTGTTCTTAAAGATCGGAACTAGAACACTTCTCCTCCATTCCTCAGGCATCTTCTCACTCTCTAGAATCCTATTGAACAAACTGGTTAGAAACTCCACTGCTGTCCTCTCCTAAGCACTTCCACACCTCCACAGGTACGTCATCAGGACCAACAGCCTTTCCACTCTTCATCCTTTTAAGAGCCTTCCTCACCTCATCCTTTCCAATCTTTGCTATTTCCTGCTTCAGAACATCCACATCTTCCTCCCTTCTTTCCCTGTCATTTTTCTCGTTCATCAGCTCCTGAAAATACTTTTTCCATCTTTTCTGCACACTTTCCTGGGTTGTTAGTACCTTTCCATCTCTGTCCTTAATCACCCTTACTGTTGCACATCCTTCCTGTCTCTATCTCTCTCTCTGTCCAGCCTGTACAAGTCCTTCTCTCCTTTCTTTGTGTCCTCTCCTCCTGTCGTACAGCTCATCGTAAGCTTTCTGTTTGGCCTTTGCCACCTCCCTCTTCACTCTACGCTGCACTTCCTTGTACTCCTGTCTACTTTCCTCAGTCCTTTCTACATCCCACTTCCTTTTAGCCAACCTCTTCCTCTGGATGTATTCCTGTAATTCCTCATTCCACCACCAAGTGTCTTCACCTTCTTTCCTCTTTCCAGATGACACACCTAGCACCTTCCTACCTGTTTCCCTGATAACCTCTGCTGTAGTTTCCCAGTCATCTGGAAGCTCATCCTGACCACCAAGAACCTGTCTCAACTTCTGCCTGAATTCCTCACAAGTTTTTTCATTCTTTAGCTTCCACCACTTGGTCTTCTTTTCTGTCTTCCCTCTCTTCTTCTTCCTGACCTCCAGAGTGATCTAACTCACCACCATGCGGTGCTGTCTGGCTACACTCTCTCCTACCACCACTTTGCAGTCACTAACCTCTCTCAAATGACCTCGTCTGCATAGGATGTAGTCCACCTGTGTACTCCTACGTCCAGTGTTGACTACAGCCATTTCCATCCTCTTAGCAAAGTACACCACCATCTGTCCTTCCAGATTCCTTCTCTTTACACCAAACCTGCCCATCACCTCCTCATCACCTCTGTTGCCGTCACCAACATGCCCATTGAAGTCTGCTCCAACAACTAGTATCTTTGCTCTGGAGTCTCTCTATGACCTCATCAAACTTACTCCAGAATCTCTCCTTCTCTTCTAACTCACAGCCAAATTGTGGCGCATACCCACTGACTACATTCACCATCACCCCTTCAAGATGAAGCTTATAAACACATAGAGAACATGGCCAATCAGAAATGAATTTGCTCATTCTTCTGCAAGAGGCACTGCTGTACTAGGAAAAAAATTTGTAGCACTGAGACACACATCCATTCCTGCAGAAAAAAGAAATGATGTGGTGCAGCAAAGTAAAAATTAGATATATGGGAGTGCCTGGTGACTTTTGCAGATCATGTCACTGAATGTGTGCTGAGAGAAAGAAATATGTCTATAGTAAAAGTACATTTCCAAAAAAAATCTTTGCTCAAAGGATGATAAGATATGGAACATGTTGGTTGCTTTGTTGTGAGGAAAAACATTAAGACTAATGTAAACGTCTACAAAATGTGAAATGCACTTTTGTCATATATGAAAATGTACATCGTCATCATAGTTTTCATCTTTAAATTGTTTTTTTTTTGCGCAAAGACAACATATAATTTGAAGTTGCTTTATTCTGTCAGTTTCTTCTTGTTTTAAAGCAGAAGCCATTTTATACAAGCTAAAGATGCATGATGAAGATTTAACAGTGTGTTTAAGATGCTTTGATGTCTGCAGCCAAAATGTGTCAGAGTGAACACAAGCTCTCGACTGTATGTTTCAGAAAGCCGATCAATAAGTACATGTCTCATTTTCACTGTTGTGTTTCTGGTTGTGTGTGTACGCAACAACTACATTTCTAACAGTTTTTTAAGTTATCTGCCTCAAATACGTTTGCATTTAGTGATCCTGCACTGTTTGGTACAACACATTCTGGACTGATGCTGCTGGTTCATCAGAGATTATGGCATATAAATGGTGGATGTCAGACAAAAAGAAATAAACTGAACTGTAAAGTTTATTAGTATATATAACAAATATGGTTAATACTGTTCCTCATTTTTTACTTACATTTAGATTTTGAGAATCCTTTTACACTCCATTTTCACACAGTTTCACTTCCTCAGACCCATTGTTCTTCTTTGACAGAAGAGATCACAAACAAGCAGAACGACGTGACAACACTTCATTACATTGTTATCACAATATGCAGTATACCGTTTGTGTGATGTATTAGACATTTTCAGTTTAGCTCACAGTAAGGACTAGCACTTTAATCTGTACAAAGCCACAAACATTCACATTAATCCGCATTAATAACTTTAGTTTACAGTACCTTTAATTTTATCTCTAAATTCTGGATTTGCTGGAGTATTTCCAGTATCTGTTTCTAGAAGGCACAAATACATGTTATGTTAAAAATATACTTTACACTTAAATCACACACAACTCTATTTCCACAGTCTCTGTAATAAAAGAGTCACTTTGAATCTTTGAAAAACTGAATAATTACGTCACCTGATGGTTTTTTGATACATGGTCTCTACTTCAGGACACACAAGAGAGCTCAGGTCTTTTATGCTGGTGTTGTACAGGAAATAGAGCAGTATACTATAAGAATTACTAAATATTAAGTGGCAAACTGCGAAGCTGGAACATCTGCAGAGAATTACTCACACTTCCTGAGGTACATGAACAGAGACAACTCTAGTTCTTAAAGATGTGCACATTGAACTGATAATGAAATGATAATGTATTAATGTTGTTACATTAATACATGTAACCAATAAGTATTATATTGTAAGTATGATAAAAACACATCACAGTAGCATGGCAATGGTCAAGGCAGTATTAACCTTACAGTTGAACACTTATACATAGGCATGAATATATACAGCAGTCTGTGTTTCAGTGTTCCTGCAGGGTGCTGTATGTCATATCATTCAGAGCTGGTTGATGTCTTGGAGCTGGAGCTGGCTTGCTTGAGATTGAGTGGTAGAAATGGTAGGTGTCAGACTGGATAAAAGAGAGACATCAACGGTAAGAGCTATTTCAAGTATAGTGTCAAAGTATGTATGAACAGATATGTGCAAACATATTTAATACCTCATTTTGAGAGGCTTGTCTGTTCAGCCGCTTACAGTCTGAAAGTAAGAACAACACAGGATCAAGAAGTTTGACTTTTTATTGCATTGTCAATAAGATAACATTTACATTCATAAATCTTTACTGATTAAATACCCACTTGTAGAGGTTTTTGATATCAGCTACTAAAATATTATTATAGCACTCATGTCACTTAGACTAAAAATGCATCTAACTTACTTTGTTGTTGTGATTTTTGTTTTCAAGGCCAATGGACATGTTCAAAAACATCCATTTAGGAGAAAAAGCCTCTCACCTGTAGGACCGTAACCACCAGGAACTGGGCTGACCAAATGGTAGTCTTCATTACAATCTGCAGGTAACTAGTTGAGAAGGTGAGAGGAATTCATGAATGACTTCATACACTTTAAAACAAATTTAGATCATGTTATGGCTGAGGGAAACTTTATTTTATTACCAGTCCTCCATGATTAATGCTTGTCATATGTAAGAAGTCATCTGTAACAGAAGGTAAAACAATGAGTGATGCACTAGGTGACAAAAATATATAAACACTCTACTGTATATAAGATTAACTATCAATGCAGTGTGCACATTACCAGAGTTGTTTGCTTGTGGTCTGTAAGAAAACAAAGAGAAGGATAAAAGCAATGTGTGCTTGTTATTTAGAATGTGCTGTAGAAAACCAACTATACTGTAACATCCAGTAAACTATAACTTCAAGTAAAGAACAGTGAGAATACAGAGAAGATACATTTCAAACAGTAGTAATCTTTTACCTCGCATGAGAAGATTTTCCTAAAAATGCAAAAATAAAACATATATCAGCAAAGAAATCCACCACCCTTAATGCTTAGTATTGGATTGTGTGGAGTTCTTTCAGTAAAACACTTACTGTAATTTAATTTTGTTTGTTCATTATTTTGTTTTTTGACATATTTACATTCCCAAACTGGCAATAAGGCTTGGTTTTACGGATGATATTATAAGAATTATATTTAATAACTTCCTCCTGAAAATAGGTTTTGCTGTAGATTACTTTCACGTAATTGCGAACCTCATGTGCTTTAGGTAAATGTAGACCACTAGAAAAGTACAGAAGCTTTCTTGCACTTATAAATCAAAACAGTTATTACCACTATCTCTTTTTGCACAGAGAAGCGCCAGACACAGTGAGATAACACCCACAGTTACTCCAACACCACCCACAACAACAAGCAACTTCCACATCAATGTTCCTGTTGAAGGGAAAACAAAACGAGCCACAATCAACAGTCAGTTTCACTCACTGAAATAAAAATACTAAAGAAAGAAGATATTTATTGTAGCACTGTACGTACCATCCAATGTTCAATGCATCTCAGCATTTTTAATTTGTTACTAACAATCTCACCTGATCTATTGTTTCCTGGTGGTGGATTTATAGTTTTGTTAGAAGAAATCCATTCTGTAGTAGTCACCTCAGACTCAGAAACTGTTTGTTGCAAACAAAGAAAACAGACGAAAAGTTTTGTTTATTTCAATTAAAAATGAAACTTGAGAGTTTGAGTTTGAGACTTATTTTAAGTTATTAGTGTGACTTAATAGGAAACTTTGTCACCTGATGCTGGTTTTACTGATGTTAGAGGCATAGACACTGATATACCCGTGTAACTTGGTATATTAGAAATCTCTCCTGTGGATTATAAGCTTTTTAAAAGTTCAAAATAACGCATACAATATGTTATATACGAGATGTACCTACCTGTGACCATAGTAGATGTTGGCATAGTCTGGGTCATGTTGGACTGTATTTCTGCCACTTGTACAGTATGTGACCACACATAGGAGAAAATACAAATGACAGAATCCAATACCCCTTATTGTAGGGCGTCACCACTGTATTGAAAGCCATCATGCTATTTGTGGAAATATTGAATCACATTAGCAATAAAAAATATGCCAGTGCAGTCACTTACGTTGTATGATGATGGAGGATATGTTACTGTGTAGAGACTGATGCAGTGCTCCTCTTTTCTCCACAGTATAATAACATGTAACTTCAACTTCAGCTGGTGAACTCTGACGTGTCATCTTCATCAGTTCAGCTCCTGAAAGTTTCTTCAGACAAGAGACGAATGTGGACGTTTGTTCCCTCACAAAGTAGAAATGACACTGATCCACAGAAACAGATGATGGAGTCTGACAGTTCAGTGTGACTGAGTCTGTTTCTGTGATCAATGGTAGACTCACTGTCAGTTTAGGTGGATGGAGACCTGAAAAATTAAAGCATTTATTTGATTAAATAACTAAAATCTGTAATGTATATCAGATATTTCTTGATAATACGGCAGTAGAAAGTAGATTTATGTACATTAGTACATGGGAATAGTATTGACTCACGGTTTATGATGATGGGCGATGTTTCACTGTCTGGAGATATAAATTGTAACTCTCCAAGGTTCACAGTGTAAGAACATTTCACTTTAACCTCAGCAGGTAACCTCTGGTTTGTCACCTTCATCAGCTCAGTCCCTGTTAGTGTCTGAAGACAAGATGAGTCTCCAATAGTTCTGAATCCTTTCAAAGTGATGAACTGACACTGATCCACAGAAACAGATGATGGAGTCTGACAGTTCAGTGTGACTGAGTCTGTTTCTGTGATCACTGGAGGATTCACTGTCAGTTTAGGTCGAGGAGCTGGAAGTTTAAAGAATATCTTTGATTAAATAAATAACGATTTTAAACATTTACTGATTAGAAAGATACCGTACAGTCATGGGTTGGTGGCAGAAAATTCACTCACGGTTTATGATGATGGACGATGTTTCACTGTCTGGAGATCTGGAAAACAACTGTTCGAACTTCACAGTATAGAAACATTTTACTTTAACCTCAGCAGGTAACCTCTTGTCTGTCATCATCATCATCAGCTCAGTCCCTGTTAGTGTCTGAAGACAAGATGAGTCTCCAATAGTTCTGAGTCCTTTCAAAGTGTTGAACTGACACTGATCCACAGAAACAGATGATGGAGTCTGACAGTTCAGTGTGACTGAGTCTGTTTCTGTGATCACTGGTGGATTCACTGTCAATTTGGGTCGAGGAGGAGCTGGAAGTTTAAACAAAAAAAGTAATTTTGAATGACAAAATCAGAAAAGCCATATGGTTGCATGTACATGAGTTCTTTCATATGATTATTTTTAGGTGGAAGAATCGCTGAAATTTAAAAGATAAAATTATATTAGATTCTATGATTAACTGTTGCATCTATAAAATTGCATTACACTTAAAATAGACTCCTTAAGAATAAATGTTAAACATAGACATTTAAACACTGCCTCTCTCTCACAGTGAACAGTTTTTCAAAAAGACACTCACACACACATCTTGCTTGTCTACAAATCACTTGACTGTACAATTACTAATTATTATTCTAGTAGTGGCTCATGTAGTCTCAAGCCTCTACATTTTAGTCATTTAGCAGACGCTTTTATCCAAAGCGACTTACAAGTAGGGTACAAGGGTAGGCAGGGTAAACATGAGGAGGTCTTGCCTAAAGAACCCTACTGGAGGTAGGCCGCAGCTGGGATTTGAACCCCAGTCTCCCACATGGGAGGCGATGATGTTACTACACTAACGAGCCGCTGGCCAGTTTTTTTCATTTTCATGTCAGACACAAGGGACTCTGACTCACATATCATCAACTGAGGCAGTTTGCTAAATGTTCCACATCTTACTTTTTTACATAGACTTTCTAAGACATTAATAGATAAAAACCCCTTTGAAAAGACACATGACAAAATCCAAGATCCCTTATTGTAGGGCATCACCACTATATTGAAAACCATTATGCTTGTTTGTTCAAATATTGTATCACATTAGTAATGAAAAATATGCCAACACAGTTACTTACGTTGTGTGATGATTGAGAGTATGTTACTGTGTGGAGATTGATACAGTGCTCCTCTTTTCTCTACAGTATAATAACATGTAACTTCAACATCAGCTGGTGAACTTTGATGTGTCATCTTCATCAGTTCAGCTCCTGAAAGTTTCTTCAGACAAGAGACGGATGTGGACGTTTGTTCCCTCACAAAGTAGAAATGACACTGAGTCACAGAAAAAGATGATGGAGTCTGACAGTTCAGTGTGACTGAGTCTGTTTCTGTTATCAATGGAGGATTCACTGTCAGTTCAGGCCGAGGAACTATGAGGTAAAATATGTTCAATTAGAGCATTGAATGCTACTTTGATCTAAGTCTGAACATGAATTGTAAACCACATAAAAAGTCAACTAACTGCATGTTAGCACCTTTTAAAATGACAAAATCTAACGCATATTGATCATTTTTCTCCAACTTGTTTTCAGAGCCACATTGTTGGTGCTGATATTACATATGATGATATCAGTCTGAAGTATTTACTCACGTTGTATCATGATGGAGGACATGCTACTTTCTGGAGACTGATATACTTCAAGGTAAAAACATGTCACTTTAACTTCAGCAGGTGAATTTTGATTTGTCATCATCAGAAGTTCAGTTCCTGTCAGTGTCTTCAGACAGGAGAAGGTTTTGGCAGGTTTTCCACTCATAAAATAGAAAAAACACTGAGTCACAGAAACAGATGATGGAGTCTGACAGTTCAGTGTGACTGAGTCTGTTTCTGTGATCACTGGAGGATTCACTGTCAGTTTAGGTGGATGGAGACCTGAAAAATTAAAGCGTTTATTTGATTAAATAACTAAAATCTGTAATGTATATCAGACATTTCTTGATAATACGGGAGTAGGAAGTAGTTTTATGTACATTAGTACATGGGAATAGTATTGACTTACGGTTTATGATGATGGACGATGTTTCACTGTCTGGAGATGTAGAAATTAACTGTCCGAGCTTCACAGTGTAGAAACATTTCACTTTAACCTCAGCAGGTAACTTCTGGTTTGTCACCTTCATCAGCTCAGTCCCTGTTAGTGTCTGAAGACAAGATGAGTCTCCAATAGTTCTGAGTCCTTTTAAAGTGATGAACTGACACTGATCCACAGAAACAGATGATGGAGTCTGACAGTTCAGTGTAACTGAGTCTGTTTCTGTGATCACTGGTGTATTCACTGTCAGTTTAGGTCGAAGAAGACCTGAAATTTTAAAGGTAAAAATATTAAATGAATAATAGTTGAGAAAATGTGTTTTAGTTTTTAAAAGACTGAGAGTAAAATATGTTACACAAAATAATCACAGAATTAGCTAATTACAAAAACAAAGCCTGACCTTGTGCTTTTATGTTGGAACATGAATCTGTTGGAAAAACAAGGTGTTAAAAGGTCTTTTTCAGCAGTAATTGCAAATTGTTAGTACTTCTGTCAACCTGATATAAAAGTGTATCCACAATGTAATACGGTATTTTGGCAGTAATGTCCAATTCAACAATTATATATATATATTTAACTTACATATTAGGACGACTAACAGCAGGTGTCGAGTCATGTTGAAGCTGCACCACCTGAACATCATGACTATGTTCAAAGACAACACTTTTCTATCTGATGACTCTGACTTCAACCTGCAGTAAAATGTTATTTTGCAGAAGTTCCCCTTCAGGAAAACCACAGCACGTATCAGAAGTGAATCGCACACACAGAAAGGTTGCACGCACACCTGATATAATAATAAATATAAATAAGCTGTCCAACTACAGTTTCCTCAAGGGGATCAATAAAGTATATTATTAAATATGATACGCATATTTTCTATTGTCTGTCATCTGTATTAGATTTTATATATTTGTAGATATAATTTTATATTTTAACTATTTTTAAGAGTTACTGCTCATTGCACTGAAGCATGACCCATTCACTTTAGGGGCCAAAAGCTATTTCAAATTAGGTCATGGGAGCTTTTCAAACCAAATTTATTTTCAGCTGGACCTGCACTGTATCATCCAGTGTAGAAAGAATGCAATAAATGACTTATGTTCCATTTACGTCTTTGTAAAAAGTTTTGATGTGTCTGTACTGCAGATGTCTGTCTACAAGGTCTGATGTGTTTGTGCTTGTCATAAATTAAATTGGTTTTAATGTGCCTTGTGACAAAAGTGATTCGGGAAGTAAATGTAAATCAAATAACATTTTTGTCAATAAGATTCAAATTGTTCATTGCATAAACATTATATTACTGTAATATTGGTCATAATGAATCTCTTAAAAACTCAAAGAGGAAATCATTGATGCTTTTGAAAGTTTTTTATTTTATTTGGTTTAATAGTTGGTAAGATGTGTAAAAATACAAAAGAAAAAGTGCAATCTCTAAATGTTATTTAAAATACAAAAGTAAAAGTATGCCACTAACAAAACAGTGTATTTTAAACAATGTATTTGTAATTTGTAATCAAAAAAAGAAATGAGTAAAGGTGGGGCTGATTTATACAACCTTATACCTTATAGAAGATTATTTCAAAAATGATACATCAGCATTTTGCATCTGAAAAAAATTTTATTTATTAATTATGCAAAAACATTACATGCATCAATTTCCTTCAATATTAGATAAGATACATTAAAATCAATAAGTGACTATGCACTTGGTTTAAAAACAGCTCATTGACTTTTCAGCTATCAGCTTTTTAATCTGCCCACATGTTGCTGTAGACCATGTCATTTTCTCAGAGATGGTAGCGTACACATGGTATATTTTAGACTAAAAAAAAGAAACCAATTCTAACTATAATCAGTTACTCACACACTGAAGCTCTTGTCTGCTCAGTTTCTAAGAACCTGCAAATAGAGAAAACTACGTGTTAAGAGTATTGTTTTTAGTTATGTGTATTAAATAATAAGTTACAGAGAAGTGAAAAGGGACCAGACTGTGGCTTTCATTATTACCTGCATGGGACTTAAGTAAGTTGCTTCACTGGAAAGGAAAGGTACAAATCTTAAATCTTTAATACACAGTTTAGTTTAGTTTAGTTTAGTTTAGTTTAGTTTAGTTTAGTTTAGTTTAGTTTAGTTTAGTTTAGTTTAGTTTAGTTCATATGTAAAAAGTATGTTAATGTTGCTCAAACGATAACTCGTTGCAGCATATTCAATAGAAGAACAAGGAAAAATACTACTTCTAGAGTGTTTAGATAAACACTAAGATAAACAACTTCTAGAGTGTTTAAGTAATTATAGATTACACTTAATGCTGAGTTTGGCAGGGTTACAGAAAATAAGGTGAGGTGTAACATGATAAATATATCATCTACTGCAAGGCATCGTTCCACTTTTGTTGCACTCCTAGAGCGACTGTTTTATCTCCCAATGCCACATTCATATGAATTAAGTTAGTAGAGATAATCTCTGTACTTGCAGAGCTGAAATTAGCAGTAATTGATTGTTTCCTAAAGACACAGAAAATATTATTAATTTGATTCATATACTTGAATGTTCTCTGAAAGGTTTTCTCATTTCCTGTGATCTTTCCCCTGTCGCTGTCTAACAAAAGATTAATATACCTGACACTGGTTTAGTCAGAAAAGTGGAAACTCCAGCTGGTTTAACAGTCTTCAATAGAAAGAGGAAACACATTTGTGAGTTTCAATTGTACAAACAGCATGAGAATAACCTAATTGTGGCGATGATCTTGCAGTATGAATATGGAGCTGCACAGTCACAGATGGCTCAGTAGCCCATGCTGACAACTGTTAAGTTGTGAGTCACAATTTCACAGCTTGACACAAAGTTGTAAATGTTGTCATACTGATCTTAGGTCAGCAGCTGCCTTCTGTACTTTTAGATCTTATCTATTTTTCGTATGAACCTGTTTGAACAGTTTGAAATGCATTAAGCTGAACGGAAATGTGGATAATAAAACCTTTCAAATATCAGTTAACTTGAATCTGATGTCACAGCGAAATTCAAACATTTCAAATGACAAACAGCTGAAGACAGATGCAAATGTGAAGGTACTATCATATGATATTGTGGCTATCATAGTGATGTGTGTTTAGATTAGTACATTCAGGAACTTCTGAGGGAGTAGTGTGTCACATACATGTGATGTAAAGTCATTGTAATATGCATGTGCACGTCTTTTTGGACGTACCAGTCAAGCTGTATCCATCACTACGACAAGACAAAGACTTGGGTTCATGTCCTGAGCTCTAACCACAGCTGGCATGTTTTTGTTGAACTAAATGGAGACTCTTAGCAAATCATCTATTGTGATAATAAACTGACAGTACCGCTGTTTGGTTGAGGTCCTTTTCCCCCAGATTGTTTTTAGAGCTGGAAGACTTCTTTCTCCAATGTACAAGATGCATTTGTATCATGCTTAACTAACTAGGCAAATAGCAAGTGAAAAAAAATCGATTCATAGCTCATGATCAAAATGGCCATTCATCTGCAGTTTTTGACCTTCAAAAATGTGAATTCAAAGTCATGAAATAAAACTTTCTGCATTTTTCAGTTAGATGCAGCAACAATTTTAAAGTATGGTCAGTATAGCAAAAGTCCAATTATCAGAGATTTTTGACTTCATTATTCAGCTTGCTGATTCAAGTGTAAAGTTTTAGTTTGATTTTGAATCATATCTCTCCTGTTGTTTTAGTCTTTCCCATCAGAATATTGTACACCACCAATTTACTTTGCACTACGATAACATATCAGAACACGTGAAAAACAGTGACTCACTGTGTACGGTAATGGAGCATGTGTCACTGTCTTCACACTTCACAGTGTAAAAACATTTCAGTTTAACCGCAGCAGGTGAGCCTGATGTGACCATGACAGCAGATGCGTCTCTGTCAGTGTCTGCAGGCAAGAGTTGGCTTTTCTGGTTTCTCCTCTATTAATATGAAAATAACAGTGATGCACAAAAATTAATAATGGAGTCTGACAGTACAGTGTTACTGAGTGTGTCTCTGTGATCATTTGTTTGTTCGCTGCCAGTTTAGGGGGAAGAAGAGCTGAAAATTTAAAGGTAAACACATGTTAGTTTAAACACTCAATTTTTGCATCAGTGTGATTAAAATGAATTAGCTTTAGCTGGTACTACACCATATTAAAAATGTAATAATAATCTAACATAATCTAGGTTGTTTAGGATGTTTTACTTACAAATGAGGATGACAAAGGACAGCTATGATAAAGCTGAAAAGAAAGTCCTCTAACGAAGATAAAGATGAGTCTGACTACATGAACTTTGACAGTTTTTACAGTTTGTTCTCAGGAAACCACAGCGAGTACCAGAAGTGAATAAGACACACAGAAAGGCACACTGTACATCCTTTACCACCTAGTACATGCTTTATTTAAAAAAAAGCAAGTTTGTTCACTTTAGTTTATTTGCTTTTCCCCAATATCACTAATTCTTTAATTAGTGATATTGTGTGTCACTCATGTACACACACATCTGTTATTTTGATGTTTTTATACGCTCTAAATCAACATGTTATTTCCCTTTTAATATTCATTTTAAACAGAATCAGAATGAGTTTTATTAGCTATTAATGCAAGCATACAAAGAATGCGATTTTGTATTAGCTTCCACAATGTACATATAAGACAAGAAAATAACTGAACAAAGAGTAAACAAGTAAACAAAAACAGCAGCAGGACATTTTGAACAGAACTATTTACATTGAGAGGTATAGTAAGCTTTCCTTATTGTTTTATTTTGACTTATGTTTTGCTTGTAGAGTGTTTTGTGTGGACATCTAACTGTGAATTACATACATATAAAGTACATGTGTGAAAAACTGTTTGTGTTTAAAGAGCTAAACTAAATCAATAGGATTAAGATGAAGTCATTACTTAAGGAAAGTTTACTAAAGCTACAGATGATGCCACAAAGTTTGCTGGTGTAACAATTTAAATACATAAGAAAAAGAAACTTGGATTTGAGAATGACAAAGTGATGTCCTCTGTATCTCTGAAGGCTGCTGCAGTTGTTGTCACTCTATGAACAACAAGGAGACATTGCAGAGTGAATATTGGATTTTTTATTATTTTGTATATTTGTTATGACAGTATTTTTAATACTAGGTCTTGCCTTTTCAAACTCTGTTCACTTTAAGGCATTTTGACAGAAATCGCAGCACCTAATGACCAATCAGCATTTTATTTTTTTTAGTTTCCGATCTACCACTGCAAAGGGCCTCATGATTTGACTGGACAAGTAATAAAGGGTTTGCTCAGTCAATACAGCATAAATCCATTTAGTGAAATACTATAACCATTGCCACATTCTCTTTTAGGTGTTCTCTCTAAGAACATTATTCAGTTCAATTCAATTTATTTATATAGCATCAAATTACAACAGATGTTATCTCAAAGCGCTTTACAGTGTAAGATTAGTTTACAGCGTAAGATTTACAACATATGACTGTAAACAATTATTTTGCTACATTCAGAGAGAAGAGGGCCACTTACCAATGTTGCATTGATAGGTGACATTACTGTAGGTTTCATCATAATCACTCTGCAAATAAATTCATAAAATGTAAGACAGGACTTGAGTGAGAAATGTTTTATTTGAAACTGAATAATCACTTCATGGAGGAAACATTAAGTAGAATTAGGAGGACTCATACCATATATCCCCAGTCACCTAATACACAAACCAAAACAGAGTTTCCCATTCAAACAACTACAGTGGAGATGGACTTGACATGTATAACTAACAGCAGATGAGATTGAGATGATGATTGCAGTGAATTTTTAAAGAAACTCATACATTTAGATTTTCCAGTGATGTTGTCCTTTGTGCTAAAGAAAAAAAAGAAAAGAAAGGTTTTCACTGCAGATGAAATTAAAAACATAGTACACATGTTTAAAAGAATATAGAGCTCACCACAAACATCACTAGACCGTGTGACTGAGAAGTATTAATTTCACTTAAGTTATCTGATAAAGAAATAAGATTCCTTACATCTTGGAAGCACAGTTTTCTAGAAAGTTTGAAAAATACTAATAATTAATCAGTGATAATTTACATCAAGAAAGATCATTAATCACTAATGAAACAGTAATAATGGAAGCAACTGTCATTTTTTTCAAACTTTCTATCATGGTCAACACACGTTAACATTTTGAAGCCATATGTAATACAAATAACAATGACAAACAGGGTTTAAAAGGTGAATATTTTTCCAATACTTACCAATGCTGGCTTGATTAAAGAGAAGTGTCAAGCCAAGCAGGACAACAGTCACAGTCACAACTGCTCCAATCGTCCTTATCACCGTCTCTGCATTAAAAAATGGCGCCTTTAACACAATGGAACCATAGAGAACTGAAATTTTAACAAATCCACCTCTGGAACCTGCTAAGCAGAATATCCTTCAGTGTGAAGACAGCAAGCACAGGAGGTGGTTCCTTATGGTTAATAATAAACTACCCCAAAGATCATCTTAGTAGGAATTCCGTTTTTTTCCATGACACACACAAAATTGGGGTACCTGTATCAAAATGGCTGTAATATCTAAAAATAATGCAGCATCTTTATCAAACTGAAATCAAATTATTGACGACACATCTGGAATGTTCCATTTCAGATTCAATGCAGTGATCTACAGAAGCTGGATGACAAATAAACTAATGATTGTTCCATTATTTATTGACCTATCTGTACATATTAAAGATCATTTATTTAAACATTTTATTTGAAATTAGGTAAGTGCTGTTTATAAAATGCACAATGAAAATTAAATTCACATTTTTCTATTTTAATAAAAGACATTTTCATTATAATTTTCTCTGATTTAGCATTTTCTTAATTGACTTTCAAATTAATCCCTCCCACAAGTAATGGAAAAGATAATTTCACATGTTGTATAAAGGATATGACCTAACAAAAAAGTGCCCATATGATGTCCCTTTTGAGGCTTAAACAGGTCCTTAAAGTCCCCAAATGTGCCTATAAACTGTCATGGTGAATAGCAGTGTAGTTTACCAAGATCCAATCCAATGCTGCAATAAAAATACTTTTACAAGTTTCACTAATTTCAACAAGCTAACCCCAGTAAACGAGCAAGGAAAAAAACACTCAGTGTTTGTTACACTTTCAGCTTCAAACTTTGAATGGGCCCTAGGTTTAGGTCACAGTCAGAATCAGTCCATCTTTGAGCTTCAGTCTTGAAATTAATTCAGCAGGCACAAACAGGTTGGAACTTTAGATACACCCACCTATACTGTACTAAACCCCAGTGTCAAAAACAAATAAATCCAAAGTTTGTTCAGATGAAGAAAGAAAATAAACTTCTGTGCTTCTCCATATACCAAAAAGGTGAGCAGTGTCCATGTTTTGTGCTCTGCTGCCACTGTTTGCTGTTTTCAGAGTGAGTCAGCTGTAACCAGGAAAACCAATGTCTAACTGCTGTTCAGCCGACGTTGTCATGGGCAGTGTTTGGATACTTGGTATGTGGCTACATGAATATAAATGTACCAAAATAACCAAAAAGTTAATGTTGCATAATATGGGCACTTAAAATAATGTTTAATATTTATGCAGCCTGGGTGACCAGTTTGCAAAATGTTTTGAACTGAAAATTATTTAACAGAAAGTACCACTGTACCTAAACTGTTTTAAGGGATAAAGAGAGCAGGCTAACTTCAAAAGATGTAATAATTTTTAATGTTAATAGGTTTTTGTTAAACTAATTAAAGATTAGATTTGATTAGGTTTAATCACCAGATGATGGATTCATACCACTTGTGTCAGTAGAGGTCAAAGCTACTGTGAGTAAATATATTATCTGAAAGGTCAGTAGGAAAATTGAAAACATGAATAATCACCTGCTGCTGGATTCACAGATGTTAGCAAAGTAGAGACAGAACTACCAGGGTCACTTGGCACACAGATAGTTTGACCTGCAGAACTGAAAAAAGTACATTTCAATATCTTTATATAAAAATATCATATTTTATGATCAACTTTTAATTTCAGTAATATCGGAACATCTGATGTAGTTTTCATCTACACTAAAATTAGATTTTCATACATTTTGTCAAATGTGAGCACACATGGACTACACAGTTTGATTAAAAATTATATTTTTTGTCATCTTCAATGGATTAATGTACTCACATGTATCAATATTCCAAACAGTTAATCTTTGATGCATCTAAAGCCAGTTTAAATGCATCAAATACATTTTATACCCTGATAAACATTAAATAATTATTTTAAATCTGTTTTCTTTCCACTGTTTGGTTGAACATCAATTATTACTTAGTGGCACATCATTAGTACATGGGAATAGTATTGACTCACAGTTTATAGTGATGGAGGATACGTTACTGTGTAGAGATTGATACAGTGCTCCTCTTTTCTCCACAGTATAATAACATGTTATTTCTACTTCAGCTGGTGAACTTTGATGTGTCATCATCATCAGTTCAGCTCCTGAAAGTTTCTTCAGACAAGAAACGAATGTGGACGTTTGTTCCCTCACAAAGTAGAAATGACACTGATCCACAGAAACAGATGATGGAGGAGTTCAGTGTGACTGGGTCTATTTCTGTGATCACTGCTGGATTCACTGTCAGTTCAGGCCGAGGAACTAAAAAGGTAAAATATCCGTTGAATTAGAGCATTGAATGCTACATTGATCTAAATCGGAACATGAATTTAAAACCACAAAAAAGTCAAGTAGCTTATATTATAATGTATTCATTATAATATATATTATAATATAAGAATATATTATATTATATTATAATGATATATTATTTATCTTTGATTAAATAAATTTTAAAGATTTTAAATATTTACTGATTTACTGATTAGAAAGATACTGTACAGTTATAGGTTCATGGCAGAAAATTCACTCACGGTTTATGGTGATGGACGATGTTTCACTGTCTGGAGATGTAGAAATTAACAGTTTGAACTTCACAGTATAGAAACATGTCACTTCAAATAATGATTCTACACATTTACTGATTAGCAAGTTACTGTACAATTATAGGTTCAAAGTGTTGAACTGACACTGATCCACAGAAACATATGATGGACTCTGACAGTTCAGTGTAACTAATTCTGTTTCTGTGATCACTCGTGGATTCACTGTCAGTTTGGGTTTCAAAAGAAAAGCTGAAAATTTAAACAAAAAAATGAATTTTAAATGACAAATTGAAAAAAGCATAGGAAGTCATATGGTTGCATCTACAGTGGAAAGAAAAGCTTTTGGAATTTCATGGTTTTCTGCATTAATTTGTCATAAAATGTGCTCCGATCTTCATCTAACTCACAACAATACAAAAACACAGTCTGCTGAAAATAATACTACACAAACATTATATGTTTTCATGTTTTTATTGAATATAACATGTAAACATTCACAGTGTAGGGTGGAAAAAGTATGTGAACCCCTAGCCTAATGACTTCTCCAAGAGCTAATTCGAGCCAGGAGTGAGCCAACCTCGAGTTCAATCAGTGTGATGATATTGGATGTGTTGCTGAAAGTTGTCCTGCCCTTTAAAAACACACACTTGTTTTGGGTTTACTGTTGCAGCACTGTTGCTACTCTCCCTAGGCGTGGTCGTCCTGTAAAGATGACTGCAAGAGCACAGCGCAGAATGCTGAATGAGGTGAAGAAGAATCCTAGAGTGTCAGCTAAAGACTTACAGAAATATCTGGCACATGCTAACATTTTTGTTGACACATATAGAATAAGAAAAACATTAAACAAGAATGGAGTACATGGGAGGACACCATGTTTGAAGTTTGCAAAAGAGCACCTGGATGTTCCACAGCACTACTGGCAAAATATTCTGTGGACAGATGAAACCAAAAATGAGTTGTTTGGAAAAAACACACAACACTATGTGTGAAGGAAAAAGACACAGCACACCAACATCAAAACCTCATACCCACTGTAAAACATGGTGGAGGACGCATCATGGTTTGGGGCTGCTTTGCTGCCTCAGGGCCTGGACGGATTGTTGTCATTAATGGAAAATGAATTCCAGAGTTTATCAAGACATTTTACAGGAAAACGTAAGACCATCTGTCCGCCAACCGAAGTAATTCAAGTAATTAAAAAAAAGAATAGCTTCAACAGAACAAAATACGCCCTCTGGAGTCCTGACCTCAACCCAATTGAAATGCTGTGGCATGACCTTAAGAGAGCCATTCACACCAGACATCCCAACAATATTGCTACACTGAAACAGTTTTGTGAAGAGGAGTGGTCCAAAGTTACTCCAGATTATTGGAAGGACCCAAAGGAGGGTCAACCATTTATTAAGTCCAAAGGTTCACATACTTTTTCCACCCTGCACTGTGAATGTTTACATGCTATGTTCAATAAAAACATGAAAACATATATATTGTTTGTGTAGTATTATTTTCAGCAGACTGTGTTTTTGTATTGTTGTGAGTTAGATGAAGATTAGATCACATTTTATGACAAATTAATGCAGAAAACCATGAAATTCCAAAAGGTTCACAAAGTTTTTCTTGCCACTGTATAGTAGTTCTTTCACCGGTTAATTTAGGTGGATGCTGCTGTTCCTAAGGTGGCTGTTATACATTATGTGATTCTATTGGTTGTTTTTTTTTATTGTTTAGTGTACATAGTGAGTTTAGAGGGGAACACTGGGAGAAAGAGGTGGTAATTTCTGAGTAGTAAAAACTGGACTGAATCCTGCTGTCACTGTTTTTGTGTTGGAGAATAAAATAAAAAGAGTTGTTCACTCAGAAGCTTGTCACATTATATTAGATCCTATGATTAATTGTTGCATCTGTAAAATTGCATTACACTTAAAATAGACTCCTTAAGAATAAATGTTAAACATAGAAAGTCTAGAAAAATATTAAGAGTACTCTGATTTATCATTGTAATTTTACAACACTGTCACTGTCAGTTTGGGTGGATGGAGACCTGAAAAATTAAAGCATTTATTTGATTAAATAACTCAAATCTCTAATGTATTTCAGATATTTCATGATAATACGGTAGTAGAAAGTAGTAAATTCACTCACGGTTTACGGTGATGGACGATGTCTCACTGTCTGGAGATATAAAATGTAACTCTCCAAGCTTCACAGTGTAAGAACATTTCACTTTAACCACAGCAGGTAACCTCTGGTTTGTCACCTTCATCAGCTCAGTCCCTGTTAGTGTCTGAAGACAAGATGAGTCTCCAAGAGTTCTGAGTCCTTTCAAAGTGTTGAACTGACACTGATCCACAGAAACAGATGATGGAGTCTGACAGTTCAGTGTGACTGAGTCTGTTTCTGTGATCACTGGTGGATTCACTGTCAATTTGGGTAGAGGAGGAGCTGGAAGTTTAAAGAATATCTTTGATTAAATAAATAACGATTTTAAACATTTACTGATTAGAAAGATACTGTACAGTCATGGGTTCATGGCAGAAAATTCACTCACGGTTAATAGTGATGGACAATGTTTTACTGTCTGGAGATGTAGAAATTAACTGTTTGAGCTTCACAGTATAGAAACATTTCACTTTAACCTCAGCAGGTAACCCTTGGTTTGTCACCTTCATCAGCTCAGTCCCTGTTAGTGTCTGAAGACAAGATGAGTTTCCAATAGTTCTGAGTCCTTTCAAAGTTTTGAACTGACACTGATCCACAGAAACAGATGATGGAGTCTGACAGTTCAGTGTGACTGAGTCTGTTTCTGTGATCACTGGTGGATTCACTGTCAGTTTGGGTGGAGGAGGAGCTGGAAGTTTAAACAAAAAAGGAATTCTGATTTACTAAATCAGAAAAGCCATATGGTTGCCTGTACATGAGTTCTTTCATATAATTAATTTAGGTGGAAGAATAGCTGAAATTTAAAAGATCCACTCACACACACATCTTGCTTGTCTACAAATCACTTGACTGTACAATTACTAATTATTATTCTAGTAGTGGCTCATGTAGTCTCAAGCCTCTACATATTAGTCATTTAGCAGACGCTTTTATCCAAAGCGACTTACAAGTAGGGTACAAGGGTAGGCAGGGTAAACATGAGGAGGTCTTGCCTAAGGACCCCTACTGGAGGTAGGCTGCAGCTGGGATTTGAACCCCAGTCTGCCACATGGGAGGCGGTGATGTTACTACACTAACCAGCCGCTGGCCAGTTTTTTTCATTTTCATGTCAGACACAAGTGACTCTGACTCACATGTCATCAACTGAGGCAGTTTGTCAAATGTTCCACATCTTACTTTTTACATAGACTTTCTAAGACATTAATAGATAAAATTACCTTTGAAAAGACACATGACAAAATCCAAGACTCCTTATTGTAGGGCGTCACCACTATATTGAAAACCATTATGCTTGTTTGTGCAAATATTGTATCACATCAGTAATGAAAAATATGCCAACACAGTTACTTACGTTGTGTGATGATTGAGAATATGTTACTGTGTGGAGATTGATACAGTGCTCCTCTTTTCTCTACAGTATAATAACATGTAACTTCAACATCAGCTGGTGAACTTTGATGTGTCATCTTCATCAGTTCAGCTCCTGAAAGTTTCTTCAGACAAGAGACGAATGTGGAAGTTTGTTCCCTCACAAAGTAGAAATGACACTGAGTCACAGAAACAGATGATGGAGTCTGACAGTTCAGTGTGACTGAGTCTGTTTCTGTTATCAATGGTAGACTCACTGTCAGTTTAGGCCGAGGAACTAAAAAGGTAAAATATGTTCAATTAGAGCATTGAAAGCTGCATTGATCTAAGTCTGAACATGAATTTAAAATCACAAAAAAGTAAACTAACTGCATGTTAGCACCTTTTAAAATGACAAAATCTAATGTACATTGATCATTTTATCCAACTTGTTTTCAGAGTCACATTGTTGGTGCTGATATTACACATGATGATATCAGTCTAAAGTATTAACTCACATTGTATTTTGATGGAGGACATGCTACTTTCTGGAGACTGATATACCACAAGGTAAAAACATGTCACTTCAACTTCAGCAGGTGAATTTTGATTTGTCATCATCAGAAGTTCAGTTCAGTTCCTGTCAGTGTCTTCAGACAGGAGAAGGTTTTGGCAGGTTTTCCACTCATAAAATAGAAAAAACACTGAGTCACAGAAACAGATGATGGAGTCTGACAGTTCAGTGTGACTGAGTCTGTTTCTGTGATCACTGGAGGATTCACTGTCAGTTTCGGTGGATGGAGACATGAAAAAGTAAAGAGTTTATTTGATTAAATAACTCAAATCTGTAATGTATATCAGACATTTCATGATAATACGGGTAGTAGAAAGTAGTTTTGTGTACATTAGTACATGGGAATAGTATTGACTTACGGTTTATGATGATGGACGATGTTTCACTGTCTGGAGATGTAGAAATTAACTGTCCGAGCTTCACAGTGTAGAAACATTTCACTTTAACCTCAGCTGGTAACTTCTGGTTTGTCACCTTCATCAGCTCAGTCCCTGTTAGTGTCTGAAGACAAGATGAGTCTCCAAGAGTTCTGAGTCCTTTCAAAGTGTTGAACTGACACTGATCCACAGAAACAGATGATGGAGTCTGACAGTTCAGTGTGACTGAGTCTGTTTCTGTGATCACTGGTGGATTCACTGTCAGTTTAGGTCGAAGAAGACCTGAAATTTTAAAGGTAAAAATATTAAATGAATAATAGTTGAGAAAATGTGGTTTAGTTTTTAAAAGACTTAGAGTAAAATATGTTACACAAATTTATCACAGAAATATCAAATTATAACAACAAAGACTGACCTTGTGCTTTTATCTTTGAACATAAATCTATTGGAGAAACAATGTGTTAAATAGAGAAAAAGATGCAAAGATTTTTCATTAATTGCAAATTACTTGTATAGTAATTCTGTCAATGTGAAATAGAAGTGTATCCACAATGTAATACGGTATTTTGGCGGTAATGTCCAATTCAACAATTATATATAAATATTTAACTTACATATTAGGACGACAAACAGCAGGTGTCGAGTCATGTTGAAGCTGTATAATCTGAACATCCAGACTTTCATCAAAGACAACACTTTTCTCTCTGACGACTCTGACTTCAAGCTGCAGTAAAATGTCATTTTGTAGAAGTTGCCCTTCAGGAAAACCACAGCATGTATCAGAAGTGAATCGCACACACAGAAAGATTGCACGCACATCTGATATAATAATAAATATAAATAAACTGTCCAACCACAAGTTCCTCAAGGGGATCAATAAAGTATATTATTATTATGATAAACATTGCTCATAATATCTATTGTCTGTCATCTATATTAGATTTTATATATTTGTAGTTATAATTTTATATTTTAACAATTTCTAAGAGTTACTGCTCATCACACTGAAGCATGACCCATTCTCACTTTATGTTTAGGGACCACAAACCATTTCAAATTAGGTCCTGATACCTTTTCAAACCAAATTTATTTTCAGCTGGACCTCCCATTAGATGCACAGTATCATCCAGTGTAGAAAAAATGCAATAAATGACTTCCTTGTAAAAGATGTTGTCCATGTGTCTGTGCTGCAGATGTCTGTCCACAATGTTTGCTGTGATCAATGTTTGTCCTTGTCATAAATGTAATATAGTAGGATTGGCTAATTAAATGTTTTGGTTTCAAATGTGCCTTGTGACAAAAGTTATTCTGGCAGTAAAGGTAAATCAAAACTAATTTTTGTCAGAACTTAATGTTCATAGTGTTCATTGCATAAACAATATATTGCTGTAATATTGGTCATAATGAATCTCTTAAAAACTCTTCAGAGGAGGTAATTGATGTTTTTAAAGGTTTTGTGATTTATTTCATTTAATTATTGGTAAGATGTCTAAAAATATTAAAGAAAAAGTGTACGTACTTGCTTAGAAAAATAAGAGCTCTAGAATTTTTGAACTCAAGAAAAAGTAATATAGTGTAATATAGTATACTGAATACTAAATGTATATACTAAAGTGTATTAAACAATGTATTTTTAATGTTGATAATATTAATCTATAAGTTTAGTCCACATTTGTTTGACAAATTCTCAAAAGTTGAACATCATGAGTAAAAGGTGTTGTTACCTACAAAAAGACCAATGAGTAAAGGTGGGGCTGATTTTAACCACCTTATACCTTATAGAAGATTAATTCATAAATGATACATCAGCATTTTGAATTTGAAAGAAATGGTTATTTATTAATTTTGCAAACACATCAAATGCACCAATTTCCTTCAAGATTAGATAAGATACATTAAAAACAATAAGTGGCTATGCACCAGCTCATTGAGATGTCAGCTATCTGTATTTATTTTAAATCTGCCCACACGCTACTGTAGACCATGTCGTTCAGTGCGGATGCAGCAGACTTCTCAGAGATGGTATCGTACACATGGTATATCTCAGACTAGAAAAAAAAAACTTTAAAACTTTAGCATCATGCAGTTAACTGTTATAGTAAACACATTCAACATGTTCTAAATGTCACACTTACACACTGAAGCTCTTGTCTGCTCAGTTTCTAAGAACCTGCAAATAGAGAAATAGTTTTTAGTTCTGTATTAAATAATAAGTTACAGACAAGTGAAATTGTAGATTTTCTGTAAATACACATGTCTACAGTATAGTTCAAATGATTGCTATCAATAATTTGTTAGCCACTGTGCTTTCTTAAACTTGGACGTCTGTAATATACTTGTCAGCCACATTAACATCACATGTTGGTGGTGTCGATGTAGATTAGTACAGTATGTAGCTACACGGCCTCTTATGCAGCATGCTCTGTAATGTACAGTGAGTCCTGACACACACCCAGGACATACTGATGAATCTAAGTCCTCATTGATTAACTATCTGTATGTATCACAAGCCAGTAATATACCACCAAAGAAAAGTGCTAATGTTAATAGACAAAAAGGTATTTGTTGATGAGTTGCTGAAGCATTCCTACATGTAAAGATTATTAAATTAGTTATATAATACATTATGTTAGCTCATGCATGGAACCACTTTTCTGCCTCTACAATACATGCAGGTAGATGTACAGCAAGAAACAGCTCACCAATCCGACAGTCAGCACCAGGTCCCACAGAGACCAGACTGTGGTCTTCATTATTACCTGCACGTAACTTAAGAAAGTTGCTTCATTGGAAAGAAAAGGTACAAATCTTAAATCTTTAATTCACAGTTTAGTTAAGTTTAGTTTATATGTAGAACGTATATATGTAACGTAGTATGTTAATGTTGCTCAAACTATAACTTGTTGAAGCATTTTCAATAGAGAAACAAAGAAAAATACAACTCAAATATAAACAACTTCTAGAGTGTTTAAGTAATTATAGACTACATCTAATGCTGAGTTAGGCAGGTTTACAGAAAATAAGTGAGCTGTAGCATGATGAATGTATCCTCTACTGCAAGGCATCGTTCCACTTTTGCTGCACTCGTAGAGTGACTGTTTTATCTCCCAATGCCACATTCATATGAATTTAATTAGTAGAGGTAATTTCCGTACTTGCAAAGCTGAAATTAGCCGTAATTGTTTCTTAAAGATACAGAAAATATTATTTAGATTCATATACTTGAACATTTTCTGAAAAGTTTCCTCATTTCCTGTGATCTTTCCTCTGTCGCTGTCTAACAAAAGATTAATATACCTGACACTGTCAGAAAAGTGGAAACTCCAGCTGGTCCAACAGTCTTCTATAGAAAGAGGAAACACATTTGTGAGTTTTAATTGTAGAATCAGCCACAATGTTGTGGTGGCTAGGAGACAGCATGAGAATAACCTAAATGTGGCTATGATCTTGCAGTATGAATATGGGGCTGCACAGTCACAGACGGGTCAGTAGCGCATGCTGACAACTGTTGTGAGTCACAAATTAAAAGCTAGACACAAAGTTGTAACTGTTGTCAAACCATTTTCACAGTTTCTAGTTTACACTCACTACAACTTGATTTCAGGTCAGCAGCTGCCTTCTGTACTTTTATATCTTATCAATTTTTCATGTGAACCTACAGTTTGAAATGCATTAACCTGATCTGAAATGTGTATAATAAAACCTTTCAAATATTAGCTAACTTTAATCTGATGTCACAGTGAAATTCAAACATTTCAAATAACAAACAGCTGAAGACAGATGCAAATGTAAGTGTACTATAATATCATATTGTGGCTATCATAGTGATGTGTGTTTAGATCAGTACATTCAGTAGCATTCAGGAATTTCTGAGGGAAAAGTGCATCACATACATGTGATGTAAAGTCATTGTAAAATGCGTATCCAAGTCTTTTCGGACATACCAGTCAAGCTGTATCACAGCTGGCATGTTTTTGTTGAACTAAATGGAGACTCCTCAGCAAATCATTTATTGTGATAATAAACTGACAGAACTGCTGTTTGATTGAGTTCCTTTTTCCCTAGATGGTGGTTGTTAGAACTGAAAGACTTCCTTCTCCAATGTACAAGTTGCATTTTGTATCATGCTTAACCAATCCAGGCAGAAGAGCAAGTGAAAAAAAATCGATTCATTGCTCATGATCAAAATGGTGACTCATCTGCAGTTTTAGACCTTTAAAAATAGGAATTCAAAGTCATGAAATAAAACTTCTTTCTGCATTTAGTACACTGTAAAGTTAGATGCAGTAAGAATTTTAAACTATGCTCATTATAGCAAAGTCCATTTATCAGACCTCAGTTGTGAGTTTACTTCATTATTCAACTTGCTGATTCAGGGTGAGTGTAAAGTTTTAGTTTAATTTTGAGTCATATCTCTCCTGTTGTTTCAGTCTTTAACATCAGAATACTGTCACCAAGTTGCCTTCCACTATGATAACATATCAGAACACGTGAAAAGCAGTGACTCACTGTGTACGGTGCTGGAGCATGTGTCACTGTAGTTAATTAGCTTTAGCTGGTACTAGACCACATTAAAAATTTAATAATAATCTAACATAATCTAGGATGTTTAGGATGTTTTACTTACAAATGAGGATGACAAAGGACAGTTGTCCAGCCTTGATAAAGCTGAAAAGAGAGTCCTCTGAGGAAGATAATAATGCGTCTGACTACATGAACTTTGACAGTTTTTACAGTTTGTTCTCAGGAAACCACAGCGAGTACCAGAAGTGAATAAGACACACAGAAAGACACACTGTACATCTTTAACCTCCTAGTACAAGACCTCCATTTAGACCTATTACACACTTTATTCAAACAGTGTTTCAGTTTATTTGATTTTCCCCAATATAACTAATTCTGTTATTTCTTTGAAAACAGTCATTCATGTACAGACAAATCTATTATATTGATGTTTTATATGCTCTAAATTAACATTTTATTTCCAAGTTAATATTCATTTTAAACAGATTCAGACTGAGTTTTATTAGCTACTAATGCAAGCATACAAAGAATGTGATCTGGTGTTATCTTCCACAATGTACATATAAGACAAGAAATAAAACTGAACAAAGAGTAAACAAGTAAACAAAAACGGCAGCAGGACATTGTAAACAGAACTATTTACATTGACAGTTATAGTAAGCTTTCATTATTGTTTTATTTGGACCTATGTTTTGGTTTTAGAGTGTTTTGTGTGGATATCTAGCTGTGTATTACATACATATAAAGTACCTCTGTGAAAAATAATGTTAATAATAATGTTTTGTGTTTAAAGAGCTACACTAAATCAAAAGGATTAAGATGAAGTTATTACTTAAGGTAAGTTTACTAAAGCTACAGATGATGCCACAAAGTTTGCTGGTGTAACAATTTCAATACATAAGAAAATAAAAATTTAGATTTGAGAATGACAAATTGGTGTCCTCTGTATGTCTCAAGGCTCCTGCAGCTGTTGTCACTCTATGAACAAAAAGAAAACATTGCAGAATGAATATTGGATTTCGTTTTATTTTGTATATTTTATATGAAATTATTTTTAATACCATGTCTTGCCTGTTCAAACTCTGTTCACTTTAAAGCATTTTGACAGAATTTGCAGCACCTAATTACCAATCAGCGTTTTATTTTTTTTTAGCACAGGGCCTCAGTGATCCCACGATGGTGGAATGAGCTGCCTATCTCTGCACGCTCAGCCACCTCACTTGCAATATTTAAAAAATTGCTGAAAACAGAACTCTTCCGCATCTTTCTTTGCACAGAGCCACTTACCAATGTTGCATCGATAGGTGACATTACTGTAGGTTTCATCATAATCACTCTGCAAGAAATTCATAAAATGTAAGAGTGGAGTGAGAACAGCTGTATTTAAAACTGAATAATCACTTCATGGAGGAAACATTTAGTAGAATTAGGAGGACTCATACCATACATCTCCAGTCACCTAAAACACAAACCAAAACAGAGTTTCCCATTCAAACAACTACAATGGAGATGGACTCAACATGTATAACTAACAGCAACAAGTTGCATTGAGATGATGATTGCAGTGGATTGAAAAGAAACACATACATTTAGATTTTTCAGTGACGTTGTCCTTCCTTTCTTTCCAAAGAAAAAAAAAGGAAAAGTTTTCACTCCAGATGAAGTTAAAAACATAGTACACATGTTTAAAAGAATGTAGTGCTCTCCGCAAACATCACTAGACCGTGTGACTGAGAAGTATTAATGTCACTTAAGTTTAGCTGATAGTATTTGAGAAATAAAATTCCTTACCTCTTGGAACCACAATTTTCTAGAAAATATGAAAAATATAAATATAAATCAGTGATAATTTACATCAGCAAATATCAATCATCACTAATGAAACAGAAATAATGGATGCAACTGTCATTCTTTCAAACTTTCTATCATAGTCAACATATTTTAACATTTTGAAGCCATATGTAATACAAATAACAATGAAAAAAAGTGTTTAAAAGTTGAATATTTTTCAATTCTTACCAATGCTGGTTTGATTAAAGAGAAGTGTCAAGCCAAGGAGGACAACACTCACAGTCACAACTGCTCCAATTATCCTTATCACCATCTCTGCATTTAGAAATGTCACCTTTAGCACAATGGTACCATAGAGAACTGAAATTTAAACAAATCCACCTCTGGAACCTGCTAAGCAGAATGTCCTTTAGTGGGAAGACAGCAAGCACAAGAGGTGGTTCCTTGTGGTTTATAATAAACTACCCCAAAGATCATCTTGGTAAGAATTCCGTTATCATTGTTCCATTATTTATGGACCTATCTGTACATATTTAAGAGAATCTATTTAAATATTTTATTTGAAATTTGGTATATGCTGTTTATAAAATGCACAATGAAATTAATTCAGCAGTCACAAAAAAGTTGGAACTTTAGATACACCCACCTATACTGTACTAAACCCCTGTGTCAAAAACAAATAAATCCACAGTTTGTTCAAATAAAGAAAGAAGAGAGACTTCTGTGCTTGTCCATATATCAAAAAGGTGAGCAGTGTCCATGCTTTGTGCTCTGCTGCCATTATTTGCTGTTTTTCAGAGTGAGTCAGCTGTAACCAAGAAAAACAATGTCTAACTGTGAGTGTACAGCCAACATTGTCATGGGCAGCGTTTGGATACTTGGTGTGTGTCTACATGTATATAAATGTATAAAAATGACCAAAAAGTAGATTTTGCATAATATGGGCACTTTAAATAATGTTTACTGTTTGTGCAGCCCAGGTGACCAGTTTGCAAAATGTTTTGAACAGAGAATCTAGTACCACTGTACCTAAACTGTTTTAATGTATAAGAGATCAAGCTATGTTAATAGGTTTTTGTTGAACTAATTAAAAATTTGATTTGATTAGGTTTAATCACCATATGATGGATTCATATCACTTGTGTCAGCAAGTAGAAAAATTGAAAACATGAATAATCACCTGCTGCTGGATTCACAGATGTTAGGAAAGTAGAGACAGAACTACCAGGGTCACTTGGCACACAGATAGTTTGACCTGCAGAATTGAAAAATAGTACATCAATATCGTTATATAAAAATATCATATTTTATGATCAACTTTTAATTTCATTAATATTGGATCTGATGTGGTTTTCATCTACTATAAAATTAGATTTTAGAGTGAAATGTGAGCACACAGTTTGAACTACAAAAATAATATTTCTTTAATGGATCAGTCTACTCACAAGCATTAATATTCAACACAGTAAATCTTTGATGCATCTAAAGCCAGTTTAAATACATCAAATGCATTTTAATCCCTGAATAACATTAAATAATTATTTTAAATCTGTTTTCTTTCCACTGTTTGGTTACACCTCAATTTTTACTCAGTGGCACAACATTAGTACATGGGAATAGTATTCACTCACACTTTATACTGATGGAGGATATGTTACTGTGTAGAGACTGATGCAGTGCTCCTCTTTTCTCCACAGTATAATAACATGTAACTTCAACTTCAGCTGGTGAACTTTGATGTGTCATCTTCATCAGTTCAGCTCCTGAAAGTTTCTTCAGACAAGAGGCGAATGTGGACGTTTGTTCCCTCACAAAGTAGAAATGACACTGATCCACAGAAACAGATGATGGAGTCTGACAGTTCAGTGTAACTGAGTCTGTTTCTGTTATCACTGCTGGATTCACTGTCAGTTCAGGCCGAGGAACTAAAAAGGTAAAATATGTTGAATTAGAGCATTGAAAGCTGCATTGATCTAAGTCTGAACATGAATTTAAAATCACAAAAAAGTCAATTAACTGCATGTTAGCACCTTTTAAAATGACAAAATCTAACGCACATTGATCATTTTTCTCCAACTTGTTTTCAGAGCCACATTGTTGGTGCTGATATTACATATGATGATATCGGTCTAAAGCATTAACTCACGATGTATCATGATGGAGGACATGCTACTTTCTGGAGACTGATATACTTCAAGGTAAAAACATGTCACTTCAACTTCAGCAGGTGAATTTTGATTTGTTATCATCAGAAGTTCAGTTCCTGTCATTGTCTTCAGACAGGAGAAGGTTTTGGCAGGTTTTCCCTCACAAAGTAGAAAAAACACTGAGTCACAGAAACAGATGATGGAGTCTGACAGTTCAGTGTGACTGAGTCTGTTTCTGTGATCACTGCTGGATTCACTGTCAGTTTGGGTGGATGGAGACCTGAAAAATTAAAGCGTTTATTTGATTAAATAACTAAAATCTGTAATGTATATCAGACATTTCATTATAATACAGCAGAAGAAAGTAGTAAATTCACTCACGGTTAATGATGATAGAGGATGTTTCACTGTCTGGAGATGTAGAAATTAACTGTCCGAGCTTCACAGTGTAGGAACATTTCACTTTAACCTCAGCAGGTAACTTCTGGTCTGTCATCATCATCAGCTCAGTCCCTGTTAGTGTCTGAAGACAAGATGAGTTTCCAAGAGTTCTGAATCCTTTCAAAGTGTTGAACTGACACTGATCCACAGAAACAGATGATGGAGTCTGACAGTTCAGTGTAACTAAGTCTGTTTCTGTGATCACTGGAGGATTCACTGTCAGTTTAGGTTGAAGAAGAACTGAAATTTTAAAGTTAAAAATATTAAATGAATAATAGTTGAGAAAATGTGTTTTGTTTTTTAAAAGAGCAAAGAATCACAGAAATAGCTAATTACAAAAACAAAGACTGACCTTGTGCTTTTATGTTGGAACATGAATCTGTTGGAAAAGCAATGTGTTAAAAAAGGAAACATGCTATGGTTTTTCATCAGTAATTGCAAATTACTTCTGTCAACCTGAGATAGAAGTGTATCCGCAATGTCATACAGTATTTTGGCGCTAATGTCCAATTCAACAACTTACACAACAGGACGACTAACAGCAGGTGTCGAGTCACGGTGAAGCTGAATAATCTGAACATCCAGACTTTCTTCCAAGACAACACTTTTCTCTCTGATGACTCTGACTTCAACCTGCAGTAAAATGTCATTTTGTAGAAGTTGCCCTCAGGAAAACCACAGCATGTATCAGAAGTGAATCGCACACACAGAAAGTTTGCACAAACACCTGACAAAATTATTCAATTTAAATGTATCACAGTGCTGTTAAACTGGTTCAGAAAACATAAAAATTGCTTATAATATCTATTGTGTGTCATCTATTTTAGATTTTACATATTTGTACATATTATTTTATATTTTTATTTGATTTACTGCTCATCACATTTCAAATTAGGTCATGGTACGTTTTCAACAGCTTTATTTTTAGCTGGACCTCCCATTACATGCACTGTATCATTCAATGTAGAAAGAATGCAATAAAAGACTTATGTCCCATTTACGTCCCTGTAAATGATGTTTTCCATGTGTCTGTACTGCAGATGTCTGTCCACAAAGTCTGATGTGATCAATGGTTGTTCTACATTATAAATGTAACATAAGTACTAATTATTGGCTAATAAAGTGTTTTGGTTTTATAATGTGCCTTTAGCCAACATTAAGAAGTGATTCTGGCAGTAAAAGGTAAATCAAAACACATTTTTGTCAGTAATGTTCAAACTCTTCATTGCATAAACATTATATCACTGTAATATTGGTAATATTGAATCTCTTAAAAAACTCTTCAGTGGAAATAATTGGGTAATAATTGGTAAGATGTGAGTAAATATTAAAGAAAAAGTGTAAGTACTTGCTCAGAAAAATAATAACGTAGAAGTGCCCTTTAATTTTTGAACTCAAGTAAAAGTACTAAAGTGCTCTAAATCTCTAAATGTTATTTAAAGTACAAAAATAAATGTACTCCTCTCAGAAAACAGTGTATTTTAAACAATGTAGAATTTGATGCTGTTGATAACTTTAATTATAAGTTTAGTCCACATTTGTTTGACAAATTCCCAACTGGTGAAAATTATGACTAAAATGTGTTGTCACCTACAGACTGTAGAACAAAAAAAACAATGAGTAAAGGTGGGGCTGATTTTAACAACCTTATACAGTAACACAAGATTAATTCATAAATGATACATTAGCATTTTGACTTTAGTTTGGAAAACAAGTTTATTTATTCATTATGCATTGGAAACATAAAAAAGTGACTATGCACTTGGTTTAAAAACAGCTCATTGAGTTGTCAGGTATCTGTATTTATTTTAAATCTGCCCACACGCTGCTGTAGACCATGTCATTCAGGGCAGATGCAGCAGACTTCTCAGAGATGGTATCGTACACATGGTATATCGCAGACTAGAAAAGTAAGAAACCAACTGTGACTATAATCAGCTGAGCTTTTTAAAACTCTAGCATCATGCAGTTAACTGTTATAGTAAACACATTCAACATGTTCTTCATGTCACACTTACACACTGAAGCTCTTGTCTGCTCAGTTTCTCAGAACCTGCAAATAGAGAAATAGTTTTTAGTTCTGTATTAAATAATAAGTTACAGACAAGTGAAAATGTAGATTTTCTGTAAATACACATGTCTACAGTATAGTTTAAAAGATTGCTATCAATAATTTGTTAGCCACTGTGCGTTCTTAAACTTGGACATCTGTAATATACTGGTCAGCCACATTAACATCACATGTTGGTGGTGTTGAGGCAGATTAGTACAGTATGTAGCTACACGGCCTCTTATGCAGCATGCTCTGTAATGTACAGTGAGTCCTGACACACAACCAGGACATACTGATGAATCTAAGTCCTCATTGATTAACTATCTGTCTGTATCACAAGCCAGTAAAATAGCACCAAAGAAAAGTGATAATGTTAATAGACTAAAAAGATGTTTGTTGATGAGGTGCTTATGCATTCCTACATGTAAAGATTATGAAATTAGTTATACTGTATTAGATTATGCAGTATGTTAGCTCATGCATGGAACCTTTCTTCTTCCCCTACAATACATGCAGGTAGATGTAAAGCAAAAAACAGCTCACCACTCGGAGAGTCAGTACCAGGTCCCATGGTTTCATCATTACCTGCACGTAACTTAACAGGAAAGAGAGAAGAGTTTCATTAATCAACATATTACTTCACATTGAAGCGCCTTGTTGTTCAAAAGTAAAATTTTCATTATGTGATTAATGAAACAGAAATATATTTGAATTACCAAACCTCCACGATCAATATTTCTCATACACATAAACTCATCTGCAACAGAAGAAACGCACATCCATGCAGTAGATGACAAAAACAAAAGCGCAATGCATACTATATACAGTACTGTAGCCTATGATAATATAATGATGTTGCCTAGCCACCAGATATATACATTACCAGTAACTTTGGCCTGTGTCCTACAAAGAAACAAATAAAAATAGAATTTAATAAAGAGAGCAGATTGCAGGGTAGAACGATAAGCATAGAACAAAATATCGAGAGGAAAATATTTATTTCCCAAAATATCGCTGTCACTTATGTGATCACTACTTTAAAATCCAGAGTTTGATGGTAACATTTTAGCTGAGTGTGAATGAACACAGCTAATCTACAACTGTAACAGTGGTCCTGCTCAGTGGCTGCATATTAGGACCTTATAAAAAATGTTGATATAGTCATTTAGGTTTTATTTAAGTTTTAAAAAATATTACCTCTTGTTAGAAGATCTTTCTGAAGAAATGTGAAAAGCGGAGAACTGTTCAGGCAGAGCGCGGATGTTTGCTTATTAAATATGTAAAACATTTTGATGTACACTGTTACTCCTCTGCGTGCTGTCTCCGTATGAGTCTAGTTTGTTAGTACTGTTTTTCACTTTTTACATTCTGAAAATAAAAAAATCTTCTGATCCAAACTAGATTATACAATTGAAAAGACAATTTAAAATAGATTATCTAAATCTTGTTAGCAACTTGAGCTAATCATTATTGATAGTTTTAGATTTTGGTATGAATTCTAAAATTCAATAATTTATTTGTGTACATGCATATAGAAAAAATATACACATGCTGATCCTAATACATACACTAGATAAACACACACAAAATACTCACCAGTTCTTCTTTTGGTGCAGTGCAGAGCCAGTCCCAGTGAAATGACACCCAAGGTTACTCCTAAACCAGCCACAACTACTACCAACTTCCATATTGTGATTTGTGTTTTGAAGGCACAAAGATGCACTGCACACACATCTAACACAAAAGAAAGAATGTGACTATAGTTTACAGTTTTCCAATGCCATGATTCCATATCATGAAGACATGATATTGCTTTGCAAATGTAAGACATGCAAATTATACAAAGCAAGTTGGTTCATTGCAAAGAAGAGGTACAAATCTTAAATCTTTAGTATTTATTCACATACAAAAAAAGTATGTTTATGTTGCTCAAACTATAATTTGTTGCAACATATGCAATGGAGAAACAAAGAAAAATACAACTCAATATATAGTATTGTAAGTATAGACTTCACTTGATGCCAAGTTTACAGGGTAAGTGAGGTGTAGCATTATAAATGTATACCTCTACTGCAAGGTATCGTTCCATTTTTGTTGCACTACTAGAGTCTCACCTGTTTTATCTCCCGATGCCACATTCATATGATTTTGATTAGTAGAGGTAATTTCAGTACTTGCAGAGCTGAAAATAGCAGTAGTTGTTTCTTAAAGACACAGAAAAAATAGTAATTAGATTCATATACTTGAGTGTTCTCTGAAAAGGTTACTCATTTCCTGTCATGTTTCCACTGTCGCTGTCTAACAGAAGTATAATGTACCAGTCAGAAAAGTGGAAACTCCAGCTGGTCTAGGAGTCACACCTGGTGAAAAAACACAAAAACTATAAACGCTGAATTAGCATGATGTGTGGTGATGTGTTGGGTTGTTATTTAGACGTGCAGAACGTCCTACCGGTGGTTTTAGTAAATGCTGAATTTATGGAGACCATGCTTGATTCTTTTTCCACAATATCTATAAAAAGAGGAAACACATTTGTGAGTTTTAATTGTATAATCAGTCAAAATGTTGTGGTGGACAGGAGGCAGCATGGTTATAATTTAATAGTGGCCATGATCTTGCAGTCAGTGCATGAAGGTACTATCACATCATATAGTGGCTATCATAGTAATATGTGTTTAGATTAGTACATTCAGGAATTTCGGAGGGAAAAGTGTGTCACATATATGAACTGTAAAGTCATTGTAATATCTGTATGCACATCTTTTTGGACTTACCAGTCAAGCTGTATGCATCACTACGAGGAGACAAAGACTTGGGTTCACGTCCTGAGCTGTAGTCACAGCTGGCATGTTTTTGTTGAACTAAATGGAGACTCCTCAGTAAATCATTTATTGTGATACTAAACTGACAGAACTGCTGTTTGGTTGAGGTCCTTTTCCCCCAGATGGTTGTTGTTAGAACTGGAAGACTTCTTTCTCCAATGTACAAGTTGCATTTTGTATCATGCTCAACTAATCCAGGCAAAGAGCAAGTGAAAAAAAAATGCTCATGATCGAAATGGCGACTCATCTGCGGTTTCTGACCTTTAAAAAAAAGAATTAAAAGTCATTAAATAAAACGTCTTTCAATCAACTTTACTGTACAGTGAAATGCAGCAATAATTTTAAACTATGCTGATTAAAACAAAATTCCAATTATCAGACGTGAGTTTACTTCATTATTCAACTTGATGATTCAGGGTGAGTGTAAAGTTTTAGTTTGATTTTTAATCATATCTCTCCTGTTGTTTCAGTCTTAAACATCAGAATATTGTCACCAAGATACTTTGCACTGTGATAACATATCAGAACATGTGCAAAAGCAGTGACTCACTGTGTACGGTGATGGAGCATGTGTCACTGTGTGGAGAAGGAGAATTTACATCTTCATACATTACAGTGTAAAAACATTTCAGTGTAACCGCAGCAGGTGAGCGTTGATTTGACCATGACAGCAGATCAGTCCCTGTCAGTGTCAGTGTCTGCAGGCAAGAGTAGGGTTTGCTAGTTTCTCCTCTATTAGTATAAAAATAACACTGATGCACAGAAACATATGATGGAGTCTGACAGTGCAGTGTGACTGAGTCTGTCTCTGTGATCATTTGTTTATTCACTGCCAGTTTAGGGGGAAGAAGGGCTGAAAATGTGAAGGTAAACACATGTTAGTTAAACACATTTAATTGCTGCATCAATGTGATAAAAAATTTTTAAGAGAAATCTAAGAAGAAATTCTGCTGAGTAAAAATCAGAAGCCTTTATTGTCATTGTACAGAATATTACACATACTGATAACAGTTGGACATGAAACAGATCATCTGCCTGTCTGTGCCTTGACTGACCTTGTACTTGAATCTCACAAATAGAATCTGTTGGAAATACCAATTGTGAACAATGTAAAGTGACAAATAAGCAACAGTCACATTAAAACTGTTAGTACATGTGTAATTAGCTATCAAAAAGATCAGTACAGTTCCACACATGATTAACAGCAACAAACAACAGACAATAAGACCAGACACAGCATCACCAGTGGATGGTTTTGAATTTGTTTGTGAATTAGCTTTAGCTGGTACTGGCCCATATTAAAAATGACATAACCTAGGATGCTTTACTTACAAATGAGGATGACAAAGGACAGGTGTCCAGCCTTGATGAAGCTGAAAAGAGAGTCCTCTGAGGACGATAATGATGAGTCTGGCTACATGAACTTTGACAATTTGACTGTTTGTTCTCAGGAAACCACAGCGAGCACCAGAAGTGAATAAGACACACAGAAAGGCACGCTGTACATCCTTTACCACCTAGTACAAGCTCTATTTAAACAAAGTAAGTTTGTTCACTTCAGTTTATTTGTTTTTCCACAAAATAACTTATTCTGTTATTTCTTTTAAAACAGTCACTCATATACAGACAAATCTATTATATTGATGTTTTTATCTGATCTAAATCAACATGTTATTTCCCCTTTAATATTCATTTTAAACAGAATCAGAATGAGTTTTATTAGCTATTAATGCCAGCATACAAAGAATGTGATCTGGTGTTAGCTTCCACAATGTACATATAAGACAAGAAAAAAACTGAACAAAGAGTAAACAAAAACGGCAGCAGGTCATTGTGATCAGAACTATTTACACTGACAGATATCGCACACTGTGCAATCTGGAATAAAGTATGTGCATGTATGTAATGTATATATAATGCAGCACAAAAGGTGTGTTTGTTATCCTAACTACATCAATAATCTTAACAACAGTATTTGTTGTTCATTTTTGCCTGTTTTGTTTATCTCACTGATTATTTCTCTCTTTCCTTATTGTTTTAATTTGGACTTTTGGTTTTAGAGTGTTTTGTGTGGATATCTAACTGTGTATTACATACCTATAAAGTACCTTTGTGAAAAACTATGTTTGTGTTTAAAGAGCTAAACTAAATCAATAGGATTAAGATGAAGTCATTACTTAAGAAAAGTTCCCTAAAGCTACAGATGATGCCACAAAGTTTGCTGGTGTAACAATTTCAATACATAAGAAAACGAAACTTGACAAAGTGATGTCCTCTGTAACTCTCAGGGCTGCTGCAGCTGTTGTCACTCTACAACAACAACAACGAGACATTGCAGAGTGAATATTGGATTTGGTTTTATTATGTACATTTTTTTATGACAGTATTTTTAAATACAATGTCATGCCTGTTCAAAGTCTGTTCATTTTAAAACATTTAGACAAAATTCATGAAATGACCAATCAGCATTTAATTTGTTTAGATTCCCATCTACCACTGTACAGGGCCTCATGATTTGACTAGACAAGTAATAGAGGGTTTGCTCAGTCAATACTACATGAATCCATTTAGTGAAATACTATAACCATTGTCACGTTCCCTTTTTATTTTATTATTCTGTTCAATTTAATTTTATTAATATAGCATCAAATCACAACAGTTGTACAGTGTAAGATTAGTTTACAGTGTAGGATTTACAAAATATAAATATACACAACTATTTTGCGACATTCAGAGAGAAAAGAGCCACTTACCAATGTTGCATTGATAGGTGACGTTACTGTAGGTTTCATCATAATCACTCTGCAAATAAATTCATAAAATGTAAGAGAGGACTGGAGTGAGGACAGCTGTATTTAAAACTGAATAATCACTTCATGGAGGAAACATTTAGTAGAATTAGGAGGACTCATACCATACATCTCCAGTCACCTAAAACACAAACCAAAGCAGAGTTTCCCATTCAAATAAACACAGTGGAGATGGACTCAACATGTATAACTAACAGCAGATGAGATTGAGATGATGATTGCAGTGGATTGAATAGAAACACATACATTTAGATTTTCCAGTGACGTTGTCCTTAGTGCTGAAAAAAAAAAGAAAATAAAGGTTTCACTGCAGATGAAATTAAAAACATAGTACACATGATTAAAAGAATATAGAGCTCTCCAAAACATTACTAGACCATGTGACTGAGAAGTATTAATGTCACTTACGTTATCTGATAGAGAAATAAGATTCCTTACCTCTTGGAAGCACAATTTTCTAGAAAATATGAAATTACAAAATATTAATCAGTGATAATTTACATCAGGAAACATCATTATTCTCTAATGAAACAGTAATAATGGATGCGACTGTCATTCTTTCAAACTTTCTATCATAGTCAACACACGTTAACAATTTGAAGCCATATGTAATACAAATAACAATGACAAACAGGGTTTGAAAGGTGAATATTTTTCAATTCTTACCTATGCTGGTTTGATTAAAGAGAAGTGTCAAGCCAAGCAGGACAACAGTCACTGTCACAACTGCTCCAATCGTCCTTATCACCGTCTCTGCATTTAGAAATGTCGCCTTTAACACAATGGTACCATAGAAAACTGAAATTCAAACAAATCCACCTCTGGAACCTGCTTCAATGTGGAGAAGCACAAGAGGTGGTTGCTTATGGTTTATACAGATCATACAGACCTTCTGCAATACATGCAATATGCATGTGTGAACAGTGACTATGCGACAGTGATTAGTGTGGAACATGCAGGTTTTTTTGTTGTTGTTGTTTTTTTGTTTTTTGTTTGTTTTTTATTATACTATTTATATTTTAAACACCAAGAGCTTATCCAATTTCTTTCTATACATGATGTACAATGACAATAAAACAAAATTACATGTATAATGCTGCACCTTTATCAAACCAAACAACAAATTAGGTATGTGCTGTTTATAATCTTTGTTTATTAAAAGACACACTCATGATTTTCTCTAATTTTGCATTTTCTTGGTTGACTTTCAAATTAACCTCTCAAATCTTAATTGTGCACAAAGTAATTGAAGAGATCATTTCATCTGTTGCACAAAGAATATGACCTAACAAAACAAGTGCCCATTTGATGTCCCTTTTGGAGACAACATAACATCAAACCATTAAAAAAGACAAAATATTGTCATAATAATGTGGTAATAATGACAGGTCAGCAGGAAAATTGAAAACATGAATAATCACCTGCTGCTGGATTCACAGATGTTAGGAAAGTAGAGACAGAATTACCGGGGCCACTCGGCACACAGATAGTTTGACCTACAAAATTTTAAAAAAAGTACATTTATATAAATATATCATATTTTATGACCAACTTTTAATTTCAATAATATTGTGATATGATGTGTTTTTCACAGATGCAAAATCCACAATAAGTCTAATGTGAACACACATGGGCTGCACAGTTTGATTAAAAATGACATTTTTCTTCATCTTTAATTGAACATTGTACTCACAAGCACTAATATTACAAACAGTAAATAAAGAAAAAGCATCTAAAGCCATTTTAAATGAATCAAATGCATTTTATTCTCTGAGTAACAATAAACAATTTTCTTTCCACTGTTTGTTTACACCTCAGTTATTATTCAGTGTTTCAACATCAGTAAATGGGAAAAGTATTGACTCACAGTTTACGGTGACGGACGATGTTTCACTGTCTGGAGATATAAAATGTAACTCTCCAAGCTTCACAGTGTAAAAACATTTCACTTCAACCTCAGCAGATGAATTCTGATGTGCCATCAACTGCAACTCAATCCCTGTCAGAGTGTCCTGACAAGATAACTCTCTGACTGTTCCTCCACTCACAGTGTAAAAAAAACACTGACCCACAGAAACAGATGATGGAGGCTGACAGTTCAGTGTGACTGAGTCTGTGTTGTTGATCACTGATAGATTCATTGTTAGTTTAGGTGGATGAGCTGAAAGTTTGAAGAATATTTTGGATTGAATAAATCATTATTTTCAAACATTTACTGCTGACTGATTAGAAAGACTAGATTAGAAATGAAACTAATATTTATATATATCTATATTATATATAAATAATATTTTTAAACATTTACGCTTACTGATTAAAAAGATACTGTACAATTATAGGTTCATAGGTTTGTGGCAGAAAATTCACTCACGGTTTATGATGATGGACGATGTTTCACTGTCTGGAGATCTGGAAAACAACTGTTCAAGCTTCACAGTATAGAAACATTTCACTTTAACCTCAGCAGGTAACTTCTGGTCTGTCATCATCATCATCAGCTCAGTCCCTGTTAGTGTCTGAAGACAAGATGAGTTTCCAAAAGTTCTGAGTCCTTTCAAAGTGATGAACTGACACTGATCCACAGAAACAGATGATGGAGTCTGACAGTTCAGAGTAACAGAGTCTGTTTCTGTGATCACTGGTGGATTCACTGTCAGTTTAGCTGGATGAAGACCTGGAAAATTTAAGTGTGTATTTGAATAAATAACTCAAATCTGTAATGTATATCAGACATTTTATGATAATACAGTAGTTTAGGAAATCATGTGTTCAAAGCAGAAAATTCACTCACGGTTTATGATGATGGACGATGTTTCACTGTCTGGAGATGTAGAAATTAAGTGTTCAAGCTTCACAGTATATAAACATTTCATTTTAACCTCAGCAGGTAACCTCTTGTCTGTCATCACCATCATCAGCTCAGTCCCTGTTAGTGTCTGAAGACAAGATGAGTTTCCAAAAGTTCTGAGTCCTTTCAAAGTGTTGAACTGACACTGATCCACAGAAACAGATGATGGAGTCTGACAGTTCAGAGTGACAGAGTCTGTTTCTGTGATCACTGGTGTATTCACTGTCAGTTTAGGCCGTGGAGCTAAAAGGGTAAAAATATATGTTGGATTAGATCATTGAGAACTACATTGATCTAACTGTGAAATACTATGATACATTTTAAATGGCAAGAGATGTTAGCAAGTTCCATGATTTCATATGATTTTTATGATTTGAATATATGTGTAAAGACCTAACCCTTATGTTGAGAGTCACATTGTTTGTGCTGATATTTCAGTTAAATATGTTAACATGAGTCAATAGCAGTAGAATTTACTCACGTTGTATCATGATGGAGGACATGCTACTTTCTGGAGACTGATATACTTTAAAGTAAAAACATGTCACTTCAACTTCAGCAGGTGAATTTTGATTTGTCATCATCAGAAGTTCAGTTCCTGTCAGTGTCTTCAGACAGGAGAAGGTTTTGGCAGGTTTTCCTCTCATAAAGTAAAAAAAACACTGAGTCACAGAAACAGATGATGGAGTCTGACAGTTCAGTGTGACTGAGTCTGTTTCTGTGATCACTGGTGGATTCACTGTCAGTTTTGGTGGATGAAGACCTGGAAAATTAAAGTTTGTATTTGATAAAATGACTGAAGTAATATTGTGATCTGATGTGTTTTTCACAGATGCAACATCTACAATAAAATTAGATTTTACAGTCAAATGTGAGCACACATGGGCTGCACAGTTTGATTAAAAATAAAATTTTTCGTCATCTTTAATGGATCAGTGTACTCACAAGCATTAATATTACAAACAGTAAATAAAGAAAAAGCATCTAAAGCCAGTTTAAATGCATCAAACCTCAGTTATTACTTAGTGTCATAACAACAGTACATGGGAAAAGTATTGACTCACAGTTTATAGTGATGGACGATGTTTCACTGTCTGGAGATATAAAATGTAACTCTCCAAGCTTCACAGTGTAAAAACATTTCACTTCAACCTCAGCAGATGAATTCTGATGTGCCATCAACTGCAACTCAATCCCTGTCAGAGTGTCCTGACAAGATAACTCTCTGACTGTTCCTCCACTCACAGTGTAAAAAAAACACTGACCCACAGAAACAGATGATGGAGGCTGACAGTTCAGTGTGACTGAGTCTGTGTTGTTGATCACTGATGGATTCATTGTTAGTTTAGGTGGATGAGCTGGAAGTTTGAAGAATAATTTTGGATTGAATAAATCATTATTTCCAAACATTTACTGCTGACTGATTAGAAAGATACTGTACAGTTATAGGTTCATAGGTTTGTGGCAGAAAATTAACTCACGGTTTATGATGATGGACGATGTTTCACTGTCTGGAGATCTGGAAAACAACTGTTCAAGCTTCACAGTATAGAAACATTTCACTTTAACCTCAGCAGGTAACTTCTTGTCTGTCATCATCATCAGCTCAGTCCCTGTTAGTGTCTGAAGACAAGATGAGTTTCCAATAGTTCTGAGTCCTTTCAAAGAGTTGAATTGACACTGATCCACAGAAACAGATGATGGAGTCTGACAGTTCAGTGTAACTGAGTCTGTTTCTGTGATCACTGCTGGATTCACTGTCAGTTTAGGTGAATGAAGACCTGAAAAAGTGAAATGTGTATTTGAATAAATAACTCAAATCTCTAATCTATATCAGACATTTTATGATAATACAGTAGATCTGGAAATGATATGTTCAAAGCAAAAAATTAACTCACGGTTTATGATGATGGACGATGTTTCACTGTCTGGAGACCTGGAAAACAACTGTTCGAACTTCACAGTATAGAAACATTTCACTTTAACCTCAGCAGGTAACTTCTGGTCTGTCATCACCATCATCAGCTCAGTCCCTGTTAGTGTCTGAAGACAAGATGAATTTCCAAAAGTTCTTTGTCCTTTCAAAGTGTTGAACTGACACTGATCCACAGAAACAGATGATGGAGTCTGACAGGTCAGTGTGACTGAGTCTGTTTCTGTGATCACTGGTGTATTCACTGTCAGTTTAGGCCGTGGAGCTAAAAGGGTAAAAATATATGTTGGATTAGATCATTGAGAACTACATTGATCTAACTGTGAAATACTATGATACATTTTAAATGACAAGAGATGTTAGTAAGTCGCATGATTTCATATATGTTTTTAAATGACTAAATGTGATACACACTGATAGTTTTATTTCTTCTTGTTATGAAGACCTAACCCTCAGGTTGAGAGTCACATTGTTTGTGCTTATATTTCAGTTAAATATGTTAACATGAGTCCATAGTATCAGTATTTACTCACATTGTATCATGATGGAGGACATGCTACTTTCTGGAGACTGATTTACTTTAAAGTAAAAACATGTCACTTCAACTTCGGCAGGTGAATTTTGATTTGTCATCATCAGAAGTTCAGTTCCTGTCAGTGTCTTCAGACAGGAGAAGGTTTTGGCAGGTTTTCCTCTCATAAAATAGAAAAAACACTGAGTCACAGAAACAGATGATGGAGTCTGACAGTTCAGTGTGACTGAGTCTGTTTCTGTGATCACTGGTGGATTCACTGTCAGTTTGGGTGGATGAAGACCTGAAATTTTAAAGGTAAAAATATGTTAGATTAAATTAATAATAGTTGAGAAAATGTGGTTTGTTTTTTAAAAGAGTGAGAATAATATGTATTGCACAAAAAATCACAGACATATCAAAGACTGACCTTGTGCTTTTGTCTTGGAACATGAATCTGTTGGAAAAACAAAGTGTTAAATAGAGAAAAAGATGCAATGATTTTTAATCAGTAATTGTAAATGGTGCAGTACGTCTGTAAACATGATATAGACGTGTATCTATAATTACCATTTTGGTGTGATATTGAACTTACATATTAGGACCACTAACAGCAGGTGTTGAGTCATGTTGAAGCTGAATATGAACATCCACCTTCTTCAAAGACAACACTGACGACTCTGACTTCAACCTGCAGTAAAAAGTCCTTTTGCAGAAGTTGCCCTCAGGAAAACCACAGCAAGCATCAGAAGTGAATCGCATACACAGAAAGGTTGCACACACACCTGACGTAATCAATAAATATAGATGATATAAACCACCGTGCTGTTACACTGGTTTAGAAAATATAGAGTAAAGTTTGTTCATACCGTCTATCATCTAATTTATATATCTGTAAATATTATTTAATATTTTATTATTTCTATAATGGTTACTGTAACTTATAATAGTTACTGCTCAACAGACTGAAGCATGATACTCTCACTTTAAGTTTAGGGACCAAAAACTATTTCAAAATGGGCTATGGGAGAAGCAAACCAGCCATTTCAGCTGGACCTACCATTGCATGTATAGTATCCAGTGTATTATTGAAAGAATGCAATAAATCACTTTTAACCATTTACTTCCTCAAAAGACTGAGGTTATTTGTGGCAGAGTGTCTGTACTGCAGACACCAATATGATAAATGTCTGTGCTTGTCATAAATGTTATGTGTGGCATTGGCTAATTAAATGTTTTTGTTTCATAATTTGCCCTGGAATGCAGGACAAATTTTATTGTTTAAAAGTGAAATTTTATTGTTTAATAATAATTCTGAGTACATTTTTGTCTTGTTTGGTTACAGAGTTCATCAGTTGAATGTAACTACATTAGCTGCTGGGTAATGCTGCACAGCTAATGTGCTAAATATTTGGGCCAGTTACAAAGGAACAGTCAGGATGTCCTAGAGACATTGTGTGAAACCTTTAAAGTTATTTTAATGGGAGTAGTGTGATTAAGTTGTGTTAAAGTAGTTTAATGAGTTGTCCAGCCTAGACAAAAATAATTGTACCCTTAACTTAATATTTTGTTGCACAACTTTTTGAGACAATCACTGCAAGTGATGTCTGTAAATTTCTTTTTGTAAGGGTGATGGTTAATAGTCAAACAAACCCAGTGCCTATCACTCAAATTTTGTATTTTGTTTGGTTTAATCATTAGTAAGATGTGTCCATGTACTTGCTCAGAAAAATTATAAAGTAGAAGTGCCCTTTAAAAGCTTGTTATGTGTCAATTTACATGTGCTATTTAGTGAGTATCATGCTGCCTGACTCTTAAAAGATTTGTATTTTGTTTGGTTCAATAATTGGTAATAAGTATACAAACTCAATACTCAAGTAGAATTGCCCTTTATTTTTAAACTCAAGTAAAAGTGCAACTTGTAAATTTAACGTTTTCCACTAAGAAAACAGTATATTTTAAATAAAGTTGAAATAGATGCTGTTGACAACATACATAAGTTTTTTAGTAAAAACAGCAGTCAGTAAAGTTGGGGCTGATTCTAACAACCTTATATAGTGACAGGAGATTAATTCATAAATGATACATCAGTATTATGCCTTTTGCTTGGAAAGGAGGTTTATTTATTCTTTAAGCAAGAAAACACCAGAGCATACACCAATTTCCCTCAAACTTATATCAAAAAATACATTAAAAAATCATTTTAAAATTGCACGTGGTTTAAAAACAGCTCATTGAGCTGTCAGCTATCTGTATTTATTTTTAATGTGCCCACGCGCTGCTGTAGACCATGTTCAGGGCAGATGCAGCAGGTTTCTCAGAGGTGGTAGCGTACACGTGGTATATCTCAGACTAGAAAAGTAAGAAACCAATTGTAACTATAATCAGCTGCACTTTTTATAAGGTTTGCATCAGTTAACTGACGCTCTTGTCTGTTCAGCTTCTCAGACCCTGCAAATAAAGAAAACTACATGACTTTTCTTTTTGGGGCAAGTGCTAAAGCTAATAGACTAAAAAGATGTTTGTTGGTTTGGTGCTAATCCACTTGTATGTGTAAAGCTTAAAAAAATTAGGTAAACCTTCATGCATGGAACTTCTTTTCTGCCCCTACAATACATGCAGGTAGGTGTAAAGCAAAAAAAAAAAAAAACAACACACAACACGCTCACCACTAGGACAGTTAGCATCAGGTCCCAAGATGACAAGACTGTATCCTTTATCATTACCTGCACGTAACTAAGAAAAAACAAGAGATTTATTAATTTATTAATACCTTCACATGTTTATTTTCACTGAACAGAAACAAATATTTAAATTACCAATCATCCATCATCACACACATAAACACATCAGTTCAGTAGATGACAAAAAATATAAATGCAATGCATATAATATAAGTTCATAAAACAAAGAGCAAATAGTAAACAAACAGGACAACAGGACTTCAGCAGGACATTGGGATCAGAAATATTTACATTGATAGATATGGTAAGCTGTGAAACCTGGAATGGAGTATGTACATGCAATGAAACAACCAAATAGACAGTCCAGGTCAAAAACACTAGGAGGTCCACACAGAGTTGAAGCAAGGAAAGAAACAATGAGGGAGAAAACAGATCAGGGAAAAACACACACAGAGACCGAGTGGAAGGGGTGCAGGTCCGGGAAGGGGAATCAGGCAGATACAGGTCCAGGTCTGGTACTGTGAGCAGGGGGAATGACGGGGAATAAACAGAACTCACAGGACCAGGGGGTCAGGCATGAGACAGGGTCCAGGGCAGGCAGAGTCAGAAAAATCCAAAATGTGTCAGTCCAAATGGAAATGCTGGATAGTGTTGTTCTCAGGTTGACGTGAGACTATCTGGCCAGGAAGAAAGGTGAGCAGGTCTGTATATATAGTGTATAGTATAGTGTGTATATATATAAATCACTCTTGGGTCACCAATCCGACAGCCTTTAATAGATGTATATAATACTTTTATTATTAAGAACATTGCAACATGTGATTTATGAAATTATTACACATGAAGTTCAATAAAACCATCAGTCACTTCCACAAAGTTAATGGCTAATACATTGAGAGAATATGTCGATGAAGATTCTCAGTCGTCCAGGTGAAGTTATCTGGAAGTTTAGTCATGGCAACTGGACTTCCTTTAGTTAGGTGAAACGTTTCGCTACTCATCCAAGTAGCTTCTTCAGTCTGAAGATAGTTGGTTAGAGGCCGCAAATTTATGCTCCAAGGCTGGTTTCACTCCACCCCTTGCCCTGAATAGGCTCGTTAGGTGAAACAAAGGATGGGGGGGATGTGAAGGATGTAATGATCACACCTCAGCCCACCCCTCGTAACACCTAAATGGGTCGTTAAGTGTGTCCAACCTGGTGCAGGTGTGAACTGGTTCTGGCCTTTTTGGGGATAGATGAAAGGGCAGCATGATAAATAGAAGACAGGTTGTGTCTAAGTCCTCCACCTCTGTTGAGAGAGGGAGTGTTGATTTGCACATGCACGGCTTCCCTCACCCCTCTCTCAAACCACTTGTCCTCTTTGTCCAATATTTTAACGTCACAGTCCTCAAATGAGTGTCCTTTATCCTTAAGATGAAGGTACACAGCTGATTCAGGACCTGAGGTGTTACTCCTCCTGTGCTGTGCCATCCTCCTGTGTAGCGGCTGTTTGGTTTCTCCAATGTACAGTTCAGGGCATTCCTCACTGCATTGGACCGCATACACTATATTGCTCATCTTGTGTTTTGGAGTCCGATCTTTGGGATGTACAAGTTTCTGTCTGAGTGTGTTAGTGGGTTTGAAATAGACAGGGATGTTGTGTTTTCTGAAAATCCTCTTCAGCTTATCTGAAACCCCAGCCATGTAAGGTATGACCAGGTTTTTGCGTAGGACCTGAGACTCCGACTGTTCCCTTGTTCTTTTCCTGGAACAGGTTCCTGCTTTGTTAAAGGCCCACTTGGGATATCCACAAGTCCTGAGCGCTGTCTTCAGATGCCTGTCTTCTTTCTTTTGGGCTTCTATGGAGGTGGGGATGTTTTGCGCTCTGTGGTTCAAAGTCCTGATGACTCCTATTTTGTGTTGTAGTGGATGATGTGAGTCGAACAACAGGTACTGGTCCGTGTGGGTGGGTTTTCTGTAAACCTCTATTTCCAGTCTTCTGCCTGCCCCAATGATGACCGCGCAGTCCAGGAAGGCCAAACGGTTATCTTTGGTGTCCTCTCTAGTGAAACTGATGTTGGTGTCCACTGAGTTTATGTGGTCTGTGAAAGACTGTAACTCCTGGGTCTTGATCTTCACCCAGGTGTCATCCACATATCTGAACCAGTGGGTCGGTGTCGTCCCTGGGAAGGAGTTGAGAGCTTTCTTCTCCACCTCTTCCATGTATAGGTTTGCTACAATGGGTGACACTGGGGAACCCATGGCACAGCCGTGTCTCTGTTTGTAGAAGTCCCCTCTGTACGTGAAGTACGTGGTGTTGAGACACAGGTCCAGGAGCAAACAGATCTGGTCGGGGCCGAGGTTGGTTCTGGTGCTGAGGGAGCTGTCTTCTTCCAGTCTTCTCTTCACCGATGTCAATGCGTCCGTAGTGGGGATGCTGGTGAAGAGAGACGTAACATCAAAGGATACCATGGTTTCATCCGTATCCAGTTCCAGGTCCCTGACCTTTGCCGTAAAGTCCTCTGAGTTGTGGATGTGGTGGTCCGTGTGTCCAACTAGTGGGGCCAATACTGTGGCCAGGAATTTGGCAATGTTGTATGTTACTGAGTTAATACTGCTGACTATAGGTCTGAGGGGGGCTCCTTCCTTGTGTATCTTGGGAAGGCCATAGAGGCAAGGAGTGGCTTCCCCAGGATACAACCTGTAATAGGTTGCCCTATCAATGGCATTTTTCAGTTCCAGATGTTTCAGGCAGTCTATTACCTTCTTCTTGTAATGCTGGTGGGGTCCCTTTTCAGTTTTTCGTATGTGTGCTTATCCTCCAGAAGCGAAATCACCTTGGCATGATAGTCTGTTGTATTCAGAATGACCGTGCATCTTCCTTTGTCCGCAGGAAGGATGGTAATAGTCTCATCCCTGCTGAGTGATGTCAGCGCAATTCTCTCATCCTTGGTGAGGTTGGAATCTGGTGGTTGTGCACTGGAGAGAGCTGCAGAGACTTTGAGTCGAAGTTCTTCTGCTTCTGCCAGTGGTAGGTTGTTGTTTCGGATGGCGGTTTCAGTCGCTGTAATGAAATCCACAACAGGAACTTGTTTTGCGGTGACTGCATAGTTTAGGCCTTTGGATAAGACCTCCCTCTCTGGAGGGGTTAGTTCTCTGTCTGAGAGATTCTTAACCCATTTCTCCTTGGTGTCCTCTGTTGTGGTCTCGTCATCCTTATTTCTCCATGTACGCTCCTCAGCGGTTTGCTTTTTGGTCAGAAGAATGTCAAACTTCTTTGTTTGCCTTTGCGATGCTGGGCCATCTGCGCTTTCTGGACAAATTCTACAACTGCCTCCATAGCTGGTTTAGGAAGAGCATCACTTAATTTAGGTGTTACGAGGGGGTGGGCTGAGGTGTGATCATTACATCCTTCACATCCCCCCCATCCTTTGTTTCACCTAACGAGCCTATTCAGGGCAAGGGGTGGAGTGAAACCAGCCTTGGAGCATAAATTTGCGGCCTCTAACCAACTATCTTCAGACTGAAGAAGCTACTTGGATGAGTAGCGAAACGTTTCACCTAACTAAAGGAAGTCCAGTTGCCATGACTAAACTTCCAGATTAAGAGAATATAAAACATAAAAAAATGCTTAAATGCTTGGATCTTAGAATGAAGTGCTGTCCGTTGTATCTCTCAGGGTTTATGCAGCTGTTGGCACTCTATGAACATAAAGACATTACAGAGAGAATATTTGGAATGATAATGCATTTGTCAAAATATAAGAGTAAAATATCTTTCATTTCTGTACAATGGCAGAATAATTTGTATTATTTCACTTTCAGTCATATGTCTTGGCTGTTCAAACAGTGTTGTAGCATTTTAGCAGACTGGGTAACTGAAAAATGTGAATGTCAGATTCTGCTGCAAAAGTCATACTGGTGTTTACAGTTAGATCTGAATTATTTATGTTCTTTAATTTTGAAAATTATCCTTTTTCCTTTTTTTTTTTTTTTTGAAAGTCCTTCAAAGTGTCTTATTAAAGACGGCTCTTGAAAGATAAATGTGGTTTATTTTAACCTGATTTAACAATGATAGAAAAAACTCAATGATCATTTAGGACGTTTATTTGATAGAATTTGAGAAAGAGTCTTACCTCTTGAAAGCACAATTCTCTAGAAAATATGAAAAATACTTATAATCAAGCAATAATTGTTTATATCAGGAAGCATCAATAATCACTACTTAAACAGAAATAATGGATGTAGCAGTCATTATTTTAACTTCCTACCAGAAACTGATGTCAACTGGCTCTAATTTTAACAATGTGAAGCCATACATAATACAAATATTTCAAACAACCACATCGAGGCTTTAAAATAACAACTTTGTTGAGGTTAATAGTTCTAAATTCTTACCAATTTTATTAAAGAGAATCGTCAAGCCAAGCAGGACAACCACAACAATCATCACTGCTCCAATCATCCTTATCAACGTCTCTGCATTAAGCAACACATAAAAGATTGGAAACAGCCGTATCTTAAAGTGCTCATACTATTTCCCTTTTGAGCCTTAAAACACTGGTTCTGGAGTCCGCCAAATGCGCCTGTACATTTTAATACTGACAGCCCGTGTAGATCGTAGTGAGTTTGAAAATGTAACAGAACCTCTGTCAGAAATTATGGGTTTCGAAGTGGAGCTTCTTCCTCCCCTCTTTGCAGTCGCATTTGTGGATATTTGTAAGCTATAAATGAAGTTTGAAAAACAAAAACCCCCCAATTATGCACACACAAATACTGGTTTGTCCACTTGTGTGAGGACCAATCCATCAAAAATAAATAAAGGCAAAGTAAAGGATGGTAGGAAGAGGAGAGACTTGTGTGTTCGTCCATACAGTCAACAAGTGGGCTCTGTCCATTCTTTGCACTCTGCTGCTACTGTTTGGCTGTTTGCAGAGTGAGTCTGCAGCAGCCAGGAAAAATAATGGCGCACTGCAAGTTTTTAGCCTAGCTTGTTGTAGTCACTGTTCGGACTGAACCTGAGGAGAGACTGAGTCCCTGAAACTGGAAAAGAGCATAAATTTTGAGTGGACTATTCAAGGACTGATGTCCACAAAACTAGAGTGAAGGAGTGCACTTCTAACAGACTTGTTACTTGGTGTGTGTCTACATGCACAAGAGAGTCAAAAAAGGTGGAAGTGGAAAATAGTGGATTTTGTATAAAATGGGCATTTTTCAAAATATGAAAAAAGTCAGAATGGTAAAACTGATGGCTGGTAGTGTGTTGTTTTAATCAAAATATTTTTTCCCTACTTTATATTTTCATTAACATGTATTTTGTGGTACTTTTTTTGTTTGTTTGTTTGTTGTAAATTCATTAGTATATTTTTGCTTATTGTTATTAAATATCAAATCATGTAAGTACAATAAAGAAATTAAATGAACCAAATATAGATGACATGTTTTGCTCTCATTTAACAGTGATTAGTGGAAAAAAAAAATCTACCTCTTATTTTATCATCAGATGTTGGCTTCAAAAGGGAAGAGTCCGCAGAGGTCAAAGTATCTGCAGCAAAAACAATTTCACCAGTAACAAGAGACATACAAAAATCAACAGTAGAAATGTTTACATTATTTACAAGGTTAAAAATTGAGTAAATAATTATATCACCTGGTGTTGGATTCACAGATGTTAGGAAAGTTGAGACAGAATTATCAGGGTCACTTGGCACACCAACAGTTTGAGGTGCTGAATAAAAAAAGTATATTTCAGAACATTTATATAAAAATATATATTATGATGAACTCTTAATTTTAGTAATATTGTAATCTGATGTTTACACGGTAGTTACTGTACACAAATCAGAGCATGAAATAAATTATTAAATATGTAAGATTCTTCTGTGTTGCTTATTTTGGTGTTAACATACCGTAGCCTTCTTGTGTTTAGAATAAATGTTGTCTGGATCATTTCTGATTAGATCTGATAGAGATGGTATCCATCCCACTTTAGGTGGAGCAAAAACCAACACAAGAGGAGTGATTCATAAGAACTTAATAAAAAATAAAGATGACTCCTCTCACAGAACATAAGAAAGTGGACTGTGGACTGTTAAATATCAGATCTCTCTAGTCTGAATCCCTGTTTTTGAATGATTTAATAAGGGACTATGAAATAGACTTAATTTCCTACTAAAATAAAAGCTGCAGCAGGATGAATATGTCTGTATGAGTGCGTCAAGTCAAATTTTCACTTGTTTTGACTTAACCCTCATGTTAAGAGCCACTAACTGCAGTTAGTAGTATGTACTTACAGTGTATGATGGTGATGGAGGACATGCTACTTTCTGGAGACTGATATACCACAAGGTAAAAACATGTCACTTCAACTGTAGCAGATGAATTTCGATTTGTCATCATCAGAATTTCAGATCCCGTCAGTCTCTTTAAACAGGAGAAGGTTTTGGCAGGTTTTCTTCTCATAAAGTAGAAATAACACTGAGTCACAGAAACAGATGATGGAGGCTGACAGGTCAGTGTGACTGAGTCTGTTTCTGTGGTCACAGGCGGATTCACTGTCAGACTGGGTGGATGAAGACCTGAAATTTTAAAGGTAAAAATATGTTAGATTAAATTAATAATAGTTGAGAAAATGTGGTTTGTTTTTTAAAAGAGTGAGAATAATATGTATTGCACAAAAAATCACAGACATATCAAAGACTGACCTTGTGCTTTTGTCTTGGAACATGAATCTGTTGGAAAAACAAAGTGTTAAATAGAGAAAAAGATGCAATGATTTTTAATCAGTAATTGCAAATGGTGCAGTACGTCTGTAAACATGATATAGACGTGTATCTATAATTACCATTTTGGTGTGATATTGAACTTACATATTAGGACCACTAACAGCAGGTGTTGAGTCATGTTGAAGCTGAATATGAACATCCACCTTCTTCAAAGACAACACTGACGACTCTGACTTCAACCTGCAGTAAAAAGTGCTTTTGCAGAAGTTGCCCTCAGGAAAACCACAGCAAGCATCAGAAGTGAATCGCATACACAGAAAGGTTGCACACGCACCTGACGTAATCAATAAATATAGATGATATCTACCACTTTACTCTAAAATATAGAGTAAAGTTTGTTCATACCGTCTATCATCTAATTTATATATCTGTAAATATTATTTAATATTTTATTATTTCTATAATGGTTACTGTAACTTATAATAGTTACTGCTCAACAGACTGAAGCATGATACTCTCACTTTAAGTTTAGGGACCAAAAACTATTTCAAAATGGGCTATGGGAGCAGCAAACCAGCCATTTCAGCTGGACCTACCATTGCATGTATAGTATCCAGTGTATTATTGAAAGAATGCAATAAATCACTTTTAACCATTTACTTCCTAAAAAGACTGAGGTTATTTGTGGCAGAGTGTCTGTACTGCAGACACCAATATGATAAATGTCTCTGCTTGTCATAAATGTTATGTGTGGCATTGGCTAATTAAATGTTTTTGTTTTGTAATGTGCCCTGGAATGCAGGACAAATTTTAGAAGTGATTCTGACGATAAATACATTTTTGTCTTGTTTGGTTACAGAGTTCATCAGTTGAATGTAACTACATTAGCTGCTGGGTAATGCTGCACAGCTAATGTGCTAAATATTTGGGCCAGTTACAGAGGAACAGTCAGGATGTCCTAGAGACATTGTGTGAAACCTTTAAAGTTATTTTAATGGGAGTAGTGTGGTTGAGTAGTGTTAAAGTAGTTTAATGAGTTGTCCAGCCTAGACAAAAATAATGGTACCCTTAACTTAATATTTTGTTGCACAACTTTTTGAGACAATCACTGCAAGTGATGTCTGTAAATTTCTTTTTGTAAGGGTGATGGTTAATAGTCAAACAAACCCAGTGCCTATCACTCAAATTTTGTATTTTGTTTGGTTTAATCATTAGTAAGATGTGTCCAAATACTCAAGAAAAAGTGTAGGTACTTGCTCAGAAAAATTATAAAGTAGAAGTGCCCTTTAAAAGCTTGTTATGTGTCAATTTACATGTGCTATTTAGTGAGTATCATGCTGCCTGGCTCTTAAAAGATTTGTATTTTGTTTGGTTCAATAATTGGTAATAAGTATACAAACTCAATACTCAAGTAGAATTGCCCTTTATTTTTAAACTCAAGTAAAAGTGCAACTTGTAAATGTTGCTTAAAGAACTAAATTTAAAGTTCTCCACTAAGAAAACTGTATATTTTAAACAAAGTTGAAATAGATGCTGTTGATAACATACATAAATAAGTTTTTTTTAGTAAAAACAGCAGTCAGTAATGTTGGGGCTGATTCTAACAACCTTATATAGTGACAGGAGATTAATTCATAAATGATACATCAGTATTATGCCTTTTGCTTGGAAAGGAGGTTTATTTATTCTTTAAGCAAGAAAACACCAGAGCATACACCAATTTCCCTCAAACTTATATCAAAAAATACATTAAAAAATCATTTTAAAATTGCACGTGGTTTAAAAACAGCTCATTGAGCTGTCAGCTATCTGTATTTATTTTTAAAGTGCCCACACGCTGCCGTAGACCATGTTCAGGGCAGATGCAGCAGGTTTCTCAGAGGTGGTAGCGTACACGTGGTATATCTCAGACTAGAAAAGTAAGAAACCAATTGTAACTATAATCAGCTGCACTTTTTAAAAGGTTTGCATCAGTTAACTGACGCTCTTGTCTGTTCAGCCTCTCAGACCCTGCAAATAAAGAAAACTGTATGACTTTCCTTTTTGGGGCAAGTGCTAAAGCTAATAGACTAAAAAGATGTTTGTTGGTTTGGTGCTAATCCACTTGTATGTGTAAAGCTTAAAAAAATTAGGTAAACCTTCATGCATGGAACTTCTTTTCTGCCCCTAAAATACATGCAGGTAGGTGTAAAGCAAAAAAAAAAAAAAACCAACACACAACACGCTCACCACTAGGACAGTTAGCATCAGGTCCCAAGGTGACCAGACTGTATCCTTTATCATTACCTGCACGTAACTAAGAAAAAACAAGAGATTTATTAATTTATTAATACCTTCACATGTTTATTTTCACTGAATAGAAACAAATATTTAAATTACCAATCATCCATCATCACACACATAAACACATCAGTTCAGTAGATGACAAAAAATATAAATGCAATGCATATAATATAAGTTCATAAAACAAAGAGCAAATAGTAAACAAACAGGACAACAGGACTTCAGCAGGACATTGGGATCAGAAATATTTACATTGATAGATATGGTAAGCTGTGAAACCTGGAATGGAGTATGTACATGCAATGAAACAAGTTATGAGTTATATAAAGTTAGTGTATATCACATTGACATGAAACAGTAAATAAAAGTGTCAGGCACAGATTAATGAGGGGATTGTAACAGCTACAGTACAGTAAGTGTCACAAGCTTTATGAAGGACCCCATGACCAGAGATAAGTCAGGTTTAATAACTACAGAAATAGAACACAAACAAAGCAGGGGGGTCCAACAGAGAGAAGGTGGTATCCGGTGAGTACGAATGTCTGGAAGTGAGTTGCTGAGGAGAACCAGAGGGAATGGCGGAGTTGGTAATGGCTGTGATCTGGAGGTGATTGGTGAGTGTGAGAGGTGAGAGTGACAACAATTCCAAGATGCCCGTTGGGCAGAGGGTGAGGCCTGAGAGCACTGAAAGCACGTGACTGATGATGGTGGTAAGTTCCAGGTGAGTAGTGACAAATTTGCTGAAGCACAATACAAAACAGTTCAAGTCCAAAAACAGATTGATATGGTAAGTTCAGTCTCATAAACAATTAGACAGTTCAGACAATAATCCAATAATCTAAATGCAGGGGGAGAGCTCTAACAGTTGAGTCCATGAGGCTAATACCAGAGGTTGCAAGACGATCCAGGTCATACACAGAGAGAAGGGTTAAAGGGAAGTCCAGCAGGCAAAATCCACAACCAAATAGACAGTCCAGGTCAAAAACACTAGGAGGTCCACACAGAGTTGAAGCAAGGAAAGGAACAATGAGGGAGAAAACAGATCAGGGAAAAACACACACAGAGACCGAGTGGAAGGGGTGCAGGTCCGGGAAGGGGAATCAGGCAGATACAGGTCCAGGTCTGGTACTGTGAACAGGGGGAATGACGGGGAATAAACAGAACTCACAGGACCAGGGGGTCAGGGAAGAGACAGGGTCCAGGGCAGGCAGAGTCAGAAAAATCCAAAATGTGTCAGTCCAAATGGAAATGTTGTATAGTGTTGTTCTCAGGTTGACGTGAGACTATCTGGCCAGGAAGAAAGGTGAGCAGGTCTGTATATATAGTGTGGGGGAAACCAGGTGCAATCAATGAGGTGAGTGCAGGTAATCAGACAGGAAGTTGTCAAAATAAGGGCTTGGGGGAAATACAGGCAGCAACGAGGCTGGAATCATGACAAGTAAGTAAGTGAATAAAGAGTTGATGATATGACTGTAGAAGTGGGACGCAGTGAACAGTGTTCAATCTGGTTTGGGTGAACCAGTTATTTAGGAGCAAAGTTATGTTTGATATTATGACATTAAGCATATATGTTATGTATTAATTATACGTCATGAGCTGTCTGTTTTTACCTGTACATTAATGTTATGCCAATGTTATGTTATCTTATGTTACCAAATAATCTTTCTATGGTTGTTTTGGTTTGTTGGTTTTGTCTAACTGACTATTTCTCTTTTTTATTATTGTTTTACTTTGAGTTTTGTCTTCATAGTGTTTTGTGTAGATTCATAGATGTATATTATGTACATATAAAGTATATATATAAATCACTCTTGGGTCACCAATCTGACAGCCTCTAATAGATGTATATAATACTTTTATTATTAAGAACATTGCAACATGTGATTTATGAAATTATTACACATGAAGTTCAATAAAACCATCAGTCACTTCCACAAAGTTAATGGCTAATACATTGAGAGAATATAAAACATAAAAAAATGCTTAAATGCTTGGATCTTAGAATGAAGTGCTGTCCGTTGTATCTGTCAGGGTTTATGCAGCTGTTGGCACTCTATGAACATAAAGACATTACAGAGAGAATATTTGGAATGATAATGCATTTGTCAAAATATAAGAGTAAAATATCTTTCATTTCTGTACAATGGCAGAATAATTTTTATTATTTCACTTTCAGTCATATGTCTTGGCTGTTCAAACAGTGTTGTAGCATTTTAGCAGACTGGGTAACTGAAAAATGTGAATGTCAGATTCTGCTGCAAAAGTCATACTGGTGTTTACAGTTAGATCTGAATTATTTATGTTCTTTAATTTTGAAAATTATCCTTTTTCCTTTTTTTTTTTTTTTTTGAAAGTCCTTCAAAGTGTCTTATTAAAGACGGCTCTTGAAAGATAAATGTGGTTTATTTGAACCTGATTTAACAATGATAGAAAAAACTGATCATTTAGTACGTTTATTTGATTGAATTTGAGAAAGAGTCTTACCTCTTGAAAGCACAATTCTCTAGAAAATATGAAAAATACTTATAATCAAGCAATGATTGTTTATATCAGGAAGCATCAATAATCACTACTTAAACAGAAATAATGGATGTAGCAGTCATTATTTTAACTTCCTACCAGAAACTGATGTCAACTGGCTCTAATTTTAACAATGTGAAGCCATACATAATACAAATATTTCAAACAACCACATCAAGGCTTTAAAATAACAACTTTGTTGAGGTTAATAGTTCTAAATTCTTACCAATTTTATTAAAGAGAATCGTCAAGCCAAGAAGGACAACCACAACAATCATCACTGCTCCAATCATCCTTATCAACGTCACTGCATTAAGCAACACATAAAAGATTGGAAACAGCCGTATCTTAAAGTGCTCATACTATTTCCCTTTTGAGCCTTAAAACACTGGTTCTGGAGTCCGCCAAATGCGCTTGTACATTTTAATACTGACAGCCCATGTAGATCGTAGTGAGTTTGAAAATGTAACAGACCTCTGTCAAAAATTTTGGGTTTCGAAGTGGAGCTTCTTCCTCCCCTCTTTGCAGTCGCATTTGTGGATATTTGTAAGCTATAAATGAAGTTTGAAAAACAAAAACCCCCCAATTATGCACACACAAATACTGGTTTGTCCACTTGTGTGAGGACCAATCCATCAAAAATAAATAAAGGCAAAGTAAAGGATGGGAGGAAGAGGAGAGACTTGTGTGTTCGTCCATACAGTCAACAAGAAATCTCTGTCCATGCTTTGCACTCTGCTGCTACTGTTTGGCTGTTTGCAGAGTGAGTCTGCAGCAGCCAGGAAAAATAATGGCGCACTGCAAGTTTTTGGCCTAGCTTGTTGTAGGCACTGTTCGGACTGAACCTGAGGAGAGACTGAGTCCCTGAAACTGGAAAAGACGTAATTTCGAGCATAAATTTTGAGTGGACTAGAGAGTCAAAAAAGGTGGAAGTGGAAAATAGTGGATTTTGTATAAAATGGGCATTTTTCAAAATATGAAAAAAGTCAGAATGGTAAAACTGATGGCTGGTAGTGTGTTGTTTTAATCAAAATATTTTTTCCCTACTTTATATTTTCATTAACATGTATTTTGTGGTACTTTTTTTGTTTGTTTGTTTGTTGTAAATTCATTAGTATATTTTTGCTTATTGTTATTAAATATCAAATCATGTAAGTACAATAAAGAAATTAAATTAACCAAATATAGATGACATGTTTTGCTCTTATTTAACAGTGATTAGTGAAAAAAAAAAATCTACCTCTTATTTTATCATCAGATGTTGGCTTCAAAAGGGAAGAGTCCGCAGAGGTCAAAGTATCTGCAGCAAAAACAATTTCACCAGTAACAAGAGACATACAAAAATTAACAGTAGAAATGTTTACATTATTTACAAGGTTAAAAATTGAGTAAATAATTATATCACCTGGTGTTGGATTCACAGATGTTAGGAAAGTTGAGACAGAATTATCAGGGTCACTTGGCACACCAACAGTTTGAGGTGCTGAATAAAAAAAAGTATATTTCAGAACATTTATATAAAAATATATATTATGATGAACTCTTAATTTTAGTAATATTGTAATCTGATGTTTACACAGTAGTTACTGTACACAAATCAGAGCATGAAATAAATTATTAAATATGTAAGATTCTTCTGTGTTGCTTATTTTGGTGTTAACATACCGTAGCCTTCTTGTGTTTAGAATAAATGTTGTCTGGATCATTTCTGATTAGATCTGATAGAGATGGTATCCATCCCACTTTAGGTGGAGCAAAAACCAACACAAGAGGAGTGATTCATAAGAACTTAATAAAAAATAAAGATGACTCCTCTCACACAACAAAAGAAAGTGGACTGTGGACTGTTAAATATCAGATCTCTCTAGTCTGAATCCCTGTTTTTGAATGATTTAATAAGGGACTATGAAATAGACTTAATTTCCTACTAAAATAAAAGCTGCAGCAGGATGAATATGTCCGTATGAGTGCGTCAAGTCAAATTCTCACTTGTTTTGACTTAACCCTCATGTTAAGAGTCACTAACTGCAGTTAGTAGTATGTACTTACAGTGTATGATGGTGATGGAGGACATGCTACTTTCTGGAGACTGATATACCACAAGGTAAAAACATGTCACTTCAACTGTAGCAGATGAATTTCGATTTGTCATCATCAGAATTTCAGATCCCGTCAGTCTCTTTAAACAGGAGAAGGTTTTGGCAGGTTTTCTTCTCATAAAGTAGAAATAACACTGAGTCACAGAAACAGATGATGGAGGCTGACAGGTCAGTGTGACTGAGTCTGTTTCTGTGATCACTGCTGGATTCACTGTCAGTTTGGGAGACTGAAGAGCTGAAAAATGTAAAGGGTAAAATGTCAAACAAATTGCTGAGTAGTAGCATTTGTTAAATTAGCTTCATGATGAACAACTGTGTTCTGTTGGAGAAAAGATTCATGGAAAAAGAAGTGTAATAGTCAAAAATAATCAAATCGCTACTACTGACCTTGTGATTTGATCTCAGAAAAGTTATCTGTCAGATAAACAATGCATTAGGCAATTTATACAGTAAGTTTTGCACAATTGAAATTTATCAAACTTTAACTTACACATGAGGAAAACTAACAGCAGGTATCGATCCATGATGAAGTGAATAATATCAATGTGCAGACTTTCTTTAAAAACAACACATCTCCTGATGACTACACTGGCTTATGCCTACGTACAGTGTATGCATGTCATTTTGCATAACATGCTCTCAGGAAAACCACACTAAGTATGAGAAGTGAATCACACATATAAACACGCACTTTATAAAATCCTTCATTTGTAACATGCTGAGATCACATCTACCACTACTACTTTCACCAGAGTTTTTTTTTTATTATTATTAAATCTAAACTGGTCCTGTTTCACTTTTGGGTAGTCTGACATCACACCTCTTTAAGAACAAAACCTCTTCTCTGTAAATTCCAGAACCCAGATCCAGTTATCCAAAAACTGATCCAGTTGAGGGAGAGTAATCAGAGTTCTCTGTCTACGATTTATTTTCACGGTTTAGTTGTACCTTTCTGATTCTTACAGAATGGCTGATCACAAGACATCAAACCCCTTCCTGCAAAGAAAGGGAAGGAAGATCTTTGATGACAGCACTGGTGTGAGTAACTGAGTCGTATCACGTCTTATTCAAAAGTTTATTTTATTTTAGGGCCATGTGTTAAATATACTTATATATTTTAAGAGTGGTGCTTACATCACGGTGTATTGTAAACAATATTTTAGGTTTAAATAAATACAACTTATTATATAATGTAATATTTCTCAATGAACTCAGATGACCTACAAATTTTAATTTATACATATTCTTTACATAGTCACAGGAGAGTCACAGCGGAGGAAATGGCTCCAGCCATCAGTTCAAGCTGCTGAAGATTGAGAGAGCTGAAAGGGCAAAGAGGGATCTGCTGACTCAACAAGCAGAGAGGCTGTGTGCGTCACAGCAGACCCATACCGATGCTGTTTTAGAGAGACTAGGACTCTCTGTCCAAAAGGGCACCCAACCCCAGCCCCCAACCTGTCTTAAACAGAGACCTGAATCCTCTCTGCCAGGAGGGAGGATCAGGACCATTTAAGATGTGGAGGAGAAGGACTGCAGCCAGATATCCTTTTTTGAGAATAAGCTGCGTCTCGGCAGTCAGATGGCAATACTTGCTTGTAAGTTAGAGAAGCTGAAAGCTGAAAACAGGTGTCCAAGACTAGATGCTCCCATTAATTCTGTGGTCCTACCCCACAACTTCAAATATGCCCCACTGTATCAACTAGTCCAGCAACCAAGGGAGCATCACATGTACCAGTAAAAACCAGAGGAGCAGGTAAATTCACTGTTCTTTACTGTGAATTTGGCCAAAAAACTGTTGACAAATAGAAATAGTGGAATATGTGATTGCTACTATCGGCAGCTGTCCCGACCAAGAGAAGAGTACCTCAATGTGGAACAAACCTCTGCTTTAGACAGCTTAACTCAGAAGACTGTTTTGTTAAACTAGGTAAAACTTAGGGAGAAGAAAATGAGCAGTCTTAAAACTGTTCAAGCTCTGGCAAGGCACCACCCAGAGCTACTGCAGACTAAACTGCATGAAATCTGCCTGGTGCTCGCAGCAGAGGTACTGCAGACACTTTCCTCCCCTTTTCCTCTGTCTTGGTATTTTTCTTAGCATGTATGTATCTTTACTGTTACACGTGAATTCTTACTCATATTCTTATTTATTATGTAGGTGAAAAACCTGCGCTCTACAGTGGCCTGTTCTGCAATGGACACCATAGCAGTGCTCCACATTCACCTTGGGAAGACCATGGACCCTGAAGCAGAGACAACAGGCGGCGCCCTGCTGCTGAAGTTAGCACAAACAACCAGTGCCTTCATTCACCAGCATGCTAACCGTGCCCTGGATGCACTGGTGCAGGGTTGCAGCCCTAGTTTCCAGAGCAAACCTCCACCTCTCCAGCTGTTCCTCCACCTGCTCTCTACTCTCACTGCAAATCACAATGTTATCTGCAACATCATTGTCCAGGGAGATTCCTGTCTGACCTCATCTGTCAGCCTGTCCATCAGCATAGCAAACAAGAAGGGACTCAAAGCTGATCCTTGGTGTAGTCCAGTGCTTCTCAAATAGTGGGGCGCGCAAATGTTGAGTTCTTCCTGGGGGGGGGGGTAACAGAAAATAATTGAGAAGCATTGGTGTAGTCCCACCTCCACCTTGAACTCCTCTGTCTGACCTACAGCACATCTCACCACCGTCATACTTCTCTCATACATGTCCTGAACTACTCTGACGTACTTCTCCGCCACTCCCAACAGCCTCATACAATACCACAGCTCCTCCCTCGGCACCCTGTCATACGCCTTCTCTAAATCTACAAAGACACAATGCAGCTCCTTCTGACCATCTCTGTACTTTTCCATCAACATTCTCAAAGCAGAAATGGCATCAGTGGTGCTCTTACGGGGCATGAAACCATACTGCTGCTCACAAATCTCCACCTTCTTCCTAAGCCTGGCTTCCACTACTCTTTCCCACAGCTTCATTGTGTGGCTCATCAACTTTATTCCTCTATAGTTGCTGCAGTTCTGCGTGTCACCCTTGTTCTTAAAGATCGGAACCAGAACGCTTCTCCTCCATTCCTCAGGCATCTTCTCACTCTCTAGAATCCTATTGAACAAACTGGTTAGAAACTCCACTGCTGTCTCTCCTAAGCACTTCCACACCTCCACAGGTATGTCATCAGGACCAACAGCCTTTCCACTCCTCATCCTTTTCAGAGCCTTCCTCACCTCATCCTTTCCTATCTCTGCTATTTCTTGCTCCACAACATCCATATCTTCCTCCCTTCTTTCCCTGTCATTTTCCTCACTCATCAGCTCCTGAAAATACTCCTTCCATCTTTTCTGCACACTCTCCTGGGTTGTTAGCACCTTTCCATCTCTGTCCTTAATCACCTTTATCTGTTCATCATCTCTCATCCATCTCTATCTCTCTGTCTGGCTAGCCTGTACAAGTTCTTCTCTCCTTCCTTTGTGTCTAACCTGTCGTACAGCTCATTGTAAGCTTTCTGTTTGGCCTTTGCCACCTCCCTCTTCACTCTACGCTGCACTTCCTTGTACTCCTGTCTACTTTCCTCAGTCCTTTCTACATCCCACTTCCTTTTAGCCAAATATTAGCTTTACTTTTTTTCCTCTTTTCAGATGACACACCTAGCACCTTCCTACCTGTTTCCCTGATAACCTCTGCTGTAGTTTCCCAGTCATCTGGAAGCTCTTCCTGACCACCCAGGACCTGTCTCAACTTCTGCCTGAATTCCTAACAAGTTTCTTCATTCTTTAGGAATTCAACTTCCACCACTTCTTTTCTGTCTTTCCTCTCTTCTTCTTCCTGACCACCAGAGTCATCTTACACACCATCATGCTGGCTACACTCTCTCCCACTTTGCAGTCACCAACCTCTCTTAAATGACCTCATCTACATAGGATGTAGTCCACCTGCGTACTCCTACCTCCACTCTTGTATGTCACTCTGTGTTCCTCTCTTTTCTGGAAGTAAGTGTTGACTACTACAGCCATTTCCATCCTCTTAGCAAAGTCCACCACCATCTGTCCTTCCGCATTCCTTCCCTTTACACCAAACCTGCCCATCACCTCCTGTAAGGGGACCAAGTAGCCAGGCAAGAGGAAACACAGGTGGATTGCCAAAAAAAAGGGTTTATTTATCCAAAAATGTGAGGGAAAAATGACACAAAATATTTAAGAAATCTTAGGGCCCATAAAAGAGGTCAACAAAATAAACCACACTTAACAAAGTAGACTAGACAAACATAACTTCAACTAAACAGACTAACAAAAACCAACTGACCTACCTAAAGGAACACACAAGGGAACATATATAATGGCTGATCAGACCATTTAACACACACACACATCACACCTCCTCATCACCTCTGTTGCCCTTACCAACATGGGGATACAACATTTCTCCTCTGGGGATACACCCTACGACCTCATCAAACTCACTCCAGAATCTCTCCTTCTCTTCTAACTCACAGCCAACCTGTGGCGCATACCCACTGACTACATTCACCATCACCCCTTCAATTTCTAGCTTTAGGCTCATCACCCTGTCTGAGACTCTTTTCACCTCTAGGACATTGTTCACGAACTCCCCCTTCAGGATCACTCCTACCCCGTTTCTCTTCCTATCCACACCATGGTAGAACAGTTTGTATCCTCCTCCAATACTACGTGCTTTGCTGCCCTTCCACCTCGTCTCCTGCACACACAGTACATCTACTTTCCTTCTCTCCATCATGTCTGCCAGTTCTCTGCATTTCCCTGTCATTGTGCCAACGTTAAGAGTCCCTATTCTCAGACCTATGCTCCTGCCTTTTCCCTTCTCTCTATGACCACGAACCCTTCCGCTTCCCCTTTTTCTTCGACCAACAGTAGTCAAATTTCCACCGGCACCCTGTAGGTTAACAGCATCGGTGGCGGTCGTTGTTAACCCGGGCCTCGACTGATGGTCCGGTATGAAAGTCTTATGGATGATTCGCGTGGTTATTTTGGCAATTTTTACGCCGGATGCTCTTCCTGATGCAACCCTCTCTATTTATCCTGGCTTGGGACCAGCACAGAAGTCACTGGCTTGCAACCCCTGTGGCTGGATTAAATTGTTATCATTGTGATCCATCAATTATTTACAAGGGTAACCACAATAACTATATCATTATGTAGTAAAATAAAATTCTAAATAAGTAGTTCTAAACGTTTTTTTCAAAAAAAACATTTTCTACAGGTAGGCTATTGGATTGGTTTGTTTTGTTTTTTCAGTTCATCATGTCTTCTATAAAGCCTGAAAGTATAGTTTTGTCTGGGGGTTGAGACACAAACATTTTGTTTTTTGTTTTTTTTTTTATGAAAAACAAACTTAATGTTTGGTATTACTACTATACAACAGATGTTAGCTAAAACATGATTTCTTCAAGTGAAATGGTTACTACATATATGAGGAATGTATATGATTAGAGAATAAAAACATACCGTCCAGCTACTTTTCTTCATCACTTCCTGCTTCTTTCTGTCCAGTTTTCTGATGCTGCTTCATCTTCATGTTAATTTCTTGTTCTCTCATTCTCTCATTTCATGATCTCTTCTTCTCTGTCTCTTCTGGTCACTCCTGCAGACTCCCTTCTGCCTTTTATTTCTGTATTTAAAGTATATATCCACCTTGCCAAAAGATGGAAATATTGCCACTTTTTAAAATCTTAAAACCTTTTGGTTTGCACTGCAGGTGAGTCCATATAATGTTACCTAGAATAAGAGAAAATTAAATGGCCTCATGATTAAAATTTATTTATTGTCTTATACAGTAAGAGATAATACAATAAAACTAAAAGATCAATAAAGATTCAACACAGAGGCTTTTTAATCTCATCATTAATTGTATATTCCGGAGTGACAGAAAATATGGCCTGTAAGGCTCATGTTGTGAATTTAAGTGTTTTTAATTCTAATTGTAAATAGTTGTAAATAATGATTTTTTTAATTGCAAATAATAAATAACAGATCTCTGAGTACAGCCTGTCTGACAGTGCAGGCTATAGTTCCCATAGTTCCCCTAAAGGTTACAGATTTATTTAAACATACAGTTACAGTGATTGTTTAACACTACAGCAGCACCTACAATCCTATGATGTTAAAATTGAATCTCACTAAATGATCTTTACTGCTCCATTTAGCGACTTGACCTGTGTCTAACATAATAACACACGTGCACAGCTGAGGTAACTCCTCATACTTCACCTTCAGATGCAGCAGCAGCAGCACCACAGAGTTTAAATGTCAAAGTACTGACTTTTTCTCACATTTGAAGTGTTAGAGACTGACAAAACGGGTTGTTGTAGCGGTGGCAGCTATAAAACAAACCCTACAGTGGTGGTAGTATCACTAAATTTAGTCAATACGACTACTGCTGCCAGGCTGAACAATGCGCACGTCTTGATTTACGCACTGAGGGGTAAAAAAATATAGCTGCTTTTCTTGTCAAGAGTAGAAAAACATTTATCTCAAAACAAGATGATAATTGGCACCTTTAACTTGATTTTTAACAGCATCTTTTATGGTTTTAACTATTTGGAGACATCTAATTAGATGTAGCATCACGCACTTTGTAAGATGTTTCCAAATAATAAGCATATACCAATCCAGATGAAAGTCCAGATTTTTTTAAACACCGACTGGTTTTATTATCTTTGCACGTTCAACAATACGTAATTCAAAAATAGGAGCAGCTGGATTAAATCTTTCACCACGATTCCTGACGGCTTTAATTTACAGCCCCTAACAGGTTACACCTGGTGTGATGTGATTCACCTGGTCTCAGTTTACCGGAAGCAACTGCATAAAGACGGAGAGGCCGGCAAAGAAGTAACTGTGGCACACCTTTAGACTGCACAACCACCCTTTGTGTTTTGTTTTTTATACTGTGTTTCAGTAATGCCTCCTAAAAAGCCAGCAGCGGACTCTGCTGATCCGTCCTCCAGCGATGCTCCGGTGGAAGAGAAGCTTGAGAAAAAAACAGGTGTGCGCCAACGTCAACAAGTCCAAATGATGCCGGTGTTTCCGTTTTGTTCCTTTACTTCTTTATCATATCTATAGGCTATCGTTTTCTCTTTAGATGCTGCGACAGTGCGTAAAATTGCAGCTCATCCGTCCACAGCCATTATGGTGAAAGAAGCACTTAAAGAGTTGGACTCGCGTAAAGGGGTTTCATCTCAAGCGATCCAGAGTTTTATCAAACAAAAATACCCTTCAGTGGATCTGGTGAGATTGAAGCACTTTGTCCGTAGAGCCCTGAAAAAAGGGATCGAAAACGGCACCTTGGTGCGGCCTGCGAACTCGGGGGTGGCCACAGGCGCAATGGGAAAATTTAGGGTAAGACGTCAAATCTACAGCTTCATGAAAACGGGGTCAGATAATGTCATTAATCGGGTTTTTTTAAATTGATTTTCTGTCCCAAGCTTGCACCAAAAATCAAGGAGTCGAAGCCAAAAAACGAGAACGTGGATCCAAACGCACAAAAAGCTCCTAAACCTGTTAAAGAAGGTGCCAAGAAGCCCAAAAAAGCGGGTATGAATAAAATGAGGACAATCAGAAGTGTATGCTTGTCTGAAGATTCAGTTTTAATAATGTACATTCTTAAAAGGTGCCACAAAGAAGAAGGACTCTACAAAGGAACAGACAAATTCACAGGAGGTGAGACCATGTTTGTGTTCCAGCAGTGCAGTTTGAAAGTTTCTCACTTTGGGCCATACAGCAGAAATGTTCTCTTTAACATGCACAACGAACAAGTCTTCAAAACTGATCATTTGATTCATTTTGATTTAAAGTGTTCTGGTTATATCTTTGTTTGACTTGGGTTTTTCCCCTTTTTTTAGGACTCAAAGCCTCCCAAAAAGTCAAAGAAGGCTGAAGGGGCTGCTACTACAAAGGCTGCTCCAGCAAAGAAACCAAAAGCTAAACTGGCTGCAGAGAACGAGGATGGTGACGGAACCGCTGATTCAACCAAACCTAAAGGGGAAGGTGATGCAGCCTCTAAGGCACCCAAAACTAAAGTGGCAAAGACGACCAAGGAGGCAAAGGCGGGAAAGGCATCCAAAAGCAAAGCTGCGAAAACGGGCAGCGATGCATCTGCCTCTAAAGCAACTGGTAAACGAGGGAAGAAGACTGCAGAGTAAATGTACACATCTTAACTGTTTTTTACCATTTTTGTCTCGCAATAAAATCTTAATCTTTTCACTTCTTGTGTGCTGTTTAAACTCTGAATTTGGGTCATGATCTGCCTGTTATGTCAGGACAAACCAGGAGCTTTGACTAGAACTTGTGCTAGACTGTACCAATACCCTTCAACTACACTGACTGCTGTAGTTGGTGGGTCTCTGTACATCACAATCTCTTGTATGTAGGAAAACCTACATGAACTTGATGTCTAGCTTTCAGTGTGGCAGTAAAGACTCAAGGAAGCTGGTGTGCATATTTGTTTTGATCCTCTTGCTTTTCTGCATGTTGAGTGCAAAAAAGGTGAGAATACTCAAACACTGTATCCCAGTGCCTCCAGAGAAGGTAGAAGATGGCTACAAAAAGTAGAGTGGAAAACATGCGGACAGACGTTGTCATCAAAGTGGCCATACAGTTGGTAACTGTGGACATGAGTGCCAGAAGAACTCCCATGAGAGCCAACAGCATATTGATTACTTTTGCAAGAACAAGTCCTGCTGTGGCATTCTCCAAACCCTCCAGCTGTACCACCTGCTGTTGCTGCTGCAGCTCCATCTTAGAGATGCGTGTCTGACATGCCCACAGTGCCTCCTACAGTTCAGAGACAAAACTGTCAGTGAAGGGGTTTTAATGACTGACCTGAAGAACTACACATTTACAGCACTACCTCTTACAAACCCTTTCCATAATAGATACATTAGTTGTAGCTTATATTGTTTGGTGAGCTAATGTATACAACATTATGAAAACATGTTTGAAAACCATTTGCTCACATCGATATGGCTTAGATGAATATTCTCTCCGGATTCATGGGACTGATCAGCAATCTTCTCCGCCATGCTGGCTAGTTCCTCTTTTAAGTTAAAAATTTCATTCTGGTGCAATTCTGTAAAGTCATTGAACTGCTCTTCAAAAAGATCCCACCTGCCACACAGTGATAACAAGGACATCACAAACAGTATGTGTCTTTAATCCCACAGCGTTCTACACAATGAAAGCAAAGGCTACCTGCATTGTTCCTCTTGCAAGACCTCCACAATCTCTGTGTATTCTCGTTGGTAGTAGGCTTTTAAGTTTTCAACACTTTGCTCTAGTTTGACTTGTTTTTCCCAGAGTTCTTGAATCTCGTGGATTAAAGAATCAAAGTGTGAATGGTCAGGGCTAGAGTCTTTGGAGGTAGAGGATTCTCCAGGTGCTCCTGCAGACCCAGGAGTGTCAGTAGAAGTGTGTTCACTGCCACACATCTGGCTGGACTGCAATGTACCTGCCTGAAGGGTTTTTGTTTCCCCAGGGATGGCACCCTCACCCCCCTGGGTTTCAGTCAAGTAATTCAGGGTTGCAATGTTATCAGCAGTGTCAAACCTGTTGTGGAAAAGGGAAGAAATATGTTTTCAGTTGAATTTAATTTTGTTGCAGACTGAATGGTAGAGACTGACAATTTACAGAGAAGAATTGTCTTTCTGTTATAATATGACATTTAAGACAAAGACACCGGTAAGCCTAAATAAAACCCATACATTTTCAAAAAATGCATGTACTTCAAGTATGACTCCTCTGTGTACAAAATCTGGGTTATTTTTAGAGCTGTAGGCTTCAACCTTTTAAATTTGTGACATTAAATAGAATCTTCCAAAGTCACAACCTTCCTGGAACAAAGCTTCAGGTTTTGTTACTTTATGTTCATTGCAACTCAACAGGGAATCGCCCTCCCGTGAAATTTCATAATGCCTTAATTCTAAAAAATACACACTTGATTAGTTTAACTATGACTGCTGATGCTCCCTGGTTGATTTATGTATCTTTTCTGTTGTATGTTTCAGATTTACAGTATTTTCATTTAAGAGACAAATAAACAGCCTGCAGTAGCAACTCTTGTCTCTCATTTGGGGAACAGTTTATCTATCTGCCAAACTGGACACCCACATTCAGGGAGGACACAATACCCAGAATAGCAGTTATTTTTATTTTATTTTAAAAAGGAAAAAATGATACTTTCAATAAATTTTGATAGTTGGGGCTGAGAAGACCCTAAAGAGGGTCCCTGCTCCAAACATATGATTACACCTTTGCAGTTAATAATTGTAGATTGAAAATTAAAAGAATCAATTTATGACAGGTACGAACAATAACTGAGTAGGCTACAGCATGTAAAAGACCTAAAGTTTTCTTAAAAGAAGTACTTTAAATATTATGAATCTACACTTTAAACATCTTAATTCAAAGGCCCACATGTTGTGATTTCGTTGTAAACCGAAAACTATTGAAAGTGGATAAGTGGATTTATATTTCCCAGATTTGTGAAACTGTTGTGTTGTGACATACAAATAAGAACCTGAAGAGGGCGCTACGAAGGTAAAGGTGAAAAGGTGTTGTTCTACCTCAGAGTGAAGAAGAGAGAAGTAACGAGGGAATAAAGAAGTGTAAAAGTACAGTGATGTCCGGGGAATTCTTCTAATACAAAACACCACATTTTTGGCGACGAGGATGGCCGTTTCCGTACCCTTACCTGCACCTTTCATGCCTTGCCCAGGTGAACCTGCTATCGCATTTACTACATGGCTGAAAATGTTCGAGAACTACATGCTCGTTATAGATGCTACAGGTGATAGCTGGCCTGATGCTAGGAAACGTGCTGTTCTACTACATGCACTTGGCACGGAAGGACAAAGACTGTTTTATGCTTTGCCGAACACAGGTGATACTTATGCTTCTGCCGTGGAAGGACTGAAACAGCACTTTGTTCCAAAAGTTAACGTGATTGCAGAACGACATAAATTTCGTCAGAGGGCGCAGAGACCTGATGAGACTGTTCAGGATTATCTGGCCGTGCTACGTCAACTTGCTGCTACTTGTGAGTTTGGAAATATGGAGGATCAGATGGTTCGGGATCAACTGATAGAGCGTGTTGATAATACACGTATACGAGACAGACTGCTGCTGGAACCGGACTTGACACTAGCTAAAGCTGCTACATTAGCCCTGCAGATCGAGACAGGAATACGAGATGCCGCCGTCATTGCCGACAGCGCTGCTACGGCTCCTGCACCAGTGAGGGCCATACACCTCAGGTCGCGGGAAAAGAAACCAAAGACCGCTCCTGCTACAGCTGCAAATACTGGTAAATACCGCTCCTGCTACCGCTGTGGATCTACCAATCACATGGCTAATAAACCGTCATGCCCTGCAGCCAAAGCACCATGCAACTCATGTGGAAAAGTAGGACATTTTGCCAAAGTTTGTCGATCTGCCAAGAAAGAGGTTCGTGAATTACAGATAAATGAACTGACTGTGCTTTACATGAATGACACTGTGCAGGATAAAATCCTATGTACTGTCCATGTTGATGCAAATGGACATTCTCATGATGTGGAGCTAATTGTGGATACAGGCTCATCTGTTTCTATTCTTCCTGTGAGGACCTACCTGGACTTCTTTCCCACATGTGAACTTGCTAAACCTACTGTTTCCCTGTGCACATACTCAAAAGAGAAAATTCCAGTACTAGGGTGTTTACATGTCACAGTGACTCACAATGCATATTCTGCTCCTTGCTCGTTTATGGTGGTTGACTCAGGTGCTGCTTTACTTGGTTTGGATATGTTTACTGCTCTACATATGTGCATAGAGGGTAACAGAGTAGTCTCTGCTGTGAACCCCAATACCTGTCCTCATCCAGAACCAAAGATGTCAACTACAACGTCATTAGGTGCTACAGAAGCTCAAGTACGGGAAGTGGGATGTGCAAGAGGATTTGTGCACAAAATACGACTGAAACCAGATGCCATTCCAGTACAGCAAAAGCTAAGGAGACTTCCTTTCTCAGTACGACAAGCTGTAACTGAACAACTTAAAGATCTTCAAGATAAGGGCATTATTGAGCGTATTGATGCATCTCCATGGGTCTCACCCATCGTTGTTACGCACAGACGCGATGGAGGAAAGCCTCGCATATGCGTAGACCTAAGAGAACCTAACAAATCAATTGTCTGTGACTGCTACCCCTTACCGCACATGGATGAACTGCTCACCAACCTCAGGGGAGCTACTGTTTTCTCTACCATTGACCTGGCCTCTGCATACCACCAGATGCTGCTCCACCCAGATAGCCGTGATATAACTGCATTTATCACTCACGAGGGCCTTTTCCGTTTCTGCCGTGTACCATTTGGCCTTGCTTCAGCCCCCTCAGCATTCCAAAAGATGATGTCCATCATACTGTCTGGATTACCAGGGGTACAAGCATACCTGGATGACATCATATGTTATGGTACCACCCAGCGAGATCACGATGTCAACCTACAGAGAGTGCTGCATGCCTTAAATGATGCAGGTCTTAAGCTGAACATGCATAAATGTAAGTTCAATCAGACTTCACTGTCTTTCTTAGGCCATACCATATCCAAGGAGGGACTCCACCCAGACAAAGAACGAGTCAGTGCAGTGGCTCATGCACCTGCCCCACATGATCCAGGATCCCTGAGATCTTTCATTGGTCTTGCATCCTGGTACAGTAAGTTTATTCCTAACTTTGCTACTGTTGTTGAACCATTACGTGCCAAACTTAAAGATTCTACTGAACTGAACTTTAACTGGACTGCTGAAGCTGAGTCCAGTTTTGCTGAAATTAAAAGACGGATACTAGAAAGTCCTGCTCTGGCACTGTATGACCCCAAGCTGCCTACTCAAGTGACCACTGATGCTTCTCACTATGGCTTGGGTGCTGTACTTACCCAGCTTCATCCAGACAACACAGAGAAGACTGTTGCCTTTGCATCTAGAACACTTTCTCCTGCAGAAAGAAAGTACTCAACAGTTGAACGTGAAGCACTTGCATGTGTCTGGGCTGTTGAAAAGTGGAGAACCTATCTGTGGGGACAACACTTCGTGCTGCGTACTGACCACCAGGCACTCACATCCCTACTCACATCCAAAGGAACTGGTCGTGCTGGACTAAGGGTTGCCAGATGGTCTGCCAGACTGCTTTGTTTTACGTATGATGTCACTTACCGTCCAGGCAAACAAAATGTGACAGCTGACTGCCTTTCAAGGCTTCCACTCCCCAGTACAGAAAATGCTCCTGATGTACCAGACATGGTTGCTGCAGTGTTTTCTGAATCCTTGCATGCAATGTCGTTGCCTGAGTTCACTGCTGCTTGTGACACATGCCCTGAGCTAACACAACTGAGAAATCAGATTCAGAAGGGATGGCCAAAATGCAGAAAGGACGTGATACCTGAACTTGTACCATACTTCAACGTGAGAGATGAACTGGCTATAGATGATTCACTCATCATGAGAGGTACAGATCGTTTGATTGTTCCTGTTTCACTCAGATCCAAGGTGATAAATTTGGCACATGAAGGACACCAAGGACTGGTACGTACAAAGCAGAGACTCCGTGAACTGTACTGGTGGCCAAAAATGGATAACTGTGTACATGACATGCTGGCTTCATGTGTGCCATGCCAGTATACTGATAAAACTGCACACACATCACCTGCTCCGCTCACTCCAGTGGATCTTCCTGATGGACCATGGGAAAAAGTGGGAATTGACATTACAGGTCCTTTTGAACATGCAACATGGGACTGCCGCTATGCAATAACACTTACCGACTACTATAGTAAGTGGCCTGAAGTTGCATTTGCCCCTACTGTTACTACTAAAGTAGTTATTCAGTTTCTGACCACTGTGTTTAGTCGTGAGGGTAACCCTTCCTACTTGGTTTCTGACAATGGATGTCAATTCACCTCACATGTTTTTTCTTCTTTTCTGAGAGAGAGAGAGATACAGCACCTTCGCTCTAGTGTGTACTATCCAAGAGCTAATGGAGCCATTGAGAGGTTCAACAGGGTACTTAAAGAGTGCTTGCAAACAGTTGACAAAATGCACAGACCATGGAAACAAGCTGTAACAGAGTTCCTACAAAACTATCGGGCTACACCACATGCCACTACAGGAGCTACACCGTTTGAACTTCTGAGAAATAGGAAGATGCGCACAAAACTAAATGTACTCCCTGTTTCACACAACGTCAAAACACATGCACAAGTGAAAGGGACAGTGAAACAAAACCAGAACAAGAGCAAAGAGTACACAGACAGAAGACGGGGTGCAAAAGTACCTAGGTTCCAAGTGAATGACACTGTAAGAGTCAGGAGACCTGAACATGTCCCAAAGGGCTCATCAAAATTCACAAAACCACTGACGGTCATTAAGAAAGTGGGACCAAATACATTCCTGTTGAGTGATGGTCGGAAATGGAATGCATCCAAGTTGGCATTCTTTCCAAAAGAAGCTCTGACCAGTTCTGATATGGACACTGACACAACATTGGATGGATTCATGGCGTCTGAGGATGCACACCATAACGTACAAGAACTAGGTCCAAGAAGGAGCCACAGGACAAGAAATACACCAAGATGGTTAACAGAGTATGTTAGATAAAGAGAAAATCTGACTTATGGACTGATGAAGATGTTCTGACAGAGGAGACTGATGTTCTTATATTATGTCTTAATTACAGAGTTACACTAAGTTGCTAAGAAAATGTAATACAAGTTCCGTTCTCTTATAAGGATATATTCTTGCTGATTTATGTGCTCCTGAGATTTACCCTTACTTCCTGACTACCTAAGTTACACATTCTGGTAAATCAGATTTCAATTTTATTACCGCACAGTGTAAGTTTTACAAGAAAAGGGGAAATGTTGTGTTGTGACATACAAATAAGAACCTGAAGAGGGCGCTACGAAGGTAAAGGTGAAAAGGTGTTGTTCTACCTCAGAGTGAAGAAGAGTGAAGTAACGAGGGAATAAAGAAGTGTAAAAGTACAGTGATGTCCGGGGAATTCTTCTAATACAAAACACCACAGAAACGTACCAGTATGAAGTGGAGTAGTGACATTAGAAGATACAATATTAAAAACTCACCTGGTTTAAAGTGCATTAATGTAGATTTTAGCCTCTTTTAGTGACCTTCAACCTGCTAAGGTGTCGCTCATGTCTACTCTGGTGACAGACTTAGCTAAGTTGGTCCTTTGAGCTAATAACAAATGGCATTAATTGATTAACTTTATCACTACCAAGTAAGTGAGCAATAAAAATACATCACGTGAACTTTAACAGACCAATATCGTTTTTAAGTTTGCTTTTAGCCGTTTGCTAATTCAGCTAGCTAACGTTCACAACCACTGAACGGGCCTTCGCGTTGCCTAGCAACGGTTCCACGTAACTTCACTATTGGACAGATTTAACCCTTGACCTCTGAGAGGTCATAAAGTGCGGGCAGTGAATGCCACATGATTCAGAGTAAACGAGGCTGCTTTTCAGAAGAAGCTGGGCAAAGCCGGCGTTTTGCAGCAGAGAAGGGGTTTCTATCATTTCACCTTCTCCCACAGTGCATCATCCTCCACAGGCCCTGCAGGAGCTGCTGCAGGGAGGCATCCTCACCACACGATGGCGCCACCGCAGTGCTAAATGGGTTTCCAGTTATTCCTGTGGCCAAAAGTGAATAAATGAAGTTTTGATTCAGCCTAAATGTAGATGACAAAACCACACTATGAGCCCCAGAAATTATGCCTTCCGAAATGACCACAGAATAGTCATCATGTCTCAAACATCTTAACATTATGACCTTTAAACTGCTAGATTTTTGTGCCGCACTGTTATTGAATTGTATTTTTCTGTTTCATAAATCAGTGTATTTGAGTTAAAATGTGTTGGTGCTGGATTTCCGTCTCCCTTTTCAACCAAAGCCCAAATAAAAGTGTGCTTTGCTTTCATGACCACATGTCCTAGTTTTAAGCTATTGTTTGCATAACACTAATTAAAAACAGGGCTTGTAAACTGATGGGAGTGGTCGTTCATAACACGTGTAAATACACTACTCTCTAATATATTCCACACATACAGTTGATGAATGTATCACAGTGACCGTAACTTTTTATGACCATCGAAACAAATACAAGGTAGACTTTAAATTTCACCTTTTAAAAACAGCGAATTTATTTGTTAAAAAAAATCAACTAAAAGGTATTTACTATTTCATTGTCACTAATAGAAACAGTACGGAAGCACTGAGTCTTTGAGCACTTTAACCGCTCTTCAAGTATGTTTATTCAGTTCATAGATTATTCTTCTCAAGTGGAAAACCCATCAGGATAGCAGGATCCAGTTGACCCAGAGGACAGGGTCATGACTCCACACTAAATGTTCTTGATAGTAACAGGATATCCTGGTTGTGGCAGAACCAGTGTTTGACTTCACACACCTAAAAGACAAGAACCCACTACTATTTGATCCAGTGATGAGACCGATTCCAGAGCAATGTAGCTGATGAGCCAGCACCCCGTTCTTCAGTGTAGAGAAAAAGGTAGAGGAAGAGTTGGTCACACAAGCTGAAATTTTAAAAGTAAAGGGGCAAGAAAGAACAGACTGAATAACCAGAATGGCAAGACTAAAAGAGATAGAACTTACAAAAAGTATCCATTAAATCAAAATAAAAAGCCATCGATTAGTTGTATTAAAAACAGCAGTGACTTCAAAACAATACCACTTGGATTAGCTCAAAAGTAATAAAACCACAAATTACAATTCTTTTGTGGGGAAACTATGCAAAGTTCTCCACATGTAAACAAATTCACTCACAGCAGATAAACCAAGTGTGCAGTTCTATCAGGCCCGCCTTCAACTATGCCCCTTTCACCTTCACAATACGTGCTTGTGCCACAATTGCACCAAACATACAGAGTAAAGATCCAACCTTTTCTCCCCTTAATTTGCTTATTTTTCTCACATTTCAACACATTTCAGAAAGTGATAAAGTGACAAACCTCTACTGCAATCCCCCTGAGTGTTTGGGGAAGCTGCTGAAGAAGACAAGGTAGGACTATTAAGATTCAGCTCCCTGTATGGGTTAATGTCCTGCCTTTATACATCAGCCCTAAACCCTCTGTCCCTTCATAAATTAAATAAGTCTTTCCAAGCCGGTCATCTGGGGTGCAGAAGAAAGCGATGCAGATAGTCTGAAATAGCATCCCAGTGCCTCCACAGGAAAGCCAGGATGATTACAAGGAGAAGCGTAGAAAGTGTGCGGCTGCGTGTTTTCATTAATGGGACAACACAGTTAGCCACTGTGGACACAAACACCAGAAGTACTGCCATGACAGCTAGCAGCACATTGATTAGTTTTCCGAGTAGAGTCCGCGCTGTGGCATTCTCCAAACCCTCCAGCTGTACCACCTGCTGTTGCTGCTGCTGCAGCTCCATTTTGGAGATGCGTGTCTGACAAGCCTCCAGCGCCTCCTACAGATCAGAGACAAAATTGTAAAATGGTTCTGAATAGAAAACAAAAAACACAGTGTATTCTGGCGACACTTACCTGAATGTCCCTCGCTCTTTCATAAGACTGGTAAGCAATTTTCTCTTCCATACTAGCTAGCTCCTGTTTCAAGTTCAAAATTTCATTCTGGTGCAGTTCTGTCAAGTCATTCAGTTGTTCTTCTAAACGTTCACACCTGTAAAATAGTGACAACAATATCACAAACAGAGCAATGTGTTTTTGTACAAACAAACACACTATGCATGCACACTATGCAGGCTACCTGTATCGTTCCTCTTGCAGCGCCTCCATGATCATCGTGTAGTCCCTCTGGTAGTGGGCTTTTAGGTTGTCAAAAGATTCCTCAAGCCGACCTTGGGTTTCCCGGAGCTCTTGGATCTCATGAAGTATAGCATCAAAGCCTGAGGCCTGGGCCTGATCTAGGGTGTTGCCCTTGGAGCTCGGTGGGCCTCCAGGGGCTCCAGTAGTGCTATTGGCTCCTGCTGAACCAGAAGTAGCACTAGAACAGTCATCATCACTGCCGTACTTCGGGCTCGACTGCAGTTGTCCTGTTCCTAGGGTCCTTGCTCCAACAGGGCCAACACCCTCTTCTGCCTGAGTTTCATCCAAAGAATCTTTCAGGGAGGCGATGTTATCAGCGCTGCCGAACTTGTTGCGGAAGAGGGAAGCGATTTCTCTCGGCTTGGACACAACAGCTCCAGCTGCAGAGTGAGTGGCCTGAGAGATGCTGGACAGGCCACCTGTCACCTATAACAAGCATATTACTCATCATGCTGCATCAGGTTGCCATTGAATTGTAAAACCTAAGAATATGACATCTGATTCAACAGATAGATAGATGATGTCTTGGTGCGATGTCCCACAGACATTGTGTTTTAATGCACCAATGTTGGTACATTAAAACCTATACAGCCCAACGTTTATTCGCTGTATTTTATACTTTATGTTCTGAGCACCAGACAAAATGCTTTTCAGTTCTATTGAGTTGGAAGAATGTCATATAGTCACAGAAGTGCAGTCTCAACAGCCTCAATATGTTCGCAAATAAATATTTGCATTGCTACAATGAACTAGAGCAAAAGGAAAATTTTAAATTGGCCTTTTAAGTTTTTGTGGTACACTACTGCTAGAACTAATATTACAGACCTTTTGTTACAGCCAACATCTTGATTCTGTTCCAGTTATTGTACAGTGCCAGTAAACCACACCTGTGAGTCAACATGCACCATACTGGCACACCTAAATGAGATGCAGCCATTTGTTTATTTACTGGTTACGCCTGTGTTAGTTAAGTCTAAATCTGTCATGATAACTACCTAATAAATAAGTTGTAAGAATCTACCACACACACTCACACACATATGTGTGTTATATGTTAATATATGTTATGTTGTTATATGTTATAAACAACGCACCTTAGCTCCGACATCTTTCAGCCCCTGGTGCATGTCTCGGAAAACATCTTTGGGTTGGCGAGGGATGCCATTGTGCTCCACCTCACGAAGCTTGCGGTGGTAATGCTCCAGTTTCCTCTGCAGTTGCTGGATAGTCTGAGCTGACTTTTGGTTCTTCTTCTCAAACACTTGCTTGATGCGTGCACTCTGCTGTTTGTCTGCGTTATTAGCGAGTTTTAGGTATTCAGCCACATTGTCGTCACGTGCAGTTTGTTCTATCTTGATTTGTTCTGTGAGCTTCAGGATCTTCTGCTGTAGCTGGGCGATGGCCTGTTTAGTTCGCTGGGGGTCAGGAGTGCTGTCCACTACATCATATCCATCTGCACCGTAGGGGAGGGCGTTGGGTGACACAGCAGGGCCCAATCCATCATAACGATCCAACTGATTAAACAAGATGTGAGAAAAGCTTCTTATTTTAAAGTTAAGAATAAAACATTAAAATCTAATTCAAAATCGAGACATATATGTGTGTGACTACACATTCACAACATTAGAAGTGAATGATTTTCCAAGGTATCAGACCGCATGGTCGGATACACCACTAAAGTATTGCTCTTACACCTAACTATTATTGACCTATTTTATCTATATTTAGTTTTCTTATTGAGTTTTTTCTATTGGTATTATTTCTAGTGGTTCTTTTCTTTCCTTTTGAACATAGAGTGTGTATGATTATGTATGTAGTTGTATGTATTAATCACATTTTGACATTTATGTTATTAGGTAATAGGTGACAACTTTCCCTACCTGCTTTGATTTTGTTAGTGATTCTGACCTTCTAATTAATTGCTAATTTACTTACTTGGAAGACCTAGAAAAAAATTACCTAAAGACAATTTAATGTATTGACTAAAAGTGTGGCCACTAATGGGCCAGGTGAAACATTTATTTCAAGATAAACAGGAGGTTGCAATGTTTCCAGCTTCCTCGTGACAGCTGGGGCATAGCTTTCATCTTACCATGTCAACTTACGCCCAATTTGCATCATTTCCAGTGATTTTACATTCAATGTCAATAAATAACAGAAATCATCACACAAGTTCGAGTTTGTCTAGTCCTGCAAGCCTTCTCTGACCTGACGTCCTCTCAAAGACAGCAAAAGCTAAATTTAGAAAGGCTTAAAGCACATAGCGACCAAACAGTCAAAGGCAATCTCTGACCTTCCACCGCTGACGGCTCATCTCTCCATTCACCAGTTCTCCCAGGCACATTTAAATCATTAACAGCCTGTTAACACGTTTTTTCCAACTTGCATTTCTAACAGTCTTGCACAGATATTCATGCATGAGTCAATTTTAGCTTTTATTTTTATCGCTAAAAAGCCACCAGGTTGCGAATCAAATTCAACACATTTGTTCCTCATGAGTGCATGAGTGTCTCCTTGCATTAATTTTCATTTCAGTTTATCCTAAGGGCAAACAATTAAAGACTTAGGAATTTTATGATCAAATTTAGCAAGATAATATAATTCTTTGTTATACAAGAACAAGGCAGATTTTAGAGGAAAAAAGTTAGGGGAGGTGAATGTCAGAGAATGTTGTAGGTCTTAGTGATGTAAACAAATGTACAGAGAGCAATAGGAAAAAACATTCATGAATTTTGTCACTGCTGTTTTTTCTTTATATTTTCAGTAGACTTTGGACTGACTTTGGAAATACACTTTGGGAAACAGTTCCCATCATGCTTTAAGGGGATGCATGAATGGTTACCAGTCACATAAATCAGTAAGTCGTTATCACTGTTTGATACCTCCAAAGCTCCAAAAGCCAAAGTCTCTCAGTCCCACTATTACCATAATTTACTCTTCTCCATGAAGGATCACCTGACAGGACTGACACACTCACCTTGTCAGGCTCCTCAGTGGAGTGGTAACCGGAGGTCAGCAGCATGTCAGCTAGGGCTGGACTGCTGGGTGTATCTGTGGTAGAGGAGGAGCGTGGGCGTCCAGCCTGCAGCAGGGCCTCGTGGGTACTGCGCCGGTGAATCTGGGGGCTACCTTTCTGGGGAGGATCCCCAGTGCCCCCCGCCTTGCTTCGGCGACTCTGCAGGCTGGTGCCTCGCTTCATCATTGGTGGAGCACCTCGGATCTGCTGCAGAACACGGCTCAGAGCTGCAGGAGGGGCGGAAGCAGTAGGGTTGTCAGAATCCAAAGGGAGGGCCGAGGAGGCAGGAGGATCCCCTACTTCGGACCCTATATCAGTGGGTTCGGAGGGAGGGGCGCCTGTGCAGGACGAGGCGGAGTCATGTGGGGAAACAGAGGAGCGTCTGCGCTGTGGCTGGAACAACTGCTTTAGGCCATGGCCTAACGCTCCCATGTTCTCAAGGGCATTATGGGTGATTTTGGACAAACCGTGCTCTGACTCAGACGCCCTCCTGCCGGCCTCCAGCTCCGCCCGGCCTCCTGTATCCGGTTCCTCTGGACTCTGTTCACTACTACCCTGATCCATCAGAGACCTCCAGTTTCACTGTGAGGTGCTACTTGGGAGTGAAGGGGTCTAGCTATGCCCCGTCGACACCCCCCCTCTGAGAGGCTGGTTGAAAGCCGGGAAGCAGGGGGGATGGCGCTCAGTTGGGCCTTTTGAGTGGGCATGCATCTGTGGCTTGGCTCAATGTCATGCTTGTCTACCACAAAAGAAAAATAAAATGGATTACAACATGCAGCAGTGAGTGATGAACATAATTAGAAGCAGAATATAACAATACCACTAAGCAAACGCACAAACCGGATTGACACAGACATGACCACATATTTCCATTTAGGGTTTCTAATTCATTAAAAGGCTTTATATTTTTTCACTACTGAATTTTACAGTAGATTTAGCATGTGGCATGTCTGAAAGTGCCAACCTGGTAATGCAAAAAACACGTCTACAAAATAAACACGCATATAGGAACAGTTTCTGAAATGTCAACTTTGGTTTTATTCAGGTTGAACGTTGATGCCTCTGGCTGTTTGTGAACCCTCTCTCTGTTTTTCTTTTTTTGTCTTTATTTCTGGGTGTTTAAGTCCAGCTCAGCAAATGCTTGAATTAATAATTACATTTCAGAAAGTATTCACTCAAAAAAAGTAATTAACATTAATTGAAAGTAGTTGGGTGATGCTAACAAAGACACTACGTAGTGTGAAAAACATAAATTAAATTCTAAATGGACAGTGACTATCATCTAATTCTGAACTGATTAAGGTGTTCGGCGATGCACAGCAGACTCGTCTTTGCATTTCAATTTACAAGGTTGAAACCCACAATCTACTGGACTAATCCAAATCTTTAACTCTTGATGACGGTTTATAAACCATGTTTAAGTTTACCAGTGTGTAATTAGACAGTAAGTAAGAAAGAAAAAAAAGGAGGTGAGAAAGAGTGTGACAGAGAGCTTACCATCGGCCCCGCCACTTCTCTTCTGACTCACAACTCAGGTTTAGCTAAATAAAGCAGAAATTAAAATAAATAGGTAAAATGTTTTAAACAGGCATCACACAAAAATAACCAGACCTTTAACTCAGTAGCAGCTGAACACAGTTAATGTGTAAGAGAATGTTACATCTGATGAGAAACTGACGTACATGACAAAACAACATTAACATGGCATCAGCTCCAGACACAAGAAGTAACACTAGTTGTACATATACACATTAAGACATGGGATGAACACAGCTCAAAACTGCTCTACGGAGCACAGCTCATTTGTAGCATATAGAATAGGCCTGAAAAATATATATTTTTCACATGATCAAATTGATCAATAAAATATTTTTATAGTTTTCACGACGACAAAACAGTATTCATTCGTTTATTCTCATGATCTATGTTCTTTACATTCAGTGTTTACATACCAGTATCATAAAAAGCTGTGAACATCTGACTGAACCAAAGCACTGGCTGCTCAGAGTTTAAGCACTCATGAACAGCAGTATAATATAAATTAGGAAGTGCTGCTAAAAAGTTATAGTGATCTGGTTTTTTGTTTTTTTTTTTGGGGGGGGGGGAGTCAGTCAAGCTACTAAGTATCACTTAACAAGCCAGCACTGCAATCTAGTACCAAATTCACTATTAGTGATGCAGTGACTCAGTGCTGGCCCTGCTGTTAGATCTGCAGTGTTGGAACAGAAAAGCAATTTTTATGGGTAGGTGGTAGGTGGACTGTTCAGTAATGCAACTGATAGCAAATATAAACCAAACTGAGGTAGCTCTAAACTTCCTTCTCTCAAATATAAGTTAATGTTAATATGTCACTAAGCTCTTAGCAACTTTCCAACCACTGTTGTTCCACAATCACTGATGTTTATGGAGGACAGAGCTTCTCGGTCATTCAGCACAGTGCAAGGCAGTAGGCTTCGTAAGATCAAAAGTCAAGTAAAGTCAAAGTATCAAACGTTCCATAAAGACGTGGAACCAAATCTTTCATCTCCAACAATGGTTTAATTGCATCTAACTCCTCCATGCTGAGGGCAAAGTGTTTTCTTTAAAGTAGGTCAGCCAACATTTGCCTATCACTCACTGTACATGCAGTGCTCCAAGGTCAAACCATCCATGGTGCTGCGCATGTCTAGGAGCATTTAGGTTTTTATTTGTCTTAAGACATATTGCTACTGCACTGGCCTACATACATTATTATAGTTTTTCTACATCTCCTTATATTAGTTTTTAGTAGCGCTCATTTGCTTGTGATTTTATTAGCAAAATAATTCATAAAAAATGCACAGGATAATTACCTGGACTTTAAATAACCATACCTTTAGGTGTGGTCATCAGCAGACGATTTGTGGATCTAATAACACAGGAAAAGATTTAATAATCCAAGCGAATTTCAAGCGACACCCTCTCCGGGTAAATCTTCCACATGAAATCTAGTGGAATAGCTGTCAAACTTTCAGCTGTCAGCTGTGCCCAAGGACATTTAGAAAGATCACATGCTGCAAAGACAAAAAAACAAAAGCAAGACAGCATAAGAAACTTACAAAGAGAATGCTAATATTTAACAGGCAAATCATCAGACACACTGATCTATCTTTCACAAGCAGGGTCAATAAGATAGACAGATAATGGGGGCCCAAATAACTGAAAGAAACAAACAAATGTTTTGATGAGCTTTGCATTATTTTTCAGGAGGTTGAAAATGTCACTCATTAACTGAGTTTCCAGCAGGAAGAAGGAGCTGATTTCAACAAAGACAAACAGTAAATTGAACAAATTGAAAGAAATATACATTCTTCATTAGAGGTGAACATAGTAAAGCAAAGTGAAAACTAGAGCCCAAACATTATTAGCAGTTAGCCCTGGCCAAAACACTGCTAAAAGGACAGTAAATACTGGGATTAAAGTAAAGATGCATACACACATACTGATCAAAGTAAATGATTATCTCTACCAGCTGAATGTGTAATTAGGCATCTGCACACATGAACACATAAATTACTCAAAAATAGCAATAATACACTAAAGCTTGTTTTTGTTTTGTTTTGTTTTGTTTATTGTTTTTTGTTTGTTTGTTGTCTGTTTTTTAGATATTTTGGGAATGTGACCATGTCCAAGGGGCAAAAGAAAATCGATCAGTGGAGGTTTTTCAGAGGAAATCTGCAGATAAGTTAAAGGGCCATGTCAATGTCCTTCATCTGGGTTAAGGTCTCGCTTACTGTTAAACTAATCAACTCACAGACTCTATATGAATTGTAGCCCATAATAAGATCTGACTTTTATGTCTTTTAAGTTTTACCTTCACACCAAGGCAAACAGCATTTGAAGCTATTCCTCTAAACAAACCAATTCAGCATTTTTTTATTTTAATACAAACTCCTACAAGTCTGTGGCTCCATAACTGAAAGGGTAAAATGAAAATACACGTTTTAATTTTGTGCAGTACAAACCTCCAAGGCCTTTTAGCTTAATTACTTGTGCAATATTAATTAATAGTAGTGACTAGCCCCTTAGGAATATCTGCAGGATATGAACAGAGCCTTACATGAGATAAAATAACAATGACTAAAACATTAAATGGTAAACACAAAGTGCAGTACTTATACACAATTGCCAGTCTGTGTTTGAATACACGGATACAGTCATACGCGTTGCATGACTGATCCGATGAGCTCATCGCCACTCCTTCAGTAAAAACATGTACTGAGGAAACAATAGCTTCCTTTTGATTAGATTGCAATCTTACGTGAAACATAAACTTTCATTAAAACACACTGACTTTAGGGAGCTTAGCATCAGTATAATGTTTCAGTCTAGGTTAGGTAATTAACTTGAAAGGTAATTAACTTAAATTACTCCTGGGTTACAGGTGCATTCGGTGTCATTACATATTAGTTGGTGGTGCACCTGTAATAAGCTGGTTAAAATTAAGAAGCAGATAAAGCGGCATAAAGTAAAATATGTACACAACTGGCTGCATTGATGGGTAACGATTTCAAGTCACTGAAAATAGTCTGATCCCAACGGTTCAACATTAGCTGGAGATAAGAAGAAGATGAAATTAGCAGTTCGCTAGCCAAAGTCCGCAGCTCTGGCCTTAAAACACACAACAGTTAGATAATATGTGATGAAATCGTCAGTGTACTCTGTGCTTTTCTTCAAAGGTGGTGCTAATCGATGTGTTAGATAAAGTCAAATACATCATTGGCCCCGTTTTTATGGCCTATCTGCTCCTCCAGCAGCTAGCAGACAAGCTAACGTGGTGCACCGCAGGGTGTTCATTTTACTTCGCGGGGTACACCGGTGCTGTTGTGCGGGGCGAGGCTAGCATGTTGTTTTAAGACATGAATATTAGGGTCTGTATAGTGCATATTCGGCACTAGACACCTGCCACGCTTTACACTGTCTATCAGTTGCATTATCATTAGAGGCTCAAACATAATGTGTACCTGCCCTCCAGGTGAACTGACCTCACCTCAACATCTGAAAATGTCAAATGGGAAGATCATTTCTGAACAGGTCACACTGATCCACTTGGTCCAGAAGCTTTTGAGAGCAATGCAACCAGATCTCTAAATTGACGAACCAGTTTGTGTGATACTCAGAATAGCTTCTCTTTAAATTGCTCAACAGCTTTTGAAAAGTGACAGATCATGACATTACAAATTACGCAAGCTGCCAGGCAGATAAATGAGCGAGCATCCTTTTTCTAAAGACATTAACTCCATCACTGCTACAAATACTGGTGAACTCCAATCTGCTCTACTGCTTTTACCATGTAATGGCCTCCCCCCACAGTCGAACTTATGAATCTTGGTGGTAGTGGCCCCATGTAATATGATTATACATGACAAACCTACAGTGCTATCCAGGAGATTACTGTAAACTAGACAAAAGATATTACAATATCAGAATCATGAGTGTATTTTATGACGGTTATTGAGGTTATAGTACTATTATTACAAGTAGATGGCAGTAATAAAAGGCTGGATTATTGTTTGGTAATAGAAATAATTACAATAACAAAGTAATGTCATCCATCTGGAGATCAAACACGTATCTTAAATTTATTACCGTCATCTTGTACCTGAATTATTGAAAATGACATTGCGCTGTAAACACCACCTACACCTGATTTAGTCGTGAACATCTCTAACACAACAGTGACTATTAACACTAAATTCCAACTCTATTAATTTCCAGAATAGCAGTAAAACTGTCCTCACATGTGTGAAAAGCTCAAACACACAGGGTGAGTTTGATTGGAAGCACTGGGCGGCCATCTGTCACACTCTCCCATTATAGGCTTTCTTAATCACACCTTGGAGTCTTGTATTTCATGGCGGTGTGGAGCTACAGTTGCTGATGTACACGCAGGTTTGCATTAGAGATTTCCTGTGTGCTGGGTTATAACAGCCTGCTCTTAATTGAGAACAAAATGTGCAAGCAGATAAATCTAACGACGACTTTAGATCATTTAGCATCTCCTGGTCTGACCGCTGTGAAAATGTCACTCAATCCGGCCTGGGTGTTGTCTCTAAAGTTAAACCTTAACAAACGTCTACACATCATAAGCATTACTCGTAATCACATGTAGATGTAAATACGCTTAGCGTCGCCCGCCCCGGCTCTCCTGGGTGACAAAACAGGCGCTTACTGACCGCCCGGCCACCAGCCTGTCAGTTAGCAAGCTGCCTAAGCTAACACACATCGCTTCGGCTACAGGAACACAGGGCGCACCGCCAGGCGGCAGAGCCAATCATTTAAAATCATTTAAACCACGATAACCGACCGTAAACCCTTCTGCGGGGTCGGATAACGGCACATAGAAACACATTTCATTCATAGACCGGTTCGTAAAACGCGTGTTTTGCTGAGGTGAACTTACATGGGCGCTGAGAGGATTGTGTTGATGACCGTTCATTTCTCCCGATGGTGGAACACTCCCACGGTGACGTCAGATAGCGTGCTCGACGTCAGAACAGCTGAGCAGAGACATGCAGAGCAGCCACATGCATGTTCCACTTTTATTACGAAAGTTAGCGCTGTGCAAGGACCGAAATAGAGGTTTTTGGTGGGAGGTACATGTAATATAGTATAATATATATAATAAAAGTAAATATTACACCACTGCTCCTGGGATAGAAACTTGATTTATGGATATTGGACAGTTGCTCAAACCAAACAAACATTCTGGTGGTTTATTCTCTTCTGCAGACCAAACAATTATCAGTTTGAAAAAAGGACTATAGACAATAATTGCAGCCTTTGAAATATTCTTAAAGTTAACAACTAACAATTACATAAACTATTTTCATTGCTATATACTGCAATATTTAACCATTACAGAAACACATTACATTAAGAAACACTTGCTCTGTAACCACATTTTAGATACTGATTACTGTTCAGTAGTAAAGATCCTAGAAACATAACACAGCACCATAGCTGATGAAATAGAGCTGGGTTTGGAGAAGGTGTGGCTTGAGGATCAGGAAATACAGGACTGTGAACATACTGAGGAATGAATTTTTCTTTTGGCATTTAAGGGTGTGGATAATTAAATGGCTTTGAGCAATAAACTTAAGTTGATGGCATGCTCTCTTTGTTGCGGTGATGGTACGAGTAGCAGTTTTGAATGTTTTGTCTCTCTTGGGAACGAGAACAGCTTGGAGATGACTTCCTGGAGAAATGGGTGCTCAGAGAATGTTCTTATTTTACTGAAGTGGCATTGTAAATTGTTGCTGCTGGGGAACATAGGGTTTCCTACCACTCTTAGTGGTGGGGGCAGATTTTGTTACCACAACCTTTGTGCAGGCAGAAGGAGGATACCAGTTACCATAGAGAATTGTAGGAAAAAAAGGAAATTTATATTGTGGAAATTTGAGGAAATTGGGTCACATGAGCAGCAGTGTTTTGTCAGTGGTTGACTGCACTGGGGGTAAAGGCTGGAAAACAAAAAGTACAGAGGGAACTGTGAGAACTGTGAATGAATGGGAATGCATGTTGCCGAGCTGTGAACGCTTCTCCAATTTCAGAACTTGAACTCATAGAAGAAACTTCGGCTGGTGGGGTGGTGGTGCTACAGTATCTGGTAGGGGTGTTATGGAAACACTGGGAACAAGAGGTACTAAGGGCACAGTGGGACCTTACTGGGAGATGTAGTTGTTGGTGTGTTGGGCTTAATATCCAGCAATGAAGCAATTGTAGTTTGAAGCTCATCATCCGCCAACAGAAAAGAGAGTAAATACCATAATCCTGTAAGGTAACGTGTACATATCAGCTTTTCAGCCACAAGAGGGCCTGCCAAACCTTGATCTCCAGGCACAAGCCTTTAAAATATGGCAAGGTGTCAGTCTTCTACAAAACAGGTCTACACACAAGTCTACAGCTGCTTCAAAATGACATTACTCACTTCCACACACCAGACTCTGCAACTGTTTTGATATCAGATGAATAATAAGCAAAAGCTACTTGAATTAATAGAAGTCATCTACTAAATTACCCCTGATTCTTACCAACTGGCAACCACACTGCAGAAAAAAAACACACACCTTTTGAAAGGATTTTGAATCAATGGATGATTCAGGGCTTAGTTTTCAGTTTTTCTGTTTGATTCAGCCATTTGCAACAAAAATCCATGAATTTTTGTGAATATTAAGTTGGATTTTTTTTTAAACCTGCTTGGAAGAAAAGCTACATCAGGATGGCATTTGAGATCAGAATAAAAGGCACCTCAACTATTATGTTTATAAAGTGTGGGACAATAACCCAAACTCCATATGTGGAGTCAGCAAAAGGCCCTGTTTGACCTTTAGAGTCATAAGAGTAACACTGCATTGTGCTGACGTATTCATGTGCCTGAGTTTTGCATCCTATAAACATTAAAAAGACATGTAAAAATCCTGATAGCCTGCCATGATAAGTCATGCTTAGTAATAGTTTGAGAAGTAAGTCCCCATATTGTTTCTGCCCTACCAGCATCACACAATGACACATGCAGGCTATAAGCATGCTAATTACACATTTTAGATAGACCTTTCTTCTCACTGTAAAAGGCTACTAAGTTTAGGGTACACCGTGGACTTTGGAATTTGTATTGTACAGAATAATGTAGGTGTCTACTCTTCTACACTCCTTTTGATAAAGTTAGTGCATACATAGTGCATTTGAGTAAATAAATTTAAATAATTCACATAAACAAAACAAACCAATAACTGCTCAAATGGCTTCCTCACACTTTCTCATTTGTTTCTTTGTTTTGGCCAGGACATTTCCAAATATGGCTTTAATCAAGATTATAGACAATTCGTAAAAATTCCCTTTATTTACAAACACAGTGGAAATAGCCGAGTTTTAATATAACATTACTTTCTACATTAAATAAACAAACGGGGAACAGATGTTAATTCAGTATATGGCAATTGCAAATCTGACTTAATAGTGGTCTATTCTGCACACACACACAGGATTGGGATAGATGTAAACATCACTTTATTTGTGGATTACTTTGTGCTAAAACACATGAACACAACATCATATCAGAACACTCAATGAAAGCCAAACAAATAAATTAATAATAATCTACCAATGATCTTTTCCAAAACATACATAGTTTATGAAACAGGTGTCACTATTTGTGTGATACTAACTGCTCTAGAGGCTCTTGAGCTAAATGTTTGATGTACTGTATAATCCATTGAGGTCAAGTCTTTCAGAGTATTATTGACTACATTATGGTGCCATTTCAGATGATCTAAAGTAGGAAGTTAATGTTTGTGCTCCTGATGAAAGAGACAACTTAGAGGTCTGTGACATCGTCGTCAGACCAGTCATGCTGAAACATCACTGTTGAGAACATTGAATTAAATTCCTCTCCATGTTGTACAATAGATGGAGACCCAATGCTACCAGTGTAATCAGTTGTAGCACCGGATGATTGTATTGGCTCTTTGGCTTGGAAATGCTCAAGAGATGCAGATAGAGACTCTGTGTCCAACATCCACCCAAAGCCGACATAAGCTGAAGGTAATGTTGAACCACCGTCTCCATCAGCGGTGTCTGAGCCCACAGTGTGAGTCCAGGAGAGAGCTGGAGGAGTGAAAAGACCTCCTGCTACAAGCTGCCCACGATCAAGAGCATAGTCTATGCTACGCCTGAGGTTAATAGGAGATGGGGGCCGCAGGTCGAATTCTATAAGTGAAAGAATACATTCACGTTCTCCAACTTTCTGCCACAATAGTGCAGCCTGAGAGTCCGAGCTGCTATTGCTAACAGGTTCAGGCTTGTATTCTGGTGTAATGGTAGATGGCTGGTCATCATATGGACACATTACATTGTTGCTGATACCTGCTCTAGACAGATTATATTTTGCCCAATTATTTGGCATCAGGTCTTCCCAGGTCTTCTCTGATTTTCGGAGAGGCCCTTTCCTTAAACTAGCCAAGACTCTACCCCACAAGCTTTTCTCATCCACACCTTTAGATGCCTCACTTCTGCTCTGCCATTGATCACCCCTTGAATGACTCCTGGAGGGCATCCAAAAGATCCAAGATCCCAGGACAAGCAAAGAAAATCCCCAAGCCAGCTCAAGGATTCTTGCCCAAAACTGACTGAGCCACCAGCCCCAGCCGAAGCGCCTCCAGTTTCCCAGTAGCCCATAAAGCCAGAGGAGACTATACCCATGAAGGCTGCAGCAGAGGACCCCGAGGAAGGCGCACACTGCTGTTACCCGCTTTGCTCGCCTCTCAATCCTCTGTGAAGGAACCCACTGAGGTACAGAGGACCTGAGAAAAGGATGTAGATGAGAAAGAGACTTTATGACGATTCCGATGCAGAATGGGAGACCCCAGCAGAGGGAAAAAGTCTGTAGCATTAGCAGGAGAGCAGGGGATAATGTTGAAGAGTATAGGTCTGCTATGAGTAATGAAGTGCAGTGTGATAGAGCCAGCCCTCCAACAACCCATGGGTGCTGTAGCTTTAGCGGAAAAAGTAACAACTTCAACCCTCTAAGTGTGACCAGAGCGAGGGAAACCTGTGCCCACAGAAGAAGCTGCAAGGGAACGTTATGAAGGGCTGCCAGAGTAGCACGAGATAGGATCTGACGAGTGCCATAAGGATCAAGTAGAAGGAGGACACCGCGCAAAGTACCACCAATAATTAGTAGACTATTGGCCACAGTCAGGGCATCACTGAGGGGATGAGGACAAGTACATGCACCAGGCATTCCCAAAACTGCCAGGACTGCCATCAGTATGAAAAGACTGGCAGATCCATAGACATGTAGTTCCCAGGCAAATGCGAGTGTGCGCCTCATGTCATCCCACAGCAGATTGGTGCCATTAACGTTTTTAAGAACAACACAAGGTCTAAGACCAAGTACACAGGGATATCCAGATCCTGACATGTTCTGGTTCTTCACAGAAGTAAACACATTTGTTTGGACGGGAAGTTCAGGTCTTTCTCCATCTGAGAGACAGAGGAAGAATGGAGAAAAAAGTCTTATCTTCTGATGCATCTTTGTGGTGCATTTGCATAGCATAGGATCAAAAACTCAATGTCAATCACTTTTACTTGATACAGTGGTGATTGTGTAAAACTATCATGAACCATATGATAGGACCATATTTAACGTATTTAAAGAAGAAGTATCATACTGTATATCATATTTATACTTACCATTCAGGAGGACATCATTTACTATTGATGTTTGACTCTCTTGTAACTGTTCTTCAGTTGTTATGTGGCTCCCATCCAAGAGAGCTTCCTCTGAGATGAGGTGTACACTGGAGTGAGTGTGTCCTGTAATTGAAGTATTGGCTTCGTCAGCTTTTTGATCATGAGCCTGTAAGTGGTACGGAGTAAGTGCTGCTGTTGTAGTTAATGTGACTCCAGACTCAGAACTGTTTTCAATGCTGGCTTGCTCAGAGTCCTTTTGAATAACAGTCTTATTGATCTGTGATGTTCTACTGTCAACGCTGTGTCCACTTCCCTCTGCAGAGTCGCTGCCACTCACTGAATGGAATATTATGTCCTTGCTCAAGTTGTCCGTGGAGTTGGCGTTTCTTCGGACTGAATCAGAGTTGTCCAGTGAATGTGAAGTTTGAATAAGGCTTCCAAGTGAAGAAAAAGACATGGCTATTGTAACGAAGAGCAGAGATGAACACCCCATTTTTTGTCAGGTAAACTGAAATACCAAGATCTGAGGATCAAAACAAGAGAAGAAAGGTTGACGTGTAATTTCACATCTAAATAGCATGGCTGCACACAGCAATTGTTCAGACTATTGTCTACCATTTGCTACGTGTAAGTGTTCCACATAGCAATTTATCCTGTTTCAATAGGATGTAATCATTTTACAGTACAGTATATAATTATAAAAGGTCTGAAACTAGAACGACCTTAGAATTAAGAAGAAGGTAAACAGTCACACAGATTCACAGATAATTAATCTTGCGTTTCAATCCTATAAAGAGCAATAATTCCTCTGTGTAATCCACCGGGGTTGCACACTCCACAACATCTGCGTACACGCTGCGTTAACAAAAATACAACGCAGCTTGGCCAAAAACACAGCATGAGCCTGTCTGATCTGTCGGTGTCCTTAGGGTCACAAACGTCAAGCTGCAGCTTCAATAGCCCAATCACAAATGATATGAAAAGAAAATCACAAATTCCTAAAGTGATAAACAATAGAACCCACGTATAATGTCTAAATATATAACTTCCCTGATGACACGAACATTTCTAGCAAGTGACCTGATTTTCCAAACTCAAACTTGGGTTGTTCTAAATGATAAATAAACATTATTCATATGTGTGTTTATGAAAACAATCCTCAAAACATAAACCACAAGGTAAGAAATGTCTTGTGTCCTGACAGGCTGTTGGTACATTTTACAGCTGGAGTATAAAAAGAGCTCTTTGTCAAAATACAAATACAAAGACACTAAAAAAGCTCTGCATGCAATGCAACTTCTAGTCTCTAAAACATGCACTATCATTATTATTATTATTATTATTATTATTATTGCATTACCAAAACAGTATTCCATTACAAAACGTTTCTCTGCTATAAACTAACTTCCCACAAAAATGTGAAATGCTCAATGAAGCCATGTATACCTGTGATTCCTCACGTCCTGCTTCCTCTTAGTGAGTCATAGGTAGCACTTCATGCCTAGATGCAGAATGTGTGTAACATCTGATTTCTGAAGTCAAACAGCATCACAGGGAGGGTTGAACACAGCGGATTTACAGACATGCTCACAGCCATCGAGCTTTCAAGCTGACGTCTTATTCCCATTATATACCGGCTGGTTACTTGGCAGTCTCCCATCATTCTGTCACCTGCAGAAACAAGGAGCAGGGCCTAGACACCAGAGTCTGCTTTTGGAAAAATAAAAGTATAAATATTCCTTGTATTTGTCTTTACACGTGGCCACTGAAAAAGAAAACAGTTTTGCAAATACATTTCTACAAAAATCTACAAGCTGCACATGCCTCTTCCTACAACAGTTGTGTTAAGGTAAATCTCCTCTCAAAAGGATTACATTAAGATTCTTACAGTGCCACGAAGTCACATGAAGTGATAATGTGAAACCTAGTAGACACGAGCACTGTAGTATTGTTTCCTTCCAACTTAGAGGCTTATCCTCCAGACTGTATGCATCTATACGGTCAAGCATAACTTAACAAATGGGCAGTACATATTTACACTTATTTACTATTTACACATATTTGCACTTGGAAAACTCATAGGACTTTTGGTGTTTTATAATAAACACTTTATTAAAGAAAATATTAATACAAGTAGTTAACGCATATGTACCCCCACCAATTTTGGAAGAGAGTTTTTGCAGAATCCCAAATAGGCTGCAAAGAGGGTGGGAATTAACTGTTTCGTATCCAGTGTGTAGAGGACACAGCCTATGCGCACAGCACATCTATCATGGGCCACCTTAAGAAGGGTGAGAGGCAGTTTGTTGTGGAGCAAACAGGGGGAGGCCCTCAGTAGCACATGCCTGGCGCTTTAAGGCAGACTGGAGAAGTTCAATTTTGTTAAAGGCACATGCATTCAAATGCTTACCTGGCCTGAGCAGAACTAGTGGGTGATGATTCTGGTTTACTGAGGTCTCTAAAGAAAAGGTAGTCTGGAAAAAATCAGGTCATTTTGTCAGCTTTTTTCCAAAATATTTAATCCCATAGGCCTGTAGAGATTATCAGGGAGTCAATAAACCAAAAATATCAGTAAAAAAAAACATAATATAAAGTGTGTGTCAATTTTGATTCTGACTCTTGAGGCATCTAATTTATTTTTCTTTAGCTTTCCAATATCAGGCGATGTAAAAAAAAAAAATAATAGGCAACAGACAAATAATATTTTTGCATTTCTCCATAAATCCTGAGAGATGTTGTTGGTGCTTTTCACTGAAACAAACAGCACATTATACTTGTTACAGTTTGTGTCGTGTCGTTCACTAAACTGTGCATATGAATGTAATTTCTGCTTCTTTTCACAGCTGTGATGCTGCAGGTGTTTCCCTGCTGTAGGATGGGAGCTCCTGTTATCAGGACGGCTCAGCAGGCTGCAGAGGAGTCGCGTTGTTTTCGGGGCCTATACTTCCGTCATTGTATCTCTCACTGGATAAACACAGTGGACACGTTTCTTCATGTGTTGCCGTTTGCTGTAGGTTGCAGTGATATCGCTCTTATTTCTGCCGGATAGATACATACTGTATGTGCTTTGCTGGACCAGGGAAACTTGTTCGACACCAACATGAGCCTGGATCTCACCCTGAAATAAGCAGACGTCAGAGACCTCGCCTGCTCGCTGCTGCTGCTGCTGCTGTTCAATTTTATCGCAGTCTAATCATAGCATTGTTTGCGGGATTGCAGTTGTGCTACTTGTATTATGACGCGGAGTGAATGGCATGTTGGTGGTAGCTGTTAGACGTTTATCGCCTTTTTAGTTTTAAACACCGTGTCTTGGCGGAAAGGAGAGGATTTCATTTTATTTAAGGTAGCATGACAGGATCCGCAGCCATTGAGCTAGCTGTGTAGCTAACAGTAGCACTAGCTAGTTTGCGTCATGTGTTGGCTATGAATGGACTGTTGCTTTAATACTTGTTGGCTTATAATAGACAAACAATGTAACTTAATTACATAATGTTCAGTAGACATCACATTAGTATATGACGAAGTCGAATGCAGCTAGCTGTTGCTAACTAGCAGCTATCCATATGGGTAGTATCAAAACAGTGCTTTGCTAATATTGTGAAGCTAACTTGCTAACAGCTAAGTTAGCTAACGTTACAACGTAGACAGTGCTACAACACCGTCCAGAAAAGTAATGAAAACATACATGAGTGCCTTTATTAGTGGCTTTATGAACCTCTAAACGAAATTTGTCAAAATGAATACATATTTAGAGTATGTTTTGAGGCTTGACGTTAGGTGACTGTAATGTTACAAAAGTTCATAAAGGCGTAACATAGTTATTGTTTAATGAGCCCATATGCACTTTGACCCGTGTGCGTACTGTTATTCCAGTGTTTCCTATTTAATAAGCAATTTTCCAAACTTAGCAGTTTAAATGTGTCTGATATTGTACTTTTACAATCACCATGACCCGCATCATTATAAATGTAACTTATATTTTCTTTGTATTGATGTCATCTGTCTAGGTCAAGTGACAATGAATGAGCAGGAGAGTGGGGTGGTCTCGTTTGATGAGTATGTGCGGCAGAAGGCCCGCACTGTGCCTCAGCACAGGATGAAGGAGTTCCTAGACTCTCTTGCCAAGGGCCCAGAGGTGCTGCAGGAGTTCAGCCAACAGGGAGGGGCAGCCACCACCACAGCTATGGTGTACCAGCAACAGGGTACCAACTGTGTCTACGCGGACAGCACAGAGGTGGCTGGATCGCTCTTAGAGCTGGCTTGTCCTGTAAGACTGCATCTTTTTCATTGTGACTGTAGTTGTTGAATGATATTAGCGTGATTCTTCAGTGTGATGTAGTCTACAACACTTATTGTGTATGTGATCGTGTTTTATGGCAGGTACAGGTGACCTCAGCAGAGATTTCTCCTCAACTGTCAGTCCATCAGGGAACTGAACAGCAGCTCCAAGTGCAGGTAATGGCACTATCATTGCCTCATGCTATGTTTAAACGGCACATGACAGAGGGCGGCAGATCCTTGGTCATTACTCACTCTCATGGGACAAAATAAATGAGAAGGCTGTTTGGTATTTGAGTTAAAGTTAAATTCAGTGTAGTTGAACTTAGTTTGTTGTGTCAGCTCTGATTCCTGCATCTGTACAAGATGTAAGGAACTATTTAATGATCCAAATTACCATTGATTTCTCTCTGATATGATTATAGTGAATGAAGTAGCACGCTCACTTGATCCTTTCTTGATTTAATCTGCCTGCTCCCTGCTGGTTGTCTCGGGACATGTGCATGGCTACATATTCAAATGGGATCAGTCATTCATCTTTTCTCTACCGTTGCACATCTTACTACCTGTCCTTAAATGTATAAATATTGCTATAATATGTAGTTCTGTAACACATTTTGAAGCAGTGCAGCTTTATATGTTGTTGTTCAGCCATAATTCATTTGGGAATAAACTTTATTGTCTAAGTTAAGTTAGCAGTATACTTCAGTCTGTCAGTAAACATTGAGATAATTTGTTGGTGTGAGTTCTGTTATTTTTACTCTCCCAATTTGTACCAGGTTCAGATCCAGGAACAGCAGGGCCAAACAGTTAGTCAGGTTCTTCAGGTGGCCTCCCCTTCTCAGCAGGATCTGCAGGAAATCTCAACTGCTCAGCTTGTCCACCAGGGAGATCTCACAGAGGAGCAGCAGCAGCAGGTACTGTTTCAATTTCTATCACCATATCTCATCCATGTTATGTATTTCTGCGTTTTTTTTTTTTTTTGTTTTTTTAAACGCTGGCTGTCTTTACAGATCCAGGCACAGCTGGTTGCGGCTGTAGCTGGAGGACAACAAATCCAGTTGTCCAGTGGCCAACACATCCAGTTACAAGGAACACAGCATATTCAGCTGCCAGGTGGGCAGCAAATTCAACTTCAGGCTGGTCAACAGATTCACCTGCAGGGTGGTCAACAGATTCAGCTACAAGGTGGTCAACAGATTCAGCTACAAGGTGGTCAACAGATTCAGCTACAAGGTGGTCAACAGATTCAGCTACAAGGTGGCCAACAGATCCAGATCCAGACCATAGAGTCCATGTCTCCTCCTGAGCAACAAGCATGTCATAGGGAGGCAGAAAGGAGGTGTGGCACTGCCTCAACAGTTCTTCAACCAGCCAAGAAGCGTAAGGTGGATGTCCCTCTAGCGGTTTCCTATGCTGTTCCACAAGGCCAGCAGGTAGCCACAGTTCTGACAATCCCTCAAGGGCAGCAGCAAAGCTACGTCTCACTGCGACCAGATCTGCTCACAGTTGACAGTGCTCAACTGTACAGCACAACTGGAACAATCACAGGTCCCACGGGTGAGACCTGGACCATCCCTGTGTACTCTACTCCACAGCAGCAGGGTGTAACTCACATTGCCATACCACAGGAGACGTACAATACAGTGCAAGTTACCACCACCAATGGCAAGGACAAAATGTCCCCCAGTTCCTCATCAAGGTCCTCAAATTTGCAGCCAACCTCCACCGGGACACAGGAAGAAATAGTACAGACACTGTTCCCAGCGCAGTTCATGAACGGGAACATTCATATCCCTGTGGCAGTGCAGACTGTCGGAGGAACTTACAACACTACGCAGTCAGTGCACATATGGGACCCAAATCAACAACAAGGAGAAGAGGGACAGGAACAGCAGCTCCATCTGCAGGTTAGAACAGACGTCTTCCCTTCAAAGTATATTGCTTTGTATTATAGTTTTTAATAACACTGCATTAAAAGAATTGATAAATACTAATGTTGTCATGAAATACTAAGAATAGTACATGAAATCTGTTAACTCAAAGCTGCTGATGGTGTTTGCAACCTGTTGTTAGCCTGATGTTTGCTTTTGGAACTAGCACTATATAAATTCCTTGGTTTCCCAGTTCTTTTATCTGGTCCTTTTCAAACTGACTGGTCTTGGGAGAAAATCTTGAACATCACATGTCAGTTATCATCATGTAATGTGATCTATCCTCACTGCCCACTTTCCTAGAAAGCATTAAGTTTAATGTTTTATTTTGTTCTTGTGTAGGGTCAGATAGAAACGGAGGATCATGCTGAACAACCTACAGAGATTATGGTTCCTGTTTGTCTTAAGCCAGAGGAGGGCCTGGAGGTCTGGCGCCTCTGGGTGAAGCGAAAAAACACTGAGCTGAGTAAGCAGGAGAAGATAAAGCTTGCACCCATAGGACGTAAGTGAATTACAGTCATTTCAATGCTTACTCATAATTGACTTTTGTAGAACAATATCAATATCACACATTTCTCATCGGTAATAACCTTTGTTTTGCTTGAGAAATAAGCACATAAACCTTACAGTACTAATAAAAAATGTCTCTGCTCATCTGTGTGGCTGTTTCCAGGTCGCCAGCCTCTACGTTTTCAAGAAGACTTGGTGTCCAGTGCCGTAGCAGAGCTAAACTTGGGTCTTTCCCTGATGACGCAGGAGGCACGAGGATCAGCAGAAGAAGAATTTGCACCTGATATTCTATATTATGTCTTCTTGTGTATACAAAAGGTTGGTGTCAACCTGCTCAAACTAATTGGTGCAATATGCCACAAGACTGTCTTAAGTCAAAAATGTGTTTCCTTCAATAGTATCTCTCTGAAAATGGACGTGTGGACGACATTTTCTCTGATCCATATTACGAACGTTTCTGTGGGTGTTTACACAAAATCTTGGATGGTTGGAAGCCCAGTATCCACCCCTTAGGTATGAAATCATCAGCATTCACAATTTCACTTTTTTTTTTTTTTAAAGAAGGTTACCAATTATGTGTCCTCACCTTTAGGTTATGTTATTCCAAGTCATGTGACAGAGGAGATGCTGTGGGAGTGTAAACAGCTTGGTGCGCATTCACCTGCAACACTGCTCACAACTCTAATGTACTTCAACAATAAGTAAGTAATCATCATTCTGTGCTAATCATCCACAGCAGCTCTTTAATGACTCAAAGATATTTTAGATATAAATACTGAGTGTGGTAAAAGAAATATTTTTGTCACAGGTATTTCCGCCTGATAACACCCGAACAGCACATGAAAGTAGCTTTCTCTAAGGTGTTAAGACACACAAGGAAGAACCCCACTAATGCCAAGGACAAAGCAACAACTATCCGGCTTCTCAGAGGACAAGGTTCACACAGTGCTGGACAAAAAGGTCCTTAAAACAGGAGGCTTTATGTTTAAATCTTGCTATGAATCAAAACCATGACCAGTAGAAATTCCTGTTCCTGACATCTTCCATATCTGCTTCAGGAACCGATGACATGTATGAAGAGCAGGTGGAGGATCCTGAGAGTCCTCTTCGTTGTCCCATTAAACTTTACGACTTTTACCTCTTTAAATGGTGAGTGGCACTCAGATAAAAAAAAAAATCCTGTTTAAGGTGAATCATTCTCCAGTTTTCACACAAAAAACTTGACTCCTCTTTCTTTTACTAGTCCTCAGAGCGTTAAAGGGCGTAACGATGCATATTACATGACCCCAGAGCCCGTTGTCGCTCCTAACAGCCCGATGTGGTACTCGTCTCAGCCCCTCACGAGTCAGCAAGTGGAGCGCACGCTGGCTCGCATCATCGTGGTCCGAGAGATCCAGGAAATCATCGGCACTGATCTGGAGAATGTGGGCTAATCTGAAAGGACTGGCTGGACTGATGGGAACTAGTTCTCCAGTCACTGATTGTCGGCTATGCAGTACCCACCCTGACTGTATAAACCTCACACCATCTCGAAGCAGAACATCTGAAACAATCATTTTTTCCTTCTGGGGAGAGATGGCCCTCAAGAGTTTTGTCATTTTATATTTTCTGTTCTCAGCTGATTGGAGTGCACTGTTCATTCAACTACTTTTTATAAGCCATGGCCTCTGAAACCTCTGAATTAACCGAGGCTTTAGTCTCACCACAGCTGGATTATAAGCAGAGCAGAGGTGGTACATTTTTCTGTTAAAGTCAATCTTATCAATATGATAATAGAATATTTAACCATTCGCCTCTTAACCTCAGAGACAGTTAACCATGTTTTCTCTTCTAGGTCCCACTATGATATATCGTAATGGACAATTACAGGGACCATGGTTCACGACTTTTGTATACTGACTGCATTTTGAATCATGTATTGATATGTTCAAAGTTGAAGAACCTGTGCCTGTTTTTTCAAAAATGACGTCATAATTTATGCTTGTGGATCATTGAGTGAGTTAAACCTCAGATTCAAGTGCTATATTATAGTCATTCAGGAGATTGGGAGCATTTCTCTCAGGTCAGCACTAGTGATCAAGACTCTCATCAACTCTTTTGCCAACTTATTCCCGTATGTATGTATAGCAGGGTTATGGCTTAAACAGGATATACACATTTTTAGCTAATGCAGTATTAATCCCTGTATCAAGACTCATGTCAAGCAGCTCAAAAATAAGAAGTATTTACAACTTATTATTATAGCTTATTGGTATTTCTACAGAAACGACGCATGCAGATTAACAACACTGACGGTTGTAATACGTTTATTACTAAAATGAGTTACTGTATATAGCACTGTACAGTCATTTATTTTTACACATTCCTCTGTTTGAAGATTTTACACAACAGCCCTTATAAAAACTCAGTGTAATATAATTAAATCTTCCATTTAATTTAAATGGTTATGCACTTTTTCAACTGATGTCCAGTACTTCCAGACATCCACAGGTTTAGGATATAACTTAAGATGTGTTTATTTATCGTCCTTTCTATCAGTGACGGTTAAATCCAGTCGTTTCAGTGTTTGTGTGAAATATTTAGGCACGGGACAAGACACGTTGATGTCTCCTTGACTAGCTCCAGAAAGTATCAGTTGTCGAGAGTGCAAATGAAGAGGGAGATGACGTACTTTGCTCTGTTCCAGTCCAAGCTTTCCCAACACGTGTTCAGGTAATTTCTGTGGACCAAAATCTACGTTTAGTTTTTTAAAACAGGACAAAAAGCCCTAACAGAAATATAGAAGTTACTGTTCTATGTGTAATAATGCACCTCAGTGCAAGCAACAAAACCCTCATTGCAGTGAATAAGTTAATTTAGATTATTAAATTAAAAAAAAAATTTCTTGGGACAGTTGCTGCTTTTTGCTAGAAGGAGACTAAGATATAATGGACAATCACACAAGCCGCAGTATCTCCCAGCAAAACAAGAGACCTAGCCACCAAGCTGTTGGCAGCATCTCACCAGGACATCTGGTCTGAACCTTTGTTTCTTTTTAATTATTACTTTTTCTTTGAGGGTACTCTGTTTGCTGTCGTGTATTGAAGACATGTATCCTACCTGTGGTGCCAGTTTGCTCCAGTGGGAATATTTATGATCACCAAGAATGGGACATGCAAGAGCAAATGCCATGTGGACTCTCATCTGGTGCTTCCCTCCTGTGGAAACGAAAACAATTAGATATGAATAAGTATCACAACATGTAACGTGTCCCAAACTGAGAAGTTCCTCAAAAGCTCAGTTTTATTTTTCTTTACCAGTAAAAGGTTGGAGCTCCACGAGGCTGCAACCCCTGCTGCTGTCCAGGACTCTGTACTTGGTCACTGCAGGATGAGCTTCACGATGGGCTCGCACTTTAGTCAAACCATCACCTGCATCGTTCACTTTGAAAAGAGGACTCAGCGCCATCTGAAAGGTATAAAACGTGATGAGATTGGAGAAACATACAGCAACATGTCACAGTCACGCTAATAGTCGTTAATGTTTGTAGGAGCTAATATAGGTGAACAAGTCACCATGATCGGCAAAAGTATTTATTTATTCAGTACACAGTATAATGTGTTCACATTACAACCATTAAAGCATTCATTTTGTGCCATTTGACAGATGGTTACAGCAGCAACAACACAGAAGAAGAGACACCTTGTAATGGGGCCGAGGGCCTGTGACCTCTCTCTCTATGATGGGAATGTCGATCACTCCTTCAGATGGCACAGGTACGCCGACTGCGACAACCCTGAGGAAGAACAGTAAATATTAAGCATCATTACTCATCAAAGGAAAAAACTAACTGTCCTGTATCAACACTCTGCTTCTCACCAGTATTTTCTCTGCACTTGATTGTTTCTGTGCAGGTTGAGTATGTGCTCCGCTGCCTCTTCACTCCTGGCCAGTAGAAGAACCCCTGTTGTCTCTTTCTCCAGTCCCAGGCAGGGAAACAACTGAGAACCAGTCTTGATCTTGTTCCCCTCCATCATTTTAGAGAGAACAGGAAGCACAGAGGTGATGGATGTGACCCTGGAGTCGTCTGAGAGAAAACGACAACAGCAATTCCACGTGTTAGTCTCCAGATAAGCCAAGATTTGTTGCAGTGTTACTGGAGAATAGTGACTCAGTCCAGACTCAGTGTGCAGTTCATAAATAATGCAGTAGGCAAAAATTAATACAGCTGTAGCTGAAATGTATATCTGTCATTTTCTATTCATCTGCGTTCCAAAACACAAAGACATTCAATCTCCAGTGACAGTAAACTGTGGAGAGTTCAAACAATTGCGTTACTTAACAATTGTAATGTGTTTTAATATGAATAAATTCTGGTTCATGTAAATTTACAGTTTTTCTGTGTTATATATAAATTTTTATATTTTTAAAGATGTTATCTTGAGTCTCAGACGTTTACCATTTAACTTTTATGTTTCACAGATTAAACAATTCATTACTAATAAACATTTAGGTTAAAGACAGAGCATTGGTGGCATTGTTACAGGACTCACATGATTAAACCATGTCCTGTGAATTCACTGACTCCACACTTCTCTCCCTGTACTACTTGTTCAGAGTGATCCAGTTTTAGACAGACTGTTTACCTCGGACCGGGACACCATAGGGTTTATTGATGACCACCAGGTCTTTGTCCTGGTACAGCACGCTTCTGTGGAGGTGTCTGGCCAGCACGTTGGGATGAACATGTTGCAGCTGCAGACTGAACCGTTTCAGCTCCGCCACCCTCCTCTGCTGGTCGGACACCGGGACCTCTGCAGCCTGGGACTTCGCCTTCTCCTGCTGCACTTTCCGGGCCAGGTCGATCGCTCTCAGTCGGGGTTTCTCGCTCGTTTCGGAGCCTGGTGCGTGTTTAGCCGCAGTGCTCTGACCCCGGCTGTGGGACGGTGTCTGCGGACACCGGTGACAGCTGCTCCGCGGTTTGACCCGAGAGATGAGGGCGTTAAAGCCGGAGCTCCAGTCTCCAGTACAGGCTGCTCTCCTACAGATGTTCATGGTCGTTGACATGAGAAACGTCCCCGAACTTAGAGGAAACATGCTGAGCTCTCCATTGAATCACATCCGGGTCGAGCCTTTCAAAATAACAGCAAAAAAAAAAACCACAAATTATGTTACAGCCGTTTTGAACAATATAGATTTGTATTAATTCCACATAAAACTGGCATTTGTTGTCCAAATATATATATATATATATATTTAATGGAAATATTAAAAGTGAAGTGATATAGATTAATATTTATTCATATAACTAATACAACTAATATAAAATATGCTGAATTTCTTTATGCATCTCTTTACAAACTTTATTTGCAAACATGTTTTAATCATCGACTGTATGGTTTTAATACACTGCATACTCCATAAGTAATAGTGATAGTACAAAAATAGCAATTTTTGTACGTTTAATAAATACAACAAATGAAAGGCAAAGATAAATAAGCTACAAATAGATTACAGATAAAAATGTTACTCTAGTGTTTCACAGCTTCAGGACTGTTTCATTGTGTTCAGGTAGGGTTTAGATTTTAAAATAGTTAGTGTTGGACACCAAAGGTTTGTGTTATATATGTATTCTGTTTATCTAAATGTGAGGCCAACCTTCACCTAAACAACAATAACAACTTTCAAATAATCCAACAAATGACAACAATCTTTTGTGCATACAGCTTATAAATAAAAAATTCAAATAGAAGTACGCCAAGTGGGGCCATAAAGAAAAATAATTATACATAAACGCTGACAGATGTTATATATTATCCCAGTTCTTTTTTAAATGTGATCATCTATAGACTGGCTGTATTGATTATGTATTTAATGTATAAATAGGAACATAAATAAAACTCAATAAAAAGACAACAGCAGCAGTTTCCTGTGGTCTGTCGTTATTTCCTTTTTCTAAAAACAGGTATGCTCGCTTCTTATGTTTCCACAGCCCGTTGTAGCCACTGGCTCTGACTACAATGGCGACTGTAAAAACACCGCCCAACTGGTAGATAGTGATGAACAAACCGAACGCACCGTATTGTAGGTTGATATTTAGTTGCATGTTGTAAATTGTGCTTTTGTCCAAACGAAAATGTAGCGATTGAATTCTGTCCAGGGATCTGAAGAGAGCGGGAGCTGCAGCCATGAAGGTCACAGACAGCGTGTTGAGGAGTTTCAGGGTCGCAAGGACGTACAGAGAAAATTCACAGAAAATCAACTGTGTGGATTATTGCCCCAGTGGGGAGAATGCAATATCAAGCAGCGACGACGACCGCATAGTGTTATATGACATCCGAGAGGGAAAGTAAGTCCCTGTTACTTCCATTAAAACTAATAGTAAGAGTGTAAAACCTTTATGATTGAAGTCATACATGCAAGCATATAGTGTAACATTTCCCTGTTTGGATGAACGGGAGTGCAGCAGCCTACCTGTGCTCTGAGATGACCAGTTAAAAGCCTGATGTGTCCCCTGTCAGACCCAAACGGACCCTGTTCAGCAAGAAGTATGGAGCAGACCTCATCCGCTACACTCATGGAGACACACAGACCGTGATCTACAGCTCCAACAAACTAGATGGTATCTCCACATGTGTTGTACCTGTCCTGTTGTTTGGTGCTGATTTAGTTTATTTGTGTGAATGATTTAACCTGTTCGGTTCTGCTACACAGCCCAAACATCTGTACAGTCCCTGATAAAGAAATGGTAACAACTCACAGTCACCAAGCAGCAAGTGCACATCTGGATTAGAAGTTGACTCCACAGATGTGTGTTCTGCTCAGCTTTCGTGCATAATATATAGTTTTGTGTCTTGTAGACACCATTCGATACCTGTCGCTCACCGACAACAAGTACATCAGGTATTTCCCTGGTCACACTGCAAGGTGAGTAAATGTCACCATCTGGACCAACCAGCATTCAAAGGAGCAATAGAAGTGTAGTGTTATTTATACAGGTGTTATGGTGAATATGTTTATTTTTATGGCCCTGTCATGTGCTCGAGGGTTAATTAGAGCCAGGAGAACTACCTAGATTCTTCAAGAACATTAGTATATTTACATCTGTTGCCCCCGTCCTCCACGGGACCCCCGTTACATCTCACGTTGTTGTTTGTTTTGTTTGTTTTCCAGAGTTACTGCTCTCTCCATGTCCCCCGTGGATGACACGTTTATCTCAGGCTCATTGGATAAGACAATCCGAATCTGGGACCTGCGCTCTCCAAACTGTCAGGTGAGTTTATTGTGAACGGGCTGAAAAATGACTGCACATTAAGGTGTGAATATCTCAGTAGTTACCAAACCTCGTGTTGATCAGCATTTGTCTTGTGACCACTGGGTGTCCCCAACCTGCTACACTTGGATCTCTCTTCTCAGATGTAAAACATACATTAATTAAAACACAACAGTCAAACACAGAATGCTGTAAATAAAGACTAAATGGAGAAAATAGCATATAAACTGTGTTAACTGGATCGAGGATCTCTTTTTCTTTGTGTTTTTATTTCAGGGTTTGACAAATCCACTGGGGAAACCTGTATGTTCCTTTGACCCTGATGGCCTGATATTTGCTGCAGGTGTAGAATCACAGGCTATTAAACTGTACGACCTCCGTGCTTTTGACAAGGTGAAACTCAAGTTTAGAGTGTTGAAAGTTTGTGTTTCTGCTCGGCGATATTAATTAGGGAGTCGATCTTTAAAAATCACGATTGTCTTTTGTGATATGTTAAATCTTTATGTGAACAGGGTCCGTTTGCCTCCTTTGAGACGAGGTTCAACCGTGTCTGTGACTGGACGGGACTGAAGTTCAGCAACGACGGGAAACAGATTCTCATCTCTACAAATGGAGGGATGATCCGTGTCCTTAACGCTTTCAGTGGATCTGTGCTGCACACGTTTTCTGTAAGAGTACATCAATTAAATTGCCACAAGCCTGTGCCACAATCTGTTTCTACTGTATATTAGTACGATTCATTCATTCAGCTGAAGGTTTTCATATCTTTGCTCATTTTAAGGGCTACAATAACAGTAAAGGCATCTCCCTGGAGGCCTGTTTCACTCCTGACTCACAGTTTGTCATGATCGGTGAGCTAAAATTCCTCAGCTTTCTATTTGGTTCTCTTTCTGTGACTTCTCCGTCGTGACTGTATTTAAACGCATCTTGCTGTGCAGGCTCAGAAGACGGGAGGGTCCACGTCTGGAGCACTGAGAGTGGGATGAAGGTGGCAGTGCTGGATGGGAAACATCCAGGACCCATCAACACTCTGCAGTTTAATCCCAGATACATGACGTTTGCCAGCGCCTGCACCAACATGGTGAGATGATCAAACACACTAAATGAACTGCTGCTCGACAAACCTCCATGAACAGAGTGCTGATTTTTACTTTCTTCTTCTTCTCCTAACAGACATTTTGGCTCCCGTGCGTCGATGACTTATAGATGAACTTTGCCATCATACAGTCATGTGGGATAAATTTAATGTGTTCAGTTGCCATTTTTAAAGAACCATCATTGCACAGTAGTATTTACAGTAAAAACTCTTTTTATTAGACTTTTACCAACAGCGTTTTAAGGCCTGATGCACCTGCGGCAGAACAGAATCACATACTGTATACCTCATGTGTCGTGACATTTGATCTAATTCATCATATTTGTTTTTATTGTTTTACATATTTCACAATAAATAGTTTTACAAATAAAATACAAGTTGCAGTTTCTTCCATGGTTCCTTATTTTTCTACATACATTTATTTGCATTGTTGCTTAATCTGATCAACAAATTCAGTAAATGGTCAAAAACTTGAATTTCCCCCGGGCCAAAGGGAGGACTTCCTGTTGGTGGCTTTGCCCAAACGACAAAACCAGCAAATGTTTGTCTAGAAGATAGAAACTGGACTTCTTTCTCTTACTTTGAAACATTTTCATTTGAAATCTCTTACACCCTCCTCAAAACATCCATCTTCTCTGTCCAAAATATTTGACATCAACATGTGTCCTCTCTCCTTAAAGGGACACTGCTGATTCTGGTCCGGCTCTAAACACCTTTCACTGCTGAATATACATTATGTACACTGTATAGCTCTTCACTGAGACCACAGAACCAGCATTAGCAGTGTACCTTCGTCTGAAGGACAGTGGACACTGTTCTGAAAGAGGTCCAGTTATGTGGATAAACCTTAATCTTGAAAAATGTTCACGTCGCCCACGACAAGAGTCAAATAAAAGCACAATTGAAAAGTCAGAATTGGGACAAGTTGAGTAATTGTTGCATGAAAAAATGAACAACTTACTTATTATTTACCAGCAATTTTTGCAGATTAAATTTCTGTGAATTTACATATAAAGTTCTCATTTCAGCTTTATATGTAATCATTAAATATGACAGGTTTTTCTTTCACAATTTGAGAGTTGACACATTAAACACAGTGAATGATGCTGTAAGGTCATTTTAAATGGATCTATTGCCGGTTCACACAACAATGACATATCACTTACAGGAGCTCACTTACAGTAAAAGATGCAAACAGAAGTTCACTCAGTCAGTAAACCAATCTGCAAACACACACACACACACACACACAGGAGAGAGAAACACAGGGCAGCATTAATCAGATCGATGAATGGGTGTTTTTTTTGTTTACTTAAAGTGTGTCTTCCTGAAATAGAGGAGGGGGAGGGGGCTCTGTTGAATAATGTATAGATGCTTGGGTTGTGTACTCACCACTGAGTGAATAATGGATGATTCCCATCACAGGTAACCTCACAGGTACACACTTATCTTTCTCTCACCCACCTCCAAGTATGTGTGTGACCACCTGAGGTGCCTGAAGGTTGAGAGAGAGAGAGGTTCTGGTCGTCTGATTCTTATCAACCTAACCCTGCACTATACAGACTGTTGTATCCTGTGTGTGTTTTCTATTTTCTAAGGAACTGGCCTCATTCTTATATTTTACAAGGTGCAGGTGTTGATTGAAACACCAGCCTCGTTCTCACCTTTTCATGAAATTTTTATCACAACCTTGTCAGTCAATATGCACAAAACTCACTGACTACAAATACCTGAAACCCCCCCACTTTACGGTCCAGGCAACAATGTTGAAATGTAGCGGTCAGATTCATGCTTGGTGTCACGTTTCTGTGACCAGGCGGCTGGAATTTGAGCTGATGGGCCACCTTATATGAACGAGTGATAAAATGTCGTTACTCTCCAACAAGACACTGATGTCGTGAACAGTGGATTTCTACACAGCTTGGTTTGTCCCTCACGCACAGGACAGTGTTTGAACTGAGGAAGTGTCCCCACCCACAAGACCTTTCTAAGTTGTGGTCATCGACACGCAAAGAGCTTTAGATCAGTGGTTAGGGTGGCATATCCACTGACAGGCCTGTTATTACTCATCAGACACAGTTCCGCAGATTGTATTTCAAGTGTTAGGAGTCTCCCAAGTCACCCTCGAGGAGTTTATGTCACCAGTGTGCGTGGGTCTATCTGTCTGCCATCAGTGGAGAGGCATCCTACCTGCAGAGCGAGAAGAACGAAGACACGGAGACCTGGACCTGGTCATTCTTGAATGAGAGTGTGAAGAGGTGAAAACTGACTGCCAAAAGATGTCACACCAAACTGGAATTAACGGTAAGTTCGGATCATTTTCATAAAGCTGAAGGCTGTTTTAGTCGACTTGTCTCCGACTTGTTTCCACATTCTCTTTAGATGCTTTTTCATTTTCTTTTTTGATCTTTGAATTGTGATGTTGCAAATAATGCATCCTCACAATCTTACTGGTGAGCTATTTTATGATGATGTAAAGATAGTTGTGGACAAAGCTGCACATCAATAACACTGAACGCCTCTTTTAGACCAAGATGCACTTTGAATGTTTGACTTTGCTACTGAGACAAGTAATGAGATTTAGCGCTTATCTTTAAATGCTACATACATACATATATATATATATATGTGTGTGTGTGTGTGTGTGTGTGTGTGTGTTATGGCATTTGGTAATTGGAGTATAGGGGGACAGGTTTGGCGGAAGCATACCTCTCTCACCTTTCTCACCTGATCTTGCATCATTTATAAGACCGCTGTGTTTGGTAACCATGGTGAGAAGGAAGGAAGGAGTTTAACAAATAGCTAAATCAGGTTTTAAGCAGCAAACCACCCTTCATGTAAACCTGCAGAATAATGAGGTTGTTCTAATACTTCAAACTCAAACTTCTCAGTGATTATTTCATGCATATGTTCCCTGTCTAAGTCACTTCAGGTGACAGCGTGACTGCCTGGCAGTGGATCAAATTTTCTCCCTGAAGTGGAGTCTCAGGTTCTTACTTACCCAACTCTGTCTCTAATGCCGTCAACCCCCCCATCCCCAGTTTTGACTTGTCTGCCTTATATCTGGTTACTTTAGCAACATCTGAGCTGAAAGAGTTTCTGGCTCAAGCAAGGGGAGGTGCCATCAGAATAATGAAGATTGTCATCAGAAATGGTAAACACGAGTTGAGTTGTTTCCTCCATTGAGAAACATCTGACACAAGTAACCTTTCAGCTGACTCGTTAGCCGCGAGAGGAGTTTGCTAATACACATGTCTGTCTGCAGAAGAGTTGGTGCTAGATTCATGCAGAGAGCCTGCACAGAGCTGGGACAAAGACTATGATCAGTTCCTGCTTCCTCTGCTCACACCTCAGGAGCCGTGCTACATCCTCTACCGCCTGGACTCCCAGAATGCACAGGGATACGAGTGGATCTTCATCGCCTGGTCACCTGACCAGTCACCAGTATGTGGAGATGCTGATTACTGTAAACTGAGAATAAGTGATACTTTAAAAAAAGGTTTTAGAAAAATAAATAAATAAGTAAGTTGTCTTTGCATACAAAAACAAACTTAACGCAGGTTTAGGTTTGGATTGTTGTTAACATTAGTGACCACAAAGATATGTAAATTAAACAATATATATACAATTATTATACATTTACTGATATATATGAGGAACCTGGTGCTCTGTCTAAAAAATAAAAATAAATATGAAAACATAAAATAAATATGAGCAAAAATAAAAAAGAAACCTGTCTGTTGTGTCATCCTGCAGGTGCGGCAGAAGATGATGTACGCAGCGACACGTGCCACTCTGAAGAAAGAGTTTGGAGGAGGTCACATCAGGGACGAAATATTTGGCACAGTTGAGGTTGGTAAAATGTCTTTGTTATGAAGACTGATGACTGAATGTGAGTGATCTACAATCCTGCTTGTCCCCTGTCTGTTTGTAGGAGGACCTGTGCTTTCAGGGCTACCTCCGACACATGTCCTCCCGCTCCTCTCCAGCTCCACTCACAGCAGCCGAGCAGGAATTACAACGAATTAAAGTCACAGAGGTAGGAACTGTGTGAATATGACATCAACCACATCATACTTTATGTACTGTATGTTATTTGAACTCACTCTGTATTCTTCAACTTTTTATACCCGCAGGATAAAGTTGTATGGGTTTGTAGATTTTCCTTCTAATACAAATTTAAGCATTTGAGCATGAAGAAGAGCGAGGAGACAGATTTGAAAACTGTCTCTTATTTCCACAGGATGAACGCAGACGGATTGGGACTCCAACTGCGCGAGCGAGGGTTTGTTCAGTCCTCTACATAGATGTTTGACCCACTGCGTTTTAATTGTCTGGTTTGTCATATCAACACTGAGTTTTTTTGTGTTTTGTTCTTGCAGGTTACAATGGAGTTTGGCATAGACAAAAGGGCACAGGCTCTTCAGGGCCTTGCATTCCCATTACAAGAAGAGGCCAAACGAGCTCTGCAGCAACTCAAGCAGAAGCGTATCAACTACATACAGCTGGTGAGTCCTGACAGAAATTCCTTATCGCTAATCACACAGTGTGTCACGGGGAACATACTTTCATCTCATTCATTCCTGTAAATGAAAATAAGCTGTAAGGATCTATTTTAAAAACAACGTTTCCAGTGAAATACGGAGAAACCTGCAGTGCCTGACTTGACCACTAACCAAAGCTTGTTTGTGTATGTTGTGTCACAGCGGCTGGATGTAGAGAAAGAGACCATTGAGCTGGTTCACACCAAACCTACAGAAACCCGTGAGCTTCCCTACAGGATTCCCACAGATTCACCCAGATATCACTTCTTCGTCTTCAAACATTCCCATCAGGGTCAGCTGCAGGAAGCACTGGGTCAGTTCAGTGTTGAACTAATGCAGGAAAGAAACACACATGAAGTTCTTTACATGTTGAGCATTTTTCTTTAACCTCTAACCTTCCCTGTAACCTGCCTAACCTTCATGTGGATGCTCTGACTAAAGGCTTCTTGAACACTGAGTCGATATTTGTCTTAGAGAACCTTCACCTCTTAGTGGCTCCCGCAGCAAGTCTTTATTTTTATATAAATACTACATCAAATGTCTTTGCGCAATTTGGAAAGGGTTCACTCTTAATGAAAAATCTACTGAGAATTATACAGAGATGTTCCTCTTATCTCTACAGAGCTTTGCAGTCTTTCAGTGTTTTGTTTTTGTGGTTCATAACTGCAGCGGCAGCTCATTTCAGTGGAAGCAATTCACAAACCCACAGTATGCTAAACAGTACCGAGCTAAAAGGAGAGTGAATGTTTGTCAGATGGACATATAAATGACTTCCAAAGAAAGCTAGAGCTGCTCCATGCCTGCGGGGTGTGTAAATAGTCAGTTGTTTGCCTTATCAACTTTATAAAGTGTTGATGTGTTAGGATGCTGTTAAAGACCTGAATGACCTGTGTCAGGTTTCTGTGTCATCGTCCAAGGAGCTAAGACATTATGCATTATGCATGCAGAAATTATATAGCAGAAATTATGATTACAATTAATCTTGTAAAGTAGAAAGTATCAGCTGCTTAACTAAAGACTTCATACTTCTTCTAGTGTTTATATATTCGATGCCTGGCTACACCTGTAGCATCAAGGAAAGGATGTTGTACTCCAGCTGTAAGAACAGGTTACTGGATGAGGTGGAGAGAGACTACCAGCTGGAGGTCACCAAAAAGGTAGAGCTCGACTAAACCTACAAACTGCTAAAGACTAGAGATTATGAGAAATATTATTCATCATAGTGAAAAGTGTAGTGATGAACCTGTGTAATATTCTGTGTGTGCGTGTGTGGGCACAGATGGAGATAGACAGCGGTGACGGCCTGACAGAAGACTTCTTGTACGAGGAAGTCCACCCGATGGAGCACACCTTAAAGCAGGCTTTTGCAAAGCCCCGTGGACCAGGAGGGAAAAGGGGCAACAAACGCCTGATCAAGGGTGCAGGGGAGAACGGAGAGGAAAGTTAGACACTGTACAAACACAAAGTGACCCATAACTATGAATTAACTTATTTTAATGTTTAGTTTCTAGCCATTCCTTCTTTATTTGTACTACTACACTGTATAAAACAGGGAAATTATATGATTATAACACTGAACAATTATATTATATTGAATATGACACTGCAGCCAGCAGCTGTTTAGCTCAGGTTAGCATGAAACAAGAAACAACAAAAGGGCCAGGCCTTGTCTAAAGTAATAATATCCACCCACAGTGGACATACTACTTTTTAATTTGTTTTACTGGTACACATACCAAAGTGTAACATGGCAAGTGTGGTTTTATGAGTGTTCATGTGCTTGGCTCTTTCTTGGATGGCAGCATTGATTCATTGGAGTCTTATCAGGCAACCAGTGGAAACTTCAGATGAAAACAGCACGTTTAGGGTCTAAATGTTTCTCGTGAGAGTAGTTTCACTATTTTCTAAATGTATTTACATTTGCCAATTACTCTCAAAGTTGAGGGCAATATTTCTCATTTGAGTTGCCTTCTTTTGTCAATGCTCCAGTCTGGGGAATTAGTTGCTTCACTGTTCTTTTGACTACAAATAATCTAATCAGGATCCCTGGGAAATGTCTGTTTTAGGTGGATTGCCCTTTATATTGCCAGTAATAGGCCTATACTGTGCCCATGGTTCACTCTTTACCACATGTACATTCATCATCATCGCTTTTACAGTCGTCTTCTTCACACACAACCTCAGTGTTTGATGAAGGCTTGTTGTTTTGCACGGTCCTACAATAAAATATTTTCTTTACTTTATTGTGTTAGCGTCCTTCTCTCTCTTTCTTATTTTGTGTGTGTGTGTGTGTGTGTGTGTGTGTGTGTGTGTGTGTGTGTGTGTGTGTGTGTGTGTGTGTGTGACATCCTATAGTCGTGCAAGCCAGCCAGCAGCAGGGATCACAGCTCAGTAGTAGAGGTCAGTCTGTTGTGTGTGTTTTCCAGGAAGGTGCTTTACTCAGAAGCCTTCAGCTGTGTGTTCTGCTGCTTTCATACCTCACAGGAAAGACTATTTTTTCTTGGAAACACAGTCAGAGCCGAGTGGCAGTTTCAAGTGGTGATTATCTCTGTACATGGGAATTGTGCAGTGGATGGCAAACCTTGACTTTTCAAACACATCCTGACTTCAGTTTAGTTCATTTCCTGGAAAACAAATCGACAGTTTCCACCACCAAAGCATGATATATAAAATATAAAGAGACATAACCATTAGGTTTCAAATTGTGCTGAATGGCCTGAAGAGAGAGAGTTAGTAAAGAGATGAGATTACTCATTGGAGGTTAACATGTGACAGTTTGGTTTTCTGTACAGCATAAAGAAGCCAAATAGACATAAAATCAGAAATGATGGCATTGTAAAGTGGAAACCATACCAGCATTAGCCTACATAATATAAACAATATACTACATGATGTACATTGTATATTTAATGGTTGAAAAGCAGTAATTATATTTCACAGACCCCTGAACGCAGCTTTAAACACATTAAAGCGCGCAGCTGTTTCAAGACACGCAGTGTGAATCCAACTTCACAGGAAGTCAGGCTTCCGGTCTTCAAAATAAACGCGTAAATCGGCGGGTGGAGATATAGCTATTCAATAAATAATGATCAATAATATGGGTAGTCTACAGTGTCTATATACTAACTGACTATAAGTCAAACTATTTCAGTAAATTGTCATCAAGACTATATCAGTAATGCAAGAGCAGGTGATTGCTGGAGTACATGTTGAATTGATAATATCATCAGTTATTTTATATTTATACAGTAGGCAAAAACACAATTTGAAATAAAAGGTGTGAATAACTGCAAACGTAACATAGCTTCGACATGAAGGTGGGAAAAAATCTAAAACATTTTAAAATCCTTTATTTTGTTTAATTCAAGCAGTTTTTATTGTAAAATGTCTTTTTTACAGAGTTTGTTTCTATTTAACAGTGCAACTTCCCCAAAAGTCATTAAATCATGATCATATATTGGGGACCCTTCACCACAAAGTGTCTGCCAGTCAAGATAAATTGCTGCACATCGCTTCGTGAAGTTGCCAAGAGCAACACGGGTGAGTTTTATTTTGAAATCCGTGCAGGATGCGCTGTGTGTTGACTGAACGTGTCTGTCACTGCAGGCGCTGAAACACAAAACCTTTCTTGGAAAACTGATTCCGGGAAACCTCTGTCAGTCCAAACTGAACTGAGCTGTTTTCTGCCCCGCAGTTTACTGAATAAAAAGAGCACACACTCTGCTTCAGCCTCTCAGTGTTATTTATAGCAGACTGCCAGAGACACACGGACAGTTTCTCTCATTTTTATAAGGAATATTTCTTCTCGCGCATCAATCCGAAACTTTTCGTTTATCAAAACAAATTACTTCATGTGGGAATTTGCTGCACCATGATCCATTCAGCTGTTTTTCATCCTGGTTGCACTCTTTATGATTTTGCTTGATATAAGGTAAGATTATTACCTCTGTAAACATCTTATTATTTGACTTTAATTTTCATTAAATTGTTTTAGCTGATTCTAACATTTCCTTGTTGAAATATAGGCTAAATAACACAGAGCTATTAACTTGACAGACCTATATGTCTGTCTTGTTGTTTGTGTGTGTGTGTTGTGCAGTGTTTTTGTTTATTTTTGTTTTACATTAGTTCTATTATTTATTCGTTTTAGTTTGGTTTTGTGTGTGTGTCCATTTTGGTCATTTCTGTAATAAAAGCGGCCACAAATCAACTTATACTTTACATCAGAGAGTGTTTGGACAGAGTACAATATAATTAGTTTGACATACATATGCTGTTCTGTATTTTACTTTGACAGGTCTTCTGTCAGTCAGCTATGGTTGCCCGTGCAGTGGCCGTTTTCCATCAGGACCAGCGAGGAGACTCCTGCTGCCCTAATCCCTCTCCTCCACCCTGGGACCCAACCGAGGACCTCCGCTGCATCACCAACACCTACCAATATCTACAGATCTCAGGTACACCAGCAGTTCATTTTAATTACAACAGGGCATTTAGCTGTTTGCATTTACTACATCTCATAAGTATTATTTTTATTTAGTTGGCACTTTAGTAAATGACTTACTGCTCTAACACATGCACATATTTTCACCTCCTCTGCAACCGTTTTCAACAATATGTGTTCATTTGTTGTTTTAAGACTATTGACTTTTTTATTTTTCTATATGTACAATAAACCTTTTCTGAACTAAAAGAACAAAAAAACATCTGTCTGATCACAGGCTGGTACTGGGGTTCGGTCTCAGCGGGTGAAGCTCGGGAAGCTCTGCTGACAAAGTCTGAAGGCACATTCCTAGTGCGGGACAGCAGTCACCCTCAGTACATGCTGGCCCTGTCAGTGAAAACCCGCTGTGGACCCACCAGTGTGCGGATAGAGTACAGCAGGGGTGCCTTCTGGTTGGACTCAGTTTCCCCTGGCTTGCCTCACCTGCAGTCCTTCCCAGATGTTCTCAGCCTCGTGCAGCACTACACAGGTTCAGGCCACATACCACAGGACCAGGCGTCTAATGACATTCACCACAAAGCAAAGCCTGACCCTGTCCAGCCCGCAGCTAAAGACAGTGGAGTCCCTCTGAAACTGATGAACCCCTTGCACAAACCAGAGGCCTTCCCAACTTTGCAGCACCTGGTGCGCCTTACCATCAACAGACACACAAAATGTCCCGAGCAGCTGCCACTCCCGAAGCCTCTGCTGCGCTACCTGCAGAACTACCCTTTCCATATATGACATGAGTAAGGGTCACACTCCATGACCACACATTGTGAAACTGGGACAGTTTAACACACCAGGAAGCATGGACAAGAGGTTTCAGAAGAATAAACCTCAGTGTGACTTTGCTACTGATGGATGAGCTCAGTCTTATTACAATTATATATTTTTTATCTATGTCTGTTTGAGCTGCTGTTTAATATTTTAGTTCTACAATGCCAATATGTCAATTCCCCATTACCACCATTATGCCGACATAGTTGAATAGGTTTTTGCTTGTTGTTAGATCAGTGGTCCCATGTGTGTTTCTACTAAGCAGCCCAAATGTATTGCTAAAATAATTTGTGTTTTCTTAGGAGTTGTGTTTTCTCTCCTTTTGAGCTCATTGTGAGGTGGACGGGGTGACGTTTGCCAAGAGAAATGTTTATTTGCTCATCGTGAAATCAATGAACCTGATGAACCCTGACAAAGCTAACAGGTTTGTTCCCTACCCTGTGTCCCTGTAATGACCTCCTCAGTGGACATAGTCAGTTCCAGTCACAGTGCCATTATTATCAGGAAGACAACCACATTTAGTAACACTGTTTCACAGCATATTGACAATGAAAAAGTCACAAAAATAAAAATGTAAAATCCTCCAACCGTGGTTTAGTGTTGAAATTCGAACTATTTCAATAAATGCCCTATGAATAGTTACAAATTTAAATAGTTGAATGTACGTTCAAAAGACATGTTAATACCAATGTGAGTGTGGATAAATGGAGGTCAGCTTAACGCTACGTGACATCCAGACAAATAGGTCAGAGGTTTACGACAAGTCTTACAGAAAAATGAAATGAAAGGCAGAGTTCTGTGTGTCTCTCTTCTTTTTAATACAAAACACTTGGAGATCATCCATGTGAAGAAGAGAAACACACCCGATGACAGGAGCATTGCCAGAATGAATATCAAAGGCTGTTTGTAGAAAACTGTTGTTAGCAGTTAGAGGACATGTGTTTACAAACTGGTTTTATTCTCAGAAGATGCTCATACATGCCTGTGGATTTCAGAGAAATAAATCTCAGAAATGTTTTCTCCTCACAGTGTTTTCCTTTTTTACTGTTGAATGGCTGGCCACTTGTATGTACTGTACAGATGAATGTGAAGTATTAGTGTTACTGTTTTCATGGAAATGGGCCTGAGTTGGCTTCCACGAGGTGCAACTGAGCCTCCGAGAAAGCCTCTTATCAGGATTAGAGTAAGAGCTGCAGTTATTAATACACTGCTGCACCAGCTGAGTGCAGACTATCTCTGCCTGTCTGCCTCAATCTGACAGGCTCTTTAAAGGTTTAAGTAATTTCTCCGAATAATTTAACACATTACAATGTCTGTCACGATTATTAAAGTATATATGTTTTGACTTGTGAACAACAACACCCAGGTCTGAATGACACAACAAACAAGACTGTAGCTGATGTTTGTCAGCATGTTTCAATGGTCTCTCCTATGCAGGTTTGGTGTTGGAGTAAATGTTCAGATCAGAGTAAAGTACGGATACCAGTGTAAAAATACTTCATTACAAATTAAAGTATCTTCATCTCAATAGCAAAATGAACCTGGTGAAGATGTACTTCAAACATACAAATACATCTAATGCTTTATTAGGTAGTTAACAATGCATCATATTTTATTTACTTATTGTATGTTTTGTTAAATTGTAATCTGCAAAGTCACTGTTGTAAGCATAGGATGGTATACTAGCCAGGGCTGGAAATAAGGGAGCATTCGCCTCTGATGCAAGATAACAGCATTTATGCTCGTCCTGTTTTACTTGATCTTGACGCCCTGTTCACTTATAAGGCCCGGGTTACTTTGGCTCACATTTTGACATGTCACAGTAGCAAAAGCATGGGTGTAACCCTCAGTGATGGCTGAATTCTGTTTAACTTTCATTTTCCTGGTACTGGCTGTGCTGGCATGTCTGGTTATCATGATACTTCAATGAAAGTCATTGTTGTTAGTTGTTGTATTAGTAACAAATACTTGATGTGGAAAGAGGCCTATTGTGTTTACATGGTATGCCTCATATTGTTTGACAAAACCTTTATCACATTACAATTCAAGTCAATAATCAATTACCAAACCTGAACCAACGCAAACAGTGTAATATACACACCAAGGCACAAGGAGGGAGGACGATTATAATATTTGTTTAAGTAATATTGCATGCAAATATACTTGATGGTTCCAGCATCTCAAATGTTATACATTTGAAAAAAGAAGCATTATTAATGTCTCCTAATAAACGTTTTAAAAGTTTCTGAAATCTTAAAAACACTAGCAATTTAATCAAGAGTTAAATCAGACCAATTAGTAAGTTAGTTAAATTCACTCCATCTCATACTAAAGCAGCCTTCATCTTCATATCATATAATATCATATAATATCATATAATATACTGAGACTAGTAACATTAATACTTGCATCCATGCCTACTCCTACTAATATTACTATAAAACCTAGTGTTGCACTAGCTGTCTGTGTCTCCGGGTCTCTGTTTTGTTGTCTCCCCACCCCCTCGGCCACTTCCCTCCTGTTAATCCTCCAGCAGCAGCAGCAGCAGCGCAGTCAGGGAGCAGCGACGGCCAACAAAGCTTTACTTGGAGATCATTTGGATAGATTTCAAACCAATCACTGGGTACGAAAGTAACATTTACATCCACAGTGCATTCGCGGTTTCTCACCAGGTCGTTTTACTGGCAGTAACCTTGTTAAATGTGTTTGGTTAACCTATATTTTCCACTAGCTAACGAACCGATAAAGTCGCATTGACTTCCGTTAGGTTGGGCTAAGCTAAGCTGGCTAGCTAGCTAGCCGAACCGGTTTTTGATAAAAGGGAAAATACGAGGTTTGCCTGGGTAGTTAAAAAGGCACAGCAAACATCGCGATGGCACCAAATTAATTATATGATAAGAAACGCTCACGTTTTCTTCAGCACATTTGAATAAAGCCATAAAAATGTAATTTAGCGCACTAGCCACATATCCGGCTGCCGCTAGCTGGTTAGTCAGCTACAGTAGCTAGCGTCAATTCTTTGTAAACAGAGCATCTTCCTAGCTAGCTAAAATGTAGGTCAGCCAACACGGCAGCGATTCTGAATTTGATATTGGTGGCAGCTATCAACGTGTTCATTTTCATCAGAGTTTAGACGGTGAGTAATCGGGATGAGGGACAAACGCGTAAGGGAAGAATTTGTCAGGTTTTGATACCGGGGTGGGTCAGAAACAGGAGAGCGGAAATGTATCATCGTTCCTACTCTGACTTAACCCAAGACCCACTGAGGAAATGTGGGCCTTCAGTCTTTTCTCCTGTTCAAGTGTCTTCCCCGTATAAAGCTACGGTGTGGTTCACTGACTCACAATAAACAGCCTTGGTGTTGATGTTGCCACAGAAAGCTAAATAGTTTGCCTCGGGTGCTGGTTTCAGACGGTTTTGGCGTTGTGTCAACACAGCTGAAGGATTGGTGGCTGCTCATCGTTTCCCACAGGCTTGTTGGTTGTAGTTATTGCACAATGCCTGCATGCAATAAAATGTCTCTCCCAGGTGTCATAGATAAAGTGTTATGTTGTAATCTCTACTTTTTCTCTGTGTCTTGCTGCAGCTATGGCAGCAATCAGGAAAAAGTTGGTCATAGTGGGAGATGGAGCTTGTGGAAAGACCTGTCTGCTCATCGTGTTCAGCAAGGATCAGTTTCCTGAGGTCTACGTGCCCACAGTCTTCGAAAACTACGTCGCTGACATCGAAGTTGATAGCAAACAGGTATAATTAATTTGGCTGCTCTGTGTCACACCAGAAACGACATTGTTCTAACTTGCCCAACTTTGTATGCAACTTGATTTTTTTTAAAATAAGTCATGTTTGTTTATCTTGAGCATTTAGATTGATTAAAGGCTTGTTGAATATAGAAGTATTTAACAAAGACATACTGTAAAAGAAATTTGAAATCAAAGAGGAATCTTCTGTTCTATCACTTAACGTGTGGGTCATTTACTGTGACTTTGTTGACAAAATTGTACAAAAAAGTGAACAAATATCTGCAAAGTAAAGTTAAATAATTACATATAGCTAAAATAGAAAATAAGTGATTGCACAGGTGTTCACCCCTTTTAAAGTAACTCTGGTGCAACTAGTTGGTTAAAGATGTCACGTAGTTTAAATGGAGATCACCTGAGTGACTGTTTTAAACAAAAGGATAGAACTTACCAGGGGAATTAATACTTTTTCTGTTGTATCTTCATATCCAAACTTTGTACTTCAGTCGTTATATGTGTTGTATGTGTAAGTCTTGTGTGTCTGCACATATTCAGTCGGTGTCGTGTCCTCTCGAACATGATTTTGCTGCATGTGGTTGATAAACTGAACTTTTTTGGCAGGTTGAGTTAGCTCTCTGGGATACAGCAGGTCAAGAAGATTATGACAGACTGCGTCCACTCTCTTATCCAGACACTGATGTCATTCTCATGTGCTTTTCCATCGACAGTCCTGACAGTCTTGGTAAGTAGTAATCAAGAGCTCTGCCTTGTATGGTAATGTTTATGGTACATTTATCTGTTTTTGCCAGTTTCATCTGAATGTGACCAAGGGATTTGTTTAAAAAACAGAGTTGGGAAAGTAGCAGGGTTTTTCGTAAGGTTTAAATTAACTGGTAACTCAAGATACAGACAAGACAAGCCAGAGGTTATGAAATATCTCTAATAAATAAATTTAAAGAATCATCCATGCACAGTAAATGGCACATCTTTTGAATGATGCAGAAGCTTCTTAGCAGACTCCTTCTGTGGTGATTATATACAGTATGACACAGCTCTGTCTGTTCACACCCTACTTTTGCCCTACAGTCTAGAGCTGCTGGAATTAGTTGATGTATGGAAATTATGGGCAACTGTTTTGATAATTGCTTGATTATGGTTGAAGTCATTTTTCAAGAAGAATACGAAAACTGCTGGTTACAGCCTCCCAGTTCTGAGAATTTGGTCTCTTCTCTGGATTTTGTACAAGACGTTTGCGCAATGTCACCTTGGTCTAAAGAATATTGCAGTGGGCGTTTTTCACAGTATTGGATGTGTTACAGACCAAACAACTAAAGATGAATCGATAATGAAAGTAACTGTTGTTCTAACTGAATGCATTTAACTGTCATGCACCAACACACACACCAAAAAAGAAAAAAAGCCGGGAGCAGTGTCACTATACAGTTAAAATCAGTGAACGATGCTTCCAAAATAATGTAGAGGAGAAATCAGTTTAGTCCTCAGCAGCTTGTACATACACAGATGTTTTGTAACCGGGTTACTTACCTGAATGTAAACACAGTCTTGATTGTGTCCTTTGTCATGTTGTTCAGAGAACATTCCTGAGAAGTGGACCCCTGAAGTGAAACACTTCTGCCCTAATGTTCCCATTATACTGGTGGGAAATAAAAAGGACCTGCGTAACGATGAGCACACCCGAAGGGAACTCGCCAAAATGAAGCAGGTAAAACGTTAGAAAACACTCCCAACACATGTACAGTCTCCTACTGGTGAATGCATGTTTCCTAAACTTGACCTTTTCTTAAGGAACCTGTGAAACCAGAGGATGGACGGGACATGGCTAACAGGATCGGTGCCTTTGGATACATGGAGTGTTCTGCAAAAACAAAGGATGGCGTGAGGGAAGTGTTTGAGATGGCGACCAGAGCTGCACTACAGGCCAGGCGGGGGAAGAAGAACAGTAAATGTGTCCTACTGTAAACGGGGGCATGAGGACTGCTTCCTACGGGGGGAGGGAGGGGAAGGAGCATTAGGTCAAACCAACCCCCAAACACACCCACACAAAAGACTGTTCTCCCCAGTTTTTACTAAAGGTGTATTGCTTTTACTTTTTTGTCTTAAGCAAAAGTAGTCAGGTTCTGTCAGTATTCAATTTTGAGGTTATGGAAAATACATTTTTGTACTTTAACATGAGTAAATTTGCCATAATGAAACCTCCTTTATCAACATGTCCCATGTAGTCAAAGAGATCAGCCAGGGGACCTGATGTGTCTCACCTGCCAACTACAGTTAAGTGCTTAATCCCTGTCTGCTGATCTGAGGAATGTTTCCACAGCCAGGGTGTAGTACCTGTACACTGTGACCAATCCTTTAATTATTTTACTGAACTGATGCATACATGAAGTCAAAATTTGTTTGTGTGCTTCATAAACAAATCTTATGTGCATTATAACCACATGCACAATATGAGACTGGAAACTCATTTTGTTAAAATGCAAATGGAAACTTAGTGTTTTGTGTAATAAATTACTTTGTAAGAATCTTGATAATTTGCATTATGTACTTGTCAGTCACTAAAATATACTGAACCTGGTGAGTTATAGTACCACTAAGGATACAGAGTAAAATATTTAAGCAGGGATCGGTCAATACATTTTCAGTGTTGCAGCCAGTTTGGTTTCAGAGTTTGGAGCAGTCGGGTTTCAGACTCAGATGCACATAGCTGGCCTTTAATAAACACCACTCTGACTATCTCACCCATAAAGCCTGACAGGATTTATGAGGCTGATATCTGAAAGTTAAAAATGACAGTTTTTAATTGCATTGCCCAAAAAAAATTAAGAGAAGACTTAAATCATCTATGATGAACTAATTATTTAAATAGAAAAATCTTTACTAATGTACATTGTTTAGTTGGTTCAGGGCAAAATGACAGCGGGACCTGTGGAGGGTCACTGAAAACCAAAGTGAAGAATTGAAGCCGCAGACCAAGTTGTCCAACTCGTGATTCGGAAGTGTGAATGACCCCCATGTGTCTATATCAAGTCAAGTCAAGTCAAGAAGCTTTATTGTCATTCCAACCACATATAGCTGAAGCAGTACATAGTGAAATGAGACAACGTTTCTCCAGAACCATGGTGCTACATAAAACGGCAACAAGACAAACATGTTGTTGTCTCCCAGTCAGGAAGTCCAGGATCCAGTTGCAGAGGGAGGTGGTCAGACCCAGTCGGCTCAGCTTCCCAATCAGCTGCTGGGGAATGATGGTGTTGAATGCTGAGCTGAAGTCTATGAACAGCATTCGAACATATGAGTCTTTGTTGTCCAGATGGCTGAGAGCCAGGTGGAGAGTATATACCCCTGACCCCATGCTCCAGAGGGGTCAGCTGATGTCCTGCGGGATCTCCTTCCAGACCTGGATCAGGGCATCAGTGAGCTCCTGGACTGTCTGTTGTGGTACATGAATTGGACATGCTTCCCCAGGTCATCACTGTCCCACCACCACACAGCTCACATTCGGTGATGTTAAAGCATTTCAAGGCTGTTTCACAACTGTCGTGCTCAGTGTAAACCTGGTGGAGCCCGTCTCCTGACATCTCTTCCATACTTTTTAGATTGTGTGAGAGACACAGCAAACCTTGCAAGTGCTGGTATGGCTGTGTGATCATGGAGTAACCGGACTATCTTTGCAACTTGATTGGGCTCTCTAAAGGACTATTTCTAATACTGTCTAAGAACAGCACCTTTTCCAGAACATCAGTAAAAAGCAGCACTCCACAGTCAAATAATTCTTTGTGCCACATATATCGGTCTTTTAGACTTTTTCTTTTAAGTTTATTAGTTTTATGATCTTTTTTTTATGCCACTAGGGATATTTCTGCAAGAAGTTAATGTTGTTAAAGGTCCAGTCCGTCTTGCAGACCTCCACTGGAAACATAAGCCAAAAAACATATATATCTCACAATGTGCTTTATTTAACATAAACGGCATACAAACAAAAAGATAACAAAATCCACAGTTCTTTGGTATTAAGATTGTCAGGAAAAAAAAGAGTGGTTTGACAAAGCACTGACATTCATCAATTTTCCAAGTGAGGAGTGTGTAAACTTTATTCTAAATTAAACCTCAAATTATTCAGTCCCAAACTGAACAATTCCCCGGTGAGATCGAATACTTGATAATGTATTTAGAAAATTCAAACAGAGCCACCAAATTGGAAACGAAGAACATATGAAGAAGCAACTTGGACTCAAGTCACAGTAATACTGAGCTAAAACAAATACAATTTTAGACATCAGTGTTTTTTTTTTTTTTTTTTTACATAAAAGAATAGTTCAGTTTTTTTTTTTTATAATAATGCAACACAAAAAAAATGTATCTATTGCAGGGCTTTGTATGTACAGCAGTACCTTTAGCATTTGTTAGCTGTAATTCCATATTGCCCATTGTGAGCAACATGAAATTAAGTGAGAACGCAGTGAGGATTTGCATTGTTTGTCTGAATGCAACTGCTAACTTTCACCTTTTTGTAACAGGACAGTTTTTGGTAAGTCTGTTCAACCTAAGAGAGCATTTCCAAACCTGTAGAGTATCAGTCTCACACCTTTGATGGATGGCATCAAAAACTGTTGTGATAATCATCAGTTCACTAGTCACTCGTTTTTCTTGACTGGAAGTCCTGAGCGAGTGAGAAACACTGGAAGCAGTGCTAGTGCACCGAGAGCTACTGCCACTAATGGTCTGTAAAAAAGCCACCCTGCTCCGATAGTGATGAGAGACAGAGAGCAGGAGACGCACAGAGCAAAGATCTTCAGCCCCACCGACACCAGCTCTCTGAGAAGAGGAACCCAGTCCACTGCAGGCACAAAACAGACAGGAGTATAAATAACACATGCAGAATGAATGAAACTTGTGTATTGAGTGGTAGAGAGCGTGTGTTTACCCAGTGTGTAGATGATGCGCATGGTCAGCTGAATGCTAATAAACATGAGGGCCCAGCCTGCAGCCCTGAGTCCCCAAGTCTTCATTTTGTTGTGCTGGTGTTCCTTCTCAAAAACCTCCTACAGAAAACAAACAACAGCATTAAGTACTGTAACATTCTTTAGCCACACATGTTGACATAGGTATTATAGACTTATTTTTCCTCTTTTACAAATGAATTACAGCCACATTGGACAGAATCCACACTGACCTCAGCAGACAGCTCCTCCAGGTGCAGAATCTCCAAAGTGTCTCCTGACTTAGTTTTAAAAGGCATCAGCTTGTCGCCTCTCTGCATGGCCACAATACTGACCTGAAAACCAGGATAAAAGTCATCAGCATCTGACCACCAAGACCACAATTTAAGATTAACTTGTTAATTACCAGCTCTGGCTGTTAAATCTTAACATAGGTTAAACATATTTTATAGACCAAAACAATTAATGCTAAAACTAATCAAACACTGCATTGAAAGCAATGTGTGTAAAAAAAATGTTCATGCATCCTATGAAGGACCAAAATATTTATAAGTGTTCTAAATACCAACAGCTCAGTATATTCTGTGTATTATATGTAGTACATATCGTCATACTGATATATTACATATTAGTAAGGACACAAGGAAAAAAATGTTCAAAGTCAATGATGCACTGATGTGTCACCGCAACTGAGTTGAACTCACAGTCTGCGCTGGGCCGAGGTGAGACGTCTCACCACTCAGTCCAGCGTAGGAGAATCTCACACGGACATCCCCAACCTTTTGAAAAGAATCCCCCAAATGACATATCTCAGTAAGTGCAAAAGCGCAGAATATATTACACAAAAGATGGCAACAGCTGATTTCTGTGGCAAACATTCACATCCTGGTTCTCACCTCCGGTTTGAGCGGGGATGGAGTGTGATAGAAATAATCATCATGAATGGTGATAAGAGGGTCCAAGTTAAAAGCAGAAAATTCTCTTAATCTCAGGGTTTGGAAGTTATTTATCTGGTCCACCAGACCTGAGGATCACCAAGAAATCAGAGGGTGAATCTCAACAGCTTGACAAACTGTAGCTTTGGGTGTGTTTATGTCCGATGGGTTAGACAGATACCTTTAGACACGACGAAAGGCCCAACTCTGACTTCAGGAGCCACAACCGTCACACTCTCCACTGCCATAGCACTGAAACAAAGATTGAATCAAACATGAAGTGCAAACAAACACAAATACCACAAGACAATACAGAATCATCTTACAAGTGCTTGAGTACCTTGGGTTCTGGTGACCGATTTCCTTATCAAAATTACGACTGTTGATCAACTCTGATTTCCACTCTGTGTCTAAAAAAAAAAAGGAATCACACAATTTCATGAGCAACATGGAAAAATAGAAAAAACGTGCAAACCAGAGTCAAGCAGGTCCCATCACATTGTTACCAACCAGGTTACAGTGTGTATGGAAAAAACAACTCACTGTAGGTGTACGTCGTCTCGGTTTTGGTTTCACCGTTCTCTTGGTAATCCCTAAAATTAATAATACAATAACAAACTAATTTGCCTTCAATCTCATAATATTTTGTACTCATATTTCGTCACATCTGACTGCACATTGAGTGTTGACTTAAAGACAACCAACTCACTTGCTCTCCTGGTACTCCACCCACTGATACATCTCCACCTGCCTCTTCAGTTTCACTGCCTGCACCGCCACTCTGTAGTTGGGGTCATGGAGGGGCTACACAGACACAGGTGCAGATATATTAAGTAGGTGAAGTAACACTTCTAAACGTCATCAACCACTGCTGATGTCTGACAACAACATGTTCCAACTTCTCACAAAACACATTTCAGTATAAGCTTATTCGAGAGTGTACAGAATCTAGCTGGTGTAGATAAGAACACACTTGAGTAAAGTTTTAACTGGTAGTTTATGTGCAACGATTTGTGGCTGACAGGTGGCTCATTATGTGCAGTATTTAAACTCATGTGTTAAATAAGTAAACTTTTTTTTATTTACTCAGGCAACAGTAAAGTGCCATGTGATTTAAACAAAGCATAGGTATTGTTATAGGGTTTAAATACAGTATTTTGCTGACATTAATTAAAATTCTATAATACAGTATATTTAGTATGTCCACAGATAGGTCTGTCAACACGAATTTTGCATGTACAAAAAAATTCCTTTCCTGTTCCTTCTCCTGCTTTGTTTGTTTGTATCACGTGATCTCTTGCATCCACATTTAGATTTATTCAATCTACATACTCGTATGGTTTGTTTTTTTTAACTGATTGTTTCATTCCAAATGCCGAAGGCAACATAACATCAAGCAAATTGCATACTGTATAACTGCACAACAATACAATACTATTTTAAAAGTTCAATTGCATTGTAAGAAAAATAAGTAACAGATTTTAGCTTTAATATAACAATAGAAACTAAGGCAAGAAATATGTAGTTGTTTCAGGTCCAGATGTGGTTAAATAATAAACTGTTTCTTCTTGTCCAGACCAGAATTATACCTTTAGTCGTTTATTATGATCAATATGTTAGTGGGGGAAGCAGGTTAACCAAACAGAGGACTGAAACTGCAACCGAATGAATAATAATCACCTGTGTAGTGTGCAGCTTTTCCGACAAGTGAACTAAGCGGTTGTTGTTCTGCAGGTCGAGGCTGGCGTAAGGCCCCAGCGACACAACCAGAGAAAGACCTTCATCCAGGGAAGACGCTGTTTGCAGTGCACGTCCCTGAGCAGGAAGACAGTTGTTAATGTTAATCTGCTGTTAACCGAGTAACTTAACCCTGAGTACGTATATAAGTGTACGTTTTGATGTGATGCACTGAAAGGCAACACTTTTCAAATGAACTGGTGTTAATTACCTCATTGGTGAAGAGAATATAAATTGAGAGGAAAAACAGTCCGACACCAACGAGAGTCCCTCCAGCAGTTTCACTTAATCGCTCAAGGAATCCAGGGTTAGATTTAACAGAGACACGCGTGTGTTGGTCTTTACCTGAAAACTGAGACACACAGTTGAAGCTAAATACCAGCAATAATCACAACTTAACATCAAAATTAGGGATTTCAACTTCTTGTCATTTATAGACAGATAATTTAGATTTCACTTAGGTGAAACCTCAGGCTATTTCATTATCATGCGAGTCCCTAAAAAACAACAATACTATCATATTAAATAAAAACCAACTATCACAGCATGTATTTTACCATACATGCTGTGATAGTTGGTTTTTATTTGATATGATAGTATTGTTGACATAACATCAAATAGCACCTATCATTAAAATTAAAATAAACCTTAACTTTTAATATCTTCAGCTAAGTGATGCTAAACACTACTCACAGACAGATCTGCAAACCTGCACTAAAGGGTGAGTGAAGTCTGTTTCTTTATTTATTTGCTTTTTAGATATATTTATTCTATCACATGAACAGACTATTTTAATTCACAACTATGTCATCTGTCACAGCACAAGGCGTGAACTAGAGTCACACCTTTCTTGTTATGGGCTATGTTTTCTTGCTAAACCTCCTATTCTTGTTTCAACGAATAAAACGTTTTTAGTTATATAATATGATGAATTGTTGTAAAAGGTCACTGGCGGTAAACAAGAGTTTAATTAACAGCATGTAGATGTTTTTAGCCGGTTTGTTGTGTGTGACAGAGCTGCTGCAGGAAGAGAGAGGTAGTTAAGATGCTAACGTAGCGATAACGTTATTTAGAAACTGAATTCTCGTGAGGTTACTGTTATCAAATAAAACATTAAACTGAGTCACTTACTGTCTGTGCTGAAGACATTTCTCTGACTTGTTCAACTTCTCAGTCAAACAGTAAAAACTTAGAGATCAGGAAGAAGACAGAGCAGAGCCACAGTGTCAATAAAGAGCGCAGGCGCGGATACGCTCTCAAGGCATTATGGGTAATAGAGTTTCTTTAACAGGAAGGTCAGCGCATGAGCGGTGTGATGTAACGTAGGTACTCTAGTGTATAATCCTGAATTTAAAATTGGATTTTCTTTTTTATTTCGATAACTTCACGGTTAACCTTTCAAACATTAATCACATCGATTAGACAAAGCACTCTGGGACTTTATCAAATGATTCGTGTCCCTCTGTATGTATAAGTTGCAGCAAATACAGATATTACCCTGTTTAATAAATAAAAATTGGTCTCAGTTTGAAGGGGGCCTTCTTCAGACTCGATGTTCCAGCTCTTTCCACAGATCCATATAAATTAGGCTTTAAAGAAGGCCACTTCAAAAGCCTTTACCTGTAACATGTTTGTCTATGTTTGTTTAATCCTAATCCCCTGAGTAAACTCTCTGTAATATGCCCCTATGGTCAAATTATTTCCACCCTAATTTTTATAGAGGACAGTTTTATTTATTATTACTTTTGTCACTTTTACATTATTTCAGGGATTTTCTTTCTTTAATAGAATGGTACCAACAATTTTGTCCACGTTGACTGTAAATTTATTTAACTAGCAAACGCTGAACAAGTTACATTGGGAAACCGCACTTCTCAGAGGCAGTTTCTTTCTCTCTCACATACACACACACACACAGAGTCCCATAGATGTGCCAGACCTAAGAGGATTACTACAAAGGCGAATACAAAGCAATTAGTGTCACTTATCATCATACCTATGTCTTCTATACACATTTGCACATGTCAACACAAGTATACACAATACTGCAGCAGACTGGAGTCAGGAAAAGCTTTGGGACTCAACAAGTTAGAAACAAGAAGGGACTGTGAGGATGGAGGAATATGATGTTATAGTGCTTGGAACTGGACTGAAGGTAAAAAAGACACAGTACACGTAGTCTACGAGGGGCCTGAGGGAAATAAGAAGCATCTGTTCATTGGAAGTAGCTTCACTCAGATAATCTCTTAGAAATAGTAACGTAAAGTATGTAGTTTATTAAAAACCTGTGAAGCGTGAAGGCTGGTAGACCCATGACCTAACGAAACTGTATTTTGTTGTGCAGTATTTCATGTTTATGAATATAATGTGCTTGGGAAATGTTTCTTACTTCAAATGGAAAACACTTTATGGACTTATTTTTTTCTGCAGTGATCCCACATGATGTTAGCATTTTATTCCTGCCAAAAGCTGCTCATTAAGGGTGGACGTTCATGTAGATGTTGTTCAGTGGGAACAGTGCCACGAACAGCCACACCACTGAATTCACATGGTGCTTTTAACAGGAAAAAAAAGTCTGGTTGTGATCATGTCCGAACACACAGGACCTCACAGCTGTGTCCACGGTTTGACTCATCCTCCACAACATTAACACCACCAGATGGATTTAAAGTTGTGGATAATCTGTGTATGTTTTATTTGCATTTGTAAAAGAAAAAACACAATAATTGTTTCTGATATTAAAATTCTTCCCATATTTTCCACACATTTTTCTGATCATTCTTCTGAAATCCCGCAAAGATGTTAAAGAGCTTTTAAACAATGTCACAAACCCAATCTGTCTTAATCTGCAGATGCGCTCTGCCAGCTGCTGTCCTGCAGTTCATTGTGTCAACATTTGACTAACTAACTGCTCCGATTTCTCTCTCAGGAATGTATCCTCTCTGGTTTAATGTCCCTAAGTGGGAAAAAGGTTCTGCACATTGACAAGAATCCTTATTACGGAGGAGTGAGTGCCTCCATCTCTCCCCTTGAGGAGGTGCGTTCACAGACACGTTTCTCTTGAGTTTCCCAAGATGTGTTACGTTGCTGAGTTATGATGTTAATGATTCTATACTTTCTACATTTACAGCTGTACAAGAGGTTTAAAGTACCGGGTCCAGATAAATCTATGGACCGTGGAAAAGAGTGGAATGTCGACCTTATCCCCAAATTTTTCCTTGCCACTGGTGAGAGCATTTGCTTGTGCAATGCATGTATTTGCATCATTTCAGTGCACGTGAATGTAAATGAGGGCTGTGTGTTTGCATTAGGTCAGCTGGTGAAAATCTTGGTGCACACTGAGGTTACTCGGTATCTGGACTTCAAAGTTGTGGAAGGCAGCTATATATACAAAGCAGGAAAAGTGCACAAAGTCCCCGCCACGGAGGAAGACGCACATGCTTCAGGTGAGGCACAGATGAGATCATTTTTTATGTACATTTATAGCCCTGTTTAATAATATTGAAAAAACTCTAATAATAATAATGTTTCAGATCTGATGGGCATGTTTGACAAGAGGAGATTCAAGAAGCTGCTGCTCTTTGCTCTGAACTTCGATGTGAGAAACCCTCGGACCTACCAGGACATGGATCCTAACAAAACGACCACACGGGATCTGTTCAGTCACTTTGACCTGGGACTAGATGTTATAGAGTTCACAGGTCACGCCATAGCTTTACACACCAGTGAGAGGTCAGTCACGGCACCTAAAGCAGAAATCACTAAAGCAAATAATCACAGTAAACTCACTCCGGTCTCCTGCTTTGCTCCTAGTTACCTGGACCAGCCCTGTGTGGAAACCATCAGACGGATTAAAGTGTACTCTGAGTCTCTGTCCCGCCACAACAACAGTCCATACCTCTACCCTGTGTATGGGCTGGGGGAACTGCCACAAGGATTTGCCAGGTTGTGCCATTATCCTCTGGAAAATAGTTGTTGAACTTCTCATTACATTCTGTGAGCTGAGAACTGTACTGATGGAAACATTTATTTCATTTACACTGCTAAAAATGCAGTCAGTATGTTTCGTCACGCTGCCTCTCCTGCTTCTGTGTTCTTCAGACTCAGTGCAGAGTATGGAGGAACTTTCCTGATGAACAGAGCAGTGGATGACATTGTTATGGAGAACGGCAAAGTGAAAGCTGTGAAGTCTGAGGGGAAGGTAAGGTGGAAACAAAAACGGGGTGGAGGAACATGATAAAATATCCAGTAGCATAATTGTACTTTTCTCTCTTTTTAACAGTTGTTCCACTGTAAACAGCTGATCTGTGATCCCAGCTACGTTCGCAGTCGAGTGAGGAAAGTGGGGCGTGTCATACGGGTTATCTGTTTATTAAATCACCCAGTTAAAAACACGCATGAGGCCAAATCCTGTCAAATCATCATCCCTCAAACTCAGCTCAACAGGAAGTCAGGTATTACGTCTGTATAACAATTCAGAATTTTCTTCCACCTCTGCAGGATCTGGTTATTTACAGACCATCAGAAATGTGTGTTTGCCGTCAACCACATAGCATAAGCTTAGAAATTAAAGTTTTTAGTTGAATTTGACCTATGAAAAGATGACACCGACTCACCGTGTCCATTCTCTTTTTGTCCAAGCAGACATTTACATATCTGTGGTGTCTTACGCCCAAAATGTGGCTTCAGATGGGATGTACATCGCCACAGTGAGCACAACTGCAGAAACCAGCAACCCAGAGAAAGAGGTGCAGCCTGGACTGGAGCTTCTCGAACCCATCATGCAAAAGTTAGTGACTCTAAGTCTTTAGTCTTACTGTTATTTTAAATGGCTCATAATTTCAAATAATTCATGTAGTTTTTTGTTTCTTGAATCTAGATTTGTTTCAGTCAGCAATCGGCTTGTTCCCAATGAAGATGGCAAAAAGAGTCAGGTAGTGTGAAGAACAAAACATTAACATAAATTGAATGGGGTGAAGTGTTACTGACAAAGTTCTTCTCTGTCCTCTTTCTTCACTAGATATTTGTGTCGCGTTCCTATGATGCAACAAACCACTTCGAGGATGAATGTGAAGATCTTAAAGACCTGTACCACCGGATCACAGGAGCAGAGCTCTTCGGTGGATCAGAGAGACACCAGTCTCACAGCTCTGAGGATGAGTGAGAAACGCATCATGGACCAAATAATTGCAGATCCGGGAGGCCATAATGACATAATGATTATACTGCGCCGCTGTAAAGCTGCGGGTGTTAGGTGGCAGAATTGTGAGTGTACTACTTAAATGTGGAACTTGTGTCTTTTGCCTGTAAAGTTTGTGAAAACACATCTGTCCCCTTTGTGAAATTTTGTAAAACATGATAATCAGATTTAAAAAATATCTGTATTTTGCAGTTGTGATGTTTTGTATGAGATAAAAAAAAACTCTTTCTCTAACCATTACTAAAGTCTCCGCAGCAAATAATTAATAGCTTTTATTTCTGATGACACCCTCATAAGATCACAAGCTTTACGGCTTTTGTCATGTTCAAAAATCCTCCTATATTTGATTTTCAGATTTTAATCCCTTCATATATCTTTCTTTGTGTGAACCCAGATGACCTAACAGGCACTGGTTTGATTGGAAATATTTGTTTTTCATCCTTTAAGTACCAATGAGCCCAATGATTTTTCATCAGCAGCAGGAGAAAATAAGCAACACACTTGTGAACGACGGGCTTTTGAGCATTCAGACTGACACTGGGCACGCGGCACTGAGACAGATGATTAGAGATGAATCATGGGATTTGTGGATTCTCTCTATGGAGCTTATGAACAAGCAGGACAAAGCTGCTGAAATATGTCACATGCTGCACACAGGCAGCTCGTCGGTGGCAGCACTGCTGGAGGCAGAGGACAGACAGACGAGAAAAGAGGCTTATCTAAGTGAAGGACAGTCACCATCAACACCATGGCTAGAAATGCTGAACGTATTCACCAAAACTGTCTATTTTGCATCAAGATCTCTTATCTGATTCACACATCACAGCAACTCTTCATTGTCTCTTAAACAAAAAAGAATGTGCTATTTCTTTTAAATCTTTGCTATGCAGAAAAACACAGTAAATGCGTGATACTTTAAATATTATATACACAGTATTTCTATACAAAAATACAGCTGCACTTCATTACAGTATAATTCTCCACCATTTGAGTCTCACCTGAGCTCTTGGACACGTGCGTGACACAAACTCTCACTTCTAAACCTTAATCTCATTTATACATTTTGCTGTAAAAACAAACTGACTGCTGAGAGCAGTACCAGAAAATTCAACATTATCAGTAAATTAAGCTATTGCCAAACATTTGCTTTTACTTTTGAGACAAATCTCAAATTGTCATAATCTCAGTGTTCAACAGATTACCAAAGCTTCTCTAAACACATCAATCTGCATTATTGTAGCATTGTACAGGACAGAATTAACCATTTTACAGGCCTGAGATCATGCATAAACATGATCAATCTGTCAGTTTTTGTCAACACTCATTCCTGTGTTAACTCTAGGGCTGTGCTGACAGATGGAGGGATGAGCCCTGCAGCTGCCACTCTTCGCTCACTAGTCAGAAAGTTGAATGTTGCACATGCATTTGGCTGAAAAACAACAGAGATGAAAACACATTAGGAAATTACGGCATCTCAAGTTGTTTATAAGGAGAAACAGAAAGTGCTACACTGATATACTGGGAGCACTTTACCGTGTCTTGCACCTCCACAGCGATGCCTTTACTCCGGAGTAGAGCAAGGACTGAGGGGTTAATTCGTTCAAGCCGTGAGCCTGTGCCCAGCACAAGAATCTCTGCACAAGAAAAAGCAGGAGTTGTATATGTTAAATACATCTTATATAAACGTAGATGTGTGAGGAAATCAATAACTGCATGGAGAAACATGAACAAAAGATGCCTCCACACCGGTAAAGAGCGCTCAGTTACTAATTTGATGAGTATGACAATTACTAAAATCATCTTCTGAGGCCTTTCCAATCCCAGTTACAGTGTTTAGATTTATGTTTTAGACAGAACAGTTCTGCAATCACTGTCGAAACACCAAATATATTTTAGAAGTATAGTTCCACATTGAAGCTGTGCTCAAGACACTCGAACATGTTTCCATTATTTTCAGTTGTATGTTGGTGAGTTTTTATTTTTACCTATTTTTGGCTCAAGCATGTGGAAGAGTGAAACACTTTCTTCAGTGATGTCTTTATAACTGCCGACCTGCACAGAAGGTAAGTGTATAAATTAAATACACAGACGCATGTGATCCATTAAACTGTAGTTTATAATCAAAGCGGTTCTGCTTTTTCTCTCACCTTCCACTGTAGGATAGCAGGAGGCAGCACAGCGCACGGTCCAAACACCTTGTTGCCGTCAATGTTGAATCCTCTGGGGCTGTAACTGTGGATCAAGGCCCCACTGCCCAGCTCCTTCTGGATGACGGACACTGTGGTGCGCTGGTACATCTCATCATCACTGGGACCCAATCTATGAGCACGACACAGAAATGGGCTGGAACAAAAAGGCAGAGAACAAATAACACATTAAGTACTCATTACTAATCCATTCTTTATTGTAATCTAAATGTCTTTAACATAAGAAGACGAAGAAGAAGAATGTTTTACTGTTATAAATATCAGGACTGCTGGTGGCCTCAATTTAAATTTCACAGAAAGAGGCTGCACTGCAAGGCTGTTGCCCCAGTTTAAAAGCCTAAAATACAAATGCCAACCTACAGAGTGGGCTGATGGCCAAAGGCTTTTAGGCCTGTCTGCAAAAAAGAGGCAGCCAGGAAACCAACATTTCTGCTCTGACTAAGGAGCTGCAGCAAGCGTCAGTGCTGAGTCTGTTCTAAAGTTTTGTTCCTGACTATTACAAACATCTGTGCCGAGTCAGCAGTCTCGAGATGTAAAGTCCTACACTTTATGTTCAGCTGCTGGTTATTAAAGTGACACCACAGAGGAACGTGTCTCCACCAGATGGAGCCAGAGATACTGTCTGATGAGGAAAGAAGCTGTTCTGACACTGATCTTTCCTTTAATCATTGTTGCTGAGCAATGCTTTCATCAACCAGAGTTTCATCAACACTAACAAACACACTACATACGCATATCTGAAAATGCCATGTATAAGTAATCCATGTGTACTTAAAAAACACTCAACTAATCAATCAACATTTTAGGTTTAAAACAATCATAAACAGTCAGACTGAACCCCAAAAAGAAAATTATTAAATTAAGATTTTTCCAATACATTTTTATTATTGTATAATTTGTTTGATTGCAGTTGCCTGGTTCTGAACTGCTGACACAGCTGACTGATGATAAGTTTCTATTTAGCTTCATGAGGTGTTTATATGAATGCCTTAGTTCACAGCTGAGGACTAATCACATTGCCTCTCATTAGTCCTCATGCAGCTCTCTCCGTACTGGTGAATATAAAATATCATATAGGTCAAAATAGGAGGACAGTGTGTTCAGTCCCACGATGTGACTATGACTTATGAAGATATTCTGAAGAAAACAAGACTCAGATTATGATTAATAGACTGCTCAAAAAAATTAAAGGAACACTTTTTATTCAGAGTTTAGCATCAAGTCAGTTAACCTAGTTAAGTAGCAGAAGGGGTTGTTAATCAGTTCCAGTTGCTTTGGTGTTAATGAAATGAACAACAGATGAACTAAAAGAGCAAGTGCCCCCCTAAACAACAGCACCCTGAGTGCCAGGGTGTCAGACCCTACACTGGTGCAGCGGGTCTTGGGTTGCTCCTGGTGACAACAATGCCCGGCCTCATGTGGTGAGAGTACGCTGGCAGCTCCTGGAGGATGAAGGAATTGATACCACTGAATGACCTCCACACTCGCCTGACCTAAATCTCATAGACCACCTCTGGGACATTAAGTTATGGTCCATCCAATGCAGTCTTGGACCAGATCTGGGAGAGGATATCCTTGGGTATCATCCGTCGTCTCATTAGGAGCATGTCTAAACGTTGTCACGTGGGGGCCATACAATCTACTGATTACCATTCTGAGTTGCTGAAATGAAATTTCAGTAAAATGGACTAACCTGCTGCATAAATTTTCCACTTTGATTCTTATAGTCTCTTTAAATTCAGTCCTATGTAGGCTGATAATTTTAATTTCCATCAAACAATGTGTCATCCTTTCATTCCTAACACATCACTCAGTCCACATCTGTATAAATATCCAGCAGGATTTTTTTTTTTCCCCCATTTAAATCTGATATGTTTTCAAAGTGTTCCTTTAATTTTTCCTTTTATTTTTCTTTGAGCAGTGTATATAATATGATGTTTACAGATATCCTCTAGGAATCATGCTAAAGAAATATGTCTCAGCAGCACTCCATAACATTAACCTGACTTTTCAATGTCCTATTTAGCCTCAGAGAAAAACACAATGTGTATTAGAGACAAACCTGAGGAAAATTAATGAAATAAAACACTTAAATAAACAACAAGCTCTACAAGTCAAACTACCACACCTTGAGAGAGCAGGCACTGCCCTGGAGGAGAAGACAAACCCCTGAGTTGATCTTTGAAGCAGAAATCTGGCACACAACGAACCGGCCATGTTGACGGAGTACGGGCGACACAGGGGGGCCAAATTCAGTGTGACACCAGGCGCTGGTTTCCGGTGTTGTGCAACGCAAAGTCGAACAATTTTCAATACGATCGTGATTAAATGTAATAATTAACTAACACAACTAACTGTTTATTTCATTATAAGAAGCTACGTACACTTTGTTGGTGTATTGCAATTACAGTAAAGTGTTAGATCGTAGTCTTTGAAACTCGTAGTTCTGGGAACGTCAATTTAATATTTTATTAAGTTTAGTTTTTATTTAGATATCATCATACACGGCCCTTGCAAAAAAAGCTGCTCACTCTAATATTTCATTGGACCTAGTTTAGATTTGATTACGCATTAATTGTGGCATCGTTTCAATAAGTTTCTGCAATGTCACAACATTTATTTCATCCAGAGTTGCCGTCATTTTTCGCCAAGATCTTGTTTTAATGATGAAGTCTTCTCCAGCATCCCAAAGATTCTCAGTGGGATGAAGGTCTGGACTCTGTGGTGGCCAATCCATGTGTGAAAATGATGAGTCATGCTCCCTGAACCACTCTTTTACAATTTGAGCCTGATTAATCCTGTCATTTTGTAATATAACCGGGAGATCAGGGAATAAAAAATCTATTGATGGAAAAACTGGTCATTCAGTATATTCAGGTAGTCAGCTGACCTCATTGTTTGGGCCTGGAACAGGGTAAATCTGGACTCATCAGACCACATGACCTCCTTCTACTGGACAGATCTTAACCCAGTTTTAGTAGTTTCATCAGTCTCCTTATATGTTGTCTCTGCTTGATGGTAATAATTTGACCTTTGGTTGTTTAAGAAATAAGAAGCTACTCACTGCATCAGTTTAGGTTAAATAACTTGTTGCCGGCTGAAAAATAATCATCCATGCAGTAATTATTTAATTTAAAGCTGGTGAAAGTTGTGAGTACGCAGTGATCGATGCTTGGACTCTGTCTGTCTTTGATTAAAATGTCTGGGGGGCGTGTCCAGGGGGAGCAGCGCCCCCCTGTGGTGTTCACTGGCAGCAGGCACAGGTCAGATGATCCGAGCTGCATTGTAAATAGACAGCAGAGAGCCGCCGGGGCCATGCCTTCACAGCCTCTTTAAATCACCTCCAGCAGAGCAGTCGTTCCCACCCGGACTCCTCTAATCTCCGGACTCCACCTCTCGGCGTGTTTCGGTCCATTTCGAGGTTTTACCCTGGTGTTAAAACATGTACCGGTCTCTCTACGCCTTCCGCTCAGCGGAGCCCAACTCGCTGCACTTCACGGCCGGAGAAAGCTTCTTGATCCTGGAGAGGAGCAACAAACACTGGTGGCTGGGGTCCCGCTGCAGCTCGGGGGAAACCGGCTTCATCCCTGCTTCATATATCGAAAAGATCCAGGTACGTGACCCTCTGATCAGCTGGGTTTGTGTTTCTGTGCCATTACATAAAAACAACATCACATGTTGAGGTGAAGAGAAATAACAGTGGTGAATGCGCCGGGTTGAAGTGATGGGATCGACAGAGAGTGTGTGTGTGTGTGTGTGTGTGTGTGTGTGTGTGTGTGTGTGTGTGTGTGTGTGTGTGTGTGTGTGTGTGTGTGTGTGTGTGTGTGTGTGTGTGTGCTGCAGTGCTGCGGATTATTGCTAGAAAGTCAATTCATGCTTGTAGAAGATCCCATCAGGAGTTGGCTGAGGTGCATCATTCGGGAACATGGCCTTCTGCACTGCAGCTGCTCCCTGAGACACAGAGGGGGGGATGAGAGGGGGAAGAGGGGAAAACGACGGGATTTGACAGGATTGGATGATACAGCAGAGACTATGATCTGAGACGGGACAGATCCAAGGACAAGACCGGCAAGGCCACCAAAACAGAAAGCTATTGTCTGTGCTCAGATTAAACCGGCTCCTCTAACCTCTTCATTGTTCAGCCAGTAGCTACTTACTTGGGTTTTCAGTCACACCCACAGGAGTGAGGAGATGTTTTCCACCAGAGATCCAGACGTACAGTGAACTAGTCAGAGCATGTACTTTGTAAAATCACAGGCTCATTCACTGGCACAGAGTTGACGTCTGGAAAGGTTTAACGTTGGTCAAAATGCTGTTTTCATTAGATAACTGCCCTAGTTTGGTTCTGCCCGGAGCCACACGTGTCCCTCAGCCACGCTTATGTTCTGTTTTGTTTAAAGTTTAATACTCATGCATGCTGCCATGTTAATGAATATTTAATATGTTCAACTCCACTCTGCATATTTTCCCTTTCTGTCTGCCACAGGCTCCAGAGCAGGATGAAGTTTTGCAGTCTATTGACAGAGCAATCGAAGGCATCCACAATGTTGCCTTAAAAAATGGAGGCAAATACAATCTGGAGCAGCGAGACGTTCTACAGTGAGTCGACAACGTGAAAGCTAAATGTCAGATTCGAGGATATTGTCTCGATTAGTTTGCACATAACAATCATTATTCTGCTCTGTCATAGGAAGTTGATCCATCACAGAAAGGAGACCCTTGCACGGCGGAGTTCCTCCTCCTCCTCTGGTCATAAACAAGGCCTCCCATCTTCCAACAGTGAAATATCCCTCAGTCAAACTCCTCCGCCGCCCAACGGCCTTAACCGAGAGTATGGACGACAGGGCAGCATGCCACTGTCAGGAAGCATGGACAACATGCAAGGAGACCAGGGCTTTTACCAGGTGACTGTTCATGAAGCACAGAGCAGATTTAACCATTTGCTGTTAGTTTAAGTCCATGTGTCTGTTTTAAATCCTCTGCTCTGTTGCTCCACATTTCAGTCACAGCTTTTTGTGTTGAGGTGTTATAACTGACTCGAATCAGTGGGATGCATGTCCTACGCAGTCAGGCTGCTGTAGCTGGCGGTTTACTGCTTGTTTTGACAATAAACATACTAATGATAAAATACACATACCGACTACTTCCCCCTTTAAAAAAATATTTGCAAATCAATCATCAAATTATCAAATCATAACCTACCACCCACTGTCTGAGGACTGCAGACGTTCCAGGACATTTTTTTTTCTCTGGTTCAGCTCCTCCAGTGAGAGAATTTGCTGCTTTTCTCACTGAAAACTGAATATTCAATATTTGTTTTTATGGACAGATTAGGGCGTTGGTGTACACAGACTCAGGGAAAAATGTTCTGCATAAATAATATGCAGAATAATGGAAAATCTGTAACTGATTTGCAATGTGTCAGTCGTCACAACGGTGACCTCGACCCCTGTTGTTCTGGGGGCTATGCACAGCTGTCTGCTTTATTCAGGTTGTAACTCGGCTTTGTCTGCTTTTACTTGTGCAGGTGCCTCCTCAGCCTCGACGTGCAGCTCCGATCACCCCTCCTCCCCCTGAGAAACAGAGACTCAGCCGGCGTCCAGGTTAGTGAACAGCACATGCAGTTCATTCTCCCATGACCTATAGATATATATAGACCTATATACAGTGGTATACACAGTACATATATATATATATATATATATACAGTACAGTGTGTTTTGCTGCTGCTTTTAGCTGAAGCTACCTGCTGCAGCTTCATCTTCACAAACACTCTATTCTTAGTCCCTCAACTCTCTGTAACTGGAGCTCTACCCTCTCTCTCAGCAGAGCCGGAGGTCCCGTCCAGAGTGTCCTCTCTTCCCTCCTCTCCTGCTCCCTCTCTCTCTATCAGCACCACTTCTTTAGAGTCTGGCTCCTCCCACTCTCTGGGCTCCTCTGAAGTCAGTTTGCCAAGTGTTGCCAGCACTCCCCCTCCTCCCGTGCCATCCCGTGTGAAGCCCCCTGCTCCGCCTCCAGAAGTGCTGCCCTCTGACTCTCCTCCTCAGCCAGCTCCTGCAAAGAAAAGCCCTGCTCCACTGCCTCCAGAGCCCACCCCTCATTCACAGCCTGCTGTGGAGGAGCAGCAGGAAAGTGATTGGCCTGTTGCCCCCCCTTCAGTAGCAGAAAGCCCCCCTGGCAGCCCCACTACCCCTGAGCAAGTTCCCGTGACTATTGGGGCTGAGCTGATCGAGCTGGTACGAAAGAACACCGACTTGAGTTATGAGCTGTCGCGGGTTGCTGTTGGTGTGGTGGTCGGCCACCTGGAGGCCGCTTTACCTCTGATCTCCTCCACCTTGGAGCAAGTTCTTGTCTCGTTGGTGGAGAGCAAGGTCAGATTTTCTTTTTATTACATCATGTGCATTTCTTGCTGGAGTCAGCTTAAAGGAAAATACTGGTGTTGTTTCAAATTACAGCTCAGTCTGCATTTAGGTGACATTTGTCAGAGTGAAACCTGTAGACCGTATACACATATCACACACACATACATTTCCTGCTTTTGAATTTAAGCTTTGCAGCATCAAATCGAGCATGAAAGATCTGCTGATCTATTCCTGGCAGACATGTCTGTTTCTTCCTCTTGGTTTATGACGGCTGCTAAAGGGCAGCGTGTGTAATGCAACACTGAACAGTATCTGGAGAAAGCTTTTACCTACATCCTCTATTTACACAGATGTGCACACTCAGATCCCGCTCATCTCATTTGTGTTGATTTGAGTATAAAAAACACCCTGTGGTCTAACACAGACCTTGTCTGTGTGTTTTTAGATATGAAACTCTCGAATATGTTAACATAGCATTAACTAGAGTTACACCATTAGCTTATCGCTTATATGCTTATGCACTCCGGTAAACCTCTACACCGCCTGCTCAGCACCGCACAGCAGAAATAGAAATTTAGCCACAAGCTCGTTTGAAAAAATAATGAAGCATTTAGCAGGTAAAGAGCAACATATTCTTTTCTTCTGTCGCTCCATCGCTGCACTCTACTCACACATCATCCTAAATGTCTGAAATATGTGGAAAATATAATATATGTAATATATGAAATAAACTTGATTCCATAAATAAACACATTTAGGTAGTTACTTTGCACAGCGCTGCACAGATAAAGTTCCTCAGCTGGTTTATCTAGATGTTTTGTGCCTCTGCAGGACTTGAGCGCAGCGCTGCCACAGGGCCAGGTTTGTCATGACGAACAGCGGCTGGAGGTGATCTTCAGCGACCTCGCCCGCCACCGGGACGACTCGCAGCAGCGCAGCTGGGCGCTTCATGAAGACCACGCTCTTATTTCCTGTTACCTTGAGGAGCTCCTGAAGATACTGGTATGATGGTCTCTGCAGCACATAATGTCTGTTTTCTGATCGGTGAAGTGTAAGGAGGTGTGCAAAACAAATCTGATGCGTGTCATGTAAAGTTCACATACAGTTTTTTCAGCCATAAATATTCTCACACTATGTGACAAGCCGTAAAATATTCTATGATATTATTGCTATTGGAAAAATAGAGACATCACATCATTTTTCATGTTTTCCAGTGGATACTCTTGTGTTGTGCTCTTGTGATTTGATGAAAAGTTTTGTTTTGGGATGAATCTGTAATCTGAGCGCAGGGCTCGTCCAGATGTCATGTTCTAACTACCAGACATGTTTGATAGGATCAGAGTGGCTCAGACAACTCTACAAAGTCTCAGACCCTCGAAGGTGCCAGATATTCCTAGTTGTCAATTCGTCCAGACTGAAACTCAGATTAGAGTTGGGGTGTTCAGATGAGTTGGTAACAGGCTGAGTTAATCCTGTAGATTTTATTATGATGTTATAATGTTACTGCTGTTTTTTTTTTTAGACTGATGCAGATCCAGAGGTGTGTAAGAGGATGTGCAAGGCCAACGACTATGAAAATGTGTTCTCTCTGGTTTCATATTATCAGATGGTAAGAAAATAGAAAGAAATAGAAAAATATTTTTATTTAAAAACAAAAAACACTCAACAGTGAGTTAGTGTGTTTCTGTAAATATAATGTATCCAGTTTCCTCTTGTGGTTATTAAAAGGTTATTCTTCTTTATTAGTGTAGTTATGTGAGTGAACCAGGTCATCTGAAGGGGGGTTTTGTGTAATTATAGTGTCAGTGTGCATGTTGATGATGTTCAGTGTACATGTGGTCGGTTTTGGCTCATTGTTTGCGACATGTTACCACACAGGAGCATCGCGTGTCATTGCGGCTGCTGCTGCTAAAAGTGTTTGGGGCGATGTGCAGCCTGGACGCTGCTCTCATCTCCACCCTGCTAAACTCTATTCTCCCCATGGAGTTGGCCAGAGACCTTCAGACTGACATACAAGGTGGAAATATGCACCTTTCATCATCTGAAGTACTGTCCACAATTATCCACACTAGATCTGATTTATTGTTTTTTTGTCTGTTTTTCTCAGAACATCAGAAAATGTGTTACACAGCTTTGGTACTTACTATGATCTTCTCAATGGGCGAACAGGTGCCATATCGTCACTATGGTAAGACAACTCTACTACACAAAGTTGCTGCATTATAACTCATTTTCAGTTGCATATAACATGTGCACATTGAACCTCTGCATTAACATTATGCACCTAAAACCAAAGTGTTGTTGGTGAATACAGCTGATCCCTCCACAACAGTAAAAACAGTTTGCTTCATGGCATTTTTATTTAATCTGATGGATTAAGGAAGGTTTTCAAAAGCCAAACAAATCTTCTTGAGATTAAAAGGGTAGTGTGAGTCAAAAGGAAGACATAATCTGGACTCTCCCTTCTTTCAGAACACTTGAATGCTGACTTTGTTCAGTTTCTGCTGGGTGTGGTGGAGGACGGGCTTCCCTCTGATCCCACAGAGCAGCTGCCTGACACCTTCCTCAACCTGCTACTGGCCTTCAACCTGCACCACACAAGTGAGAACATCCTTTTCACTGCAGGCGTTTTGACTTGTCATAGCAGGAAAAAGCATTATAACCAGCAATATAACAATGTTATGCTACAGTATAATAATGTTAATGCTGGCTGCATTTCATTACCGTTTTTTTCAGGTGTTGCTCATGTTGCTCATGCTGGTTCACTGTCATGGGACAGTAGGAAAACTAACACAGCATAGATTTCTACACTTGTGTTTAGTTCCCAGCTTAGCTGAGCTACAAAACAGCTTTGAGGAGCTTTTGTTGTTTGACTATAAATATTCATTTGCGCTGTGTGTCTGTGTCTGTGTGTTTGTATCATCTAGCACCGAGCGACAATGTGATTATGCAGGAACTGAAGAAGAAAAATGTCAAGATCCTGTCAGAGAAAGTTCTGCTGCTTCTAAACAGAGGCGGTAAAATACTTTTTTTTTTTTTTTTCTCATTTTCTCATCTGTCTTCAGAACACTAAAATCATTCATCATCCGTCCTCTCTTCGTCAGATGATCCTGTGTGTATGTTCAAACACACCCCGCCTGCACCACACTCGGTGCTCAAGTTTCTGCTGGATGTTTTCGCCAGCAGAGAGACGGCTGACATCTTCTACCACAGTGACATGATGGTGATGATTGACATAGCCGTCCGACAAATATCTGACCTTTCACCTGGAGACAAGGTGAGACACTGACGCGCTGCACAGCCTTTAATGACACGGTTTCTGCCACATCAACAGCTTCTTAACTTGTCTGATTGTAATTTCCATCTCTGTCTCTCCCTGCAAAGCTGCGGATGGAGTATCTCTCCCTCATGCACTCCATAATGCGCTCGACGGACTACCTCGAGCACCAGCACCGCCTGTCTGACCTTCAGGGGGCACTGCAGAGGATTCTCAGGGAGGAGGAAGATCCAGGAGAGGATGAAGGGAGTGCTACAGCGAGACAGATGGACAAGCTAATTGTACAACAAATCTACAAGGAGTTCCCACAGATCAGTGATAACCAGGACTAACCATATCATTATCGTGCTCACACACTGTAGTCTGCTCCTGTCTACTGCAGGGAGGTACAATAAAGCTTGAAAAAGAAGAGCTGACATTTGATGGGATGCCTAGTATTCTGACCCAGCCCATACTGAGAAACAAAATCCAGTTTTTCCAATGTTTTGCTGGACTCATAGTCCACGGCTGCTTCTGGTTCATTTCAGAAAGGTCTTGATGTCTTTCACTGACTTTTCAGTGAGTTGAGTTCGAAATAGAAGAATTGTTTGGTTTGTTTCAAGAAGGTAAAAATATGACAACCGCACAACAGAGCTGTGAGACATAGTCAAACCTGGAGATTAAAAATAGCCAAAATAGAGTAAATGTCAAACTTCGGCTCTTTTCACACAGTGGATTCTGAGCAATAAGTACCTTAGAATCATACATTAAATGTATGCACCCAGAGTATTTTTAAATCAACGTAACAAGCAGGACTAAACTTTAATTTAATAATAAATATCTTTAAATAAATCTTTGAATTGATTCTAGGCACATTTGAAAGTTTTGTGATTATGCATAACGGTGCCATTATATGAACTGTTGTGAGAATATTTTGACCCTTGGTGTGTGTTTCCCTAATAGTGGGACCAAACTACCGTGTGTTACTGAGAGCATTGTTTTCCTAGATTACAGTATTCCTAAAACTGGCTTCGTCTTTCATACGTCGTAGTTACAACTTAAAAACAAGTGAAACAAATGAAGTGTCATTGTGAGACTCGTGTTTCTAAGCTGTTAGCTGAATAACTTGCTGCTGCATATCAAGACTCTCCTGTGGCGCTGCCTGCGGTTTTATCAGTCTGGTTCTTTCATGTCTTTACTCCTTTTCACTTAAAGACGATCGCTCTGTACTTAAATATGCAACGCTCCTCAAGCATCTGAAATAAGTCACTGACTGTTGCCCTGTGGGGTCTTTGTCAATATGCTGCATTCACATTCAACCTAACTGTGCTGGCTTTGTAACAACCTGCTGTAAAATACTGAGTCATGGCTGATATATACATAAATACATGATTACATATGACAATAACTAGTATTGTTGGATTCCAGTTATAATCTGACGCCCCTGCAACAAGGAAGAGGGCATTTCTTTTATTTCACTGTGGTCTTATACTTTCACAGCAAACCTTGTTTCTTCCTCGTGGTGTAGCGAGTGATGTTCTTCTAAACATATCTGTTTTGACCCTGATGTGATTATTCTGTCTGGAAACATTTTCTGAGGTGGTAGACACAGCCCGGAAGTGATGTCAGATTTTAGTTCATGCTCAAGTAGTCGTTCGTTGATTATTTGTGTGTCTGTTTACAGTGTGTGCGTGTGTGAGAGAGAAAAAGATAAACATCATCTCCTTTCTATAATTAACATTGTCTGCTAAATTGCTCTAACTGTTATAATAAAACTAATAAAGGTCTATTTTAACAGTAGAAGTGATTTGACTGGTTGTTGAGAGGGTCATTGTGTTAATTCAGAGTTGTGAGAACATGTGGTTTACCACATTCAGGACGCTGCACAACTGATGAATGTGAGATATGAATATACAAGTTAAACAGCAAGTTATGTGCTAAGAACATCTAGTACTTTCAATTATAGAAAATATTCATTCAAAACAGATTCCTGCCTTTTTATGCATATGTTTAACCTCTTAGGACCTGGCGTACACATACGTGTACAACACATTTTGGGCTCTTGTGTATGCAAGCTGATCGCAACTGTTACACAGCCTTTCACAAATAGGTGTGTAAAGAAAAGGGCATTGCTAGTTTTTTTATGCAAAATGTTGTTATATGTGTGTTATGTGTTGATAAAAAAAAAGTGTTATAATTAGGTTAAAATGTAAGCATATGATGTCTTTTCTGAAAATGTTTGTGAAAAGATGTTGCTTAGTTTTTATACTTATCGGGTTCCAATAAGCCCAAATAGCAAAAAGAATTTTAAAATGCATATCAAATTAGAGCTCGGGTCTTAAGAGGTAAAGTGAGCACTGGGTTGCATCATTTTAACATATGCACTTGTATATTTAATTTTGAAATAATAATAACTCAATAACAATAGTACATACTTTGGGCGCCCACAAGTGGTAGGTGAAGTATAAACAAATGATGGATGTCAATGCAGTAAAATATTATACTAAGCAAAAGTACAGTATCTCTTCTAAAGAAATATTGTACATTAATAAACAATTAAAATGTCCTCACGTTGTCTATAATGTAATTATTATATATTGATAATAAATGCGAGGAACTATAAGGAAACCTTTACAACAACAATATGTATTTGGGATTTGCGTGTAGATGTGTGTCATGAGGATGTAATTAATTTTTAATTTATGTAATTTATGTAATTTATGTAATGACATTGTTAAAACGTCTTTGTGCTTCGTGGAAATAAACACGTTCGAAAGCCAATTTGTTTCTACCCGGACACCAAACGGAGACGGACCAGAGTCACGCTGTGTTGCAATCAGACCGGTCCGGGTCAATAATTGGGTGAAAGGTCCTTCGGCAGCAGTGACAGCAGTTCACAAACTCATCCCACAGAGCCACAGTCGACCAGGTGAGACGTCCTCTTTGGCTTTTTGTTTCTCGGTGTGTCTCGGTTTCTTCTCGGTGAAGGTTTTATTCAGTCGCCGCTGTTTTGTTTTTCTTCCAGAGCAGAAAGTGAAAATGTCCAAACAACCGCAGCCGATCAGTCCGCTGAAGAACTTCTTCGCTGGAGGGTTTGGAGGTGTCTGCCTCGTTTTCGCCGGACACCCACTCGACACCATTAAAGTAATCCGTGCACACTGGGTGTCTTCGCCTTTGTAATGTGGTGCATTAACAAGCAACCAGCAACCAGCAACCGGTGACATTGCGCAGAGCAGAGCATGGGACAAAGTCCTGGTCCTGGTCTAATTCAGCCGTGTGGATATGAGCAACTCCTGTATTTAGTGTTACATGTTATTTACTCACAGTAGGAGCTGCTGCTGCAGCCATGTGACCCTCAGTCAGTGTGTTGCATAAATGACTCACTGCTGCTGTTCAGGCCTCCTGCTCAGGTGGATTCTCACCTGAATGCAGGACCTTGGTCAGACATTATCACTGCTGTAGGCTTGAAGTAAGGATTTTATTACTGTGACAGGTCCATAGATTGCCCAATGTTACCTTATTGCTGAGTGATGTGTATCTATACTGAAGCCATGATGTTGCCCTTTGAAAACAATCAAAGTCAAACGGTAAATGTTTACATGCTGGTTCTCATCTCTGGCTTGCTGATGAGATTCTGCTCATGATCATAACGTGTGTAATAACATGTTTATTTCCTGTTATTTCCTCAAAACATACCAGACAGTTTAAAGCTGATGTGCTGCATCAATCTTGGCTGCGACGCCTATTTTTGCATTCATTTGACAGCATACATTTCCATTATAACACTTATTATCATTTTACTAAGTTGTTATGTCAGCAAGTCAAACGTTTACTCTCTAAATATTTGTATAATTACGATGAGTCTGGCCTAAAGGTGTTGTGGTCAGATTAGTCAAGTACTTCTGCCATCTTGTTTTTCTCTCAGGTGCGTTTACAAACTCAGCCTAAACCAAAACCTGGGGAGAGCCTCCTGTATGCCGGAACCATTGATTGTTTCAAAAAGACCTTAGCCAAAGAGGTGAGGGGACGTGCATGTCATGAATATAACTTCTATATTCATGAATGTTCCTGACTTTCTCTTGTCCCTCATGTTTCCTCTTTGTTTTCCACCCTGACAGGGTTTGAAGGGGCTCTATAAAGGCATGGCCGCCCCCATCATCGGAGTCACGCCCATGTTTGCTGTCTGTTTCTTTGGTTTCGGGCTCGGCAAGAAGCTACAACAGAAAACTCCAGATGATATCCTCACGTAGGTGACTGCTTTGTCGCAGGTGTTCGTGTTGTTCAGTTAACAGTTCCAGACACTGCGTGGGTGATAATTCAAATGTGCTTCGGCATCTTTCACTCGTCTCCTGCAGGTATCCGCAGCTGTTTGCTGCAGGGATGTTGTCTGGTGTGTTCACCACAGCCATCATGGCTCCTGGGGAGCGAATCAAATGTCTCTTACAGGTCAGAGTTAATTGTGTATGTGTGAGCATGTGTACATACAGATAAACTGGATGTAATCAGTGACCCTTGTGCTGCTGACTCCACAAGCCAAAATAGAGTTTTCATCGGGGGCGTCAGTCAGATGTTTTACTGCTTTCATTGCTGAGGACGTTGTTATCTGGGAGAAAAGTGACTGTACAGTGAGTGTAAACATTGTGTGTGTGTGTTACAGATCCAGGCAGCAGGTGGGGAAATAAAGTATGCAGGACCCATGGACTGTGTCAAACAGCTGTACAGAGAGTCTGGGATCAGAGGAATCTACAAAGGCACCGCTCTGACCCTCATGAGAGGTGATTGTTTGCTGACAGATCCTGGATCTGAGCAGAAAACAAAACCTAACAGCAAAACCTGCTAATTAGAATATTTAGTGGAAACTCCTTTTCCAAAGTTGCCCTGTGGGGTTTTCCTGTAAACAAACACAGTTTCTGTTTACATTCAGCAATGCCCCCCAGAACACAGAGTGCGTCTCTGCAATGTCCAACAGGCTAGAGGCGCAGAATGGATTTTATTCCTCATAAACAAAAAAACATATGCAAAGTTCAAAGTATTTTCAATTCCACATGTTTGTTCATTGTAGCACTTCACGTGTGTTACTGCCACCTGCACATCACTGAAGTCATGTTTTAAAAATAGTCAGGACGTAGAATAACAGTCACCTAAGAGCCCCAATTACTGTCGACATGTTACGGGACAAAACACTGAATCCTGAACCCTTGTCACCTAAAATACAGCCGTCCACAAGAATTTCCCCAATGACATTAATAAATGATCAAAGAATCCAATTACTGCAGGGTTACCTGCCAATATTAGCATAATTTATTATCAGTCAATGAACGTTTTTTTTATTTTACATTGCCACTTATGTTACTATACTATTGTCCGACTTGCACTTTCTTTTCACCACGACATCATCATTTTTCTCTTTGCCTTATTTTATATTAGCCATTACCTAGCTATTTATTTGTTTGATAAACATAAAAATATAATAAGAATTTTTGTTTGTTTGGTTGTTTTGTGACTCAGATGTTCCAGCGAGTGGGATGTACTTCATGTCGTACGAGTGGCTGAAGAACCTCCTCACACCAGCGGGAATGAGGTGAATATTTGTTTTACCTAACGGTGTTTACACCACTCCGTTACAAAACAGACCCGAGCCGTCAAACCTGTCTTCTTTTCTCTGCAGCCCCAACGAGCTCAGTGTTCCCAGTGTGCTGTTTGCTGGAGGAATGGCCGGGATCTTTAACTGGGCAGTCGCTATTCCACCCGACGTCCTCAAGTCTCGTTACCAGACAGGTTCGCTTTCGTTTTCAGTTTCCAGACAGTTTCAAGATTAATAACAGTAAGTGTCCATGTAGGTCATGTTGCTTTGTGTGTCTCCCCCTCAGCTCCTGAAGGAAAATATCCCAATGGTTTCCGGGACGTTCTGCGGGAGCTGATCAGAGAAGAGGGTGTAGCCTCGCTGTATAAGGGCTTCAACGCTGTCATGCTTAGAGCTTTCCCTGCAAACGCAGTGAGTGTCCTTCACCTACACCACAGTTTACTAAGAGGAGCTGGATGCTGCTGTTTAAGGATTATTAAGAGGATCTGATTGTAAACGTCAGGTTTAATGTGTTAGTGTGAATGTCCAGGTTCAAGTTTATGTTGTATTTATTTTATTAATTAAATTTCTGGTGAAATGTTTTCACCTTTTGTTCTATATAATTTGTCTTTGTTCATTAAAAAAAAATTACCAAAGAAAATGGGTAAAGAATCCAGACGGCAGCTGCTATGTGTTTCTCCCATTTCAATCTTGCTTGTAACTTCTTCAGAGGAGTCATCGGTGTCATGGTGGACTCCTCACTAGTCTCCTAGGCAGATTTACACATGTGCCATATTCCCTTCATTTTGATTAATGTAGTACAGTTAAGTAACTTCTTAAACCAGTTGCTTGTACCACTAATGACTTAACTGAGTTACTTTAAAGGAAATTAATACTTATGTAATCACTTATTTAGTTAAATTTGTAATTAATTTATGTTAGGTTGTAGAGACATCTTCTACTTAGGTACAGTACGTACAGTGCAGAATATGCATGAGAAGCTCCTCTGAGTTAGTTGTAGGTCTTGGCACCAGAGGGAGACAAACACAAAAGGCAGTAAATAGATGACATATTTCTTCTCATGCTGGAGAAGTGTTTTCTCCAAGTCACAGCCTCGATGTTGATTAGTTATTTCAAGCTGCACTCTGCAGTTTCACCTATTTAAAGCTACTTCACATATGACATATGTGATTAAAAAATAAATACAAAGGGCACAGAGAATATCCATTAATACAAAACGAGGGAACAATAAATACAGATATTTAGCTATTTATGATAAATATTGTACATTTTTTTCCAGCACTGTATTCACAAACCTTTTTTTTTTTTCAGGCTTGTTTCTTAGGATTCGAGCTCGCAATGAAGTTCTTGAACTGGGTAGCTCCAAACCTGTGATGAAGGCTCAGTGTCGCCTCATATGTGGATCCCAGGAACAGAACTCTTTAACATAACTGTGGAGTTATTAGCAGTACACACACACACACACACACACACCAAATCATACAGGGATGAGAATTTCCAATTTTCCAATAATGTAGATAATGATTTTTAAGACCCACTCGTACTGTAGAGCTTCTGGACTATTCAGTACAGAAATGTTGTGATGACTCTGTAATAGGACCAGTACACACACTCGCTGTCACACACAGTCGAATGTTCTCATCTCCCTCTTTTGTTTTTATTTGTTTATGATTATGATTTATTTTTAATTGTGCTGTTTTTTTTTTGTTTGTTTGTTTTTTTAATATATGCGAGAAAAGGAGCGGAGTGAACATGCCGTGCCTTACCTTTTGTTGTCTGTAACCAGGTGCACATATCAGGGAAAAGGTGCATTTTGTTGTACTGTGTGTGTTCAGTCTCTCAGCAAAACACACGTTTCACGCTGTCTGCACGGTCACGCTCCACTCAGTGACCACCGATATCGCCACTGATACCACCTTTCTGTCTGTTTAATGTGAAAATATGAGGGTAGTCATAATGAGATTTATTGAACAGTATATGAATGTCAGCATGTATAGAAATTAAAAGCAGAATCCATGTCTAGAAATGAGACTGTCTTGTTTTTTTATTTGCCTAAAATCTCTACTTGTTTCATAAGAGATAAGATGAAAGTAAAAAAAAAAATGTAAGTAAAATAAAGTCTAAATATAAATGCACAATGAAAATTCACAGACCTCTGTAAGTAGAACCATTTTTCTTTCTATCATATAGACATAAATCATGTCACTGTATTTAGTTGAGGTGTTTCTGGTTGATAATGATTTTTTTTACGTGCAGCATTTGGTGCTAGAGATAATCTAGTAATTTTGTAAAAGTTCATGTAGAACCTCATAATTAAAGTTCAGTGTACAGTGCAGTATTCCTGTGTTCCCCTGTTTTTCCTATTTCGGTTTTTCAAAGTAGTTTTACTTTAACTCAGTACTTTTGTAACAAGTCTCCCTTAAGTTTGAGGTGACTTTATAGTTTAAACTTTAAAAATATACACCTGCATCTGTGTGACAGTGTCTGCTGCGGTAGAGAGTACAAATCAAATACATTTACTCAAGTACTATAAATAATACTTGTAAGTATTTTTATTTTGTTTTTTTTAACTTTATTAACTTTAATTTTTAACTTTAAAGTTTTTTCTTTTCTCATAAATAATCTCGACATTCATCACACTTACGTCTTGAACACGTTACGTTGGACGCACATATGACAGCATCAAGTTCAAAAGGGTTTAAAACACTTTTTCTTCCAAGATAAACCTAGTTCCTAGTGGAGTACTTGCAAATTGGTACATTTCAGAGGATGCAACCTACTAAGTACTCCAGCTTGAGTAAAGAATGTAAAGTGGTACCTTTTAACCACTGAGTTTGTGTATTTGTGCCACCTCTGGGTGTCCCTCTGGCCTCCGGGACAAAGAGTTGAGCGTCCTCTCAGCGAGCTTCTGTCTGACAGATCATCAAGTTCTGAAGCGTAATCCATCGGACAGCCTCTAATTACATCTGATGTGAAAAGTCCTGGTCAATACTTTCCGACAGGCTGTGCTAGATAAACAAATCAATGAGTAGCTCAAAGTGGGAGAGAGAGTGGGACGAGGGGAGGAGGAGTCCGACAGCTCCTGTGGACACAAGTGTGTTTATCAAATGTGTTTTTCAATCTGGTGCTGAGATTTGATATTTCAGGAATTAATAACTGGGCTCAGAGGAAATCCAGGTCTTCTAGAGGTTCAGGTATTATCAGCTTCCAGGGTCTGACCTCTGAACCCGAACGATGAGTAACGTTGAGATACCCGCTGGTCTGAAAGAGCTTCTGCAGGGATACACTGTGGAGGTGCTCCGTCGCAGGCCGCACAACCTGGTTGAGTTTGCGGTGCAGCATTTTACACAGATTCTGGAGAATCACAGAAATGAGGAACGAGCCAAGAAGTGCAGTTCCAAGTCTGCAAAAAAAGGAGTCACCTTTGAAACGAATAAGTCCACAAAGTACGACGAAGAGGAGGAGGAAGACACCGTTGGTGTGTATTGCTGAATAACTTCCCATTTGTTTTCTGCCTGTCATCCATCTGTAATTAGAACATGACACTAAATTAAACCTTAAATCCACAGGAAATCCACTGTACATGTTTAAAACAATGCAAACTGTCCTAAGTACAGCTGAGAATCTCAAAGTCAGATTAGTTTTCTTGTTTAACTCTGTCTTCTCTCTCTGTGCAGAGTCAACCACCAGTAAATGCAATCGCAGAGTTTCAGGTCAGTGACGGGAACATTATGAACTTTAGTTCATTTTGACCTCGGGCCAGTGTTTTCATTTGTTTGTTCCCCCGCAGTGTGTGCAGAGGCGTACAACCCTGATGACGATGAGGACGACGATGCAGAGCCTCGGGTCGTACATCCTAAGACGGACGAGCAGCGGCACAGACTTCAGGATGCGTGCAGAGATATTTTACTGTTTAAAACACTGGAGCAGGTACAACTGGATGGAAGAATAGGACGGAAGTTGAAAAGTTTTAAAAGGTGCTATACAGAGAAAACTTGTCTCGTGTCTTCCAGGAGCAGTTCTCTGAGGTTTTGGACGCCATGTTCGAAGTGTTGGTCAAGCCTCAGGAGCACATAATTGACCAAGGAGATGATGGAGACAATTTCTACGTCATAGAGAAGTGAGTGAGTAAGTTTACAGATGTAAACCTGATGATGTGTCAGAATTACAGTGACTTCTACCGTCTCCTCATTTCCAGGGGTGTGTATGAGATTTTTGTGCTGAAGGATGATGTGAATGTGTGTGTCGGAAAGTATGACAACAAGGGCAGCTTTGGTGAGCTGGCTCTGATGTACAACACACCAAGAGCCGCCACAATCGTTGCAACTGAGGAAGGAGCCCTGTGGGGCCTGGTGAGTCCGACCAAGCATGACGGGGCCTCAGTTCTCCCGAGAGCGTCACACAGTATCTCACGCAAATGACACCGTGTGAAAGATGAACTTTTTTTTGTGCTATTTCAGGATCGAGCCACATTTCACAGACTGATTGTGAGAAATAATGCAAAGAAAAGGAGGATGTACGAGGCCTTCATTGAGTGTGTTCCTCTTCTGAAGTCCCTAGAGGTTTGTACTAGAAACATGAACTACAAACTAAATAACACTCATTACATATTCCAGGAAGCACGGTGTGGTTGTTGTGTTGTTATGTCTCATTTTCTCTTCACAAGCTTTCTGAAAGGATGAAGATTGTGGATGTTTTGGGCGCGCGAGCGTACAAAGATGGAGAGCGCATAATAACACAGGTACACTGTTGTTGTGATGTTAACACTGTTGGTTTGGTTCGACTTGACTGATGAGGTTTTTGCTGCTTCCTGTTGTGGCAGGGGGAGAAGGCTGACTGTTTCTACATCGTGGAATCAGGAGAGGTGAAGATAATGATAAGAAGCAAAGTGAGTGTCCGATGTTATAACTGAATCTCTGTTAGGTAATAAGTATAAACTCCTCATTTGTTAAGTTACATGCTTTTGTCATGAAGTGAACATAATATACAATGTGCTGTTGTGTGTGTGTGTAACAGACGAAGGTGGGTCAGCAGAACAACGCCGAGGTCGAGGTGGCCCGTTGCTCCAGAGGGCAGTATTTTGGGGAGCTGGCTCTGGTCACCAACAAACCACGGGCAGCGTCTGTTTATGCAGTGGGAGAAACCAAATGTTTAGGTATGTCTCATGTCCGTGTGCCTCGCCTTCAGGTCTAACAACAGCTTCACCGTCTGTAGTTTTGAGAGAGAAACAAACAGTAACTCAAACTCCACACACGCTCAATGGCTGTGTTCAACTTGCTTGTGCTTGACAGCATTTGGACGGGATCACAGATGGATTACAGAACGGGGCTAATGGGCCCAGGCCCAGAGGGGACTCTGATTGAAGTCACCATTAATATTTTTTGATGGAAAGTCAATCAAAAGCCCACTAAGAGACATAAACAGACATAGAGAGTCGACACAGTACAGCTCAATGAAACAAGGCTTCATTTCTCCTGAGAAGTGATTAAATTAAGAGCACAAGTGTAAAAACACATTTACTGGTACCAGTGGAACATATTATAAACTGGTGTATAGTGATGTTTTTAAAAAGTGTTTCCTTTTATTAGCATCATAATGTGTATTTTATCTTGTAATCAGTCACTCTGCTGTTTAAAGTAAAAGCTTTAAGGCGCTTCCTAATCAGCTTGAGCTGTAAACATTATTAAGGTTTGTTATTAACCTTCCTGGTTGTCGACACAAGAGGAAAATGAACTCCCAGACTGAACAGAGGGTCAGTGTGAATGGTAGACAAAGTGCCAAGGACAACTTCCAAACAGAAACTCCAAGGTCATGGTGCATCAGTGTTTTCTTTGTTCAACATCATATTGATTCTCTACAACACAGTGAGAGCACTGTGTTTAATTTAAAGCTGTTACACAGTATTAAGTTATAGATATTAGATATTTTACTTTCATTGTACCTCACTTTTAAGCGCCTAAATGTAAATGTAAGCAATAGCGTAAGTTCTAAATGTCTCTTTCTTGCAGTAATTGACATCCGGGCTTTCGAGCGTTTGCTGGGTCCCTGTATGGACATCATGAAGAGGAACATCTCGCAGTATGAAGACCAGCTGGTGGCACTGTTTGGCTCCAGTGTAGACTTGAAACACTAGTACACAATATTAGAAATCAGTCAATCGTAGCAGTATTGCATAGAAAACTATTGTCTGACTAGCTGTACATTCAGTAAGATGTTCAAATCTGCAACAAGGTAAATGTTAAGTTGTGAGTAAAAACTGTGTTTCCTGATAATCACCCATCTTCAAAAACACCTCACTAAAAAATGAAGTCAATTTACATTTTACTTTGGTTAACTAAAGGTAAAACGTTAGCCGTCAAAAAGATCTGTCACCGAATAGGAAACTATTTTAGATAATGCTTTACACACACACACACAATTCATGGTAAACTTTTACTTGCCTTCACTATATATTAATGCAGGATGCTCTACCTCTTTGCAAATTAAAGCCAGCAAATGAAGCCATCCACTGAGCTTTCAGTTCATTAGGTCCATCTGGGTCAGACTAATTCAGTGCAACACAACAGACCTCTAATAGAGTGTTATTTCATAAAGATCATTTTCTTTTTGTTTTAGTTGACATGTTGGTTGAAGACATTCTGTTTGCATTTTTATTATTTTGTCCACCCCATATATATCAATAAAGGTAGGCTGAATAACAAACATCTGTATATAATCAACTTCATGTTTCGTGCACCTGTTGTATTGTGACTTCATTCGGTTTAGGTCTGTGTACCGACAGTATACGCCTGTTTTTAATAAATAGAACTTCTCCAGTATTACTAAAAATCACACACAAAAATAATTATATCTTAAATATTAGTTTTCTGGAGCTTGTTTTATTTGAGTTACAAAATATGAAGTGCCATCAGCAGCCTCTACATAAGAGTTTGCCAACCTTCTTGTTACAAGTATTTACACCCAAAAATCAAGGATATCCATCTAAATTTCCACACTCCGTGTTCGGGTATGTCCCAGAGTTGAAGTCTCTATCAAGTTCTCCAAGTTCCACAGTCAAAGTTTAAATATTTAAAATATTTACAAAGTCCTGTATTCAAAAACTCCCAAATCATACTGTAGTTTGTTCGATGTGAAGGCAGGTGCCAGAGATGTACTGCTTCAGTAGTGTGAGAAAATGAGCAGAGCTGGTGGAATTAAAGGGGCTGTTAAAACAAACGTGGTCCTCTCCATAGCTTTACAAATCACCCGTTCCTCCTCTGAATAAAGCCTGGGCAAAGAAGTCTGTACACAATTCTTTCAAATCACATGCTGAAATGTCTTTAGCCATTGTGGAACAACAGCTTCTATGATCCTCTTGTGAAGAAATGAACATGACAATCAATAAAAAGACAGGTGAAAGAAAAAAGGCCACCCACATAGTCACGCATTCTTATTCATCGAACATCCTGTTTTTGTTTTTTTTTTGTTTTTTTTACTTTTTCAGAGCATCTCCGAACGTTAAAATAAAACTCCAATAAATAGAAATACAGCAGAGAAATTGTCAAATAAGACTGATTCTGGTTTGGTCCATCCCTGAGTTCTTTTGAGAAGGACAAAAATACCAGACAGGAGTGACAAGAAAAAAAAAAAAAAGGATTGGTGGGGGGGAAAAACAAAAGGTGTTGTTAGGGTATATCCTACACATTCCCATTGTGTTCAGGAAAACAAAAACAAATTCTTATATTCCTCTGGATTCCTGAGGCTCATCCGCGAGAACATCCATTGATGGGACAGTTCCCAGCAGTGAGGGTTACACAGAGGTGATGACAATCATGAGGTGTGGTGAAATGTTGGAGATCCTGTTAAGAAGGTCGGGGGCGAGCTGAGATAAGTGGCTCTCTGAAAATTCGCATGGTGGGAATATCTGCAGTACATAGGCAGGCTGGAAGATCAAAGAAAAACTTCAGTCACAGACTTAAATAACACAACTGATACCAGGTTTAAAGCAGATCCTGTACAATCACATGTTTTCACAATAAAAGGTAAAAAATGAGCCCAAATTTATTTTTAGCTGTTCCATCAACAAACTCTGACTTCAACATGGGTACATGAAATGCATTTTCCTTCCCTAAATATTTCTTGGAATGGAAATGGAATGAATAAATGCATGGAATGAACTATTGTATCTCACCTGATTGGAACCTGGGTTGGGGATATTGATGATACCAGCAGCCAACTTTGCCTGCAAGTAGTTGATGAAAGCGGCCTTAAGAGCTTGAGTTTGGTTTAGGACATCATCTTGATCTCGTCCACATGGCAGAGCAAGGAGAAGACAGAAGTCACTGTCCCCCTGCAGATTTAAGAAACAGGTTATTAGTTTTGCACTAATAATTAAATAAAGTCGAATCATTCAGTGAGAGTGAGTCAAAGATGCATACCGTCATTCTCCTGGCCACACTCTCTAGCTGTGAAGCCTCTAGTCTCATTCTCTGGACAATCCTAAGCAGTGCACCTCCTTCTTGTAGGGGCAGTGATCGATGAGCCAATGCTCTGTTGCCACAAACAAAATGCAACTGGACTGCAGCTGTGTCATTCTTCAGTGCAAGCAGGCCTTGCCACACAATGGGGTATTTCTGTTTAAATATGAGACAAAACAAAACCATGTTTGTCAAACTGCCATGAACACAGTTTAAACTGTTGAATAGCTGAACTGAATAGTTTTATCTTACTGTGAGCAACTGCACCATATTAACAGTCTGCGTCATCTTGCCATCGGGTTTTGGCTGAAGGTCTGCACCCTAAGGAGTTGAGAAAAATGTGCAATGTGTCATGAGAAGCTTCTGGAAAGTGATATACAAACATTTGAAAACGCACACTTGACAATTTATTAGATAGAGCAAGAGAAAACTGGTGTAGTCTAAAACAACAGCCCTGCAAAAAATCCTCATATGTAAAAGATAATGTTCAGTTTTTGTTTAAACGGTACCGATTCAACTCTATCTTTATTCTTAAGGCTGCTGTTGAACTGTTTTAAATTATAGTGAAGGTTTTGGAATATTAAGTGTTCATTGATAGAAATGGGGTGGACAATATAATAGAATTCCTTTTAGTATGATGTAATGTTAGGATTTTACATTAGTACAAATAAATTGTCATGTGAGGTGCCAATAACTCACCATAGTCTGTGCAACATTCAGCGTAGGCTGGTTAAGTCCAACAGAAGACGACTCTGGTATCTGAGAATGGATGCCTCTTGGGTTTGAATACACCCCTGAGTACTCTGGAAATGAGCCACTGGGTCCTGGTGGCATTAGCTGAACTCTCTGGGGAGACGCCATTGCTGCCCCAGACTGTCGAATACCCATCATTCCATCTTTAGGTAGTGGGGAGTGGGACCTCTTTGCCTCTAATGGCTTAGTTATGTCCTTATCAGACACACCTTTAGGCAAAACATGTGTTCTAGGAGACAAGGATAAAGGTAAGCTGGAAGGTGTTGAAGAGGGGGGAAGAGTCTCTTGAATGTGTCCAGAATGAGGGTCTGCACTTGAACGTTCCCCTTGTTGGTGCAGGAGCACGCGCATATCTCTCGGTGTGATGTAAGTGTCCAACTGAACATTACTGCGCAAAGTCCCACGAGGATCTGACTGCAAAGTCTCTGGTTTTAGCTGTGAGGCTGACGGTCTTCCTGCCATGTGGAAGTGTCTGGCATCTTCCTGTTCTCCCTCATGACTTCTCAAAGAGCCAGGGTTTACCTTGAGGACCTTGTCTCTGCCAACAGCCTGGGGTGACGTGGGCTGTGGCTGCATGGGTCCAGACCAAGGAGAAGCAAGAGACTCACTATGAATCCCATAGCTCATCACAGACAGAGGTGGAGTATTTACACGAACATCTCCTTGAACAAGATGGCCCACTGGGATTGACTGAGTAACACAGTGAGGAGACATTCGTCCCAGACCACCAGGTACACTGTGAGGAGGCATGATGACCGACTGCTCTGGATGATGTACACTAGTAATATACTGTTGCATGGCAGAATGGCCAGTGGGTAACATTACTTGTATGCCCTTAGGAGATGAGGAGCCTATTGGAGAGGACACTGCAAACGAAGTGTGTGGGTGACCTGACTTGCGCGGGGATCGTGGTTCCTGTTTGACCCCACTGAGATGTGAGGGAGCTCTGTCACCAGCTGCTGTAACAAAACCCACATGGTTGCCTGGTGGAGAGGGCAAAAGGGGGCTTATTGCAGGACTTATAGTAGAGGCCCAAGGTTTGGTTCCATCTGTACTGTGAGAATCAGCACTGTCCATTTTCTTTTGAGATTTCAATGACATATAGTCTTGAGAGTAACTCATTACTTGCTGGTTACCTTGTGTGAGACGCTTAACTACTCCTTGAGGCCCAGTCTGGTAAGCAGATTCCATCTTTTCAAGCCCAGTGCCTTCTTGCTTAATAGAAGATAAGACAGACTGAGTCTTCCCAGGATGGCCGTGATCGATCTGTGATGAAGCTCCCTTTTGAAGTCCTGACTGAGAATGACTGTACATTTCCTGTTTAATCTGGGGCATGGATACTAACTGCTGAGATTCCATGTCTCCTGCTGTTGCTTGAGGGATCTGACTTATTTTTGCACTAATCCGCTGAGGTCCCTCTGTTTTCTGGCCTGAGTGGCTTAATACTACCACTCCTTCAGATGTATTTACCCTCAGACCTGAGCAAGATCCCATACCAACATTGGGGCTCTCAACAATGAAGCGTGCAGAACTGCCGACCTCATCAACTGAAGATCCATGATATGATCCAGTATCATCTTTGCTGGGTCTGTAGGTAGGTTTGGACAGAGCCACGTCTGCACAGGGATTTCCAGTGTTCATGGTTAATGTGTTCTCAGGCTCAGGAGGATTGCAAACACGACTGATAACAGAGGTTGCAGTGGATGCAATAACAGAGATAACAGACTTTGTCTCAGGAGTTGGCAGTGAGACTGGAGGTCGAACAACAGGCAAGACAGAATGTGCAGTCAGTCTACTATCAGACAGCGCTGATTTATTTGGCACAACAGCTGATGGAGTACTACTTTCAGACGGGTTCTGATCTCGGAGGGTGGGCAGATTGCTTGAAATGGAACTACTTCCTGGGAGTGAAATATTTTTGTGTTTTATAAGAATCTGCCTCAAGTCACTTCTGCCATGATCAATTTCCATGATTTCAGGGTCTGAATGTAAAGGCTGGTTTTCCTTGGAAGATAATGGCAAAGCAGGTGAAGAGGAGATACATGTGTCTTTGGACTGGTGGTGCCAATCTGGCGAAGAAACAGGAGCTCTACTTGTTGGAATGGGTCTGATATTTGGCCTGTTAGCTAGTGGTGATGGAGTAGGTGCCTCGGGTGTCACCTGTTGAGGCTTTGAACTTACTGGACTCTTAGACTGGGGGCAAACAGATTTAAGATGTGGAATCGGTTCTTCAGAAGATGACTCTGGCTTTACATCTGTAGCCTTGACAACTGAAGGCTCAGGCTCTGGCTTCCAAGTAGTAGGAGTAATAACAGCTGTAGTTCCTGCTGACTGAGTCTCAGAAACAACCTTTACAGCAGAGGCTGGTTCTGTTCCAAGAACCGGCATTTCCTCACTTATTAAATGTTCCTCCTTTGAATCTTTTCTTACTTGCTTTGGATTGGATTGGACTTTGGAACGTTTAGGTGTTTTAGGTCTTCCTCCTTTGGTGCCCTTTTTGGGTGTAGCTGGGAAGGCAGATGTCTCTTGTATAGCAGGTGTATTTGTTTCAGGTTCATGTTCCTTGCCAGACTGAATCAAGTCTTGCATGTCAGATTCTGAACCTACAACTGCACTTACTAGAGGTGTTTGAGTTACAGGTGGATCTTCCGCGGTTATTGAGTCAATAGCAGCTATGAGTTCTGTCTCGCTAGCAGGATTAGAGGGTTTTTCTTCCTCTGGATCACTTTTTACTTCTGTCTGTGGGGCAGGTGTTGTTGGTGGTGGTTCTGTCGGAAAAGCTGGATCCGTCAGTTTGGCAATGTTCTCCACAGCCTGCTCCAATTCCTGCTCCTGTGAAATTAAGCTTTTTGATGATTCCAGGAGCTCTTTTTTATCCAAAGCTGTATTTTCCTTTTCTTCACATCTGGAGTCTCCTTTGTTGGCATTTGCATACTTTGAAGCATGGTCACTGTTGTCAGCAGGTTTGAACTTCTTTGAAGACTCTTCTTGATTCCCAAGCTCATCATTTCCTTGCTGGAGATGATCTTTCACCTCTGTGACATTTAGCCGTATTTTGAGGTTTTTCAGGATAGGAGATTTGGGAGTCCTTGTCAACTTGGTTTTCCCTCTAGCAATCCTGTCTCGTTCTGAGGTGGTCTTCTCTTCTAGGACCAGGGAGTCTGTCTCCTTCCCATTTGATTTACCCTCGTAAGCCTTATCCTTTTCATTGAGAACATCTTTGTCTTTGCCTAGTTCTCTGCTTTGTGTGTCTTTCTCCTCTTTCTTTTGGTCAGCTTTTATTGATACATCTTCTACACATAATCTTGATGAATCCTGCACAACGAGGGCATCTTCATCAGTGAAATCCACTTCCTGATCATCATCCTCGGTTACCTCAGTTTTGTCCCCCTTCCTTGTTGATCCAGAACCTAGGGACGTGGACATTTGATTTACTGAACTCTTTGCTACATAAGAGGGTGTTTTCGCTTTAGACATTTTTGGAATTCGTTCACCACTTTCTGATTCATTTGAATCTGTGTCTTTATTGTCCATTTTAGATTTTTCCACTTTAACAGTTGAATTATCTTCACCTTGTTTGCGATTCTTGGGAGGTCGTCCCCGTTTACCTGTTGGCGTTGGAGCAGGCGGATCCTGTTCAATACTTTGTTGTTGTGCTGCATCTTTATCTGTACCCCTCTTTCGTGCAGAGCGCGGTGACTCTGTAATTTCCTTTCCAGAACGAACTGGTGCCTCATCTTCAACTGGGGTGGCATAGACAGATTTCACATTTCTTCGTCTTGCTCTGCCTAGTGATATGCTCTGCTCCAACATATCAGGATCTGATCCATGAATAGGAGATTTACCTGTGGATTTTGATTCAGCTCTAGGGGATGATCCACGTTTTAGCTTCTCTCTGTCAATGCGCTCACTCTTGCGTGTGGCTTGTTTCTCAGAACCAGAGGCAGGCATGACAGGAATGGGAGCCAATTGTGCAGGGGATTGTCTGCCCTTCTTATTTTTCATGTCTTTAGTTTTATGCTCTTTCTGGGGTGACACTGCTTCATCATTCGTGTCATTATCAATAGAAATCTGCGCTTTAGTATCTTGAGGTTTCTGCTCTCCCTCTGGCTCTGCTACTGCTACTGCTTTAGAAATGGAATGGGTCTCTTTCCTTACCATGTCCTCCTCTACAACACTAGGACTAGTGACTTCAGGCACTTCTGGTGGTGTTGTCTCAGTTTCAAGCTCTGGCTCTGAACTGCTAACAGATTCATCATGAGAATCGTGGCAAGATGGCTGTTTTGTAACTTTTACATCCTCTCGAACAATATCTGATATTCCTTCTGATGGAGAAAGTTTACATCTATCCACTGAATAACTGGGTTCAGATGCTGCTACAGGTGATTCAAAATCAGATGTCTCTGTTGGCAGGTCGCGCATGGATACATCTTTTTCTTTTACCTCATCCCTTACCTCTTCCTTTATTATTGAGACAGGGGGGTATGAGTCAGGGATTAACACAACACACTTTTCTTCTGGTGGAGGAGAGCCCTTTACCACAGATGGGGTCACAGTAGGAGGTGTGAGTTGGTGTTCAGAACTCCGCTCTTCAGCAGGACTGATGGGTTTAATTTCAGGCTCTACAACAGATTCTTTTGTTTGAGGTGACTGTAAAGCTACTTCCTCTTGAATAGGTGCCATTTCCACTTTGTTGTCTTTTGGGACAATATCTTCTTCTTGCAGTGTTTGGGTTTTATTCTTCTGTTGTTGTAGACGTGTGAGTTCCAAAAAGCGACTATGGAAAAGTCCAACTGGCCCTGAGTCAAGTTCACCATCTATCCCTTGCTGGCCAAGTTGTTGGTTTTGTGTATGCTCAGGTTCTTCATGTTTGCGTTCCAAGTGTTGAAGTCGCCTAGAGTCCAACTCAAACACAGCGCTGTGAAGGAAGCGGGAAGCAAATAGTTCCCTACGTTCCTGTTCTTCTGGCTTAGGCTCCTCCTTTCTGTCATCAAGTTTGTCTTCAGATCCACTTCGAATCTTTTTCTTTTTCATGTACCAGGAAGGTGTAGGTCTTGGCGTAGATTCTGCTTTCTCAGTATCTTTTCTGTTACGGAGACCTGCAAAGTGAGAATCGTAATCTAAAAATGACCAGTTATCTTCTCTGGAAGATGAGAGCGACTTGGCGCGCTCAAGCAGAGCCTTTGTATCAGGTGTGATGGTCTGGTCAAGTGCAAAGGAGTAGAACTTGTTTCTTTCAAGATGTGCTTGTTTGGGATCGGAAAACCTTTCAGCCCTTGGCCTCTCAGAAAAAGGCATAGATGTTGAGGGCACAGGAGAGTGGGGTTTGGGCTCTCTGTCCTCTTCAGAATCAGATCGTACTTCCCCCGGCTCCAAGTCATGCCAAACACCATATTCCAAACGCTTGCGATTGTGAATGTTTTTACTTAGAGTTCTAGAAAAGTTCAGGTCAGGTAACAAGTCCTGTTTAACTCTGCCATCCCATCTCTTTTGTTGTTCCTCTTCCACAGTTAGCAAAGGAGCATTTGGTTTGTTTACTTGTGTGTTATGTGTCCTTTTGATTAACAGCTCCAGATCAGAGTGAATTTTTTCATCATTTCTGCTTAATTCCTTCTGCGAATGATCCACCAAGTCCTCATCTGCATGCTGAGAGAAGTGTCCTGGAGAGGAAGTGTTGTTCCAGTCGGGATCTTCACTTTTTTGTCTAAAACTTCTGTAAACACGCTCTCTCTTTATCCCTGATTCAGAGTCAAATTGGTCAAGTTTCTTTAGTTTGTGAGATGGGAAATTATCTGTGACATCCTCAGGTGGTTTACCAACTTCGTGAACAAGACTGCGATGTTCCAGGTCCTCTGTCTCACTTCCTTGGGGACTTCCTGGCTTGTCAGGTTTGTCAAACTCCCGCTGCTGCTGTTGCAAGCGTCTATTTTGCTCCATTTGCTTGCGGTAACTCTGAGATAGGTCAATGTCAACATGATCCTCCTTGTTCTTGGCACTTTTGTCAGAGTCTGCATTTTGACCTCCAAATTTGGAGGCACTATGGTGTTCTTGTTCTCTTGTACTGCTTTGGTCTGTAACCCCCTCATGTAAAAACTTTCTGGATGTGTGTCCTGGATGTTGTTTTGATTCCAGTGGGTCCAAAGAGCCCTCAGATTTCTCACTTTGTGCTCCAAGGTCTTCGTGACCATCCTTCTGAGAGCCACTTTTATCACTTTTGAGTCTTGAATCTCTCCGCTGTAAATCCTTGTGTTTGTCAGTTTCTGATTCTTTCAGAAATGTGGCACTGGCACCAAGGTCAGAAGACTGATTACCATCATCCTCCTCATACCTGCTTTTCTTTTGACGAATAGTCCTTCCTCCAGACTCAGCAAAGCGCCTTTTTCGTGCAGCAAGTCTATCCGAATCAATTGATGAATCTTTCCCATCATTTCCAATATCAGATTTCAAATGTTTCTTCTGTCTGTTTTTTCCATCCAAGTCTGAATTATCACCTTTACCCATTTCAGGTCTGTCAGTTTTTAGAGAGTCATGATGAGCAGTTAACAACTGATTTCCAGTAAGAGAGTCATTATCTCCCTTGCATTTTTGCCTCTCATGAGAATCTTGGTCTGATCCCCTTCCTCTTGTTGACCCTCCATCTAAACCAGTTTCAAGCTCTGTTTCAGGCACTGGGTTGGATGGGGACTGCCCTTTTGCTTTCCTTGATTTAATCTTCTCAGCTTTGTCTTTCTCACCTTTTTCTTTTCGTTTTGCACGTTTAGTTTTCTCAGCACCTGTCACACGATCTGGTTGGCTGCTCTTTTCAGTCTTGTCACTCTTGGAGGGATGCTCCAACAGAGTCTTTTCTGATTTGTCAAAGTGTGGTGGTGACACTGAACTTACGCTACCACTTCGTTCAGAGGACTGGCTGTAAACACGTCGTTCTGAGTCTCTGGGTGCGCGCTCAGATGGTGAAGGGGATACGGCAGGTGTGATAGGTCGTCTTGGATGAGACGGGCTCCACCTGCTGCGATCAGCCTCAAAACGCTCTCTCTCTCTTTCTCGCTCCCTTTGAATATATGTGTATTTCCGGATGTCTTGCTCAAAGGGGTCTCTGTAGTCCCTGTAGTCTCTTGGATCCTCGTGATAACGTGGATCAAAGTGATCCCCCTGGTAATGCTCCAGTTCAGGAAAGCGGTCTCTGCTGCGAGCAGCATAGTCTCTTCGAGCATCCTCAGGGTAGAGGCCAGGGGTTCGTATATTCTCGTAATAAGCCCTTTCTGCTGTAAATTCATGATATGGAGGTCTGCGATCCTCTCTGCAGAGTGAATGAAGAGAAAAGGTGTAGAAAAAATGTCATGACTTCTGTTAAGAACTTCTTACATATTGTTCAATGCAACTGTGATTCTAAATATTACTCTACATCAAATATATTTATTAGGCTTCATTTAATTTTAAAGAAATTAATTATTTGTATACTGAACAATACAAGGGCTGAATGATTACAAAATTACCGTCGCTCAGGAGGAATTTCATACAAGTCTCTAATGTCTTGTCCAGATGCCTGCATAGTTCGGAAGAATGCAATCTGACTCTCTTGACTTGCAAAATCCACCTATTAAAATAATAAATATACACATGTAAAGAAGCATACATACAAATGCAGAAAGCACACTTCACTTCTGAATAATTTTCATTTTTTACCTTTATTTTATTGCCACCAATCTTCCAACCTTTGGTCTCTCTTACAGCTGCCTGAGCAAAATCTGTGTTGTTGTACAAGATGAGGGCCATTCCTTTCAATCTATCAAACACAACCTAAAAAGACAAATAATAGTTTTATAGAACTGCACTCAAATTAAATCAATCATTATTAGCAAAAGAAAATGTAATACCTTACCTTTACTACATGTCCATAGCGACAGAAATGCCGTGTGAGGTATTGCTCTGTGATATTGCTTGCCAAGCCATCTAACCAGACACAAGTTGTGGGCATACTCTTGCCAAAACCAAGCTTTAGAGAAAAAGATGGCATATTATATTAATATACACACACACACAAACTACACTGAAAGCATATTGTAACATCGTTTATTGAAAACGCACTACCTTTAATCTGTTGCTCCCCAGATACTCTCCATCCATCTTCTTTATGGCTTTGCACACACTGGCAATATCAGAATATTGCACAAAGGCATACTGGGGAACTCCATTCACTTTTTTGATGTCAATATCCTTTAGGAAGAAAGATATAATGAGAAGAATATCAAAGTAGACATTTGCTTGTAGGGTACACATTAAAGATAGTAGCTTACCACAATTTCTCCAAAGCGTTGAAAGATGTCCAGAAGTTGTTGATAACTAGTAGTCTTCTCAAGGTTTCCTATAAACAGTGTCCTTGTAGCCTTTGGGTGGAACTCATCTATTCGTCCATCCAATGGCCTAAACTCATTTTCACTCTCAGTTTCTGAGAACGGGAAAAAAGGATACATCATGTGATACACATACAGCAGTCTTCCTCCACATGTAGACTTTATTTAGGTGGGTTGCTCAACTATACTATTACTTTTTTTTTCTGTCCAAAAGAATAATGCCATCCATGAACTGTTGACCAGAAGACTTTTCTCTCTGCTTAAAATATCAAACTGCAACTCACATTACTTTCAAATTATCCAAGTCTAATTGTTTATGTCAATAAATGAAGACCAACTTTTAGAGCAAAATCAGGACTTTGTGTTTATGGCAAAAATGTGATGTGCCGAGGTCAGTAGACTGTTAATGTGTAAATTCAATCACATACTATATGACTAAAATTAAGTCTTCTTCTGGTATTTACAGGTTTACACAGTTTTCATTTTTGCTTCTTTTTCATTTATCTTCAGATTTTTATTATAAATATTTCAGATTAAATATCATATTTTCACCAGGTTGTCTACACCAACACAGTCGGCCACCATAACCATAATTAAGATAAGATCCTGTGGCAAACACTGCACCAGCAAGCAAACAGAGTTTTGCTGAATTACTTTTGCAGAATTAAACAGTCTGCCCTAAATAATCGTGACAATAAAATATCTTTTACTTTTCTGTCACAACTTACCGGGACCATTCCAGGCAGTGACTTCAATGAGCATGCCAAAGAACAGCTTTCCTTTGGAGACACTAAGAGCTTTCTCTTGATCCTCTTGCTGTCTAAAGAACACCAAACCATATCGGTCTTCTGATGCTCCATGAATCTGCACTGAAGTTACTTTCCCATGTTTCTTAAATTCATGGAAGAGTCCATCTTTTAAACTTGTGTCTGCCAAAAAAAAATAGCATAATTCTGACGGTCAGACTTTGAAAGGCACAGTAAATTATGCTACATGTAGACTAGCAAACTTGAAGTAAAGACCACATCTACAGAAAAATTTGAAGGAAAGTGGCCTGTAATGTCAGTGGCATTATGCTAAAAATAATGTCTGCACAAAAAATACTACTAAAATCATTCAGCTCTACCAGGACTGACTTAGAGTGAATTCAGTTGTTGCACTTTATACAGAAATGTAAAAACTCACCCGTGGAGCGCACCGGTAGGTTCTGCACTTTAATTCCAAAGCTTCTGCGTGGTTCATCTGAATCAAGCACCATAGAAGACTGAGGAGGCACGTGTGCAGCTGACGACTGAACAGAACGTGCCCGAGACCCATCACTTGAGCTGCTGTTTGAATCACTGTTGTTACACACATACAAACAGAACAATTACCAGAACATTATTTGTTGACAAAATGTTTTAACACAGCTATGAAGCGTTGTATTAAATGTCACACCTGCCGCTGCCTGTGCTGCTGGTGCTACTGACAGAATCAGAGCTTGAAGATCTGCTATGGGAACGAGATCTTGGGCCTCGTCCGGGAGACAATGGAGCTCTTTTAGGGGAATGAGGAGTTTTGGGTGTTTGTCCTGTGGTCCGTTGTGGTGAAGGGTGCCTCGACTGTGAGGAATGAGATGAGCGGCTCCGACGGTGATGGTAAGTTCTATCAACACGTCGCCCTCTGTCATCTCTATACAGATCACGTCGCGTAGAATTAGAAAGAGCAAAGGGGTCTCTAATTCTAGAGTCAAAATGTGCATCTGATGCCTCAAAGCTTCCCCCAATAGCACTGGTCCCTGGGCCAGCAGCAGCAAACATGGAGCGATCACGGTAATAATCTGCGTTGTAGTGACGCTGTCTGTCAAAAGTGCCGCTGCGGTCATGGTGTCCATATGGGCTGTGATCATAGGCACGTTCACGGCTTTCTGAACTACTGTAAAGTAAGAACAGGACAGACAAAGAAAAGAGTTAAATTCAAAACTAAATTTAAAAAGGTAAGCTATACTTACCATTAAAGCTATTTCCACATCTAAATGCACAACAATGACAATTCAAATCGTTGATACAGCCAAGACATAGCTGAGAACAGACCCGATAAGATGTGGGGTCAATTTGAGAAGCTTAATACTCTTATAAAAGCAGTGCCAGTATTTCTAATTTCAAGATCTAGTCATTCTTTCTTTAGCAAAATCCATTAGTCAAGTGTAATTTTTGATTTGTTACCATCAAAATCAAACACTGGTTCCTCAAACTAAAACTATACTATATGTTAAATTAAACAAATGTCTTTGCTTCTTTCAGTAACTTGTTTCGGACCTTGCAAAATAAGAGAAGCATATGACGGTGATTATAAAAGAAATTTATAAATTATTTGACTCTTCAAGACAATGCTGTAAATACTAACACAGGCAACTTATCTGACACTGCTTACTTATCTAAACTGTCAGGAGCAACAAAACTTACAAATAAGCACAAATTCCTATAATGCTATTTCTTAAAATGTAAATTCATAAACAGTCACTTGAAAAAAATAGCCACCCCATTCTTTAGTTAATGCACCTTTCACCCAGCAATGTTGAAATGCTGGTCTTGGTCTCTTTCATTTTCATTTTCACAATCAAAAACAAGCATTTCTGGCTCCTCAGGTGTGCAGGGGAGCTCATTTCAGAGGCTGACTGTTCATGAACTAATGTTCTTAATTAGAAATAAAATCTAAATATAAAACATTTATCCTAAATATTTAACTAGACAATTTTACTATCAAGAAACTCCATGGTAAAAAAAAAAAAAAAAAAAAAAAAAAAAAGAAGTAAAATGCCATGCAGAGTTTAGATAAATTTGTGATTTGTGATAAATGTGAAAATGACTGCAGAATAATAGAAAAAGGCATCTATATACACAAATGACAATATCTGTATATATGTATATTTTACTTTCTATCTTACTTATAAGTCGCTTTGAAATAAAGCATCTGTCAAATGACTAAACATAAATATGCATTTTTTTAAATATGTTTCCTCCCTTTGCATCAAAACAATCTTCCCCTAGAAGCAGTGCAAAACCTAATATTAGACAAAGCACTACATAAGGTTAGAGAAAGAAAATATGCAGAGGGCAGAGCAATACCAACCTTGTGAAAAAGAAGTTACCGAAACTAATCCAAATAAAATCTAGGTGGTCACAATGAGAGAGCCCGACTGAAAAACCAAGGGGAAAAAATCAATTGATCTAATTTGGCAAAAACGGTTCTCTTGAATCGTACTGCATGTTATCTTCAAACACTGAGGTGCCCGGCCAGAAGACTGTTGATGTATAATCCACAGTAAGGCTACTTAATTCTCTTCACTGGATGGAAAAAGGGAAAAATAAAACAACCACAGAAATGTACCTCTTTATGGATTTCAGGACATGTGGGGGGGAGGATGGCAAGGGACATAGCAACATAAAACTTCAATAAATAAATATGAATTCTGAAAAAGAAAAAAAAAAAAAGATGATGATGAACTTTGGGGCAATTCAGCACATTCCTGGTTGAGAATATTGTTAGTTGGTTCCCATACGGAAAATACATCCAAATGGATCAGTCTTGTCTTGTAGTATCTGCAAGGAGTATGTCCCAAAAGTTAAACTTTACATAAAAAGGATGAAAAATTTATTCCACTGGTTGATGTCAAGTATTTAAACATCACACAAACTGGCAGACACTATAACAGCACATAATCCTCTTGGGCTTTTATGAATGGCATTATTCCAAAACCTATGGATCCCATCAGGTGTCCCGCCACCGGGCTTCATTTTTCTGTAGTAACATTTCAAGACAGTGGAAAAAGTTGTCTTCAGCTCTTTTTAACATACTTCAGTGCCGTTTTCCATGCTGAGCCCTTACACAGCTACATCCACACTTGGGTAATCCAAAAGACTGACAGCTACACCTATCCATACTATTGTCCACATCAGTACATCCAACATGGCGCATTGAATCGCATACATCCAGGAGGTTAGATTCCAACAATGTGGTCTTCAAGTGTCTTCGTGGCCATCAATTGAAAACAAGAATAGCTCCACAAACTTTGTTATTTGGTTGACTGATCCTCAGTGTTCTTGCATGGTCTTCTTGATTTAGCTTCCGTATTTGGGACAAAAAATGTTGATAATACATAGTTAATCTCATCCTAAAATGACTGAGAAGGCTAGGACATATGCACTACTTCGGTCTTCCTTGTGATGTGTAATAAATTCTTCAGTCCAGTGGTTCAGAACTTAAATCCCGAAAAGGCCATTATCCACAGACGCAAAAAATGATAAAATTACTCCAACCATCAGCTGTTGCCAAGAGTAAAAAACTGACAACCCAAGATGGAAGGTCCTTGAAGTAGGGATATATTACCGGAATAGATTCTTTTAAGTGCATCCTTTGTAGTGGGATTTACTTCCAGCTTCAAGCAATTCCAAGTAAAAGTAAGGTTAAATCCCACGTTTAGGAGAAAAAAAAAGTTGAAATATCCAAAATCTCCCCGAGGCAATTTTCCACAAAATGTAATAAATCCAAAACTCACCAGGATATTCCTCACAGACGTAATATCCAAACCAGATGTCAAACCTTGAATTATAGTTACCTTACCAAATAGCAAAGAGTGTAGTTAATTTACTTAGATCCCGTGGGAAAGGCGAGTCAATTATGATGAAAAGTGGAACGATCCCTAGACAACCTTTGTGTTACCCCCTTGAGGCATCTATCCCTCAAGAACAACCCTGCTATGTGTTTAGGTTTTACACCTATCCAATACCTAGATTCCCCAGGATTTTATGCGGAGGCCGTGTCCACTTACCCATCTATTCTCCGTTCATAACGTCCCTCTCTGGTGTGAAGGGACACAGGTGGACCAAATACTGGACCAACTGTTCCCCTAGAGAATCCTGTAACATCTCGACTGCTCGAGGGAGAGCTGTCCTCAAGACCCCGAACAGCACTGGGGACTGACCCAGGCTCATTGTAGTCAGTCCGAAGGTCCCTGTCTCCCATTTTGTTGACAGCATTGTGAGCCTTCTGCGCACTTTTAATATCCACAAAATCCACAAAGGCTGCAACACCACCCTCTGACCCTCGCTTTCGCAGAACTTTAACACTCTCCACACGCCCATACCTGAGGGGAAATCACATGAAACAAGGAGAAAATTACATATACAGCAGAGCATGTTGAGTAGAATAGATTCTGTGTAAAGTCTGGTAGCTAAAGATCAGAATAGGCATTGATGTCATAAACAAACAGTAATGATTCACTTCCAGATATGGATAAAACGTTTCCATTAATGTTTCCTTTAGACCACCAAACATGAATTAACTATTTAAACTTTGGGACGGATCCTAAACAGTGCCTGCAGTTAATGTGCTAAATGAGCACACTGGGTAATAAAGTGATTACTGGGAACGTTGAGAGGTTTCTAAACAGGAGCTTCAAAGCACTAATGTTTATCAGACATCCTTCTGGGAGCAAGCCCATGTCAAATGCCAGTGTTTATAACTGTAAAAACCATTTTCCTCAAACACACAGCTGTCACCAGGCCACTATTTACGAGGTATCGACATTACTCTGCTCTCAGTAACTCTGAATGGACATTTGTTGCGGTGTAGACGAGTTTGTTGACTTAACATCACATTGCAAATGATAACGATGTGTAATTATAAAAAGCTTTAAATGGCTTTATTGAACATAAAATAGCAAAGGAATTAATTACATTGAACTATACGCTCAATTTAATTATAAAGTGCTAATTTACAAAATAACTAGGTATCTTAATTCTGATACAGTAATGTCTATACCGACGTCAAAGAGCTCAGCAACTTGCTAACATTACAGTCAGCGCAGTAATCGGTCATTAACTGTCTCTTTATTTCGACTGTTATTTAAAAAACGCCGATGATCAGAGAAATATCGTAGTGTCAGTCGCTTCCTGTGACAAAAATAACTCAAGTCAGCTAGTGTTATTTGACCTGCCGTGCTGCTAACGTTAGCTGCCTCTTGGCTTGTACCATGAAAACGTCTCGACTTCCCACAAAATGGTTGGTTGGTAGCTCGGCGACTAGCAAACCCAGCTAACGTTACATGCCTCTTGGCGTTAGCAAAAGTTGGCGAAACATCCCAAATCGCAAACATTCACACGTGAATGCTCAAAATCACCGCATGTCGCTTGAACAAATATCGCCGTGCTGCAATGTAGCACGGACAGCCACGAAGAAACACTCTGGCTTGTAAAACTTAAAGAGGCTAACGTTAGCCGTGTTAGCATTGGTCGCAGGCTACCCAGCTAACGCACAGCTTCACCTAGCCCGCGCTGCTTCGCCAACAGCGGACGCCTCTTGCGTAACCTACCGTTTAAAATGCTCCACAATTTTCTCCTCTCGTACATGTTCGGGTAAATTTCCCACCCAAAGGTGTCTGGTTTCCCGAACCATCGTGCGCTATTCTTCCCCCCTTCACACACATAAGATCTCGCACGTCTCTAATCCCTGCCGGTCGGAGGTCCGCCTGAACAAAATGAACGCTGATGGACTCCGTGAACGCTGCGGGCCTGGCGGCCGCGGCCCGTACTGCTTTAGCGGCGGCGCCCCCGAGCCCTCCACGGGAACGCGCGTCAACCTCGCTGCTGACGGGAGCAGTGAGCGAGCTGCGCGTCCCCGGACTCGGTAATCCGCGCGTGTCAGCAGGACGTCGATGTTATTGATTCAGATCAATCCAGATGTCATAAAGAGGGATCCCTCCGTCTTTGAACGTGTTAGTGGCTGCAGGAGAAATGCTGAGCTGCTGCTGATTTATTCTAATAAAGATGGATTATTCCTAGAAAGCAGAAAATGTAAAACAAGTAGCCAGGAGTAGTTTTGAGGACGATTGCACAGATTTTCAGTTTGTTCTCTATAATCACCGCTCATCTTACTGAGAGCTGCTCTTTCTGCTACTAGTTGACATGATCCACAGGGTTTTCAGCTCAGTTGATGTCATGTGGAGCAGCTTGACTGTGAGACCTCAACCTCTCTAACCCTAATCCTAAACAGAGCAGCCAGACCATCCACCTGCATCTCAAGACAGTATTGTACATATTTGCAGTAGGAAGTCAGTAAAATGTTGAAGATTTCCAAATACTTTTAGACTTTTTCTTTGGATTATAACTCTTTTTTTGTTCCATTGCATCACCGTAGAAAAGATATCCAAATAAAAACTGATCTCAATTGTTTGCTTGTACATCACAGAATTTATACAGATGTTTATATAGCAAGACATTTGAGGTATGAGTATTAGTAAAAGGTTCCAGAGCCTTTATTGATGTTGTTCAACGCCTGCATTGTTCACTTGAAGCTTCACATATAATCATGTACTCATATTAACAGATGAAGATAATGAAGTGTGTGTGCAAATTTGTATTGTATGAATCTTTCTGCTATTTTCCTTTGGTTGCTTTTTTGGGACTCTGTGCAAAATATAAATAAATCTGCTATATATATTTGAGCGTGGATGGCCCAAGAGCAAAGTTTATTTAGTTAATTGGGCCATGAGCTAGGTTGTGCCCACAGTGACTCACTGTAACGTCGTCCCTTCAACCACACTTAGTGTTTTTTTAAAAAGATGTTTGTGCATACAAATTAATTAGTGGGTTATAACAGAATCGATGAAAGTGGATTACCCACAGATTTCAGTTGAACTCCCCAGATGCTACCCAAAAAAGTATCACTGGTTTCTGAGGTGGTTATTGCAGGTTGTTCTTACCACAGTCAAGACGCAGTGAAAAAGCAAACTAAAATAAGTTTCTATCGTCATATAACAATCAGCCTTAAATGGATACTGCGGTTGCAAATGAACTGTTTATAGACACAGAAACATAATTTCTAGGAGACAGGCTCGACATGAATGTGAGTGTACTGATGAACAACAGGTTGATCTGGTCATACATCTAACACCTGCCCAGTGAGGGAATGCCACACCTGTGCGGCAGAACATCAGAGATTTTTTTAAATGAGCAGTCAATGCAGCATTACCAAACTTGATGTGATACAAATATACTACAGTATACACAAATATAGTTTAACCATGAAAATGTTTTAATAAATGTTTGTGATACACAGAAATATGATTCCATGAACAAGATACAGACTATAAATAAACAAAAAATATTCAGAATGAGTCTTTAAGTCAATGTGAATAGTGTTGAGGCAAAACACAATTTAGGCTCTGAGGTCCAGTGAAGACATTCACATGTTTAAAAAAAAAAAATCAGATGTAATCACATTCACATCAAAAGCCCCTTCAAGTTTTGGTCCATAATTAGTGCATCAGCCTCAGTTATTGTGCCCTTTATACCGTACACTGTTTTACAAAAGCTCTCGAGTCTCAGAAGACTCAGACGAGTATGTGATGAGGGACTGTTCTGTGAAAAGTGTAGTAAAATTTTTTTATCTATATTTAGGAAAATGTTGCATCTTACCAAAGAATGAGTTTGATTGTGGTCTGGCTTAACAGTTAAATTGTAATCTTGTTTTCCACATCTTAGTAATTACATATGTGTAATTTCACTAATTTGATCTGTTGAAGCCTGCCTCGAGATAAAATATATTATTTTACTTTAATATAAATGTTTTTATATAAAGTTTTATTTTTTTATATAAAGGATTAACATGACTGAGAAACAGCATATTGATTGAGATTTACAAAAAATCAAAATAGTCTTGCTATGTGTTTTTGCAAACTCTTGCATAAATATATTTGGTGCATTATGTAGAGTTTATTGAGTGCAAAATTATCAAGTATAAAAGAGGATTAGGAAGATAGTCAGAAATCTTGATATAGTGTAAAAATAACCATATTCTATTATTGTTCTACAGGAGATAAGATGAGTGACATTTGTATGCTAGAGTCTTAAAGACACATGCACTGTCTCTCATCTCCTTAAACCAGGGCTCGTGGCACTTCTCCATCAGTTGCAGTTTATCCCGAGCTATACGACCAGTGTTAGAGCTGGCCAGACACCACGTTCAGATGGCAGGATTTGCAAAGCAACTTCCCATCCAAAGGATAGCATCCGCGCTCATTTGGTTCAGGAGACAGCTGGATGACACAGATCTGCAGGCAATATGAAGGATTGATTAACAGGTGGTCATTAAAGTGTGTCTGTGTGTTATCGTACTTGTCAGGGTGTCCACACTGTGTGCTTACCTCACATCTGTAGCAGTTCTCATGATAGGAGTGTCCCAGGCATTCAACAGTGTAGCTGTCAGTACCATCCTCTTTGGGAATGATCAGCTTGTTACAGTTGCTACACATTGGAGCATATTTCCTTCGTGGAGAATATATAAGGGGAAAGGAAACATTAGGCAGGGAAACTTTATTTACATGACATCTCATAAAGAAACAAGAATGTCTTTACACAGGGTTAAGAGATACATCTAAATGCTGTAAAGCACAATAAAAAGGAAATAAAATCAAATGAATGGAATAAAACTGTTCATACTTGTAGTAGTCCTGTAGACAGTACACTTCTCCAACTTCTCCTTGTGCAAATGCTTGTTCTCCAATTTGCTGTTTACATGTGGTGCAGGTGAAACAGGATAGATGGTATGCTCGCTCCAGTGCACGGATCACGTGATCTGTTATAACCTCCCCACAGGACCAGCAAAGTTCCAGACTGGCCTAAGACACAGATACCAATAGCTGAATGAATACAATACAAATATTTTCCACCATTTAACTTGTTTGTGTCTGTGCAAATTGATTTTCATATTGGAATGAAACCAGTGGGTACTTGGAAGGTTGCATCTGCAACTTTGAACACATCATGCAGTAAAAGCTGAAATGACTTTTACACTTACCTGATAGCAGTCTTCACAGAGTGGGATTCCTGCCTTGTTGTAGTACTGTCTACCGGCCAGGGGAGTGTGACAAGATCTACACTGGAAGCAACCATCGTGGTAAGTCCTGTTTAAGGCCTCTATCGCAGGTTCAGAAAGAGCCACAGGCTTCCGACAGAAGCCACACACCTCTGCATTGTACACAAATATCAAATTCCAAAGCAGGTTATGATAATATGGGGGCTGTCAAAGCAGAGCTGAGTGTGTAAATTTAGATCATGTTACCTTTACTCTCTCTGTCCGTGTCTTGGTTGTTTTTACAGCTCCCATGGGATTGTTCACCTTTATTTAAACCACTAGATGGAGTTTTTGTTTCCACCTTAAATGCAAAATACACAGACAATATATATATATATATACATATATATATATATAAAGATTCTTCCTAAAATGCTGCTAAAAAATACAAATCGTATTTCTCTCTGTTGCTTTTAAAACAACGTCTTCTGCTTGTACGCGTTTATCTGATTCTCCTTTATTTTCCTTTACAGGATAATAATATTCAGTTTTTTTAATGTCATTATTATAACTTAGTAAGCTTGTCATTTTAAGCTCTACCAGTCTTAAGACTTAAGTTACACAAGCAACGTCATAAGGAACAGAGCATAGAAAAAGATAGGCACAAGAAAAATCCATGTTCTGACCTGTACTTTCTTTGTTTCTAGGTAATGATGGGAACAAAAAGCTTGGCATAAAAATATCAGCAGTTTGGAAGGAGCTCTGTTTGTGAAAGCAGAATGTGTACAGTCCATAGAGTTTGTTTGGTCATGTAGTCATATCTAAAACACAGCTGTTCCTCCATCATAATGTGTTTTGCAGATTATCCTTCACAACCACTGCAGAACATAATACAGTATCTGTGAAAGCAGTGGAAAGTTGTAATCCTTCACTGTGGGAAAAAATGACTTGTTGTCTTTAAGAAAACATTACTGAGGAAAATTGGTGCTTGAAACAGAAAATTACGTCAGTGGTAAATATGAAGATACGGGTGATGTAAATGCAAATGTGAATTTTGAGCGATGGCATACCTCTCTGTTGTGAACTGGCTGCTGTTCTGGTGTCAGAGGGGTGGAGAGCTCCTGAGCAGGAGAAAGTGATGCAGGCACTGATTCTTGAGAGAGCACTGATGAAGGTGGTGAAGCAAGAGGAGGGAAGAGCTCTGTTTGGCAAGATAAGGACACTTTAAGACACTTTGTAGTAACAGACACAGAACTATATTTTGATGGTTATAAGTTTCCAGCCAGCAATTTCCTAAAATTCAGGAAAAGCACAAGATCAATATGATACTTGCATGTCTTTTGCATCTTGTATATACAGTTTTCAACTGTAACAGGAAGCCATATTTGTTTTTACATATATATATTTGATAATAATTCTTTTTCCAACTTGATTGCATACACTATGCTGAATTCAGGTGATGTCAGAGGATGGTTAATTGTTTCCAGTTTGAAGATGTATCACCAGTTTCACATTACGTATAACATTGCTGATTCATCAATCACTGCCAGCACAACCAGACATTTAGTCTTCCTAGTCAAAACCTCTCTGCTATATTACTCAAAATGTAACTCTAACGCCAGGTTCTGCTGTGTTACGCAAGAAGCAACCAATGTGGACTTGAGCCACCAGCCTCCTGCTCAGATAGAGTACTGGACTACAGAGGGCTCACTGCATACGCTAAGGTTTTCTTGTCCTCTGTCCCAACCAACACTGATCCAAGTGGCATCTTTTAATGCAATATATTACATTATTATTTGTGCGGCTCTATCTGGAACAACAAGCAGCTATTTTCCACATATGCAGTTGTAGGCTACTATCCAGGATCTATAACCAGGTACAGGTCCTCATCAGTATGACACAACTCACACTAAAGGTCTGGAAAGAAACAAAACCTCATTTGTATCTTTGGAGGATATTAACCACCTCAATGACTGATTCAAAAATGAAGTTTCTAGTTAGTTTGAGACAGGTGATAGTAGTTGGGCCCTGATGCGTTCAGTTACCTACAGCATTGGGTCAATTCTCTGTTTGTCCTTTGCACTAGCTCCTAGATCAAAAAGAGACTTTGTCACAAATACCTGCAGCAGCTCTGTTGTCTTCTTGCAGCTTTTCTCTGCTAGGTCCAGGTTGGACAGTTTTGGGACACGACGGGTCTGAAGTTCGGTCTGTAGTCCCTGCATGAGTCTGGTCTTTGCTGTCTACATTACGGTGGGACTCAAAGGATGAGTGGTCCTCTTTCTTCCGTCTGGGGGTGAGGATGCTGTCACTTGGGCTGTGTTGAACCGCAGGGTGGTGTTTCTCTCTAGCTGGGGCACTGTGAGCTTGGAGGGTGGGCTGCTGCTGTGTCACAGTGGCTCGGTAAGGAGAAGCCAGAGTGATGAAGACAGAGGACACCATCCTTTTTGGTGGAGCTGCTGATGCCATGACCGCTTGCAACATTGAGTGTTTTAGGATCCTGTGTAAAAGGACAATGGCAGAGTTGAAACACATCATAGACTTAACATCATACCCGATATGTCTTAGGCAACTGTGTATAGGAATCAAACGTTTTAGGAGCAAACATACTACTTTATCACTATCATCTCAATAATATTAAAAGTGTACACACCCTCTGAGTCAACACTGAGGGAGTGCTCACTCTCACTTCACAGAGTTAAATTCACACACTCACAGCTCTCATTATCCATAATGAATGGTTTTAGAGGCAGAAAGCACAAATGTGAATCATCTGTTTCCTTTAACCCCACTCACTCTGGCTGTGAGCTGCCATTACATACCTGGGAGAAAATGTGGTGTGAAGGCAGCGCTCTCTTTTTCTTCTTTCTCCTTCTCCGTTCTGTATCTCAAAACCGCTGGTTTGTTTTCCTTCCTATAAGCTGCCACAGTGAGAAGACTTTACTCGGGCAGAGAGGGCGACTATCTGCAGAAGGCCACTCCTTTTCCTTCTGCACCTCCCTCCCCAGCTCTCTTGACCGTCGACCCCTCCTCCTTCTCTGGCTGAATGACAATACCACCTCCCTCCCAACCGTAAAAGGTGAACAGTTAATCTCAGGCAGTAAAAAACATGACACATTCATGCACTATGAAAACATGGCAGGCTCACACACTCACACACACACACACACACACACACACACACACGGGCGTGTGTGCACGTAGACACGCTCATGCTAAGTCATGCAACACTTGTGCAATCTTACCCACAGCACACAGCCTTTCAGCAAACGCAAATATACAGTATGATAAAGTTGCTCAGAAGGTTTTCGCCCTTAAATAGACAAGTGCAGACACACAGACACCTCCCACGTCTTTATCTGCTTTAGCATACCAGCAGGATGGGACTGTACCTGCCTTTTGTAGCAGCTCTCTATCTCAAACTGTCCTCTTTCTCTTTCCTGTGCAGCTCTGCCTTATTGTTCTGTCAGCTTTATTTTCCCTACCTCCCTCATCGAGTCTGCCTCCTTTTTTCTTCTCCCTCTTTCCTTTTTCCCTTCCCCCACTACATTATATCACTTGAGCCTTGACTCACCATCAGTGTCTCATGGCATTGCTTCCATTTGTGTCTCACGGACATCCAGAGCAGAACACCCCGTCTGATTAAATGTGGAGGACTTCATCAGAGGCTCCTGGTGAAGCTTTTGTGTTCAACTGTACAGGAGCAGCAGCATTGCAGCGCAATGAATCAGGGCATTGTGCAAGAGGAGATGTTGGTATATCAGGAGAGGGGGGAACAGTGAGTGAGATCTGCGAGAGCTATGAAAAAGCTGCTTTGTTGTTTTTGCTGCCCTCCTCTACACAGACTATAAGCAATATCAGGTTTGCTTATCAGCAAATATTGTTTCTTGAACAGGGGTCTACTCCCTTCCTAACAATCAAAGCGGCGGATGGTGTGAGAAACCAAACGCCGAGTAAAACCTGGGGAAGAGAAGTCAGGCGGGAATGTGGGAGAGAGGGTTAACAGGAGATGAGGACAGTGATGGGGGTCTCTGTTGTTCCAGTTCTGTGGAAAGGAATGCTGCAGTGATGTCACAGCTGCAGGAGGGAGCATGCCTACTAATGACACAATCCCCAGACCTCCATGCTCCCCCCTGTCCCCCCAACAGGCCAAATCCTCATGAAACCCTCTGAACCTCTTCACTGCTTCTAACAGCATGACTTTTCAGTTTACTCTCAAAGATTACAGTACTTTTACTCATTACCTTACTTCAGTCATCAGTTTAGACAATTTGCTAGACGTGCAAGACAAAAGTGGAAATGAAATGAAATGAGGGAAAAGGAACAGGAAGAAACACAGGAGATAGGAAAAACAACAATTGCATGTTCACAGTTACGCTCGGTGGTGATTTTCTAACTGTAAACATCTGCAAGGGGTGGAGAAAGAAAATGTTACTTTACCCAACTTTACCCTGCACTGAAAATGACTCCAGAAAAAGTATAGAAGTCGCTTTTTTCTAGATTGTTTTAAGCAACAGTGCAAACTACTTTAGCAATAAAGTTGGAAGTCTTGTGAGAAACAAATCATTTAGGAAATGCTGCAAATCTAAGCATCACAGACACAGGCCATGAGAATCTGACTTTCAGTATCTAATAATTACAAAGAGCCTACATTTCCCACAATACAAAAAATCTAATGTCTGTCATTAGACCACCCTGCCACCTACATACCTGCTTCTTTAAAACTGCACACATTAATACAGACATAGATCAAACCCACAATGAGCTTCACTTGATGAGGTTGCCAGAGCCTTTTTCATTAAAGAAGATATTAAACAGCTGTTCACTGATAGAGTTGGACCTTCTCTGACACATTACATTATTCATAAAGGAATCAGAATCTAGTTAAGCTGAAGTTATATTAATGTATGGAAATCAGCATCAGAAAGCATCAAAACTCCAGCAAGGTGTACAGACTTTTTGAAAGAGCTCCAGCCAAAAACAGAAAACATGCTTTGTACAGAACATTTAATTCAGTTTATCACTATTTTTACAGGTTTGTCTTCTATTACATGGAGTGGAGTTAGATCAGCGTACATGCAACATCACAGCAAAGTAAAACGATGACTCACATTTAATGACTCACATTTGCGGAAGCTTTTTAATTTTCTCAGCACAGTATCTTGAATCTTCCCGTTAAGTCAGGAGAGAAAACAGCAGCTGCCATATGGTGTAAAGTTACAAACTCCTACTTTAAGTCTTTACTGTGTTTTGAGACAGCTGTGAGATTCAGTAATATCAGTACACAATTAGTGCCATAAAGCAAGGCCACAAGTCATGGAAATATTGAATATTAGTGTATAGTCACTGGTATGTGATCAGCTGTTGATGGATGATGTTTTCCTTGTGAGTTTCCTTATTTTGTGACCGGAGCTTTGTTCATAACTCGAGCTTATGTCTTCTTCATCCTAGAAATTAAACATAGAAAATAAATGTAACTTTAACAAAATAAAGCTTTAAAATACACCAATACAATGGTAGAATTTGTGTAGAAATGACAGTTCCGGACCTCTAACACAGCTTCCACCAGGTCCTGAGAAGGCAAAAGGCAGACAGCTTCACCCAGGAAAGTGATGAGGACGTGAAGGACATCAGACCAGTCTCCCACTGTCAGCATGAGGACTAGTAAGGCTCCCAGTCGCCGGACTGCAGTTTGTAAGAGGGTGTCGGTACCAGTCTGACGATGCTGACTCTCTGCATAAAATGTTTAAAAAGTTACACTGTTTGTTTTTTGCAGGAATTTGGTTTGTGTTTTCAAGTCATTGATAAGGTTTTGTTTTATATGCACTGCTTTTAAATGGCTACTTTAAGGTCTCATTGATACTACTAATGCCCTCCTGGAGTAATTATTAGTTAGTGTTGTCTCTTTTGGTATTTATCACTATTTATTGCTGACCAAACTAATCCTAATCTAAACTAATTCTATCTCTAGAAGATTTAACTTTACCACACAGCTGCCCTGACCATCACCTGGAATATACACCACCAGTGCAGTGTAGCAGAGAGTCAGTGGAATCCAAAACTTCAGAGCATCCTTCTGGGCCAGAAATTGGTCATAAACCGTAGCGGTGGCAGCCACAGTTGCTAGAGCAAAAGCCAACACAACCACCCTTTGCAGTGAAGCCAGTATGTTGTGTCCGGAGGTCAGGAGGCTGATGCATTTCCCACAGTAACGCTCTCTGCTATGCAGTGGGTAGAGTTTGGCCACATGGTTCCACAGCCTGTGACTGACGCTTGCCAGTGCCCAGCTGAGAGCAGCTGCCAGAAACAAACTGAGGGAGGTGTGGGGAGCCCCCTGATGGAGGAAGACCATAGTACAGACGAGGCCACAACCCAAAGAAAACTGGCACTGGATGAGGAGGAGGTCTGTGCCTCTGACATAAGCATCCTGGGTAAAGATAGATACAGGAACAAGGAATGAAATTGATCTGTTCAGGGTTAGAAAATCTATGTAGAACAGAGAAACAAACACTGAACGTGCACCCTGAAACAGAACTAAACTAAATCAAAGTCTTATCAGCTAGTCTGGTCACATGTTTGAACACATCACCAGTCCTGCTGAGGTCCAGGTAGTGACAGCTCTGACAGTAAACTCCAGCACTATGAGAGAGCAAACCCTGGATCCCACCAGAGACAGGAGAACAGACAGGAGCCAGAACTGGAGCGTTGTTCTCCAGTGAACTGTCAGAGCACTGCTGGGTGAGGACGACCTCTGTTTACTTTCAGATTCGGAATAACTATGTGGGGAAAATAAATTGAGAATAACTTTATTTCTCTTTGCTATTTGATCATTTTAGTAATTTCTTATTTTCAAGCAGCCACTCACTTGCATGTTTGAATGAAATAATAAACTCTCATCAGGTTGTACAGTACTGATATTCCACATGCACCTACGAGACCTTTGAACACAAAAAACACAATCAAAATTATTCAGTCAAACAACTACTTAACGCTGTGTTGAGAATTTAGAGTTAATGAATTAGCTTTTTTTGACACAAGGAAGAAAAACCAGTCAACTGACCTTGGAGAAAACATTCAACAGGGTTTGAAAAAAAAGGCGTCCATTCAGAAGTTCCCAGGATCCAGGAAAGGAGAAGAAACATCTCTATGTTTTCACAAGGACACAAACAAAAGAACTAATCTCTCACTCATGCTACCTCAATCTGAAGAACAAGTCGGTTTACGCTAAATTCCTGAGATCCAAACAGTAGGTAAAAATTTGGCAAAGGTTAAAGTTCACATTGACTTCACTTCTTTGTGCTTCAGTTCCAAGGGTCAAATGTGATTTGTCTCTGGGTCAATCTAATCAATATCAAAATGAAACAGGCTGGACGTCTTCTTAAATAGATGATTGCGTTTTCAGAGTGGTCAGACAAATAAATAATAATAATAATAATAAATAAATAAATAAAAACCACACTTTGCTTCCTGGCCTCTTAGATATCTTGTATTTCAAAGACACACCACGTGTGCCACAGAGGATACAAAAGCAAATTAATCAGCAAGTACAAACCTTCTCATCACACAATTCTCTTTACATTACAGATAAGTCAACAAGAGTTAGCATTAAACTGTGACAGACAGAAGACACACTACATTAAAAACATAGAATTGACTCTAGGTCTTGTGTTTTTTTAATAATCCAGACTTCTTCAAGTCATCAGCACTACGTTTCAGATCAGTGAAAGCCGGAGTGATTCCATTTAAAGTCATCATTTGAGGTATTTTAAAGTAAACCTGATAGTTCCTCAACATGCCTCTCTGTAACTTGTGTCCATTTTAATCAAGTCCCTCTTGTTCATTCATCGTTATGGCTTCTTGGGACAGAATGACCCTCATGAACTAAATCAATAATTTGACATTTTAGGAAATCGCTTTCTGCCAAAGAGCTAGATGAGAAGATTGATACAGCCAGCAGTTGCTTAGCTTAGTGCAAAGACTGGAAACAGTGGGAAACAGCTAGCCAGACAGGAGAGTAACATCAATCTACTCATCAATGAAAGCCAATAGGTTTATCTTCCAAAATATTTTGTTTTTTTTTTAATCAGGCTTCATTAATCCATGGATCAGCTTGACAGCAGTCCAGGTATTTTAGCTCCTCTCCTTGCCGTGGTTGTGCTTCATTGCCCGCTGCCTCATCAAATCCCAGAACAGCATGCTGAGCACTGTGTGAGGGGCCAAGCGCAGGAAGACAGGTCCCATTCCTTTATACAACCCCAGCAGGCCCTCAGCCTGGCACACCTTCAGCATGCAGTCTGAAAAGCCATGGTACAGGCGACCCTGGACGACAGACAGAGAAAACAGTGAGCCTCCCTAACTTTCAGTTTTGAAGTTCACACGGAACATTTAATCTTTTACTATATTATTTATTTAAAGAGACTTTTTAAGCTCACCCTGCGAAACTCATCCACTGGCTGGTTGTAGAGTCTCGTGCTGATGACATCAAATGGTGTCATGCTGATGGCCACGGCGACACCACTGATCATGGCAGCTATCAAAGCGGCGAGCCAGCTGTTTGAACTAAACCACTGTGGGGAAAAGATAAAATATGTGATGACAACCGTTCACTTTCATGTGCAGGGTTTCATGTGAATTGTTTCTAACATCCACCTGGGAATGTGTCGCCCAGTCCTTGGCCGTGGTGAAGGTGGCCAGTTGCGCAGCTGATCCAACCATAACTCGAGGCACGGCCCCATTCACACCCCTCCAAAGACCAATCAAACCTTCTCTTTTATAGATGGTGACAAAGGCATCAGACACCCCCTGAAACACGAAAGCACTTTAATACATGATCCAATAACATGTTTTTTAACTATTGTGTGCTGGTGGTACAGTATACTGTAATAAACGGTTTCTTCCTTTTTGGGAACTATCTGCTAATTTATTAGAAAATATATGCGTACAGTGTGACCCTCAGTTAAATACGAAGTAGTCTGCTTATGACAGACATTTCATGCTGTGTGTATGAAGGTGTATTTATGGTATAGAGGCCTCTGGATTTCATAACTGGTGCTATATTTTCTGTCTGTGTTTTTATCCATCTCTCTAAATGTCTTGTTCTGCTAATATTTATTCTAATTAAACAGCCTATGTGTATGGCAGAATATATACATAATAACTGTACAGATGAATGTTTACACTGTGCTATTGCTACCTTCACTACCAAAGTATATGAGTACCTACTAAATGTACTGATGCGTCTTACTTTGAACGTGTTCGTCTTACCAGGTGGTTATGCTGGTGACCTACTGCTATGGCCTCCATAGTTTGAGCCTGCAGATGGGTCTTGACCTATGAAGTACATGCAGTACACAAGGTTTTAATGTGTATTCAGGTTTGCACAGCAGACTGCTCTGCAGAAAATGAATCCAAGTGCGGGCAAACCCAGACATGTCACCAAAGTTGGATAACCGGAGTGCCCGTGTTGTGTAACAATTACAGGTGACTCTGTTAATGTTCACAAGGTGTCAGTTGCATAACAAGTACTTTGCAACAATGTTGTCTAAGAATTTCTCCAGCGATTAATTTTCATGAAATCATAATGATCAAACTCTCTGATCTTACTCCTGCTTTCTTTATTCACATCATGGAACCAGAAGATACTGTATATTTTAGGCAGCTGTGGCTAGGTTGAAGCAAAGTGCAGGGTATTTTTAGTGATCTAGATGTAGGCAAACATGTCATCACACAATATTGTCTTTCAGCGATGATGCAAAAGATGGTTTAAAATGTAATACTGACTGACAGACGAGGCTGAAAAACAACAACTCTACTTTATGGTGACACTTGAGGATGGTGTGAGTAGTAGAAAATCTTCAACTTAATTGATCTCACCTTATTGATTAAATCTTTTTTGACAAACTAAACTGAGTGGCTCCTGGGTGCGTTTGGCACAGGGACAGATGGGTAATGAAGTGATATATTAATTACCAAAGCGGATGTGTGTAAACTCAGCTTCAGACTAATACTGTCTATGACTAACCTGACTCCACCCATGTAAAGTACGTTTGCCCTACAAGTTCTCCTGCACGTATCCTTTAATGTCCTGCTGTATCATATAACGTTTGTCTAATTGTGTCTGATTTGGAACAATTTTGAACACATCTTACTTTATATGGTTCTACACGTCTGTAGGCACGTGTAACATAACAATATAAAGTAACAGTCCGTCTCTGAATGTGTTAACGTAACATAAGGTTTTGTTGCTGTAGATTATTTGGAGGAAGGTGACCATACTGGCTCCATTAATGGTTTGTCTACCAGGATACAGCTTTGATTGGTGCCAACATTAACTGGTTTCTGTAAATATCTCCATAAAAAGTGTGTTAAACAGTAACCTTCTGCAAATTATGCTGATTCTTCAGAACACAATTACTCTGATCTTCCTGTAAGTCCCGTCAGTAGTTTGGCTGTTGATTAACTGATTTTCTTTATCATGTTACAGTGTGAGGCTGAGTGTGCAGAGTGTAACCTAATCAGATGATCCACTGTCGATGGCACACAATGGTACATGTTTTGACCTTGTGCATACAAACAGACACTTTACAACAGACAAAATGGCTGACATGCAATATTAAAGGCATACACTTTAAATATATCCATAATGTATATGTGCATACGAGATTGGTGTTCTTTAAAATGTTGTATAAATGATGTATCTAAATATATTGTAATTGGCAACAATATAAATTTACCAACAAATGTAACAACTAATTGAATCAAAACTTCCACACAAAAACATTTCATTTTCATTTTCTTTAGTCAATTGAAAACTTCATTAAACCTACCAGGTAGGCTGGTGAGGCGATGAAGGCGCCCAGAGCTCCGGCTCCAGCCCCTGACAGCAGACATCCCCCGGGGCATGACGTGATACCCAGAGTTTCACAATAGGAGTAGGAGCCCAGCCTCACGCCATTCATCACACCCTGATAGATCAGCCCAACTGAGAGTCCCTTCTGCAGGCCCCGGAGCCCATCTGTGCGGCCCACCAACCAGAGGGCTTGCAGGACTCCGCGGTAGTGTCTCTGATAGGATCCCCGTGCACGCAGCTCTCCTTGGAGCTGCAAACGAGTCTTTACAACCTCCAGAGGATTGGTAAACACGCAGGCTGCGCAGCAGGCAAGAGCACCCAAAGCGAAGTCCAGAGGAGGCCACACAGCTGGACGGGGCGGCGAGGGCCCGAATACCCCAAGGGGGACAGCGGACACAGTGGATGCCATACTGTGAGAAGGCTGTGCACCAGGCACAGACGCTTTGGGTGAAGTTTTCAGCAGCTGAGCACTGGTCATCCCGAAAAAACAAGCTACACAGTTCGTCCTGTTGTTCCTTAATCATGTAAACAGGGAGAGTGTGTTGTATTTGGAAAAGAGCAAAAACAAATACTATCAGCTTTTGTGATAACTCATTTAAGATCCCACATGACACTGAAGGTCAGCGTGCTGCTCTGGTGTCGTCCTGAAGTGAGTTTCATAAGCTTCCATGACTGAGGTCCCATCTGCAAGAGAGTGTATTCATGTTAAAAACAAATGTATTTGCAAGGTTCATGTTTGCAAAGGCTCATATCATGGCACAGTTGTCATGCATCAGGAGAAACACATACAGTCTCATTGTCTTCCTGTCACTCAGGCTGTGCCCACATAACAGACATATTTTAAACCTGACAGAAAATAATTCAGGAAGTTAAACTCTAAAGTTTGAACACACGGAAATACAACAGTGCACCTGAAAATGCAAAGCAGCTTGTTTCAACCAGTAAACCAAACGTTAAAGGATGGAAAAGAGAATTTTAGACACAAAAACTGTTACACGTCACTTCTGTCCACTTCAAACACTAACACACAATTGCAGGGACAAACACAGCACTTCAGATAAACACACTCACGGAGAAAACTACTTTCATGTGCCTTTCGAAAAGTTAAAAATTATACCTGGAAAGTGGTTCATCATTCAGAAACTCAGTGTTCAGTGTTTCTATGCAGCTCCATTCTTCCTCTCTGCCCCATCACTGTAAACATGTGTCCTCATTGTCAAAGTCTCCTCCCACGGATTCCAGCCAGAGCCAATACAGTTTCAGTCCTGCCTGCCATCTCACGATTTCCCCGAGCGAGCACGAATCACACAGCTTTGCTCTGCGGCTGGCCCCCGCTCTGGTCCTATAGCAGCTCTCTGGGTAAAAGGTTATCGTTGGTCCAGAGGGGGGTGGGGTGGAGTGTCTGAAGGAAGAGAGAGCTGGATCCAAATCTAGAAATAGGCGCAGAAACGAGGTTACTCTGCCAGAGATAGTATGGATGATCTCAGCAACACAACAAACAAACAAACGGGTTTGTTTTCACTTACACATCATTTGATTAAAAGTTGTTCTAGAAGCATAATTGTTTTAGAGATATTCTGACCACAAAACTAATTCAGAAAACAGAGAGATAACGTGATATAACTACATCTTCATAAGCATTTATTGTGATATGTTTTTACTATAAACTGCATTAAGAATAAATGTTATTTGCAGTCACAATGACTCATCAATGTGACCTTTGCTGTTTGTGCTGCATGTAAAAGAGCCACTAGAGGCTGCTGTGCTGCAGCCCTGTGGAGCACAACTCCTCCAAAAACCAGCTAACTTCCCATCACCCTGAAACCAAATCCCGCTCCTGAGACTTCAAAATTTCTTCCTGACCTAGGAGCAGAAGTAGTTCAATTAGCAGCTGTTCAGCAGCTTTCTATTGTTTCCTATAGTTTTCCTCAACAGATGAGGTTTGCTGAGTTGTTCAATGTTCAAACTTTAAAGAATTTCTATTGATGCAATGAAGGGTCATAAGGACAGAAAGGCTGTGCGTTCACAAGAATAAAAATAAATTTGAATTATGATTTCTTTCAGAATTAAGAGTGACTAGGCAATATAATTATTACAAGATCTCATAATAACCTCTTTATGGTCAGAGTTGGTTGTGTGACAATAACAGTGTTACAACTCACACTGTAAATAGTTTAACAGATAAAAACTCCAATGTACCAAAATTTCACGTGTGAAATTAAATTCTGTATCTGAATTTAATTAATCCAACTTGAACTACTTGACTTTATGTTAACACGACTTGAAACGTTATTGAACTTGACTTGAACTGGAAACTATTGTAATGCCCTAAACCCTTTAATTTAAATAGTTGTTTTACATTTTGATTTCATAATTGGTAACTCCAATTTCCAATTTTTATTACCAAAAAGGACAGTTTAAAAGAAAAGGCATACAACATCATGTAATCTGACTGAAGGCTCCAGAGCAGCTCGCTACTAATGGACCTGTTAGCCAACAAATACAGTGATGTTTCCTAGACCACGCACACAGGATTAAAAAGAATAGCACTCGCAGCGCAGACATGGAGGCCTTTATTGTTTAACTATGTTTATTGTACAGTGCCACATCTCTTACCCAACATGGCCCCCAGCACACATTAGTCAACAACTTTTAACCACCACGGTGCACACCTAACACACTCACACACACACACACAAAACACTCACACTGTTTTCAATGTAAACATTGCAGGCTTAAAGAGTGATACAAAAAGCAAGGTAGTCGTCGACAGTTTCTGTCAACAGCATCCGTTCTTCCACGGTTTGTCACTTTCAGAGTTCAGAGGAGAAAAACAGAATTGTTATTGTCTAGTTGATCACCTTCTGGGGAACAACTAAATAATGTCCTGTTCACTCTACTCACCGCAGTCACACACACAAACTCACACCGTCAGGATTCTCATTCAACCAAATGTTTTTTTTTTTTTTACCAAAGTGTAGTTAAAGTGTTTTATTTTGAATGCTTGCAGTAGGCAGAAGGGAGAATAGTGAATTTTTGAAGTGGAACATCTAACAATAATTATGTTCTTTTCCCATTAATACTTCCAAAAGGAAAAAGGCCTTGTGTGTCAGTTCCCTTGTGTGGTCACAGGTTGGAGCGTCTCTCCCACCTGGAGCTGCATTACCTTTTAGCACGTACAAAGTACAAGGCGTTGGTTTTAGGGTAGTACTTCACATTCTGTTTTTTGTCCATGAGGCCCCCAAATATGATGAGCTCTCCCCTGCCCTGTACCACAGTGTGAAGGCTGGTCTCTGGTGGCCCCGTAACTGCAGCTGGGGTCCCATTCCCATAAACTCTCCAGGACACCACCCCAGCAGATTTGGCCCGGGACACATCCAGCACATACATCTGCATGGGTTTGCAGTTGAGAGACTGGTACAGAGGTTTTCCTACGTTCAGGCTCTGCGGTGGGTGATGGCCGAGACGCCGTGCAATAGGTGGTATAGCATGTCCATCAGCCCCAGCAGCCTGTGGTGGGCTGGAGGATGATGACGGAGGGGTTCCAGGCGGACCTGCTCCTCCACCACTTCCTGCTCCAGGAGAAGCTCCTTGTGTATGAAGGGAAGACGATGACGACGAAGAAGGTAAAGATGAGGAAGACCTGTTTTTCACTGCCTCCAGACCTCGTCGTAAGGCAGCAGGGGACACTGCTCCTGGGGGAGTGTGCGGGGAGCCTGAAGGAGGTGTATGCAGGCCATTGGTGCTGGGCACCTCAGGGTGGTGAGAGGCAGAAGGGGGAGACTCCCAGCCATAGTCTGTGGAGGCAGGCAGGTGAGGGCGAGAGGGAGGAGATGCAGCCTGAGCTGGGCTGGTACGAGGTGAAGGAGAGGATCCATTTAATAACTGGGATAGTGGAGGGAGAGGGGGGCTGTCTGGGCCTTGTGAAGGAGATTGCTGCTGGGATGAGGATGGACTTCCATCTCTGGCACTTCCTCTGGCTGTAGGCCGAGGTCTCAGTGTGCCCCATCGACCATTTACACATGGAGCCTCTTCAACAGCTCCCAGGACAACACCAGCAGCCCCGCTTCGAACAGGGGACTGAGAGCGCAAGGAAGGCGGTTCAGGGCCCAGAGGGGCAGGGGTGGCACTTATGGGGGAGGGCCGGGAGTTAAGACTTGGGCTGAGCGGTGCACGGCCAGATGGAGCCTGTGAGAAAACCACCACACACTGGCCCACCTTCAGGTAAATAAACAAGGTGAAAAAAAGACAAAGACACATTAGTGGTGCATTTCAAACATCCACACACACCACTGACAGATAAAAGAGGCACTCACCCTACAGGCTGGATGACACCAAAGCTCCGGCGCTCCATGGTCCTCGTTTTCTACCTGCAGCTGCTGCCACCTCCAAGGTGGTGCATCCATATGAAGGAGCCAGGCATCTTTAAGGAGCTGTAAAAAAATAAATAAAGAAAGAAAAAATAAAGAAAAAGAAAAAGAAAAAGAAAAGGATAAGTCAAAACTCACGAAAAACATTTCCTAGGAGATTCAGACATGTTCTTGTCGTGTTGCTGGAAAAAAGTTTAAAAAAGAAACTTACTGCATTAGGGCCACCACATCCGCCCAAGATGAGCAACGTCTGATCATCAATCACGATCTAACAGGAAAACATTTATCGGTTATCACTTCAGTTAATATGAGATGTGTAAGCAGTGGCTTCTGAAAACACTTTTTCACAATAACAAACTGGAGTAGGGAAAGCAGTCTTACTGAGTAAACAAAATGACTAGAAAACACTTTGTTAGACTCACTTAAAATCAATCAACAGACAGTATCGTGTAGCTTAAATCAATGAATGAATCTTTACCTGTGACTGGCCTCCTCGTGGGTGGGGTGATGGGCCAGATATGGGTGGTTTGGACCAGGACCACTGTTCCAGATCCAGAACCCAGACTTCATTACTCCTGATCAGAAACAAGTAAAGGCAGAACAACATGATGTGATGATGTGTGACAGCTTTTCTAATACACGTCAAACTGTGCATTAGAGAAATTTAAGACTTAAAGGATGAGACTGGTGTATTTTTCTCTTTCTGAGAACATCTCAAACTACAAATTAGTGATCCTCACCACTACATTAAGTGCCATATTTCTTCATTACAAAAGCAGGGCCCACCTTTCATCAAAAAAAGCTCCAAATGCTAAAAATAGTTTTTATATAGCTTTTTATAGCCTCTGAAGTAAGGTCAACTTTTTTTAAAGGCTGCTCTGCTAACTGCTTGAGGTTTGGCTTACAGTTCCACAAACTTATTATGCATCAGACATTTCATACATATGATATGATGGATTCGTTCAACAGCACTTGTCTGAGCTAGAGTATTCACAAGAAGAATATGTCAGAGACATGCTGTGGGAGAGACAGAGCAATAGCTGAGCATCATAACACAGAAGCCTAAACCAAGTTGTGAATAAATATAACTGGCTGATGCCATATTATTGGAGGTCAAGCATTTTTGCTACCCAATCATCTCAACCAGTTGCAGATTATGAATTTAATATGCAATACATGCGTTTCCATAGCTAATAAAAATGAAATAATGTTCATACATTTGACGTGCTCCTAATGATCCCCCAAACACCACCATGGTGTTTCCAATTACAGAGGAAGAGTGCCCAGCCATAGGAGGAGGTCCATGTGTTGTGACTATACAGTTCCACCTGAACAGAGTAAAAAGAAAGTCAAAATAAAATGATTACACATTAAAAAGTAAAAATAAAATGCACAAATTCTAGCTCCCAGCACTTGAGTGTCTCTCACCAGTTCTTTGAAGGAGAATAGGTGTGGATTTCATCAAAAAATCTTTCTGGTTGGTGCAGTGGGTATGGACTGGGGCGAGTCCAACCCCCAAAGAGGACTAACAAATCTTTGTGCATCACTAAAGTTGCTCCAGCTTTAGGAGATGGATAAGAGCCTATAAGAGAAAAAGATTACTTATAATAAATATTTGCTTAATATGCAGAGGTTCATGGTGTGCATGTGTCTATAAATCTTTAATTCAATGAACTCCAACATAATTGAGTGGAGAAGAACAGTGATAGTCCAAAAAAACTAGCTCACTCCTAGTAGTACTACTTATTTTGGAAACAGAAGTGGAAACAGTAGAATGAAATGGAAAGCATTGCAGTGTTCAGTGTTTCTATGCAGCTCCATTCTTCCTCTCTGCCCCATCACTGTAAACATGTGTCCTCATTGTCAAAGTAAGGTTTTTCCAAATCACTTGATGAAGAACACCACATTAACAATAATTTCATGAGGCCCCATACTAAGTCTGACACTAAAGGCTGCTTGTGGAGGTGATGCACAGTTCCAACCCTTAATCCTTAACGTGCAATTTCATAAAAGACAACCACCTCTAAACTTACTGCAATGAAATGCAAGCACACCCATGAAAACACATTACAGCAATCTCATTTCACCTCATGTTTTTTTTGCCACCTCCTAAACCTGTTTAGCTTCTGACTGCTCTATTCACAAACTGTTGGCATCTACATATAATCCAAGTAAAGTTACTGTTTAACCAGAGCTACATACTGTAAAAAAAGAGTCTCTAATACTTCTACTGTGATCATACCTGAGGCTAAAGGACGGATCCACTCCTTGCTGTTGAGGTCTAGTCTCCATAGATCATTGAAGGCAGCATTGCAGCTACTCTGAGTGCAACCCCCAAACACGTACATGGATTGGTTCAGGTCATAATAACACGCACCTGCAACCAAAAGAAACAAAAATTAGTCACTACAATTAAAAACTAACTTCAGCAAGTGTTTCACAACTTCCTAGTTCATTCCTTGTTGTTTTGACCACTGTTTCCAGTCAGATGGAAGATTTTTCCAAATCTGTGAGCATATGCAGCCATTTACAATAAAGTTGCTGGAAAAGTTTGATCCTAATTTAAAACAACTGTAATTCAAAATGGCCAATGTTTACAAATCAATTACCTTTAACATCAAGAAACATCTGACACTATATTCAAATTATTACAAACTTGTTGTTTAGAGATAAAGTTTTACTTTAGTAAATTCAGCTACTGCATATTATATTTAACCTGTAGAATTCATTTTTTTATTTTGTTGTAAAGCTCAAAAGAATTCCTTCTGCTTGTGTGTGAAGGGAAGAGAATTCAAATTGAAAAGCTGATGAATAAGGGTTTGGAATAGCTTGAAAACATAAACATGGCTGGGTGTTGCCTCCAAAATGTGAACACACTAAATCTATTTTAAGCTCTGAAGAAAGCACACTAGTGCTGAAATGTTAGCTTATGGAATAGGCTGGGCTGCTTTGGTGTCTCTCTTTTTTTGCTGGTTTGCTACATGTAATTATTGCAAAGTATCTGAACACATTAAGAGTTTTAAACACTGCAACAAAGAAATGTACTGTAGTTTCTCTCCAGATAATATAATACATTTGACTTAAGAGCTGAACACAATATGCTTTCAATCGATTACCATATTGGTCTGGATATTTGAATGTAAAATAACATAAAAACAGCAAAATACATTAATGAAATTGTTCAATTGTGTTCAACCATTTATTCTCCATATGAGACAAAACTCTCCAATTCCTAAACAAACTATATATAACTACTTTTGAAGTTTTAATTATAATTTGCTGTATATCGTTAAATTTAACAGAAATTCATACAATGATAAAAAAAGTTTAGTACAATATTACTAGAAGGTCACGGTACACAGAAGCACTAATCACTACCACCTTAGACAAAGATTAAACACAGACAGAGCCAAGTCAAGAGTGAGACTCAAAAGCAAGCTGAACAAAAAGCGGTTCTGGTCCATGTTTTAATCCTAACCATGACATTAAGACAAATATTTAACAGTAGAAAAACAAACGGTGAAGTCTACTCCGGCACACTGTAGAGGGAAGTACATTGAAGTTTTAATAGTTTTGCTCTGTTTACAAAAGGTTCTCTTCCTCCAAAGTCTGGCAACAATGTGGTACATTGCTGTCAGCTAAAAAAGAAGCAACTTCTGTCACTTAGAATAAGGCAGCTCAGTATGAATGCTTACATTTATTTATCTACCAAACTAGACTCCTCGAGTGTTTCCTGTAATCATATCACCATTTCTGCTGAGTCACTCATCACGTCGGATAGCCAAAAGCAAAGAGTAGAATAAAAATCAAGGTCAATCCTGAGATTGCACAAATGTTTACATCCAAATAATCAAACTACAGGCTGCTGCCTCCCTCATACACACCTACACAGGAGCTCCCACTCTCTCTGAATACAGGTTTTACTAGTCTTGTTCTTGCCTGTTTATTAAGCATTATTTAATGTTAATGTTCAATAACATTTCAACCATTTAAAACGTTCCAGGTTACAGCTTAGAGTAAATGCCTTCAACAATTTAAAAAGTCTGTTCCTCTTCTCACAGTTCCCGTATCAGACACTGTCCTGTTATCTAAAGTTACAGATAAAATGAGAACTATTCCCTCAGATCTCGTGTCTGTCTTTAGCATCACTGACATTTCTTTGCGATGTTTCCCGAATTGCATTACCTTCAGGGAAATTGCGAGAACAGATGGCAGTCAGTGCAGAAACAAGCCAAACACAGAGGGCAATAAAATGAGCATAAAAACCCAACTCCATCTGGATGAAAAAAAATTTATATTTAACTACATAACACTAAATAAATTGTACCAGAGTTTTGCATCATCTCTAAATTTAAGATCTTATCAAAAATAATAACATAAAAAAAGAAGAAAAAAAAATCACATTCAGGATGTTTTAAGATATTTCAAGGAGTGTGGATACCTTGTATTGCCCCTGCAGTTTTGAGCCCATCAGCTACACAGTGGTCTATTTTCAGTGTTATTGGAGACCATGAGATAACTAAATGGATTAGGTGTCTGATGTTGCTCTTTTCATGAAGGACTAATCTCATACAGGGCATTTTATCTGCTGTACCCTGGACTCATAATCTGATCCACAGCTAAAATTGCTTTAAAGCATTTCGAGGTACAGTACTTGGATTTGAGCTACTTTGAGTTTGTTGGGAAAAAGTGGTATCAGTCAATCAATCAGTCAAACTTATTTTAAGATAGAACATAGTAAAGTAATGTCTACTAACTGTGTGAAAAGCGCTGCGTTATAGGGGTTCCGGGATATGGGTATGTGCGACTTTCCCACTGGATATTTCCCTCCTGGACAGCTCTCAAGAAACCATGGTAGCACTGGTGAGCAACACCTAAATCAGAGAAAACAATAGTAAACAAGTTAAGTGCTTCCATTTGCAGAATTTATTTAAAATAAAGTATGTGCATATATTACGGTTCATGGTTTTGTTCATGGTGCAACATCTCACCAACAGTGAAGTGAACCAGCCTTCTGTCCAATTCAGATTTACACAAGACTATGTAAATGTAAGAGAAGTACCTTTAATGAGGCGATACCACTGCTTACACACAAGTGCAGCAGTCTTGTGCTCCTGATAAGGTGAGAGGAAGGACAGAATATATTCGAGAACTTCCTCTGGCAACTCCAACATTGTTCGCCCCCCTCCTTTGGCACTACTGTCCATGTTCCCTTCTTGTCGACAGGACCCCATCTTTTCATCTACTTCTTCAGATATCCCAGCAGCCTCTGTACCATCGTCCTCTGTATCCATAGCAACGAAGCATCCATCCTCATTGTCAAGAGAGCGGGACATAATTGTCTGTTGAGACATCGAGAAACATACCCTTAGATACCCTACAGTATTAAATTTGTGCTAATAAACTCGCCCATTTCACAATTGGCCCGTCTACTTCTTACTAGATTAATGCAAATCACATTTGGTGAAAATGAAAACTTGAAATTTAGTCCTAACCAAAAAAAGCCAATGTCACTGCAAGGCTGTAAGCAGTATAACATTTTGTGTCATTTAGCAAGCTTAACGTTAATTGTTACATCCATTGTTTCAAGCGGGTAGTGGCCTTTCTTCAGACTAGACAGCTGGTCCTTCCACACATAACGTTTCTCCTGTATCATTAGCTAACGTTGAATCTAACTGGCTGTCGTTAGCCATCACATAATACATGAAATGCTGGATTGCTAATGCTAATCACCACCTTTAAAGTTAACTAGCGTTGGCTATGCAAATTACTACTTGAAACTCGTGATATGTCAGAAGACTAAACAACAAATTGCTTATGTTACAAAATGTTTATGCTCACTAACCGGCGTATAAACGTTACTGAATCTAACGTCTGGTCTTCAGAGAATATGCTAGCACTGGCTATCGACGCTAGCTAACTTAACATTATCATGAGCATTTAGGCTAACGTTAACTGGCTAACATCAATGAATCTTTAGCTAACGGGGACTACTCATACATTACGCGTTTTCTTTTAAATACACCTGCTTGTGAAACTATGAAACTCCCCTACTTTTCAATAACCTTTATCATGCTACATCCTTTCAGGTAGACCCTGGTAGCTAACAAGCTATCTCATATTTTCAGCCCATCGCTAGTGCTGATAATCTTAGCTAACGCTAGCCTCACAAGAGGCTGTGTGCTGCAATTAGCCCCGTCTAATATCAGATACTTGGTCAGAATTTCCCCTGATATGTTAACATTATCCATTTTTAAGTGTTAAGGCGTAAATAATACCGTTGTTTTAGATGTTGTCTTGTGTGGGTTGTGTGTATCTCTCCTCTTCTCCTCCCCGGTATCAGCTCCGGAGGTTCCTCTGCAGCCTCCAAACAGTCGCCATCTTCCGCTCGGTGAACAGCGTCCTCCGCGGCACAGCGACGCTCCAGCAGCCGCTGAGTGTCTCTGCTGCCAGGGTGGGTCCTCCGTCCGGACACTGCGCCCCCAGCTGCTGTGGGCGAATGTGCTGCCCAGGGGAACACTGTGATTACCCTTGTTTAAAAAAATCACTTTTAGACTGATCCTTAAAGCATATCTGGTATAATCTGATCTTATTTAAATGCAAAAAAAAAAACACATCTACGCCTGCTGCTCATTCTTCATAAAGAGTGCAGGAAATGTTTTTCTCCTGCATCCAAATTAACCAAAGCTGGTCAAACTTCATTCAAATGCATTCTTAGGTGACTTTTATTTTTTAAATATGGTTTGGTTACCAATAGAATGTTGGAAGCTTTCTTTTTGAACTTTTATATATATTTTACTTTTACTTTTATTATTATTATTTTTTATTTACCACCCTTTACACACACACACACACACACACAAGTATGTAGTGGTGAATAACCACTAGAGAATATTTTGCATTTGTTTTTGATTTAATGAAAACAAAATAAATTACAATTTACAATATCAACTTAACAATAGGAGTGAATACACTAATGTCTGGAAAATTCTCTCTATTCTAATTCACTCTAATAACTTATCATTTCGTATGTCCCCTTTTTGCTTTAATGGGAGTCTGCCCTTGAGTTGGCAAGTTTCCTGCCATGTTTGTGTAAAACCCGATGACCTATGTTGTCTTTCATTCAAATGCTTGGCTTATTAGCTGCTGTGTATTTGGGGTTATTAGCCTGCTACAGTGCAAATCCTTCACTACAGAGATGCAAACCAGAGAGTGCATGTGTTCGAAGAATAAGGTGGTACTTCTGCTTTGTCAGGATCTGGATTGGTGCATGTTTCCAACTCCTGAATATTCCCACTACCATGTTTCATTGATATCATGTACTGTGATATCGGTCTCTCTCCTGTTACTGCTGACAATCTGCAAATTGGAGTAAAGTCGGTAAATAGGATTTAGGGTTCCATTGATCTAATGTTAAATACCCATATGTTTTAGTCTTAGTCCTTTAATTCAATTTTCATGTGAAAGTCTTAAAACAAACACTAAAATAGGTTTGCTTGCTGTAATAATTCTTTGCTATTAATTCAGGCCTTTAAGAGAACCCTTTAAAAGATGGTTCATGGTGACATTATCTGCAGTTCTCCCCTGTGAAAAACAAAACATTAGAAAGTCTGTCTGAAAGGAGCAGACTTTGTAATGTCACAAAATTACTACTAGAAACACAAAGAGGGAATTACTTATATTTACATATATTTTAATATCTAGTTGGTTTGGTTAACTTAAACGTCTGAAATCATATTAGATTTATGTAGATGATTTAGAAAATAATATATTTAAGACCATTACACAGCAAGCAAAATCTCAAAAATTCAGATTTTCCTCTGATGATTGTGGACTTTAACATTTTTAGGTTTTACTATATCTGACTACTGTTTTTATTGACTATTATTAAATTTGACGAACTTGAAAGGTTAGGTAAAAGAAGCACTTTAGGAAATAATCTTTAACAGGCCAGTTTTAACAGGAGTAATGAGGGTGTTACATGTTTTGATCACTGAAACAAACTTAAATTAGTGAACTTTGACGCTGTTGATCTAAACTAACATTACAACGTCATTTCCCTTCGTCGGTGTCAGCGGTCACTCTTTTACTTGAGAGTCGTTTCTCAACAAAGTGTTAAAACCTGGTTAAAAGTCATAAATGTTTTCTGTCTGAGTGGTGTGCGGACGACACCAGTGGCCGATTGAACCACAATGAACGTGACACCAGATTTGAAGTACCAGCAGCAGTAAGCTAGCAGGCTAACAGGTAGCAGGCTAACAGGCTAGCAGGCTAAACACGCGGCCAGGGACGGGTTTGTTAATCCGGCTGTTCAGCCTTCATCTGATCACCGAAACCCGGGACACGGAGCTTCCCACAGACCGGTGTACACCACCGTCTCATGTCCTATGCGTGGACGGGCTACAGTTAGCCGGCGGAGCCGAAGAGGTAGTTAAACAGCAGCCGTCCTGTTCAACATGGAGGATGAAGAGGTTGCAGAGAGCTGGGAAGAGGCGGCGGACAGCGGGGTGAGAAACGGAGCTACACTGCTCAGATCAGCCACTTAACACCCGGTGTGGACAGGCAGACACCTCGCAGGGATCTGTGTTACACTGGATTTATGGTGCTCGGATATTTTTTCACGTTTGTTTTCATGTCGTAAAGCAGTCTGGCTTCCTGGCTGAGTCTTACAGGCCTCACTGTCCCGTAGTAAAGTGAGACCAAGCCTGGCTTCTCGTCGATTTATTTCAAAAACACCTTTATTTTTTTAATGTGTGGGGAAACCCGAGGGAAATACACAACAACAACTTATTTCTTTTACAGTAGACGGTTCGCTAGACGACCACCATTGTTTAGACCCGCCCATTGCGGAAATGAAGGCTGTGCTGAGATGAATCATTACAGAACTGGACCAGTGTGTTGAGTCTGAAGGGTTAAAGAGGTTTAAAGAGCAGACCCGGTGGTTTTATAGCATGTGATGGTAGATGAATATGGGCTGAATGATGGCACTGGATTTGGTTTCAGGTTCATCCCTCTTGTGGTATCAGTAACTCTAAAGGGATTAAAGTATTTACTCATACTTTAAACTCATACCTATTAATAATACTGCCTCTCTGCACACAAACTGTTTATTTATGGTCAGGTTCTATAGGCTTTGTGTCACCTCACAGACAAAAAGCTAAAGTAGTTATGTTTGCGTTGTTTCCGGTTGCAGAGTATTTACGTCGTCAGTCGTAGGTGACCTATTAGTGACCAGCAACTAAACAGAAACCCTACAATAGTTAGGGATTCTAACTTTGTATTGTTTAATAATATTGCTTCAGTACTTACTTATATATAGAGCAACTTAGAAATTTGTATCTTGTTATCTTGGTATATTATTGTACTGACTGTATTGCTCGATGAGACAGATAATGAACATGATGTAATACGTGCATCTTTCTCCTCAGGAAATTGAGAGAAGGCTTGAAGCAAAGCTGAAAATAAATCAGGAAGCAAAGTAAGTAAACTGAACAATTATTGAACATATGACTTGAATATATACCTGCATTTTTTTCCAATAATATTATTCCTCTCACACTTTCTTACCTGTTAAGGAAGTCCAGCTTGGGTGTGGGTGGTTCACCTATGCGAACTGCTATTGTAATCCAGGATGAGTCTCTGCCTGCAGCACCGCCGCCACAAATTCGAATTTTAAAGCGCCCTTCAAATAACGGCACCACAGGAAATCCTGCATCCTCGTCTCGTCCTTCTCAGCAGATGAAGTCGTTGGCTCAGAGAGAGGCAGAGTATGCAGAAGCTAGAAGAAGGATTTTAGGCAGTGCCTCTTCAGATGAAACACCTCAGGACAATCCGGGCCAGGACAGGTAAGATATTAACAGTAAGGACAAAAAACTAGATTAATATTAGAGCAGATAATATTATATTTATTCTTATTTATTCCTTTATTTCTCCTCATATCATTAGGCCAGCTCGTGTGAGTGCGCAGCAACCTTTAGAAGCAGTTCGTCCAAACAATCATGTGATCCGTCAGCCCACCGGCCCAGATGGGACCTCAGGCTTCCGACTCTGCAGATAAACGCGAGCTGCCTTCTGCAAGGAAACAGCTGTCTCCCTGAGAAGCCATGAAGGGTGGCAGTTAATGGGGTGTTGTGTGGTGTGAAGAGCAGGGTGGTGGGATTACATTAGAAGTATGAAGCATGGATCGAGATGAACCTCTCCACTCTCTCTACTCTGCTTACCGGCATGGTCTTTGCCTTTCACCTTGTCTTTTCCCTCTGTGGGACTTTGCAAGGTGTTGGCAGAGAACAGCCTGAGATCTCAAACCCGTTCTGTTCCACACTGTGAACAGGCTTTTGCCTCACATCCCTACACACTGTGATACTTTAATGTACCATGAGGTGCCCTATGATTTTTAAAACTGATTGGCCGGCAACGCGCCAGGGCATCAGTTATCTGTCTCTTCAGGGGGCACAAGAAGAGCTCGTGAATCTGGAAGGAACGAGCAAAGGAACGAGCTGGCCTTTCCGCCAATGGACTGTGGAATATGGCTGGGTGTCCACCGGGACGGTGCCGTCGGTTTGCTTGGTTCCGTGGAAATTAAGTGCTTGACAGTGTCAGGTTTGCTGTGTGTTAGCAGCTTGGGTGCAAGGTAATAGAAAGTCATACTGATTTAACTCTTTGAATAAAAGTGCCCTGTGCTCAAAAGTGTTCCACTGCTGTAGTTGAATAGCAGCGGCAGTGGCCCAGACCAGCACTTTCCAGAGGGCACAAGCCTCTGTTTGGCTCTGGGGGGCTATAAAAAGAAATGCCCGGTGGGCACACAGCCTGTGGCCAAAGATTGTAGATCCAGAAGGACAGATTGTCACTAAATCTAAACTTATTTGAGCAATAATTATAAAATTATTCCCTAGATTTTTGATGTATTGCCCAATGATCTGTGCTGTGTTTTGTTTTAATCAGTTAACATTTTTTCATGTGTGTGTCTTTTGTTTTTGTTACATTGTGTTTAAGTCATGAGATCAGTAGTTCAGACAGCCTAGAAGATGTAGCTTGCATTGGAAATATAATTGGTAGTGTCATTATATTTTATAAAATTGGAAAAAGTTGGATCAGTATTCGTATTGGAAATCTTGAGTGAACATGCATCACTTCCCTGTTATAATATGAAAACCCAGCAGAAAATGTAATATTTTAATCAGTGTCCTTTTAAAACGAAGCCAAAGTCCACTGCTTGGTTTGGATGAATCACCGCTGGCATTTTTCACGCAACAGGATTCGACCACATTATCTCTTTCTTCACCTTTAATTGAAAATATGAAATCAATAAACTAATGAGGTACCACTGCTGGAAATTAGCAAATTGATTGCAATAAATAAACAGGCAGCAATTTTTTCAATGTTTTGACAGTTCAATGCCTTAAATTGTAAATGATCTCTGGTGGCTCTCTTCACTGGTTATTGTATGTTCACCTTGCTTTTTTGCGCATGTGATAGGTTTAAGTCATTGAATAAGTTGTAAAACTGCCTATTAGAAATATTCATAATACGTGTGTTGAATCCCACTATGACAGACATTAAATCACAAACAATCTTCAAAGCAGCAAGCAAGTGCATCATGGAGCGAACCGATCAGTGTGGCTGCATTTGTATCTTCTATTCAACATCAGTAGCAGCTAAAAATAAGAAACTTGACGAAGTGTATTTTTCTCAGAGTAAAATTGAAAAGGGTTTGTTTCTTTATGAGATAGTATGTTGTTCATTGCAGGTCTAATATGAGAATTTCTGTTTAATGAGATAATACACACTGTTAGAGTGACCTGTGATGCTGTAACATCACTGATATCCATTCGTGTCCTTCATACACTATACTCAAGGATCCGGTTCAATTATTGCAATTAAAAAGATTTGTAACAATTTTAAGTGGATAATTTAAAGCAGATAACCGTCTTGTACCTCTGTGGTTTACTGATGATACTTTTCAGTCAGTCATAGCTATCTGCCCAGTTTGAGGCTGATTTGATGTCATTGTTATTTTGAGATTTGGAAAAACACAATTGAAAGCTGAATACCCTTTAATAAACACACTTTAAAAAGAGAAGGTAGTCTGCATCTTGTGTTATTCTCTGATTTATATGACAAATTATTATCTTTATACAGCAGTTTCACTGCAGAGCAAAAAGTTTTGAAAGGAAAGCAAAAAATGCAAAAACACCAGCAAATACACAGGAAATATACACAAATGTATCCTTATTTAAAATCCTTGCACAATCATGTCCTACTGACAGAAGATGTATTTTGACTGATATACATGTGCAGTGTAGATGTGTGAGAATGGATAGTCTGTTTGATTGACACCTCTCTGACTCTCTTGTTAGCTTTGTTGCACACATTGGTTAGAATATATTGTACAGTCCAACACCATGGACTTTAATATTCTCATTTGTGCATGCAGTTTAATGTTCTGTATGTTGCAAATGTTACAATCCCCCTTCAGAATGACTGTGACTGTTCGCAGTCCACAAGAAAGAGAGAAAAAACGTGGTGGTCGGTCTTTTATTTTAATTCTAAATACTATAGTTCTCTTGCAGTGTTGCGGTTCACTGATTATTAACACTGTTGAATGAATCAAAATGAAAATGAATTAGGCACAGATGTAACAGTTGTAATCAGGAAGATTGTCCCTACAGTGGATTCATTATTTTTCTTTCTAATTGTCTGAGATTATTTGGAGTGAAAAGTGTTTTTTATTTATTATTATATCAGAATACATAAAGTTTTTCATTATATAGAAACGCTGTATAGTTATCTATCTATATTTATCTATGATGAATCAGATGGGACTAAATGAGTGACCCTGGGGGTCAGGGGTCACCTCTCCCTCCGCTCTCCCTGCGAGCTAAACCCCGCCCGGCTGGGTGACACTCCTGGCCGGACGCGGCGCTGTTTGAATCGAGCACCGCCGCTCAGCCCCGCCGTGGTGCCCATTGAAAGTCGGAAGTTGTTTTCTAGTTAGTGAAACTTTACAAAATGGCAGAAGACAACAGTTATGAGTCGATGCTGTGTGTGAAACCGGAGGTCCACGTTTACCGGATCCCGCCGCGGGCGTCGAACCGCGGATACCGGTGAGACCGCGTCAGCGTCAGCCAACGTTTCTAACTGTCGAGTCAGCTAAGCTAGCTGTACGGCACTGCGTCCATTATCGGACGGACCCTGTTAAGATGCACGTTTGTGAAGTTTAATCGACGACTCACAGCCAGTAACTACAACACGTTTATCTCCAGATAACAGGGATATAACTGTTACACAGCCTGACGGTTTTATGCGATAAAGACGCTATTTCTGCCTTCTTGAACAAATTGACTGCTGTAATGTGATCACGGAAATCGGAGGCTGTCATCTCGATAAATGTCCACACGCGTTTCTTTACCCGCAGCTTCCGCCAGTTTTTATTGTAATAAAACAGTTCTAGTTGTGAAAAACATCACAGGGGGCATAATGCTGATAACTTTAAGTTTGGCCTTTTATTAACAGAGGAACCTTTATCTGTCCGAAAATGGATGCGTAGGTTCAGAGTTGACGCTAGCGGTTATTGCTACGTCGGCGAAGAGTCAGTAAAGTAGTTTGTTTGTTATAGTTCTAGTATGTAGTTTGTGTTTTATTTGCCTAAACAATTATAGGAAAAAGTTATAATATTAACTAATGTTAACTCAACCTGACGGTGCCATAGAAATGCCTGATTAGCTGAATCCACTCCTCATTGTACTGTGTTAAAGCTAAGGTTTGTGTGGTGGGGACACAAACACTATTCCCAAGGTCCACAACCTAGACACTTTAGTTATGTTTTCTAAATGTGTGGCTTTAATTTGTCTTCTGCCTTTGAATCAAACTTCTTAGGACTAGGTTTTTGTTTTAATACTGAATACTGAGCTCATCTCAGGACACAGAACCAGCTCCGTTTCCATTTCAGTCCTAAAAATGTCTAATTTCACTTCCTCTTCCTGTGAAGGCTGTAAAGCTGCCTGCATGAAATCAGTGATTGAGGTGGTAGTTTCTGTGTAAGAGGATTACACAAACCACTTTAAAACTCACATGTGTGTTTCCTGTTTTTCTAGTGCTGCTGACTGGAAGCTGGATGAACCAGCATGGAGCGGCAGGATGAAAATCACCGCTAAAGGCAAGATGGCCTACATCAAGCTGGAGGACAGAAACACGGGTAAACAGAATGACATCTTTCAACTTTACGTGAGGTTGTGTTTTCCACTTGTGTGTATCAGTGTGAATTTGAATCAGTATGAGGGAACAAACAATATGAAGAAGACCATTACCATGTTTCTGCCACATGTTTGGCTAAATAATGGAGACTTGAACTGTGTGACAGCCAGTACTCACTATTTTCCTTGATTATTTACATTGTAGAAAACAACCTTAAGCAACCATTTGGTGTAAATTTGCTCTATGCAGGGGAGCTGTTTGCACAAGCTCCAGTCGAACAGTATCCAGGTTCAGCCGTTGAAGCCGTCACAGACTCGAGCAGGTATTTTGTGATCCGGATAGAGGATGGAAACGGTAAGTCACTTTCATCAAAAAGTACTGTGTTGTTTCTTTAGCTTCTTGATTTTCTTTCTGCTGAAAGGTGTGAGGCAGAAGACAGGAAGTGCTTAAACTTGTTTTTCTCTTTACACCTGCTTCCTTAAAGGACGTCATGCCTTTATCGGCCTGGGGTTCGCTGATCGCGGAGACTCATTTGACTTTAATGTTGCTTTACAAGACCATTTTAAGTAAGTCACTCTTTCATGGTTTAACTTGATCCAAAATTAATTTAGGAAAACTTATCACACTTCCAAATTCATTCTCTAAAGATGGGTGAAGCAAGAAGGTGAGCTTGCAAAAATGGAAGCTTGTCAGAGCACAGCACCTAAACTGGACCTGAGCTTCAAAGAGGGACAGACGATCAAGATCAACATTGGGGTGAGCATGTGGTACTAACATTACACATGTGAAGTGATACCAGTAATCAGAGTATAATAACATTTTATCAAGAAAAGAGGAACCATTTAGATGACATTCACGTCTTTCTACTACAGAACATCAAGAAGAAGGATGCAGCTGGTGCCAAACTGCGGCCGATGGGTGGCGGTCTGCTCCCACCTCCTCCAGGAGCAAAGGCTGGAGGTGTCATACCTCCTCCTGGAGGACAACAAACGGTCCCAGCTGTTCACACTAACACTGGTGATCACACTGCTTTTGTATCAAAACAGTTTTTATAACATCGTCACATCATGTTAACATCATTCATTCCTTCCATAATTGTTTTTCTCCCCATGCAGCGCCCCTTTTAGACTTCAGCTCCGCCGTCCCTGCAGCCCAGCCCAGCTCTGACGTGTGGGGGGATTTCACATCTGCAGGGTCCAAGTAAGTTTTCTGTGCAGTAATCCATCTTGTCCATCTGCCATATTTGTGTTAGTTTTGATTGTTTTTGAGTCGCTCCTCACGCCGTCATCCCGGTCATCCTGCACCTTCTCTCCACCACAGCTCCGGCAAAGACGCTGTCAAGTCAGGATGGGTCCAGTTTAGTTGAGTTGTGAGAAAACATGCGCACACTCAGGATCCACACATTCCACAGACAGGAAAAATAAAAAAAGCTGAAAGTGGGGAACTGTTAATATAACTTGACTGGGTGATTCACCGCACTTGCTCTGTAAAGAGTCAGATCACATAAACTACAGCCCGCTGACCAACACACTCTGGAGGATCAAACAGTGAAATGTACGTGTTGTTGTTTGTTTTCACACAATCTCTGCTATGCAGTAGGATCTGTCTCTGATTGTAGTCGTCAGGTAACCACTAAACATCATTATTGGAGTCTCTGCTCTCTTTGATATTGAGGGTTGAAGGGAAAGATTTTCTTACACTAACCAGGTGAAAACAAATTGATTCACTGCCTCAAAATCAAATGTTCCTTTATTCTAGTTGTAGTTTTTAGTCCTTTGACTGCTAATCTGTCCACAACCAGATGTGATTGTGTCTCTGTTCCTTGTCTTTACATCATCCATAAATTTTCCTGCTCCTGTCACAGCATCATCTCATGACATCGACATCAATCATCCTAATGTTTTTTTTTTTTTTTTTTTTTTTTGTCCATGTTGTGTTGAGCTGTTTTCCAGCACGTATGTTTTAGTTTTTCCTATCTTTCTAGTTTTTGTTTTAGGAAATCTGTCAAAGCTACATTGATATTTGAGGACTAGTTTTACTTTAAAGTTCCTTTCATTAGAAAACCCAAGAATTTGTTGTGTTGGGGGGGAGTGATGATTGCCAGTTTGTCATTCAAAGTTTGTTTTGTTGGTCTGTTCATGTGGGTATTTGTGTTCACCCTTCATATGTCTTTGCCTCTTTTTAAAATGTGCCTTTTACCAAATAGACATTTCCTTGATTATGTCGATAATTAGCTTTGACTGTTTGATTAAGTGCCTTTCTGGAAAAAAAAAAGATCTAAAATGTACAAAATATAAACCTTTGTCTTCTTGTAAATAAACTATATATTTCGTTGGCCCTTGTTGTGATTGCTGTGACCCGCTCTGCCTGTGAAAGAGGATTCTCCTTGGTACGTGACATTTTCTTTCATTATGGTATTTGTTCCAGCCCTTTTAACTCAGTGTTTACAATACAAAGAGAACAGCAACACAATCAGAGACAGTAATACACAGTACACACAGTAGTACACAAAACTGTACTTACTCCAGCAAACTCTGCCCTGAAGTTGATTGTAATGTCCCAAAGATTTGACAGTTTCCTACTGAATCTTTTCCACTTTGCACCAGAAAGGAGGTGTTAAAATAGTAATAGAGGCTAATACAACATTTTATTTATTTTTATAACTAGTTAAGGAGTTAGAAGTGTTGCTTTATAAAGTCTGCACTGTGTTTTAATCGCTCCTGTAGAAATAACGACTGAATAATCGAAAGCTTAAGATTAACTGCAGTCTTCAAATGCAGATCTTTGACATTATTACAGTAATGAAAATGTTTGCTGAAACATTTCTAATTGACTAAAAAGCCGTGTTAAAGGTGAAGCGCTCCACATCATGCGGTATTTGAGAATCTGCGCGTGTAAATAAAACGCTAGACATGCGTGTGATGATATGACGTGATGATAACGGAGCATCATGCACAGATCACATCCCGTGGTGCAGCTCGCAGGCTGCAGGCTGCAGTGAACTGGAAGTCCCTCCCCGGAAAAAGCGTGGAGAAGCTTTCTGGACAAGGCGGCAGCTGAGACATATTTCCAAGAGGACGGGGTGGACCAGTACGGTCCGCTCGGAGGACACGGAGGGACGATAGCGATCACCCGAGGTGAGATTATGGGTTAGACAGGAGGAAGTGGAAGTGTTCACTGTGAGAGTTGTTGCAGGAAAAAGCCACACGACGTGGGTGTGAGGAGCTGTTTCTGATCAGGCTGTAGTTTCTATAGCAGCGCGTCTGTATCCGTGTCGCTGGGTGGATGCTGCGCGGCTTGATGTCCACTTCCTCCCTCCTGCTCTTTCTCCTCCTCCAGTTCCTCCAGACTTTTGAAAACTTGGGCCCTGTCTGTGTGTGTCGGGATAAAGGAGGACGTCTGCAGTTCCCTTTACTGAGAGGAAGCAGTCGATGAGTTTGACATGAAGCTTTTTATTTAGAAGTGAATTCATGACTGAGTCACCGGTAGTGAAAAGAGAAGTCTGGTTTGTGGCAGGTGGACAGTTTGGGCTGTGGTCAGGTCTAGTTTGTCTGTGGAGATGAAAGAGCAACAGGTCCAAGACTCACTTCACTGAAATCACAGCCAGTCATCTGCTGAGAGACCAGCAGGGGGCGCCACACATGTCAACATCCCATGGACAATTGACAGAAAATGTAGGTCAAAAATGGAGAACAAACAATAGGACAGCACTTTATTGTTATAAATACTCTGTTCTTCACCATAGGAATGTGCTGTGTTTGTTTATTACTGTGTAACTCAGTTGAAATTACACGTTCGTGGTTAAAATGTTCTAAGTCACTATACATGAGTGGGTTTAGTTATTGTTTCAGGATAATTTGACAGCTGCTTGATGTCTGGGTTAAAGTTTAGTTTCCTGGCTGAGGTCAGAATAAGAGTTTGGCTTCGGGAAAATATAACCAGCTGTTAAGTGCAGTTGCTAAGTTTAAGGGCGAAGGAATCCATGATGTCAGTAAGTGTAGACGTACAGATGTGAGTGTGTTGAGGCTGGACTGGAGGTCACAGTGACAAGATAATGTGGTGTTTCCTGCTTGTGCTGTAGTTTTACAGTAAGTCCACAGACGCCTTTAAAAAAATACTAAAATAAATAAAGTTACAACACCAACCAGGAATAAATCATTCAGAGCCTCAATAAAAATCTGTAAACAGTTCAGCTTTATGTGCAACTATGAACACTACATCCACGTCTAATTAATAATAATAATTCCAACTATCTTATAACTTAACTTTAATTAATTAATGGCTCCTACAGGTGTGATTTGTCATATGTTGTCAAGACATGCTAAATTCAAGGCCCAGACTATTTTATTAATGACAGAGAGCTGGAAAGAAAAAAAAAATCTAAAGATGAATAAAATGAGAACGGGGGTAAAATAAACAGTTAAGTTAAAACAGTAGTCTGTGTGATTGCTCACCATCACCCATACTTACACAGACTAGACGCTCAGCACAAAATCTGGATTATGAGCAACTGCAGCAGGGCCCCAGACCCCTGTCTGCTCCATTAATCGAAAGTGGCTTTGGGGCAACTCTAGTTTTGAGGTCATAGAGAGAAACACTGAGTCACCATCAGGTGTGAAGTGGATTCTTACACACATTTACATGTAATCAACTTATAACCAACCAGTGTTCACCTTTTGCCCTGCACCAACCTGCAGGTGGAGCAACAGAAACTGGCAGTCCTTAAAATGTGTTTACATAACTTTTCTTAAAACCTTTTCTCCCCTGCTCTAAATTCAATGTTCAAAATCGATTCAATAGATGACCCCCCCCCCCCCAACAGATGTCCCCTTTAATTCACCAGAAAGAGAAAAAAGAAACAGGCTGGACAGTGACAGTAGTAGTAGTGGAGGTGGAGGTGGAGGTGGTGTGGAGGTGGTGGAGGGCTGTGCGTCTTAAAACCTACTAATCCTGCTGCTGTCCTAAATCTGTGCGCGGCTGCGCCGGAGGAGGAGGCGACAGGACGCTCACTGCAACACACAACCTCACACAGGCTGGGAACTTTTCTTCTGTCGCTTCTGTGGGAAACAAAACGCGGTCCCTGAACTTGTGAAGACGTGGTTATTTGTGTTGGATTTTCTTTTTTAATCGGAGTTAATCCAGTTCCTGCAGCCACCGTGATGAGCGCCGCGGAAAACTCCGACGCGGACTCCAACAAGCTGGAGTCTGTGATACAGGTGAGGTGCACCGGACCTTCCTCCATCCCCCATCCCCGATGATCGTCCTCTGATGTCTGCGATGGGACGATTTAAGCTGTTTACATCGTGTGTGTGTGCGTGTTTGCTTTAGTGGACAGTGGTATAGTTTCATTACGCAGCAGTTCTCTCTGGTGTGACTGCAGGACACCTGCTGGTCCTTTGGCATCTCTTCACACATCGTCACCTTTCAGTTACTTGTTCTTTGTCGTCATTGCCTGCATATTGAGTTATACTTCATACTTTCTGACGTCAACCATTATACTTTTCTGTAAATGTCACAAGCTGAAAGGGTGATTATGTGTGACCACTGTCCAGAGGCTGGAGGAGAGTGTTTTGTCTGAGGAGAAGAGGTTGACGGTGCAGGGTGCTTCACCTGATGCTCCCCCTACATGTCTACCAGCACGAGTTCGAGAGATTGTCACAAAGAACCTCAACGATAACGGTGAGTTGAAACAGTCGGCTGTACGTCATGTCAAGTTAGTGTTTTTACTCTTTCATGGTCTAATGGTTGTTCTCGCTCATTGTTTTCTCTGAGCAGCAGGAGCCATGTCCTCCGTCATGTCCCTCCAGGAGGAGAACCGAGTGCTGCAGGGGGAACTGGCCAGGCTGGAGGACTTGCTGGCCCACAGCAGAGCTGACCGAGATGAGCTCGCCATCAAGTACGGTGCAATTAGTGAGAGGGTAAGACAAACAGCGAAGGTGAGCCGGGCAGAGAGGAACTAAATAAAATAGGAACCAGTTGTTGTTGGATTATTCAAAGAGACTAGTGCCGTGGTTTCTAAATGCAACTGATCATCTGTGTATAAAAAAACAATCTTTGTATAAAAAGCAAGATTTCAGACCCCCAGGTTACTGTAAATGGACCTAGAGGGACTATTTTGGGGCTATTTTCCCTTTTGTCCCATTTGACCATTTTCTTGCCTTTGTCTGAGATTTTCTGGTCTCCCAGGTGATGGGGGCTGGAATGAGCTCAAGTGTACTGTTGCTATGGTGCCTGTCACCCAGGGCGACTGTAAACAGGGGCTTCAGAGGAGAGGAGGTGTCGTGATGGTGGGTGTGGGCCCCATCTCATTTTGGGTTGAACATTAGAAAATGAAGCCTGCAGGTGGGGGTTCAGCAACAAGAGGTAGACTGTCCGAATCGAACCGAATATAAACCACAAAGGGAGGAAGGATTTGGTCGGCACACTGGGATGCTGAAACTCAGTTAGCTTTTGAATACAATGCTACTGGTGCAATCAGGACAGGAGCACAAAGGATGAGTCTGAAAACACGATAGTGTTAGATTACAAGCAACACAGGTCCACACCCAAACTCACAACTTGGTAAACTTTCCCTTTTTCCCTGTATATAGGGACCAATAAAAGCACCACCATATACATATACAAGAGAGGGGAATGGCATGCAACTAAGGTCCCCAGTCCCCTAAACCAGGGACACTATGGTTATCTGGCATGTGCTGTAACAGTTCAGCTACCAGCTTTATAGAATATTATAAACTGAGTCAGGGCCTTCTAAGACTTAAAGTAACCAACTAGAGTAAAGTCAACCTAGAAGATCAAAAATGAGCTATGAATAAAGTATGAAGTAACATGTAAATACACGACTACATTCACAGTGTTTGAGTTTGAGTCCCCGCCTGTTCCCTTTAATCAAACACACAGCTGGAGCAGGCCTTACGTTTTGAGACAGGCGACGTGAACCACGATTCACCGGAGTCACGCAGCCTGGCTCAGCAGAACGTGGATTTACGCAGACGGCTGGATGAAGAACAAGCAGCGTATAAGCGCAAACTCACCGCCTACCAGGAGGGTCAGCAGAGACAGGCGCAGCTGGTGCAGAAGTTACAGGCGAAGGTATGTTTGTTGTGTCCTGTCTTTACTGAGATGCTTGAGATGTTCTCGAGACATGATCGACCATAATATTTTGCTGCTGCTTCAGGTTCTTCAGTACAAGAAGAGGTGTGGGGATCTGGAGCAGACGCTGCAGGACAAATCCTCAGAGCTGGAGAAACACAGGCTGAGTGTAAGTGATGTTTATATATTTCTAACACAAAGTAAACCATCTTTTATCCACACCACCATAAACTTTAACATTTTCTTATTTAGGGTCACAGTGAAGCATCAAATGGTCGCCATCAGGACGAATCAAGCAGCAACCTGGAGGACGCTTTAATCCGTCTGGAGGAAGAACAACAGAGGTGACTGATTGCACGAGAGATGTAACATTTGTCCTCTGAGAATATATCACATGTTTTCTGATTAGATCTGTCAGCATGATTTATTTTTGTTTTGGTTTTTAGGAGCAGCAGTTTGTCTGCGGTGAACGCCATGCTGAGGGAGCAGCTGGAGCAGGCCGGTTTGGCAAATGAGGCTCTCAGTCGGGACATCCGCAGGCTCACCGTTGACTGGACGAAGGCCAGAGAGGAGCTGGAGCAAAAGGAGTCTGAGTGGCGGAGAGAAGAAGAGGTGGGAGAACGACGCTGTAAAACTGGTGAAAATGTGAAGTTACTTCTTATTTTCACTCTATCCTTCATTTCAGTCGTTCCACAGTTACTTCAGCAGCGAGCACAGTCGCCTGCTGATGCTGTGGCGCCAAGTGGTTGGGTTCAGGAGGCATGTTTGTGAACTGAAGAGCACCACTGAAAGGTCAAGATCAGCATTTTGTCAACGCCACCTTGTTTGCGTTTTGGAAATTGGGCACATTTACATTTTGTTTCTGGTCTCTTGTCAAATCTCAGGGACCTGTCGGAGATGCGCAATGAGCTGGCTCGCGTGTCCCACTCCGCTCAGGTGTCCTGCGCAGGTCTGTCTGCCACGCTGCACAGTCGAGAGGGAGGAGCAGCTTTGACTCTGGAGCGAGAGAAAGCGCTGAGGGTTCAGCTGGAGCAGCAGCTGAGAGAACAAGTGGCAGAGATGATGAACTTTCAGACCAGAACGGATGCAGAGAGAAGCGAGCTCAGTGTCAGGTCACTGACTGTGTTCAGCAGCCTTACGGGGTTATTGTTGGATGAGGTACTGTAAGATAAGACTTTTAATGACTGTTATTGTGTCCACCTTCAGATTTTCGGATACAGCAAGAGAGGGGGAAAGACTAAAGGGCCTAATTGAAGAGCGAGAAAGAGAAATAGCCACATTGACGAGGAAGCTTGAGGTGAGAGAGCGGTCATAAAGGCACATTTGCATTAATCTTCCTCCTCCAGGTGTCTGAGGTTCTTTGGTTTTCCTGCAGGAGCAGAGCGGTAATGATGAGAGTGACACGCAGATGATGAGAGCCCACAATGAAACGCTGTTAGACACTCTACGGGACATTGCACAGGTAAAATCGACACACATCAACACGCGGTTTCCCATCGATTCGATTGAGTTTTTCATTTTGATTCTCCTTCATAGATGGTTTTGTCAGATGGAGAGTCGTCATCAGAAGCAGATCAGGACAACTCTGGAGCTCCGCTGCTGGCCTTGATGAGCTCTTCCCCTCACCGCTCCTCCTCTCCTCGAAGGCCATCCTCCCCCTCGCGACCCTCTTCACTGACTCTGCTTCCAGAGGCGGTGCTGTCTGCTCTCCGCTCTGCAGTCACGAGCAAGATGCTCCAGCTGCAGGTGACATGTCCATTTTAACTCAACATGATAGAGGACAGCACACACGCATCATACTGCGTCCAAGAATTGCTCCAGGACATAATTTTGCTTTATCCAGGATTCAACCCCTAAACTACAGGGGACACACCACAAACCATTATTTTTGCTATGACTTTATGCATATCAGATGTAATTTTCTTCAGTGTCTTGTTGCCTGTGTATTTTGCAGGATATTCGGAGCCGTCTGCTCTCTGCTCAGTCGTCATTACAGCAGTTTAAAAAGCAGCTTGCAGAATCAGAGTCGGCTAAAAGAGATGCAGAACAACAGAACCAAGCCCTGCGGAGAGAGAGGGACGCTGCTCAGAGGGAAAGGGAGACCACACAGAGGGAAAAGGACCGTCTGAAACAGGAGAGAGACACGCTGGCCAGGTTTACAGACACTTACATCACTTTTTATCTCTAATCCTTGAATGTAGGATACGTAGCTATAACTCTGCGATACACTGTTCACGAACTTTGTAGTGAGAAGGTGAGCTTGGAGAAGACTTTACAAGCAGCACAGAGCAGCAACCAGCTCCTGCAGATGGACTGTGAGAAACTGCAACTGACTGTGGCGTCCATGCATCGAGAGCGAGATCATGAGAGGGAGGAGAAAGAGGCCGCTGTTCAGGAGAGAGACCGGGCAAAGGCAGAGACTCAGAGGATGTAAGTAGGCCAATTGAGAGTGACTAAGTGAATGCGATGTGTACGCTAATCCACAGGGTCTAGTCTAACACACAGGACATAAGCTCACAGGGAGCCATTCGAAGAACTGTATTAGCTTACAAACCCTTCGTGCCACTCAATACTCCATAGAAGACCTGTCCTGACAGTTAATTTGTCCAATGTCTGTGTAACCTCACTGGTAACGCTGAACTGTGCAACAATCTGTGTGTGTGTTGTTGTGCTACAGACAGAAGCAGCTGGACCAGAGCGAGAGTCGGGCCTCTGCTCAGCGCGGCGAGTTGTCGGCAGTGAAGGAGACTCACCAGCAGGGGGAGGTTGAGAGGCAGCTGCTGGAGCGAGAGAAAGCCCAACTCTCAGAGGCGCTCACTCGAGTAAGAAACAGCCAGTACAGTTGATGTTTACTCATTATTTATTTAAATTGAGTTTTCTTACAACCCTTACTGTCCACGCAGGCTGAAAGCAGTAATGCAGAGCTCTCTCTGCTGCTTAACAAGCTGCAGTCTGAGGATGCAGCCCTCAGAGACTCTCTGGCCAAAATGGGAAACATGAATGAGGGCTTGGCTCAGGATAAAGCCGACCTTAACACTTACATCCTCCAGGTAAAAGGGGTTTAAAGGATTCAGTGTGCCTGAAATGAATAAGCTCACATGACGTGTCCAACCATGTAATTTGAGTCTAAAACTTGTCTTAACCTTGTCTGTCTGTGTCACACACTCTCATTGTCTTATATGTGTCTGTGTAGATGTTATGAAATAACATAATAATGACATTTCTACAAAGCCTCCACTCGAAGGCATTGAGCGTGTTTGAACTGACTACAAACATGAAAAATTTGGTTGTGTGAAAAAGAAGAGGGTTCAGACTCAGTTTGTCGAGTGACAGAAAGCTCCAGTTCATGTTTGGACATGTGAAGCCCTTATCAAAGCTGTAAGTTTAAATATTTCTCTAAAAAATGAATCACTAAATAACAGAGGTCAGAGTCAAGTTTAAATTCAGGAAAAAAATGATTAGGTCTGTGTGGCTGTGGTTTAATTACATTTGATCGATGCTGCTGGAAATATCATCAAACTGTCCTCAGACTGAGATTTATACATTGATAAAACTCTGATAGGAGCATATGAAAACATGGTGTTATCATTTTCCCAGCCTGCCTGAAGTTGGTGATCAAAGGAAGGACGGGAAAATAAATACTGAAATTTCTCATGTGAAATAGCCAAGACTGTTCCAAGTTTGGTGGACATTATGTGGTACATTAAGATGCCATCTCTGACTGAAAGGCAGCATCTCAGGGTGTTTGAACATCTCAGCTTCCTGCCTGAGTCCCTCTTACCTTCTGTCTCTTAGCTGGAAGAAGAAAAGGCCCAGCTGCAGGCTCAGAAACGAGAGGCGGAGAAGGAGAAGCTGACCATCAGAGATGAGCTGGTGCGGTTGGAGCAGGACAGGCTGGAGCTGGACTCTGCCCGCATCACTCTGCACCGCTCACTGCAGGACGCCGAGTTAAGCCGGGTGGGGATGGAGGCAGAGCTCCAAAGTCTCAGGGCTGAGAGACTTAAGCTGCAGGAGAAAGTCACCCAGGTACATGATGGATTATATTACATCATCATTTAAAGGTTAAGTCCAGCCTGAAAACACATAGACAAAAGCTGTAGTTGATGTAACCGCATTTAGAGACACTCCTTACGCATCCACATGTATGTTTTATTGATATTTATTTGACTAAAACAATAAAGGAAACTGTCAGTAACATAGGCGCTTACACCAATTTCTCTATACGATGAAGTTTTACTCTTTGCTTTACACATTTTACATGTTTATGACTCACTGTGTTATCTGTTTGGCCTTTGTTGACAGCTTTGTGGTGAGGTGACCTCTCTGGCATCAGAGTTAAGTCTTGCCAAAGGAGAGGGTCAAAGGAATGAGGTGGCCTTAGAGGAGGCTGGCCGCAGTCGGGGAGAACTGGCCAGAGACAAAGCAGCTCTGGTGGTCCAGCTGACGGCGTCTGAGAGAGAGAACACAATGCTGTCAGAGGAACTGGCTGCTTTCAGGTGAGTGTCGGTGGTGTTTGTCAATGACACAAAGGTTTTCACACGCGCCTGTGTGTGACCTGAGTTCTCAACTCTTCAGGTCAGAGCGGGAGTCACTGGAGACCAGTCTGTTCGAGGTGCAGCAGCAGCTTGTTCAGGCAGAGTCTCGCAGAGAGCAGCTGGAGACAGAGAATCAAAACCTTCGAGTCCGCTGTGAAACTGCTGCAGGTGAGTGAGGAGGAGATAGCATTTAGAAGAGGTAGATAGGTAGACGACCATGACATAGATATGTTAAAATGAGAGCGATAGTTTTGATGTGACAGGATGTTTGTGCTTCCCTCTGCTTCATTTTCCTGGTTGGGATTTTCAGCTGAACTGAGGCGTGTGCGCGCTGATGGGGAGCATGCGTTGGCTCAGGCGGAGAGGGAGAAACAGGCTCTGACTCAGACTCTAAATGCTGCACAGCTGGAGGCCCAGCAGGCCTTACGCAAGGCCATTGCCGAACATCAGGAGGAGGTGGAGAGACTCATCTCAGAAAAGGTCAGTTTACTTCTGCAATAAGGTGGTTCACGCAGAGGACTCTCTAATCCATGTATGTGCTCTTGGCTGCTTTGCTTCACAGGAAGTTGTGCGGCACAGCCTGCTGATGGAGCACGAGACCACTCTGAACAAGCTCAGACAGGAGATGGAGGATCAGCTCCACACATCACAGAACGAAAGAGAGGAGCTGCAGGATGAACTGAGGAGTCTCCAGCACGACCGAGATCAGAGTCTGCTGCAGGCTGAGACTGAGAAACAGCAGGTCTGATGTGGGACCAGGACTGTTTTTATAATCAATTAGCATCAGTCCTCAGGGGCACAGTTAAAGATAATTAAATGATAATGGTTGTAACCATACTGTAGGAGTGACTCTATCATGATATTTCTTTAGGTACAGTATTAAAACTATCTGAAATTATTCTGGACCATCTGTACGTGTTTTGTTTTTCCATCTCTTAATAAGATTGTTCTCTCCTTCCAGGCCCTTTCTCTGAAGGAGACAGAGAAAACAGTTTTGTCTGACAGGGTCTCCAGTCTGCAGGCTGAGCTGTCAGCTGCAGCCCTGGAGGCTGAGAAGATGTCCAGAGAAGCAGCTCATTACAAAGAGCAGGAGCAGGTGACTTTCTGTCTCAGTGTCTCTTATGTTGTTGCTCAACTGTCTGCAGTCGTATCCAACTCAAGATCTGCTGAACTGCCTCTCTGCTCTGGTTCCTTCAGATCAGAGTCAGGGCTCTCACGGCCGAGCTGCTGGAACTTCGCTCTCGGCTGGAGGATGCAGCATCTGTTCATGAACGTGAACTCCACAGTCTACGAGAGACTTGCACTGACCTTCAGTCACGAGCCGATGCTGCTTTCAAAGAGGTAGACTTTGACACATCGTTTACCAGAGAGAACTTGAACGTTACGCATGGAAAAGTTAGAAAGCAAACAGAGGCTTCCTACCAGGAACTCAAATTTTCTCATTTCGATAATAAAAAAAAACAACTTGAAAACATGTTTTGTAATTCTTGACTCCCTCTCCCCAGCTGGAGCAGTGCAGAGCCTCTCTCGCTGCGAACGAGGAGAGCAGAGACCAGCTGAGACGGGACATGCTGGACCTCGAGCGCCGTCTCAACCAAACTCAGGACACAGCTGAAAACTACAGAAGAGAAGGCACAGAGCTGCGACGCAACCTCGGAGACGCCACCAAGGAGAGAGACACTCTCAGCCAATCAAACACCCAGTTAAGAGAATCTCTACAAAATGCAGAAACCAAGAGAATCAGGTAAACAACTAGCTGCATGCGAAACACACTCGCTCACAGAGATGGTAATACATTAAGCTTACATTAAATTATATTTGTCAGTGTGAAACGTCAGTGCGAGGAGAAGGAACAGCAGCTGGCTGTGCTGAAAGAGACTCTATCAGCTGCTCAGAAGGAGGTGACAGAGCTGCGGAGCTGCCTGAGAGAAGTTGAAAGGTCACGACTCGAAGCTCGTCGAGAACTCCAGGAGCTCCGCAGACAGGTGAGACATGCCGCCACCTGTCGTCCACACCAAGACAGAAGCTCGGGATCACATGCTTCACAGCTGGGTTTAAAGTCAGCAGTAAAGTTTTGAGGTTTTCCTTGTTGGAGTGACGGAGCTGTCATCTTGTGCTTTTCTTGGCTCCAGCTCAAAGTTCTGGATGTAGAGAAGGAGCAGAAGGGGAAGGAGGTGGCAGAGCTGCAGACTCGCCTGTCGCTGGAGGAGCAAAGAGAGGAGGAGAGAGGCAAAGACATTTTCACCCTCAAGCAGAAGCTATCTGAAGCCGAAACAGTTCGAGACTCCCTCAAAAAAGAGGTGATGATGGATGAGGGTGAAAGAGATTTACAGGCTGCGTCTATTTGCTGCATCATGGTTTTTATTCTTGTAATTTCCGTTGTAGCTTTCCTTGATTCAGAAGCGTCTGCTGGAGTCTGAGTCAGGCTGGCGTGGCTGTGAGAGAGAACTGACTGCTCAGCTACAAGAGGCACATGGCTGCGAGAAGAAACTGCAGGACGAAGCCAAGAACCTGTCGCTTCGTGCTCAGGCAGCTCAGGACTCTGCCGCGCAGTACAGCCTGCAGCTGAGCGAGGCTCAGGGCCGACTGGCCGCCACAGAGACAGAGCTGGCCCGTGCCGAGGCTGGAAGGAAGGATCTGGAGTTTCGTCTGAGCAGCCTCCAGTCTGCACTGACGCGAACGCTGGGCATCGGAGTGGGAGGCAGAGGAGGCAGGGGCAGGAGTCCAGGGGGGAGCTCAGCATCCCCTGGATCTATGTCACGCCACCAAAGCACCTCTCCACTCCGCTCCTCGCTGTCCCCTCCTAAAGGTAAAAGTGTAACATACAGAGTTTCCTACAACATAAAGAATATGAAATATAATTTCAACTCTCTATATTTTATTGATACAGACTTTCGAGTAAGCACCCCTGACAAAACGTTAGGCTCCGGGACTGTGTCTCCTGACAGAGGGGATACACCGCTGCCCCTCCCTCAGCCAGAACTGGACTCTGACACACTGCGAAGTGGTCTCAGAGACTTTCTCCAGGAGTTGCGTGACGCACAGAGAGAGCGGGTAAAAGAGCTGCAAGCCATAAAGAATACAATATTCAACAATAGACCAGGGATCATTTGTGTTTGGGTGGTTTAAATCTTCATGTATTGTTGATTTGGAAGGATGATGCCCGATGCCAGCTGGGGGCCGTGCAGCGGGAGCTGGAGGAGCTGACGCAGGAAAGAGCCTCCACCCAGAGTCGTCTCATTCAGCTACAGAACAACTTACAGGAATACCAAGAAGGTTAAAATGTTTTTCTCACATAGCTTGAAACGAAAAACAGTAACAGCACATGAATCTGAAACACAACTTAAAAAAACCCCACTGCAGCCACTGAACATGGTCTTTTGTTTGTATGTGACTTTTAGGGAGACGTGGTCTGGACGAGCGTCTGACCACCACTCAGATTTTACTGCAGCAGCAGGAGGAGACAGCGAGGAGAGGAGAAAGAGAGAGGAGAGCGCTTTCGGACAGGGTGAAGGATTTAGAGCGAGCGCTGCAGGCCTGTGAGACGGATAAGAAACGCACACAGGTACACACACGTTGGTGCTCTGTGTGTGTGTGTATGTAAACACCATGTATTCATATATTGTGACTCACCCAGCAGTGGACACTGATCTGCCAGGGCCACCATATGGCAACTCTCAACAGTGGAGCAATATCTAGAAGTGAAAGCTGTCAGGGAATGGAACAACAACAGATGCCAGAGACTCCCAATATTACACCTTTTGTTGGGCCTCATGTTGGCTCTCCATATGTGTGTTTTATTCTGCCAGCACCTTTCAAAATAAATCACCTTCTGCACAACAGGAGGAGCAGGGACACAGTGTGTGAAAAGCAGCTTAGAGCACACAGACAACTTTTTATGGACTGACTCTGTTTAATCTGGGACTAAAACTCAGGTCTTCATTATACAACAGACGTAGAGCCACATTATACAACTGTCCTCTAAATGTTCACCAGCTGGTCTTAGAAATCATCCCTGTCCTCCCTCCATCTCTGCAGGATCAGTTAAATAAGCAACGTGCTGCTGAGATGCGTCTGGAAGCAGAGAGGAAGCGTCTGCGGGAGGCACTGGAGGCAGCTGAAGCCCGGGCCACCAGGGTGGAGCTGGGGAGGCGCAGTGTGGAGGGGGAGCTGCAGAGACTTAAACTGAGTCTGGGAGACCGGGAGGCTGAGAGCCAGGCCTCCCAAGAGCGCCATGACTCCCTACTCAAACAGGTCCAATAGGGTCATTCTGAGTCTTTTTGGGTCTCTGAGTGATTAAGTTTGTCCATGAGCGACCTTTAACAAGAAAATCAGGAATCGCCCTTATTACAGTGAAGAAAACAATATGTTTTTATTAAAATGTATTCGTTTATTGAATTGCACATTAATTTGATTTGCATAAACTGCAGGTGGCAGAAGGAGAAGCCCGTGTGTCTCTGCTCCAGAGGGAGGTGGAGAGGCTGAGTCAGGCTCTGCTCACAGCTCAGGAAGGTGAATCTTTACTCAAGGAGAAGAGCGCTTCCCTAAACCAGAGCCTCCAGGAGGTGGCGGCCGCTCACAGCAGCACGCAGAGTCGTCTGGCTGCTCTCCAGAAGACCCTGACAGTCGCTGAGCAGGACAAAAGGCTTCAACAGGTGAGTGTGATGGTAGAAAACCAAGTTTTTTAACAAGGTGGTCGGAAAGTTAACTTTGATATGATCGTTCTGTAACTAAGGAACGAATGGATGAAGCCCGGGCGTCATTAGCTGAAGTGAAGAGAAACATGGCCACCCTCACTGAGCGCGTGCAGAGTCTGCAGAGTGAGCTGAACCAGAGTGAGCTGAGACGAGAGGCGCTGGAGGCCGAGCTCAGCAACACTCAAGAGGTGAAGATCATCTCAACTATGTGCCCCCATTAAAGTCTGCAGGGGATCTGATGTGCTGATCTGTGATCTGTGCCTCCCCTTTGTCAGGCTCTGCGTCAGCGCTCGGCTGCTCTGCTGGAGGCTCAGCGCGGCGCTCAGTCAGCTCACACCGAGAAGGCCGCCGTAGAGGAGCGGCTGCGTGGGCTGCAGCGAGCGGTCGCCATGCTGGAGACTGAGAAGAAAGATGCTGAGAGACAGGCTGTGAGGCTGGAAAAAGACAAGAATGCTCTGAGGAACACGCTGGATAAGGTCAGCACTGTCTTTACAAAGAGGCTTTAGCGATTTTAAATGAGATTTTGAAAAGTTATAAAGATGTGAAGAAGATGTAAAGTTTAAATTTCTTTGAAAACACCAGTTTGACCTATATCTGTAAAAACATGTCATAAGCAAAGTGACCTGAATAAATAACATGAATAACATTTTATGGTGAAACATAAAACTTGTGATACACATGTCACAGGATGTTGGTTTACAACAGAGCTGTAAATAGTCATAAACAAATGTAAGCTGTTGGGTGAAGGTGACAATTACCTTTCATCTTCTGAGTGTGGCTGACTCCTCCCCAAACTGAATCCTGTTTTGGGGCATTTTGATGGCACTAATACATGATACACTTAGGCTTTTTTTTTAACAGATTTCACTCTGTGACCTGTTGTTAGGTTGAACGTCAGAAGCTGAAGAGCGAAGAAGGCAGCATGCGGCTGTCTGCAGAGAAAAGCCGCTTGGATCGCTCTCTAAACACCACTGAACAGGAGCTGCAGGAAGCACAGCAACAGATTCTAATGCTGCAGGTGGGTTTCAACACACCGTATATTCATACATGTTGTATATAATAAAAAAGAACACATCCTCTGTAAATAAAGTGCTGCTGACTCGTAGCAGTCTGACTTTTATCAGCTGTTGAGTCAAACCCCTGTTGGAGGTGAGAGCACGTTCAGAGCGAGTGAACTGAACAGTTGTACTTCAATAATAAACAAAAAGTTGTCTTTAAAATGACAAATGAATTCCACAGTTTGGGCTTCACATGTTTTTGTGGTGTATAAATTATTTTCCTTTCACATGTTATTAACCCTCACAGCCACCAGTTAGCGTCAGTTAGTTGTTTAGTTAGTGTGTTTACACTGTGAGAGACTCTGTGTCCTCACCCACTCAAGTATTGAGAGATTTTATTGCACCAGAAAGTGGTTTAATGAGATGAACTGTACGTGTTTGTCTAGTTAATGTTGCAGAAGGAGACCAGTTTAATAAAGCTAAGAAATATCTCACAGGTCAGTTAGGTTAGACGTTGTGTATGAAATTTTTTTTTTTTAGTTTAGGAGATTGTGGAGGTGTCAAGTGAGGTCAGAGTAACTCACAAATAACCAGGTTTGTTCAGCTCTGGATACATCTGCTTCTTGTTAAATCAACGAATCAGCAGAGAAAAGTTGATGTGCTCTTACTATTTATTTCTGCACCACACATTCTTTTTACTCCTTCACTGTAGTTGCTGTTATAACACAAAAATCTACATAAAGAATGAAATATATAAAGCTACGGTGGAGAAATAGACATTAAAGTGTTGTATTTCACGCTGGCTTTACATCTCAGACCACTGTTTCTCCTTATTTAGTAAAAAAAAAAATCCCAGGCTGCATAACTGTTCAACTAGAACAGTTCCCAAACCCCGAACGGCATAATTATTATATAACCTCAATCTATTTTGTAATTTGCATTTTTCTGCAGTGCAAATATTTTAATTTTGAACTAAACTATGCCACCAATTTTAGAGAGAACCAGGGTGTGTCTGAGTTAAAACCACTGACTGAAGAGGTGTTGAATGAGTTTCCTCTCCATTTGTCAGACGACCTTCTCCAGACCAATAAAAGTCACAGGTGTTAGCTGTGTCACAAAAACATTTGGTTTAGGATTTTTATTCTTGTCTAAATAGTTCCACTAAAGTTTTTTGTGTAGATTCTAATGTAGGATTTGACTGTATTAGTTTTTCCCTTTTTTATTTTTTTATATTTTACAATTACTTTGATTTTTGTACAGAACAAATACTGCTGCAGAAAACAAATAACTTCTACTTTCCAGTAATTCAAACAGACAGAAGTTATTTGTTCAGCATCTTGTGTCATGAATATGATCCACTTTTACCAAAAATTCCTAAAGCTCTCCAAAGACAGATGAGTGTTTCTCCTCAACAATATGAGGATCAGCTTCACACCAGTGTCTCGTTTACCTTGTTCTATAAAGGCTTATGTTCGGTGCATCTCCAGAAACCCTGATTATGGTTTTCCTCTGGGCCACCACAAAACCTACAGCTTGGTTTCTGCATGGTTAACTGATCCTGTTTGTTATGAAGAACTGAGTTTCATTCAAAATCTCACCCATGTGACAGGACTCTGATCTCTTTTCTTTGTGTTCACGTTGGTCTTTTCTACCTGGGTGTGTTTCTTGGGTAGACTCAGCTGGCTGAGATGGAGCAGTCGCACGGCCTGTGCGAGAGTTTGGTGAGGCAGCGAGACGAGGTCCAGCGGGAGGCGGAGAGACTGAGGACCAGCCTCAGGGATATCGAGCGAACTCTGGGTACCAGGGAGCGAGCTCACCGACACAGAGTCAAAGGCCTGGAGGAGCAGGTAGACATCATGTTAACATCGTCGTTAAATCGCTGACACTTTTCATTCACTACAGAACAAACCGGTATGAGAAGAGAAAGAGTCACAGCGAGTTTCACAACACAAATTTTAGTTTAGCACCTTCATAAGCAGTTTGGTACCTTAGAGCAACAAATACATTGAATAAAACTCACTGTAACAAATATACACTGGTTTAGCAGTGCATTGTGTGTTCATAGTGTTTTGCTACAACCTAATTAAAGAAGTCATCAGGAGGTTCATAAGCACCTAAAGAGGAACCTTGTAACCATGTGATCCATTATATGTTTAAAGTGTAGTTGTCTCAATCGCTGCTCTTGCTGTAGGTGTCCACGCTGAAGGAGCAGCTGCAGCAGGAGATGAAACGACGTCAACCTTCTCTCCCATCGTCTTTACTGTCGACGGGAAACTGAGACGCAGCTTCAACCCACAGGCACCAGCAGACCACCTTCTAATCCAGGGAAAATCCACTTGTCATGAACGTCTGGAAGCAATATTTACCCACACACATATTCTTAAAAGTGTTCACACTCACACACTACTTTTTAAAAACATGATTTGTCGCTGAAATGAACACTACTGTCGCTTTGGCGATGCATCATTGATATTTTGCACAGTACTTAGCACACAACAGGTGAGGGATAGGGGTGATGTCATTCAGCAGCAGCTGTGCCGAAAATACCAGCACCCTGCAGATTACTGGCAACCATCTGTACTTGATCTTTGCTTGAGATCTTCCCAAACTTCCTGCTCTTATTCCAGACAAAACCCAAGTCACCACAGGATTCTCGTTCGAATCTGGATGTAGCGCTAGGAATGAAAACATCTGCCAAGTTTAGCAGCTTGGCCTTGGTTCCTCCACATTTACATTAACAGTTTAGGACAGAAAATGAGGGAAGAAAGGGCTTCATTGTGTGTGAGTGCCAGGAAACAAACGAAATGAGCATGATGAAGGAGCTGCACTGTGTTTTCTCTCAGAAACAGACACAGACTTTAGTAATTATGTGAATAGACACAATTTTATAACTAAAAAAGGGACCATTTGACTGCTGCAGTATGATAGTACTGTTTTTAAGTTAATCACTAGTTTTATTAGTTGTATATAGATTTTACTTTACTGACAGGATGATGAATAATAACAGCAATACGACTTGTATGGACTGAGAACATGGAAGCCACATGTTTTCAGGAGAATAAACTTACTGTCTGCACCATAAGTCATGTTTTTTCTAAGACATTTATCGTTATTATCTCAGCCTCAGATCATGTTGCATTGATAAATGACACACTGAACAGCTGTGGTAAAAAAAAAAAAGTTTATTCTGTCTCAGTCTTTATAGTGACAGTTTTACAAAGCAGTAGTACATTTTGTTAAATGAGAGCACTTGTTGTCACTGGAGTATGTTTACATAAGCTTGCTGCTTGGTTGCTAAGCCCAGGTCCAGGTGGCAGTAGTACAAAAAGCTGAGGTCACTCACCACCTGTCTGTTCACACATCTCATGGTCTTCACTGATGAGGCTCCTGTCGGCTGGAGATTGATTAATTTGGTTTGATGTCAGTGCACAGTGGCCACCTTGATGATTTGATCATCGTGACAGTGACTGCTTTTCAATACAAGTACAGTAACATATCAACAAACACAAAGCTTGAGATTAATATGAAACAATATGCAAAAAAAAAAAAAAAGACATAGTTTTATGTGCATCTCTAAAAGTTACATTTTATAGCACCAGTGTGATGATTTTATAGCACCAGTGGTTTATACAATCATCATTGTTCTTTGGAGTATATTTATCCATACACACAGGATCTACTGAGCAGACATACATGTGGAAGAATAAAGGTAAAGAGAAAGAGAACAAAAATGCAAGAGTTAGGAGTTGTACAGAGGGATTTGGGAGGAAAAGTGAGGAGAAGACACGGGGAAAGGGAGAAACGACGTCAGGGGATGTGGACCAGATGTTGGGAAGCGGCAGTATGTGGGCAGGTATTGTCCTGACTCAATCAGCAGCCACCACAGCTCTTCCCACAGCTTCCTCCTAGTGATGTACACTGTCCACTCAGCGCTGCCACGCCACAGCGGGAGAACTGATCACGACACAGGTCCGCTAAACACAGACGGAGAGGAGTCCCAGATGAAATGATAAGTCCCCACATACAAACACCCAGAGACACATGAACACAGAGTCCACTGAACCCACCTCTGAGCAGCTCTTCGTGTGCGCACACGGTCCTCACACAAACCTCCTTGTTGATGACGTACACCCGTCGCAAACTGAATGAAAACACATGGTCACAAATGAAGCGGTGCCAGTGATGTTAAAGGAGCAGTTCACTCCAAAACCCAAACACACGTCATCTTCACATCAGTCATTTCGGTGAAATATTTAAAAGAGAGTTCTGATGATTTTCTTATTGTCAACAACTGCTATAAAAAGGATTAAAAGCAACAATAAATTCAACTTTCTAACATGTTCAAAGCCTGATTTAACTCAATCCTCTGTGCCATGAAGCTCCAGGGTCCAAAAACTATTAAAAACACATCAGTGAGCCACAACACTGCTTCATTACCATTGTGGTTTATTTTGGGTCGATACTATAAACACCATCCTGCTGCTGTAAATACTCACTACCACCATCAAATCTGTGTTAATGCTCAGCTGAAAATAGTCCCCAGCGATTGTAGGGTTTACCCCTGTTCCAATGTCTTTTGCAAAAACACCCAAGTTGGCCTCTTCCTAAACTACTTTATTTACTAAATGAAAACCTCTATTGTAGCGCAACAATGTGTTTTGTAGCCACATAAACACACTGACGTTCTTATTTGCTATTTGTCCTAGAACTGACCAGAACTACTGCATTGTTCATGAGGAAGTTCGACCAACGAACTAAATAACACTGGACTCTCTGTGCACTCTCACACTTGGATTAGAAGTAGTGTGAAGTATAGTGAGAATCTAACTGCTTTGTTTTTCTTTGTCCTACAAATTTCCGAATGACTGGGTGGTACTATGGGAGTGAACTGTTCATTTTAAAAGTAGTTTCAGGTCCTGCATACCTGTAGAAGCAGAGGCTGTTGAGGCACTGTTTGCATGGCTTGTGAACGGAGTAAAGTCTGGTGCAGGGATACTGCTCCTCTCTGCAGTCTGGAAATGAAACACACAGAAAAATAACTTCTCCAGTCAGAGTAAACAACCGATTATCTCTCCTGATCTCTGGAGCTTCTCTTACCAAGAGGGCCAGGCTCCGTCGGCTCCGTCTCCAAATCGGACTCTGATATCCACATGGAAAACAGAATTACAAATATGTTGTTGACATGAAACAAACCTCATCTAAACACCATGACACGAGGGAAACGTGACTCTGTTCAGAGAGTTCAGCAGATATACCAGATTTTTCTGGACGGACCACAGGCTGGAGCTGAACCTGCTGCTCGTAGGTTCCAGGACTCTCTAAAAAATAAAATTACAAAAGCAGAGGAGTCACCTTCTTGTGAAATACAATGATGTTTAAACATAAGCATAACTTCAAGAACATCAACGAAACGCTCTACAAATTAAAAATGATTTACCTGGAAAATAATCCGGCCCATAATCCTCTGTGAAGCCAAAAGAACAGAACAGAAAAATGTCTCACACAGTCTGTATCAACCAAACACACAAAGAACTGTGCCACATAAAATGAACCACCTGCAGGCAAAAGCCGAAGAAAATAAGCAGCTTGTGAGGGTGAAATCCATGACTTCATATGCAAGATGTTTACAAAGAACATGCAAAGTGGTCAGAGCGCTGTTTACACTGTGACAGTTGCTATGCGGGTGGTAAACAAGTATCCGAGGAGAGGAGGGAACTCCCAGAGGCGAAGTGACACACGAGAGGACAATGAGAAATCAGGACCACATGTGGAAACCTCTGATATAAACCGATAACTGGTACGAGCCAGGCCAATATTCGGTTAATCTACTCACCCAAAAAAGGAAACGGTTCCTGGTACTGGGCCTGGGCAAGCAGCAGAACTGTTGACATGGTAGACAAATAATCAAGAAGAGGAGCTGATGAGTGAAATGCAGCAGAGGAAACCTTTGTTTTGAGCCACTTTGTCCTCATGATGGAGTTAAAACGCCTGTCACTAACAGTCCAAATAGAGGCGACCACTTGGTTTATTTATGGTTATATGCAGCACCGTCTGTCCCTGTCGTAGTGACATCTCAGAGTATAGTATAGAGAAAGATATAGATAAAGACCGTTTCTCATCCAGTTTTATGAGCAGGTCCAATCATTTTCTACCACATTAGAACAGTTTTTGTTAATGCACATTAGAGCTTTTCTTTATTTTCTTCACAGTTTGAAGTTTGCAGGCTGCAGCTGGAGAAAGCTGACGTCATTTGTTGCACCGGAGCCAGATTTGAATCAAGATGTGATTCAATGTGGTTGTTTCCCTCTGCTCCCAGACCACTGGCAAAGCATGTTAAAATCCTAATGAATAATACTAATGACTTAAACTTAGATATTTGTCCTTTGTCAGAGTTGATGGTAACATTTTTATGTCTGTTTGTTATAACGCTCACACCATCATCTAGCTACCTGAGCTTAACACAAAGACTGTAAACAGAGGGAACCAGCTAGCTCTGACTGAAGGTCACATAATCCCTGAAAACATTAAGTACACCTTTCCTGAAACCACAAGTCCTTGCTTTTACACACTTCATATGAACATGGATCTACAGCGTGTTAATGAGCAAACTTTGCTGCAGCTGTATATTTACCATACATACATTTGCACGACTAGCTTTCTGCTCATCTAACTTTGTTCAACTATAGTAAGTGAAAACATGGTTTTTATTGTGTTACACTACTAATGCATGTATGACTATCTAGGATTTGAGGCCCTGTTTTCATGGGCTTCAAAGGACGGAGGAGTGTGGTGCAGTCACCTGGCATGCAGAGCAGTAGGAGGACTCTCATGTTCACCCTGGGAGGTAGACGGACTTCAACACTGCGGGGGAGATGAGGAGAGCACCAACATGAGGGGAATAAACTACTTACTGCTGGTTATTGCTTTTGTCTCCTGAACTCCCTGCTCCATGTGCCCCTGCCCCTCTATCACCTCTGCCACCCCCCACTGCTCTTCCTCTCTCTGCCCTCCACTGGCCCCAAAACAAGAAAAAGAAAGGGGAGAAAACTGTCAGCAAGAATGCAGCCGGTCTGTCTTCCTAAGAACAATCCCTCTGCTTTCCTACTTTTCCTCGCGGCAGCAGACAGACTGGAGGCTGCATTCCAGGAAAAGGAACAGAGGACCCCTCGCCCCCACCCCACTCTCTGAGTTTTCTCCATCCCTCCCTCCCTCCATCTGTCTCCATATCCCTCATTTCCCTTCATTCGCCTTCACTGGTGATTTCCTCCAACCCTTCCCCCTCCTCTTTCCCCCCCATTTTCTTTTTTCTTCACTCCACCGACTAACGGAGCCTCTCAGGTCGAGTCAAAGTGAAATGTGGACAGAGACTCACGAACACTGACAAAACATCATCGGCCTGTAGAGCAAGTCGTCGTTTTACATGAGTTGTCAGTAAAGGTCAGGCTCATACAGTAAAACCCATTACGGTACCTCAGCTTCAGGACTGTGCACTACTGACTAAACTACTTTTCCACTTTGTGGAAAGTATGAATGCTCCTCCTCCGCTGCAGAGCTGCAGGCCGCTTCATACACACAACATAAAGCTGTGAACTTGGACACTTTGGACTTTTCTCTGTGCACATTGTTTTTTTTTTTTTTTTTTTTGAAGCCACACTGGACACACAAGATGTGATAGAAGCGATGTTTGCACAAATTCTGCACGAGTATCAACAGATCTGTGAGTGTGTATGTTGTGTACCAGTAACACACACACACACACACACACACACACACACACACACACACAAACACACATTCTTCATGTGCATCACAGTGGCTATCGGAAACCATATGTTTTCACAGCAAACATCTGGGAGCGATTAGCCCCCCTCTCCCTGCTGAGTCCTTCCCTTCCCAGCTAGAGACCCCATCTCTCCCCCACCTACACACAAACACACACACACACACACACACACACAGACAGAGGGTCTGAGGACAGCAACACTTGGTTACGCTGCTGTCATCTATCTACTGTGAGCACTTTGTTTCAGTGCAACTATGACCAAATCAAAAATGATCCCTCCGTGTCCTCATCGACCCCGGCCCTCTGGACGCAGCTCAGTTTCTTATTTGTTTGGTTTTTCCCTCTTGGCACCTTCTTTCTATTGTAGTTCAGTTGCTGCAATCTGTGCAGGACCTCCTCCTCCTCCTCTCCAGTGAAAACACAGCACCACATGTCAGCTCAACACTATTATTCTGTTTACACTGAGTGGACTGGTAAACGCCTGATGCTCTTATGACCTTCAAACATCAACTAGGTTACATGCAATCTGCGCCCAGTCACCTCATATCTCCTCATATCTCCTTCAAAATTCAAGTTGAGTCTAAAATCTTACATCTTAACGACCTGATTTTACAAATGCACTTAACAAAAACTAAAACTTGTATCCTTAATAATTCACTTAATGCAAAAAGTGCAGAACTGCAACATGATGTCTTTATTTCTGTGTCTTACCTAAGTTCACTTCAGTTTGCTCCGACTTTCCTCACCTCTCATGGGTCCTGTGAGTAGAGAAGGAGCTCGCAGCGCCACATTGGACCACCTCCGCATCTGTAGTCTCCTCCCAGTCCGAGTCCCAGCCCCCAGAGCCAGGAGCCAGGAGCCAGGTCCCTGCAGCGGCTCGGCCGAGTCCCGCTATCCGCCAGATCCAGTTACATTAGCGGTGAACAGTGTAGAAAACATCGATGAACTGATCGGATATTGATAAATGCTGCGGTTACTCATTAGATGTAGGCGAGGTTTGGTTTTCTGATCATCACATAAATCTGCATGTAGGTTTGGTGTCTGCAGAAATGAGCAGATTAAAAGTCATTAATCCTCAGTGCAGACACAAAAACCACTTAAAAGACACCAGATGTGTGAAACAATTCTCATCACACTGAGACACAGTCTTCAGGCCGGTTTACATCACAGACTGTTCTAGTTCAGGCTTTGAATTGTTGGGTTCATGTTTTCTGAGTTTCCTGGTTATTTCTTCGTGTTCCTCTGTTGTCTGCTGTCTTTAGACATCTCATCAATCCTTTTCTCAAACCATTGTATTTTGTTACTTAGAAACACCAACGAGATTTTCAGTTCCTGGTCATAAGATAACGATACTTGGCTTTATTTAATTAACCATCCATCTTTCTGTTGTCTTCTGTTAAAACCTTAAATTTAATTTTAGTTTTGTATATTATCTAGTGTTATACAGCCAACATCTGTGACAATGTAAATATTTTCTTGTTAAGGAAAAACTAAAACATCCTTTGTGGCTCCTTTCCTTTCTGTGTCAAAGCACGTGTGGCACACAAGAGACACACACCATCTACAATAAATGTAATACTTAGAATATACCAACACTATAGCAGGATGCAGCAAGCTGGAAAAAAAAAGAACTATGAACCATTGTGTTGCTCACAAACCCACCAACATCAACTGCCTCTGCTGGTGGACTCATTGAACTCATCTACTACTGACATCTAGAGGCCTGACTGCAAAACCACTGTAGCAGCAGCAGGAAGAAGTCACGAGTGACAGGAATGACAGTAAATAACCAATGAAGACAAAGGCGGACATTTTTACCTTTTATTTTCCATCAAAACAAAGACTGTTGTTGGTTTGTTGGAAGATCTGAAGGAACATATTTACTGTATGTCTGTGAACCAGCTGCTAACCTGAAGGCATCAGGCTAAAAAATGTCTACACACCTCGTTTAAGCAATGGAGCTGAAGATAAATACCTCTGTTATCGCACATGTCAGATTCATTCACACATTTTCTTCTGCATTCATACTGTACATGTGTGCTTGTGCAACACCAAGCTCTCCAACCACATACACACGTTTCCATCAGAGCTGACTGTGGGCGTGGTGGTGGTGGTGGAGCTGACAAGGGCACTGGCCCATCAGACCTCAAGAGCATTTCTTCAAATCAATACAAAATATCATTATGGAGGGAAAAGATGTACAGGAACGACCAATAAGGATTTAGACAGCAGCAGCCTTCTTCTCCTTGTATGTGGCCATCATCTTCTTGATCTCAGCGATCGCTTTTCCTGGATTCAGGCCCTGAGAGGACAAAGCAGCAACAGTCAATGTGATGAGTAAGAACAGGATTTTGGAGAACACGTCAATTGTTTTTTTAAATGGCACAAGATATAAGGTGCCTCAAACTATTTCACCACTCCCTACTCCAGAATTTCTATGGGAGCCCGACATCTATTTCTACGTATCAAGGGAACTGGGATGTAGTCACAGTGTGAGCTGAGACACGGACGTGTGCTGATAAGTTACCTTGGGGCAGGTCCTGGTGCAGTTCATGATGGTGTGACAGCGATACACGGAGAAAGGATCCTGCAGCTTGGACAGACGCTCCTCTGTGAATTCATCTCGGGAATCGATCATCCAACGATACGCCTGTGAGGGTATGAGGGGACATGTACCTGTTATTCAGATGCGTCGTCATCTTTTGAGCCGATACAGTAAACTATCACTGATCCGAAATATTTACATGCTCACACACACACACCTGCATCAGCACAGCGGGTCCGAGGTATTTGTCTCCGTTCCACCAGTAACTGGGGCAGCTCGTACTGCAGCAAGCGCACAGGATGCACTCATACAGCCCATCCTACACAGGACAAAAATATGAAAGACATTTAGTGTCTCTTTGGAAACCTACTTATTAAAATGAAAATGAAGCTAGCAGTGTACCAGTTTCTGTCTGTCGTCCACAGACTGCAGGTACTGCTCCTTCCCCTCCTTCGACTCATCCTTCTTCTTCAGGTAGGGTTCAATAGACTTGTACTGGGCATAGAAGTTACTCATGTCCTGCAGAAAAAAATGTTTTAATAAAAAACAAGACAACACAAAGATGATGAAATAGTTCCTTTGTTTTATACTCACAGGGACCAGGTCCTTGACCACATACATGTGTGGTAGAGGGTAAATCTTTGTTGGCTTGTTAAGGTTGGTGTCAATCTTGTTGAGACAAGCGAGTGTGTTTCCCCCATTAATATTCATTGCACAGGATCCACAAATACCTGCAATTAAAAGATAGACAGTACTAACTGATAAATACTGATTTTAAAAAGTATAGGTCTCTGTATTATCACATGCTAATGACAGTTAATAATTCACACCAGCCTTTATGTTACCAACCTTCTCTGCAGGAGCGGCGGAAGGTGAGAGTAGAGTCCATCTCATTTTTAATCTTAATCAGAGCATCAAGCACCATTGGGCCACAACTAGATGAAGAACACGCCCAGTCATTAAATCAGTGATTATTCAGTGAGGAGACACTTCTAAAGCATTTCACTTCACCCAAAGAAATCCAGACAGCTGTAATTGCTAAAGTTCTTTTTAAAATCTGGTCATTTTGGCTGCAGCGCCATGTTGTCAGAAGTGAGTTGCGAGAATCTTTAAGCTGATTAGAATTAGAAGAACAAATGAAGGAGGGGGACTGGAAATGTGCCAAGCTGTCAAATCCACCTGAAGGCTGTTCTCAGCTCACTAATCATGCCCTCAGTAACCAAACAGGCTCAGGTACTGTTTTTAATATTATAGGCACCAAGCCACCATCAGTGCAGTGAACAAAACCTAACATCTGTTATCACTGAGATTAACACTTAGATGCTATATGAAAAATTATATTATATTTAGATTATAATTATTATCTCTGCTATTCTCTATGCAAAAAGAGTCCAACCTCATTCCAGTCCCTGTGCAGGCTTTGATGTGTATCTTATCTTATGTATATCTACTTCGATGTGACTGTCAACACAGTTTGAAAGTTGCACCTACACACTAAAGCCCATCCCAGCTTCCCTTTTCCCCCCACAGTGCAAAGAAAAAACCTTTTAACACCTACGTGTTGAGGTCGATCTCATAGGTCTGCATGCGGGGTTTGTCCCCTGGAGTGTCAGGGTCCCATCTGTACACCTGGAACTTCTTTATTCTGGGCTGTGCTGCTGGAGCTGCGGCTGTTTGGGCATATCGCACCGCCTGACAGCGGACACACAGAAAGAAGAAACATGACACTGGGATGTCTCATTTCTGTTTCAAGCTTTCAGCCCATAGCAGACACCTGCTGTGTTTTCTAATAGTATCATTAAAACTCATGAATATCAGTGAATGCTGTGGTTCTGATACCAAAAAAAGGGCAACTTCAAACTAGGGCTGCAAAAATTATTACTTTCATTTTCAATTCATGATCTAATGAATATAGTGATCTTACTGATGAATCATTTAGTCTATAAATGTTCCTAAAACCCGTTTTTGACCAACCAATAATCCATAATATCATATATTAGTGTACAACAAAGAAAAGCAGGTGGAACATTTGTGTTGGTTAAAACACACAGACAATGCTAATTGCTGATTTATAGCGGCCATCATTTATCATTATGAAACATTATAAGCGTGTCTCTGAGATTAAATAGTCTAAAGTGAAGTAATAAATATAAAAAACTGAGCCCTGTTTACTTTGAATCCAGCACATTATGCTATTATATAGTAATGAAGCTGACTGCTACAGTGAAGGCTACGTGCTATATTTAGCTGAACAGTGTTTACAACTCTTTCCGTGCCACGTTGGGCGTTTACACTGGTTCCTATCGTCTTTATTTAATTTTTAACTACACATAAACCAACAAAAAAAAACAACAACTACACGCTGACACATTAGCTTTGTTATTGTCGTTTCCGTTACCGCTGAGTCTGGTGTCAGCTGAACAGCCATGACTATGTAATCTGGACATCAGAGCATAGACGGAGCCCTCGGCTGTCAACAGAAAGCCGACACGTCTCCGGCACATAAACGGTAACAGGCTAAAAAGGTTCAACTGTGCTTGTTCGTGTCAACGTACCAGTGCTGCGGGAGAGCGGAGCATCAACACACCACAGCGGCTCAAGGACGTCAGACCGGCAGCCGACATTTTGGAGTTTCTCTGACCTCCGCTGCCTGCTATCCCAGCATGCACCGCGGCTGCGTCACTGCTCAGATGGGAGCGCGTGCTTTGTACAACCCGCGTCTCCCGTTTACAAAAAACACACGATAGTTTTAATTATGGGAGGTTTCTGACCTTTTTATTTCTGCTTTTGCTTTTGTTGTCCAGCTGTTAATCGTCTATGGCAGTAATTTGTTTATTTTACTCACCTTACAGACATAGAGCTGCCTGTGCCATGTAAACAAACCCCGGGCGGAACCGAGGAACTCGACCTTCAGACGTCCAGGCTTTAAAAACAAACATACCCCAGGACGCTTGTGTCGGACGGCGTGTGGAGTCTGTGCAGGTGGAGCTGAGCTAAGGTCACTTCATTCATCGGTTTCCCTTCTGGCAAAAAGACTGTAGTGAAGTGGACTGAAGACTGAACATGGTGTTCCTGTCGTTGTCGTGTTGGATCAGAAGTCGGGGACCTGACAGATACTGGAAAGTTCAAGAGGTTCTCAAACATGCACGGGTGAGGTGGAGACTATTTCCTGGAACAGACAGCGCTAACCTGTGCACACACACTGTCTAAATGTTGTGTCAGTGAACTCTGAGAGATTATCCACATGCTGGTTGATCCAGTTAGAGATGATGATGATGCATCAGCATCCTCGTGTAATTTCCAGTCAGCACAGTGATTTGGTTCGTTGAAGTCATGTTTCTGTCGGTTCTGTCCACAGCACTTCAGAGGCAGGAAGAACCGGTGCTACAGTCTGGCTGTGCGGGCCGTGAGGAGAGCTTTCGTCTACGCCACCAAAGCCCGGAGGCTCAAGAAACGCAACATGAGGACGGTAAGACACAAATACTAGGTCCTGAACACAGGCCAGAGCCAGGAAAACAACAGTCCAGGATAATCTGCTCAGTATTAATATGATTTTTAAAGACATCCTGGAGACACACACAGATTTCAAAACAATCAAAATGTATTAGATTAGGACTTGATCGATTAATTAGTTTAGTCCATATAATATCAGGAAATAATCAAAGATGCATGTTTTTATAACTGGACAAACCTTTAGTCCAGTGGTGTCCAACATCCAGCCAGGTCTGAGCTGTCACAAAACAATTAGGATCAAACTTTACTGATCCCACAGCAGATAAATCCACTTGTTAAGCAGCTCACAGAAACAGTTAAGGTGCAAACAAGAGAAGGAAAATATAAAACTGATGTTTATCTGACTTTGCTCTAGTTATGTTTCTTTTTCAAAACACTAAATATACTCAAATCGTCTGAGTCGTAAAACATTTAATTTGCTAAATTAATAACTTTTCTTTGGTTTATTTGCCCGTCGCTCTTTTAACTGTGCTTCTAATTTCAGTTGCAGAAGTATGTGCAGTATTGCTTGTGTTGTCTTATTGCATTGTCTGTATAATTATTTGTATATTAGTACTTGAGTAATGGTTGTAATTTTTTATTAATGTTGTGTTCTCTTATTTTAGCTGTGGATTACACGCATTGCAGCAGCATCACGAGAGCATGGCTTGAAGTACCCTGCCCTTATGCACAACCTCACTAAGGTTAGTTGTGTTGTACCTGTTGTACTTGTCCTGTCAATAATGACTGTTGTGCTGATTCATCCCACCTGTCACTGCCACACACACCTGTAAGTAACACATTTCCTCTCTTCCTTTTTGCAGACCAGTGTTCAGCTGAATCGGCGCGTTATCAGTGAACTGGCCATCACGGAGCCTCGGACATTCCTCTCACTTGCAAAACTGGCAAGAGCTCGGCAACGGGAGGGCCTCTGTGCAGTGTTGGGCGATGGCAGAGAGCCCCCTGGTGTCTTCTCCCGTGTAGTTTTACTGCAGTGATGGACTTGGACATGTTGCTATGTGGTTTGAAGAACAGTGCTCTTGGGTTGTGGAGATGTTCATGACACTGAGACACATACTCACCTAATTTCTTCCGGTTGTTGCTAAGTATTATTTAAGCATATAAAGGAGAATAATGTTTATATGATACTTTATAAATCAAATGAATTATTCATTCATCACTATACCAGGGTGCTCCCAAGGTCATGGCCACCAAATTTAACATATGTCACCTGGTAAAAACGTGTCGACTCCAGGTGAGAATTTCCCGGCTCACCAGAGAATTGACAATTTAGTGATGCACTGCCTGACCTGTGTGTTGTGTCTGCAGCGTATAGAAATTATTCCCACACAGGTCAGCTCCACACTGGTTTTTGGTGTAAAGAAAGACATTTCTCTTGTCACTCACTCTTAGTCCTTGGCTCTACAATAGAGCTGCCAACAGAAACTTGTGATATCTCACTGAAGAGCGTAGGTGATTTCTGTTGAAGTGCCTTGATCCCTGGCCATTAAGGACCATTTCTTTACTCACTATGGTGGCTGCACCAGTGTTATAACATTGTGCTGTTGAAACACATCTATGACAAGAGATTTAAACAAATGTATTTGACCTTTTTTGTTAATAAAGAATGTATTTTTGTTTTCTCCGTGTGACAATTGGCGAGTCTGTATTTCTGTAGTTTTTTTTTTTTTTTTTTAAATGATGCGCTCTTAAAGCACCACAACGAGTCATAATCCAAGAAGGCAGCAACATTAAACAGTATAGCAACTGTTTCTCTGCAGATTGATGTGATCCTGCTCAACTGAATGACATCAACCCGACATCTCTAATGCACTATGTACTATGTATTTGGGTCTTCCTGCTGCAGTGATACATTTAAAAATGCTCTGTAGTTATTTCCAGTATCAATGTGATCATCAGTTCCCACAACTTTACCTGTGTGCATGCAACTTTTATGAAGTTATGATTTGATGCTTTTGGACTGAGAATATCACCAAGCTTTATCATGTGATAATTTATGTCTCTGTAAACATATATTTTACCATTTGTTGTGGTAATTAATTAAACATTTTGATATATATGTACTATGTTGTCTTTATTGTCACTGAAAACAGGTACTTTGATGTAAGAGTTAAAACACACATTTTATTCCACTCTTTCACTAGTAAGATTGAGTACCCAGGTTTGAAGTTTTAAATATTCCTCCTTTTAATTAATGCTCTGATCAGACAGGACTCATCACATCTGTCGCAATGACCCACAACTTATAAAACAATGAACAGCCTGATGCAACCAAATGAAAATCATGTCCTTCCTAGAGCTTTGAACGTATTTTGACCCTCTGCAGCTACGGTATCCGTTTTGGGTGGGACTACCTGAATGACCTCTAGTGAAGGCGCTTGTTCGTGCAGCCAATCACAGTAAGAAGTACTCCTGACCAGCCAATCGCGATCACCGTTGTTCAGAGAATGCTACATTTTGTGTTGCACTTGCGCAGAAGGTTGCGGCGTGACACGCGTGTGGAGGAAGTGCAGTGACAGAGCTGCAGTGACAGAGCTGCAGCGGCTACCTCCTCCAGCTCCTCTCAGCACCGGCAAACTGTGTTTTATTTGTTCTCCGCAAAATGTCGTGGCTGTTCGGCCTAAACAAAGGGCAGCCTGAGCCGCCTCCTGGTCTCCCGGTCCAGCCTCCTCCTCCACCGCCGCCGGCCGGTGGTTCCAGCGGCGGCGGAGATAAACCCAAGGACAAATGGAGCAACTTCGATCCCACCGGGCTGGAGCGAGCTGCTCAGGCGGCCAGAGACCTCGACAAGTCCCGTAAGTATTCAGGACGGTCTGTTATCTGAGACACAGATCATAACATCACTTCACCCCTAAAGCCCACATGCAGCAGCACCCAGCTCTGGATCACGGTGGTCGTCGCTTCAGTGATGCAGCTGCTAATTGGATAAAGAGGCCCACACTGACAGCCAGCAGGTGGACATGTGCACTTCACTTAATCTTTGTAGTATTTCTCATTGTGTGAAGACTAGTAGGTGCGCTGCTTCATTCAAGCAACCTTCGTTCAAACAAAGGGGCTGGGTTCAAAGGTCATTACCTTGCAGCCGCGCTTGCGACACTTGTGCCACATAAATGCAAAAGTTAACCAACTGGTTCCTCCATGGTTTGTGATTCAGTTTTAAACTTAAACAGAAGGGAATAAAACCAGAGAGGTGGTTGCATATTGCTGATCACTGATCCACAACCACCATGTGGACTGAAAGCCACATCTTTCATCTCTGTGTTGTCTCCCCTATCACCTCTATACAGGACATGCCAAAGAGGCTCTGGAGTTGTCTCGTATGCAGGAGCAGACCACTCAGATAGAGCACCAGAGCAAGTTGAAGGTATGACAGTATGACAGACATGATGCTTCAGTCTTGACCTGCTGCAGGACGCTAGTTGAGTTAATTTTGCTTTAGATTTACATTTTTATTTGTACACACCTTTCATCTGTGTTGTACCTACCCGTCTGACCCAAATATAAACAATGTGTCAGAGCACTTCAGATCTAATAAGTTGATACTAATGAGCTCCAGTCAAGAGATACTATTGGTTAAAATGGATTTAAATCTTCAAGTATGTTTCTTGGGTTCAGTACAGTTGTTGTTTGAAACTATAACAGGAGTATGAAGCAGCAGTCGAGCAACTCAAAGGCGACCAGATACGAATCCAGGGTGAGGAGAGGAGGAAAACGCTTAATGAGGAGACCAAACAGCATCAAGCGGTGAGGAAATGACTGTGTAGTAAAGAATAGTCAGACTTGTATTGCAGCAAAGATCCAGACAAGTTGAAATTTTATGGTGTGTTGTTTTCTTTCCCACCACAGCGAGCACAGTACCAGGATAAGTTGGCCAGACAGCGATACGAGGACCAACTACGACAACAGGTGAGGTTAACTCCTCTATATTTAGTAGAAAGTGTTTTCAAAATCGGCTGCAGTGCCAAATGGACAGTTTCTTTATCTGTATTTAACAGCAAGCACTGAATGAGGACAACCTCCGCAAACAAGAGGAGTCTGTACAGAAACAGGAGGCCATGAGGAAAGGTATGGACTTGTCACTGTTACTCTGGGATCTTGTCAAAGCTTTAAAAGTACTGGTATCAGATATTTGTCCTTGTTGTGGTTTTTTTTTATAGCAACAATAGAGCACGAGATGGAGCTGAGGCACAAGAATGAGCTTCTGCGTATAGAGGCTGAATCTAAAGCACGGGCCCGCGTGGAGAGGGAGAACGCTGATATTATCCGTGAACAAATCCGTCTGAAGGCTGCAGAACACAGACAGACTGTTCTGGAGTCCATAAAGTAAGACACACTCACTGACCAGAGTATTTATGAAGACGATTATTAGATGTGGTGTATTGATGGGTATTTGTCTCCTGTAGTGTGTAGTATTCATGGAGATGAGATGAAGAATTTACCAACACATCAGTATATGACACAGAGTTTTGTGTGTTAAGTAACTGGTTAAGCAGCAGTTTCACCTTGTCAACACCCAAATGACACACTGACAGTTAAGGTATATTTGATTTTAGGACTGCAGGCGCTGTGTTCGGAGAAGGATTCAGGGCCTTTGTGTCAGACTGGGACAAAGTCACAGCCACGGTGAGATATCTGTTTCCATAACCTTAACCCTAACCCTTTACATGTGTGAGTTAGCTAGAAGTACTGGCATTCTGATCCTTATAAACATTTTCCTTTACTAGTATTATGCTAAAGAAATATACACATAACTGACTGTACTGTCAGTATTGTGTTTTTCCTGATGTCTGAACGGACAGATGTTTGAATATAAAATAAACTGTTCATGTCACCAGGTTGCAGGACTGACCCTCTTAGCTGTGGGAGTGTACTCGGCCCGAAATGCAACAGCAGTGGCAGGACGTTACATCGAGGCGAGGCTTGGCAAACCATCACTGGTGCGAGAGACCTCCCGATTCACTGTGGGAGAGGCAATCAAGCATCCCATCAAGGTACTTAATGATCAATTGATCCTTTTTTCTTTTTTTTCTTTACTGCTGATTTTAATATGCTAATTTGATTGTTTCTGCTGCTCCTCAAATATTTAGATGTCCAAACGGCTGATGAGCAAACCTCAGGATGCCCTTGAGGGAGTTGTGCTCAGTGTAAGTGCACAGCAAACATAAACACTCAAAAATGTCTTCTTTTTCTTCAAAAAAGTTCTTCAAAGAAAACCTAAACCTTGGATATATAAAAAAACAAACAAACTAAAAACTCTAAATTTTTCCACCTCTTAGCCTTCCCTGGAAGAACGTGTGCGTGACATCGCCATAGCAACAAGAAACACGAGGCAGAACAACGGCCTCTACAGGAACATCCTAATGTATGGTCCTCCAGGCACAGGAAAAACTCTCTTTGCTAAGGTACAGACAAGGACAGAAACCAGAACCTTTATGTACAAGGTAGATGATGCTTCATCTAACTGAGTAACTTTGTGTTGAGTAGAAGCTGGCAATGCATTCTGGGATGGACTATGCAATTATGACCGGTGGTGATGTCGCACCCATGGGCCGTGATGGCGTAACTGCCATGCACAAAGTTTTTGACTGGGCCAACACAAATCGACGCGGGTACGTTCACTCTCTCATGAACCAATAAAAAGTGTCGGCTCAAAGCATAAACACTCAGTGAAGTTATTGTGTTTTAATCCTGTTGCAGGCTGCTGCTTTTTGTTGATGAAGCTGATGCATTCCTTCGTAAGAGAGCCACTGTAAGTTCTTTAATAATTATTTCCTATTAAATCACACATCAGTTGATTTTGCTGAACTGCATAACGTATATTCTTCATTCTTTTATTTTGTAGGAGAAAATCAGTGAAGACCTTAGAGCCACTTTGAATGCGTTCTTGTATCGCACTGGAGAACAGAGCAACAAGTAAACTTATTTACATTCAGTCCAAACCTTAACAGTTTCACACTCCTCACTACATTTCATCTTATCTACTTCCTAGCACGTCTAAGCTGCTGTTTCTTTTCTGCAGGTTCATGTTGGTCTTGGCCAGCAACCAGCCGGAGCAGTTTGACTGGGCCATAAATGACCGTATAGATGAGATAGTGAATTTTGCACTGCCAGGTCCTGAGGAGAGGGAGAGGCTGGTGCGATTGTACTTTGACAAATATGTGTTGGAGCCTGCCACTGGAGGGAGGCAGTGAGTATAGTCCCAGCTTTTCAGTTGAGCTGTTAGGACAGGGCACAAACCACTGTATACTGAAACAAGTAGTTCGGTTCCATCCATTCTTACATACTCGCATACAGAGTCAAGCACAGTATATAATATTGAGGGTTAGTTTCAAGCCCTTTTCAGAAAGGGCCAAGAAACAGCCTGCTGGGGATGTGGAGGATGGTCAGCCATGCTGAGGCATTAATTACAATGGCCTCAGGGTGATGGGTGTAAATAGGTGATGTACGCAGCAGCCAGAAGGAAAAGTAAACTGCAAAAACACAAAGTCAGAAAGAAAGTTTTAGTTACTGTGTGAAATCCATCACATTGTTCCCGACTATGTCACTGTCTTTTTCTCAGCATGTGGTTTGTTCTTTGTGTGTGGCACTCTGCAGGAGGATGAAACTGGCTCAGTTTGACTATAGCAAAAAGTGCTCTGAGATAGCAAAGAGGACTGGAGGCATGTCAGGAAGAGAGATCTCCAAGCTTGGTGTGGCCTGGCAGGTATGTTTCCTGAAGTCACTCGTGATTCATTCCTGTAATCTTAAAAAAAAAAAAAAAAAAGGTGAAACAAAATAAAGAAAAAAAAAAAAAAAAAGGTGAAACAAAATAAATCACAATTACACAATCCTGTATTAGAGTTGTGCTTCATGTTCTTGTAGGCAGCAGCATATTCCTCTGAAGATGGCATCCTGACAGAGGCTATGATTGACGCTCGGGTGGATGATGCCGTCAGGCAACACCTTCAGAAGATGGACTGGCTGCACAGAGAGGAGGAGGCTCAGACCCTTACACCTCCACCAGCTGGGCCAACAGGCAGTGGAGGCAAAATGGGCTTTAACCTGCCCCTGAGTGAAGCACCTCAGGCTCAGGAGGTGTGTGCACCAGCTCTTGAGCTAAATGCAAAGCAAGAAGGTGACAGTTCTTCAGACACCAACCACTCAACAGAGGGAAAAGGAGCAGAAGCTACTCCTCCAAAGGATGGAACTCCAGTTTGAGTTTTAGACTAGTTAAGTGGACAGCTTCCTGGATTTGAAAGATTAGTGTTCTGCCCCTTTTAACTAGTTTATTAGAAAAGCCTGCTGGACTGCCTTTATGACAGAGGACGAGTTCACAGCGTTAAGATAGGTTAACATTTCAAAACACAAATGACACCAGAGACTCTTTCATTCTAATATATAATGTATACATTGTAAAAGTGTAGTTTAGTTGGAAATCTGACTGTGTCTGTATTAACACTATATCAATGTTGTGCAGAGTGGAGTGTCTCTGTTGATTAAATGAATCCATGTTTTTATAAACTGTAAAACTTGTGACTTTTGTTAGAAACTGTTTGGATACTTTTACGTGACAATTTACAACCTGTAACCTCTAATACTGTTTAAAGATTATGTTTTTCTCAGAAAGCTGCATTTTCAAATCAACAGTGGTTTGACACCTATTGCTCTAACATGCTCAAGCCTTTATAAAATGCAGAAGTAGTATTGAGCGGGATCAGGCCTTGCAGTGACACTGTCAAACAATATGTGGTCTTAAAACATATACTGAGTACAGAATTCCTCAATGTTTCACAGTAATGGGTGAGAGAGTGAGCAAGCTCCTTGTACAAAGTCAAGTCTTGTTTGGAATGGGCCACATAACTCCTTGTCAATCAGTGTCTTCATATACTATAACATACAGGTTTAGAAAAAAATAATCTGATAAGGAAAAAATATTAGACAGAAAGCACACAGTAAGTGTTGGATTGAATCCACATTTCTATCTTGTGTCAGCTGCTGCATTTAACATCACAGCACACATCCTGTTTCATGGGTGCTTTCCTGTGTTTTTTAATGTAAGTTGTAGTACTTTCTGTTACTCACTATGGATATCTGAGACCAGAAACCTATATCTGGAAAGAAAGAGAGAAACCTGTCGTAGATTTGTGTTTGTAAGGGGCAGGAATAAACTGACAAATGGTGTGATTTACATGGATTGAGATGATACTGGCATGGAAAATGGCATATGGAAGAAATAACTGATGTAGTTATCACTGTCAAGGCTCCTCTACACAGCTGAAAGACTGGGATGATTCCAGCAAAGAAACAGAGTCTGACAGCAGCTGCTGGCATCTAATTAGCTCTGTCAGCTCTGCCTAACCAAGAGGGAGCAAAGACACAAGGTCAAATTAATTTGGCTTTTGGACAAAAATAAATAAATAAATATAAAAACGTTTTCATGTCGAAGTGAAAACACATGTTTACAAAGTACTATAGAATAACTCAAAATATAAAACTGAAAATTCACCCCCTATAAAGTAACTATTGTAGCACTGGTGCAGTCATCTGGTTTAGTAAGTCAAAGTCACAATTAATTAAATGGAGTTCATCTAAGTGAAGTGAATGTGAATCAAGGTTTGTAGTATAAATACACCTATATCAGGTAGGTCTAATTATGGGTACATTAGTATTCTACATATTAAGGGAAAAAAAACTCTAAACAGCTGCTCAGGAAGGTTAATGAACATCTACAGGCAAAAGCTGAAGGAGACACAAAGAAGGAGACTAGTGAAAGAAGCCACCAAGATGCCTGTGACTCAGAAGTGACAAGCTCTGGGGTTGAGACAAGAGAGAGTGTACAAACAGCAGGTGTTGCCCAGGTTCTTCACCAGGAGAAGCTTCAGGAGAGAACAGCACAGAGAAAAAAAGCTCTAACTATTTGCCTCTTATTGGCAAAAAGGCTTGGAAAGTCCTGAAGTCAACTGGAAAATGTTTTTATGTGTGTGATGAGAACAAAATCTCACTTGTGCCCAGCAAATCCCTAAGTACGATGCTTTTCTTCTAAACATGTGAGTCAAAACCAAAATGGTTTGCAGACTTTGGGGTTCCCAGACAAGAAGTCTGCAGTTGGACTCTTCATGCTCTACTTCTTTCTGTCTCAACTATTCTGAGCAGCACTCAGTTTGTCTCCCATGTGTCTTGCTTATTACGGCAGACATTCTGTGCCTATGCCTCTTACAGTGGTTGCTCCCTAACTCTTTATAAAATATACTGTATAATATATAAGAAGAAAAACTTTGAGCTGAATTGGAGGTTTGTTTTATTAAAGGTTCCTCTCCATGGTTTCTTTGTGGACAGAACATCCTGTAAGGCATAAAGAAAATTAATAATTTTAATTGCTGTTCTACTCATAATTTGGGGGTTAAGGTAACCTAAATTAAAGTAATGTAATTTTTTTCATGTTTGTGTTTTCCTTTTGACACCACAACCCCAAAACAACCTATTGTGTTGCAAAAAAGCATTCATTTACTGATGATATTAGGATGAGTCTTTCCCACATGCTGTATGTTTCAGATGGCTGTTTCAGCTTTTTACTCACTGTGTTGTCTGTTTGACCTCCAGTACTGGAGCCCTGAGTGCCAAAGCCCTTCCAGCCACAGCAAGAACCAGGTAATGCAGAGACCCAGAAGCAGCCCAGTTATCAGGTCCATCTCCTGGTGGCTGAGGAAGTTACTTAAAAAGCAGTGTTCTCTTGAATCCACCGCAGCGTCAGCCCCATAGTATGGAACAACATGGTAGACTTGGTGCCTGCAGAGCAGTGGTCATTGATTGGTACACAGAAAGTTAAAGAGTCAGGTGATGAATATGAACCCATGATGCTGAAAGGTCATAAGAATGTGGACATGTTTTAGCTGGCACCAAACTCCCATCTTGTTATAAGAACTGTAAACCAAGGCATCAAGGTCAAAGTCCCAGTGAACCCAGGAGGCATATTGACTTATAAATACAAATGTATAAACACAGCAGGTGAGTCAGAGGTCTTTTACCTGCCGCAGGTGCAGCCACACACGTGCTCCTCCCCCCGCACTAACGGTAAGATGAAGTTGTGAAAACGTTCAAGAAGCGTGTTCATGTTCTTCAGGACAGTAACTCTACGACAAAGGACAGAAACACACCGAGGTTCTCAGTTTGTAGACGCCGGTTTCACCTCCTGAACCAACTCACCGTCGGTTGATTCGACGTAAACAGACATGCGGCGTCACTGAGGACCGTGAAGTGACGCCACGGTGGTTTGTGTCACCGCTCCTCTGTTAGCTTGACTTACGGGTTAGCGGCTGTGTGGGGGCTCCTGCTGGTAGCCGTGCTGCCCTGACTGTGTGCAGCAGCACCGGGGAGGACTCGGTGATGGACACACGCTGCTTCCACCGTCCGGTGAGAAGCGGCTCATCGGTCACCGTGGTTACCGTCAGCGTGGTCACGTTACCTAGCGACCGCCAATCGTCGTTTTCGTTTGAACTCCTTCGAATCATACGTCACTTTGTGTCGTGCGTGACGCGTTCAGGAGCGAGTCTAGTTTGGGTTGGACAGAGTTTAATTAATGACATTATTATTAAAGCTGATGCAGTTTATTAAACTACTGATTGAAGTCCATGTGAATAGACAGCGGAAAGATACTGGTACTTACTCACTTAAGTGTCTATTAAATCCTGACCACACTACTTTTCCTCTCACCAACTCTTATAGAAATGCAGTTTCATCCTATGTAACAAAGTAGTCTGCTGCATTAGTATAAATAGAAGCATGGTGAGATGTAATTGACATTTTACACAAAGGCACTGACATACAGGCGTGTTTATGATTCACTCAGCTTTATTTGCACACCTCACACAAAGTTTCTGTCGGAGAAGGTAAATGATTACTATCTGAAAGCTAGACATGATTTAAATGTTTAAGTTAAGTTTCACCAGTTACATAATTTTCTAACACCTAACTAAATCAATGGTAATGAGCAGGTTTTTGGACATCTCTATTTGTAGAGAAATTCAAATAATGCACTAATGAGGTGTATTGCTGCTTACATGAAATCCCCATGAACAATATAACAAAGCAAAGAGAAAAGAGCAGAAAAGAGTCATGACATGTTTTTTGTTTTTTTTAGTGGATTCATATGTACATACAGAAAAATCAGGCACTCTGAGCTAAGCTCGCAGTTTGCAAATAATTACAATGCTTCAATTCTTTAACATTTACAAAAGAAAAACAAAAAACTATGCCCTGAAAGATAGCATATCCAAGTTTACATATGAATCAACACTATATATTGGAAACACATTGGAGGAAAGCCTCTGTGAGGTCTGGGTTTGGTTATGCATCATTAGCCCACCCCATTTAACTTAATCCTAACTAATCTACAACACATGGTCGCACAAAAACACGCATTCAATTCAATTAATTTCCTCCTCCTCTGACCCCAAGATACACATTTACACGGTCCCAGGTCAGGAATAAAAATCTGCCATATATGCTCAAAAGAAAAACAATTATATATAATCTAAAGAAAAATCAGCATAAATCTGCTGTAATTCTGAGGGACTGTAAAACAGTTGTTTGATCATGGGGGTGTGGGGTTATGGCTCTCCCTGAGGAGACATGGTTGAGTGATTTTCACTGGACTGGGATGGAGAGAGGACCTTGGCCTGACCTTGATCCAAAGTAATAAAGGCAGAGCGAGAGCAGCGAGTCCGTCCTCTGCGCAGAGGAAAAACCTGTCATCACCAACATGTCCAACAGCAGCCATTTGTTAGGTCTTGGCCCAAGACTGTGTATGTGTGTCAGGCTGTGTAGGCACACAAAGTGTATGTACTGTGTAACTGATGACTGAGGAGTATGGCGTGTGTATGTCTGTATACTATTGATTGCTTGTTCTGGGTCTGTGTTTATTGCAAATTTCTATTGTGCATCAGTAGAAGCAGACAGTGTGAAGAAAAGGCCTGTTGCTCTTCTCCTCAAACTCTTGTAGGAGCTCATCTATTTCATTCTCCATGTCGTCAGTGTGCTGGATCTGCAAGAGTGAAAGGGATGCACATTAAACAGCCTGCATGTGTGCACACAGCTCATTTGTACCACTAATACCACTGTAGACCTTTCATGAATATATAACACCTTTTCATAGTACTGGGAGACCACTAAGGTCAGGTTATACACCATTTTGCAATAAAACCACTGAAAAGCCTTAAACAGCCTAACAGCATTCCTGCTGTGAAATAACTGCAAAGCACATTTTGGGGTGGCTTAGTTACTCCCAGTCTTCCCAGCACAACCAGAACCAGCTAGTAGAAACTCACACATTGACACAGCTCACAGATAAGAAAGGCGCCCAGCGTGGCTTCCTCGTGGTTATCCTGAATGTCTACATTGATGACGTGCACAGGCTGCAGCGTCTCCTGCTCTCTTGAGTTCAGATCTGCAGACATAAACAGTGACACCATTGTTGTAGTTAAAACTCGACCTGCATACCAAGTAAAGGTGACTGAAACTGTGGCACAGTGCTGTGGCCAGTGGGGCTGGAAAGTGCTCGTATGGAGTAATATTAGAGCAAGTGGCTCTAAATTACCAGGTGCAACCATTCAGCGATAACATGTATTGTGAAAATTCTCACCCTCCAGCACTTGGTCATAAACTCTTTCTTCACAAGTGATGACCAGGTCAAACTTGTCCTTGCAGTTCTGAAAGCGCTCTGGCTTCGATTTGATCCGCTTGTTGCGGTCCAGCATGTGCAAGATGCCATTCTGTGTGTATCTGAATAGAGGTGAGGTCAAGGAATACAGCAGCAGGAGCAAGACAAACATTTCAAGGTAACAACACACCATCGGACAGGAGTCCACTGACTAAGACAATGTGAAAATGTAAGATTTTCATTTGTCTTACTGAGACAGTGTATTTCGTTTGCCTTTGTGGGGCAGAAGCAGGCAAATGTGAACAGGAGAGGTGACTGAAATCAGTGTTTTCATTTCACAAACGTCAGCACCCCCTAGTGGTGTCTCAAAGGACTATTTGTTAAGGGGGGAGGCATGGAGGAATGACACTTGAGTATGTGAGTAAAATGTGACCATCTTAATAACTGCAATTTATCCATTAATTAAAGTTGTGGTATTAATGCCATTAGTTAAGTATTATGATACTGCAGGCCAACATTTGCTGTTCTAAAACTTTTTACTTGAGCCTGTGTTGCTATATCACATGGACATTTTACAGAGCACTACCAAACGCATTAATAAAGTAGTTAGTCTATAATGGTAAACTATATCTTTAAGAATGCTAAATTGCTAGAATAAAACAAATATCCAAGTTTTGTGAATGTACACATAATATACAAGGCAGGTCCATTATAACTAAATTAATTTCATAACAAGGGTTACCTACAGTGGGTTGGCAAAACATTCATCAGCAAAACAATATTTTTAGCAGTAACAACAGCAAGTATGAATTTGGTGAAGGACTTTTGCCCTACTCTGTAGCCCACATCCCTGTTATTGAGGCCTTCATCCAGAATAACTTAAGATAGATTTTCAAGGCTAGCCCAGAGAAAGGCCCTATACATAACCCGTTATTAAAAAAAAAAAAAAAAAAAAAACAAGCAATAAAATAGGAGGGGAGGGGGGTGAGTGTGTTTGAGCCATCAAAGACTTGTTGTAAAGTTGTCTTTGAGGGCCCTAAGCTTGTTGGCATCTACATATATATTACAGTGTCACTAGTAAGAAATATCACAGGTGATTGTGAAAGTAATCCTTGACTTACCTCAGGGATCTATGGTCTAAAATGTTAAGCCACCTGTCAAAGTTCTTTAAACAACCCTATTTAATTTTAAAAACAGATTTATTAATTCACTTTAGTTAAGGTTACTTACTTTCTCCAGTCAGCTACAAAAGACCGGTGAACCACATCAAGCTGATTACAAGAAAAAAAGTCCTAGCTCGGTGTTAATCTAAGTGCAAAAGTATATATTGTGAAAAAGAAAAGTCACAACATATTGAAAACATAGGAAAACTAACAAACAACTCTCACAAATCACTATATGATTAGTATATACTAATAGAGATTTCAGATTTCACTCTGGTCTCAGAAAGAACACGTTCTTCACCAAATTGCACTTACTGTTGCTCAGCTGTTTTACTGCAAGGCGCTTCTCCAACTCCTGCACTTTACATGTTCTATAACAAAGCGAGTTGTGTGTCTGCATCACATTTTAAAACCACTGCATGTGATTTACCCCTCAGCGCTCTCCAATCTGCTGTGTCACCATCACACCTGCATGAACTCCAAGATGCATACATGTATCACGCCCATGTTTACTTCTCTGCCACCTAACTTATATGCGCGTGTGTGTGAGAACAAAGGGAGTGAGGAGGGGATACAGTTCCTTGTCCTTGCGGACCAAGTCGTTGTACATCTGTTCATATGTCGTTTTGAAGTCATAAACATTTGGCTTATCCGGGGCAGGACCGGGTAGCTTCACGTGAGACCCAGTCCCGAATGAACGCACATCAAATCCACGTTTGCTGCAGAGAGGAAAGAACAAGAGAGTAAATCACATAATACTCAACAGTATCAACAGTGGATACAAGAAAACAGAATACAATTAATGTCACCTAAGCTGGCAGCGTAACCTATTAAATCACCCTTTTCAATAGTCTTCTTTGTCACAGTTTGAATTCAAACATCACCATTGCCACGCACCAGTGTTCAACCATTTCCTACTCTCTTAAATAAAGAGAGGTTTAACTATAAACCTATTACTTTTTTTTTTTTATTTTATAGAAAAATCCTATGGAAATAAAAAATGTTTTATTCCAGCTGATCACAAATTAACTTTCTTTGGGTTTTTGTTTCCCATCCACTCCTGTTAAGCAAATGTCTCAATAAGTGAAATATTTGGAAATTAAACAAAGTCTTGACTTCTACTAGACTGCATAACCAAAATTAAACTTTGGTTTAAGAAATAACTAATGTAGAAACGAAATCCTTTAAATTAGGGAACTAATCACATGTAATCCCCAGTGTTGCACAACTGCAGTTCCTCCCTTCCGGATTATTTCCTACAGGGGGCGCTGCTGTCAACATGTGGGGGGGGGGGAAATAAAAAAAAAAACACCCAACAACTTGGGCCGGTATTTTGAAATTCCTGAACCAGTTTGAAAGTTAAATCTGCGTGGATCTTTCATCTATTCAGCCTCAACCCTGTCGTGAAAGCAGCGTTAAAAGTCCGCCGCAGCCCCGGTGTGAGCGGCCGCAGAGCGACTCCATTGTTAAAAGGCGGTGAGGCCCGACGGACTATGTGTCATTATGTCGGCCCGGCTGGAAACCGGCTCGATGCCCCACAGATTTCGTTCACTTGCTGGCTGTAGAGCTGTCTCCTCCCGGCGGCTCGTCTTTACCTGAGGATATTGTGCGCTTCCATACTGCGGTTCTGGTTACTCGAGCACACAACCGCTACACGCAGCGGGTGGCTCGGCATTGCGACTCCCCGGCTGAAACTAAGCGATACAGGCTGTCAGAAACTAAGAGAGGTAGTTAGTTTGATCCCCGTGAGAGTAAATAACAAGATAAACCCCTACATTAAGCTAAACTAAGCGTTCCGAGTGCAGATTCTATGCTAATACTCGTCTTCTTTTGAAGCAGGAAGTTAAAATGGCGGAGACCCGTGAGTTCACTAACGCTTTATGAAGTGATGTCATTGAGGGCGGGGCTTCCGACGTGACACGCCAAGATGTAGTGACGTGGACGTGACGTCTATAAACAAACAGGCAGCGAAAATTTGTCTACAAGACCACCAGCTATTGAGTTGTCTTCTTGTACTTACCTAATAACAGCTATAATAATTATAATAATAATTACATAATTAATAACAGCTATGCTCAGTGCACTAGCATAGCGGTTAAATATTTTTAATGTGCTAAATCTATACAGCAAGGCAGATTAAAATCTAATCATATCATCTAGTCCATATAGAGTAGCCTACCTGTGGAGTAGGTATGATGCTTCTACTATGTAGAGTTCCTGAATGATCATTTTCACAAGAAAAAAAAAGTTTCCTCCTAATTAGACAGTTACACCACTAATTACATAGGACTTTATTAACGCATTCATGTTACTGCTTAGAAAATCTTTTGAGAAATGAATTACAAAGCACATATTATCCAGCACAGATCCACTTTTGGGAGTAGAAGATTTCAGCATGCCGCTATAACTCTGTAAGGATGTGCTCACAAATGAAGTTAAAGACAGTTTGGAGATTTGTCATCAGCTTTTAACATCATGCAGCCCCAGCTCAGTTAACAGTGTGGTTTGAAGGTAATGTTGTTGGTTGGATTTAGAGTTTTTAACCTGCAGTACTTAGAGATTGAGAGCGAATAGACACCACTCAGACATGACCACAGTATCTGCTGGTTCACCACAGGGCTGTGTTCTTTCTCCTCTCTTATATATCCCATGCACAAACGTCTCATCGTCCTGTAGTGGATGAATTTTAAAAATGTGCTCTGAATTCTTCTTTGTAAAGAAACTAATAATATGTATTGATTTTAAGTCTAATGTAGCAGATTCTGTCAGCACTGTAATAAATGGCCGGACTGTAGAAACCATTACATACCTGGGAACCACAACTGACAACAACATGTCTTTTGAGCAAAATACAAACAAGCTGTGCAAGAAAAGTCAACAATGACTTTTTTTGACAAGTTGTTGAATTTGTCCTACAGAACCGAAAGTGTCCTTACATTTTATTTTATCTGTTGGTTTGGCTCTTTCAGTATTAGACAAAAAAGCTCATGAAATGTGGTCGTTAGAGTTAGCAGTAAAATCATTGGAACTCCACTGCGCAGCCTGTCTGACCTCTGTAAAAAGCAGCTATTAAACAAAGTACAGCCCATCCTGTCTGACAGGCCCTATCTCCATCACTCAGAGCTCCACGTGCTGCTTCTCTCTTTAGGCATCCATTAACAAGGACAAACAAATACATGCTTTTCTATCAGTGTGACAAATTCAGAGAGAATACAGTGATAAAAGTGTGAGCATTTCCCCTTGATGTACCTTATGTACTTGTTTTCTCTGTCTCATGATGTACTGCTATACATGTATATAGGCTTACACATTTCATGGTATACTTTCCACCTATATTTGTTCTATTAATTCTCTGTTCAATGGCAATATTTTTATTCTCTATATATGAACGTCTTCTGTATGTTCGCCCATCAATCAGTTCTGAACAGACTTATCTTCCTGTATGTAAATGCAACCTCCTGTGTCATTACGATGTGCTTTGATACGCACAATGAGGCAACATCAGAGATTTTGCCACACTGTTTATGCTGTGGTAGTGCTCCCTTCACAGTCATCTCTAGATGTATTTGGACACTTTGGTCAATGTTGCTAATCAATAAACAGACTTGACAATATCAGATCCTAAAATAACTCAGACATCAAGGTGATGAACTAGTTTGATTTTCCAGAAGTTCAATTTTTTCTAAATTATCCTAAAATAGCCATTACTATTTGGTTATTTTAGACAATTTCTAACAGACTGTCTTTATACATTTCAGTGCTGCAATATAACTATACTGTATGTGCTATGATAGATCATGTATTTTGAAAACTGACACATGCAGACACGTTTGGAGAAAAAACAGCTGTAACATATTACAATTGAACTCAAGGTACTTTATTCACTGGCAGCAGTGAATATCATGACAGCAGGTTAACATAAAGGCATTCTAACTCAAGATGTTTGGCACAGTATTTAGAGATTGTACACCAGATTGTATTGCCCTTCACTAAATAGTACAAACACATATTGTATGCAGACCTAAAAGCAAAACTGCACAGACGGGGGATGATTTAGTCAAGTGGAAAAATGTAGTTCAATAAAGTTTGATTTTCCTGTAACCCAGCAAAGACTTGTCCTGACCAATCAGCACACTTTCACAGGCTGCACGTTTAGCAAAAATGCGGTTCGTCATGTAGTCAAAGCTGTTTCATTAATTGTATTGCTATATAAATGCTGCCAGCACATAGATTGACAGACTTAATCACAGACAGCCTTCAACAAAAACACAACACAGTAAATTACTATTTTTACTGAATGTAGGTTATCAGTACTTTTGGTTCAGTGCATCCTCGCAGAGGTTGACAAGGCATCTTTTCTGCACAGCCACAGTAAATTGTGCTTCAGTTCACCTTAAACAAAACAGGATGCAAATATCATATTATTTGACTGACTGAAAATAAGGACAATGTAAGATTAGGTGTGATCAACGTGGATGTTAAATTTGGGCCATTTTATTTATTTAACAGTGCATCAGTGACGTGAGTGAGTACGGTAGGAGTACGTGTGCTGTGTCGTGGGGCTCATGATGTTTTCTGTGATATATGCCACCAGCAAGCAGATGATGACCAGCATCACGCAGATAGCTCCCCCCACGGTTGTCATGGCAATCACAATGTCCTGCATCCCAGATGGTGGCAGGGTAAACTCCACACAGTCCCGCTGGCCTGCTCTCTGAGCTGGACTGGAGGGGCCCAGGTGTCGCAGGCAGAGCCGGTAGGGGATGTTCTCATGCAGCTCGTTGAGGAGAAAGTCCCTGCAGCCGGATCCCAGGTGGACGCCAGCACACTCAAACTGAGTGTAGCTTCCGTTCCACCAGCAGCTTAACTCGTAGCCTCCACGTCTGTGGCGACGGCCACTGAAAACAGTGCTAGACTGTGGCGTTTCCTCGCTGTTTAAAACTGTCCCTGGATCCCCATTGCTCTCCCGACCAGCTGCAGCCTCTTTCGTCTTGTTTCGTCCAGTCATTGTGGATTCTCCCTCGTGGCTCCACTGTAACAGTACACTGCCATTGATGAGAATATTTGCCACCAGATTCCCCAAAGACACCGCTGTCCTGCAGTCTCCATTGTGACACTTGTACCCAAACAGTGTGTGTCGAAAGCACAGCTGTCCCCCAATGCCTCCCTCTATCACCCTATAGGCACACAGTGGTGACACCCCGTGCTCTGGGCTCGGTACCCTGCCAGACCTTTCAGATATCACAGTAGTAATGTTGCCTCTGCTGGTATTGAAAGAGGAGCTATTCACATGGCCTGTTACCTCTTTGAGCTTTGGTGATGGCCTGTTCATGTGGCTCTGATCGCCATAGTTCATAGTCTGTTTCAGCCAGTTTGGGGTCGTCCCCACATTATTCCTGCCTCTCACCTCTGATGGGGATGTTGTAGATGATGATGTTGATGATGCTGAACGGCTGCGATGAGACCTGCTGGACGCAGCTGCCTGGTGTAACGCGCAGAGCAGGAGCGCCGACACGGCGAGCAGTGATGGTCGCTGTTGGCTTTTCATCTCACTTCCTCTCGTCGAATTATTTCCTCTCACAGTGGATCAGATGGGCGATGGCACAAAGCGGGCTAGTGTCTGCCATAAGATCAGCTCAGCCTCGGTGCACACGACGAAATCCGCGTGAAACACGACAACACGTCCACGGGCGAGAGGAGCGCGTATGCATCTGCGACAGAAACCACAGTGAGACATCCGAGAACGACCTTGCATGGGATGAGCTTGCAGAATGAAGTTCACAAATCGCAAATGGTGATGAAACTCGTCTGACTGTAGCGTCCGACTCACGGGCTTTCAGCAGAGCCACTTACTTGTTTTGGTGGGACGTGCGGACCCGGCTGTCGTGCCGTCAAATCAGCTTTCTTCTTCCTGTCTGCCTTGACGCAAATGCTTTGATACCTGCTTTGGGGAGAGTGCACGTGGAAAAGCGCGCGCCGCGGAGTGCTTGGGAGCGTGGGTGCGTGCACAAAATATTTGTAGTCCTGAACAGTGGATCTGTGAGTCATCAGCCCACACACAGCGCCAGGTGTCACCGCAGCACCGGCGGATGGAGCGTTTTAACTCACCTGCATCATCCCACCTGCGCGTCTCTCACATCCAGGCAGAGTGGGCTGCACATCAGATCAGAGCTGATGACAGGTCTGCATGTGCAAAAAAAAAAAACAAAAACACCCACAGCAACACCTAAAAAAATAAGTTGTGTTTTTATCGTTATAATCATATAATAAATTTTGGGCAATAATTTAGATCCAACGCGGATCTAAACTGCTCTGATACAGACAAAACAAACAAACAAACAAAGACAATAGTAAAAGCATCTAATTTAATGTCATTATGAAGAAAAGACCGTTTGTTTGATGTTACATTATGGTATAATTAAAAGTCTTCTAATAATAAATAACTAATTTTTATATATGATCAAGAAACATAATTGTTCTCCACAATACACTTAATGAGATAGTGCTTAGGTGAGATGATTTAAAGCACTGAGTGCCTTGTCCCAAGAGGGAAACCTGGCAGATCAACAAACAATTAGTACCAAGGGAGACTATGAAAGGCTGACTAAGAAAAGAAAATGCTGCATCTGCATCACTTCTTCCTGAAAGGTCACTTTGTATAAATAGTTAATTCTGCAGTAAATAGTTTATCTGTTATTCTGGTAGTTGTGGGACAAAACTGTGCATAAAACGACTGAATTCACAGTTGTATGGGTGATTTACTGAAAAACAGACTGAACTCCAACACCCACACCTGGTGATGGGACAGGTGGAGAGGAGTGTTGCGTTTGCACTCAATTGGTGATACGTACAAACACATTGGCGAACACATGGAAAATGCCTGTCTTTGCATGTGCATTCAGTGCAACAAATTGAAATAAATGGACCTTGCTCCTGGTCAGCAAAGATGAAATCCTCTGTGTGATGAGTCTCTGTGTTTGTCAGTGCGTGCTGCATGTGTGTGCATATATAAAACACCAGCAGCAGCAGTAGTGGTGCAAATTAAGCCTTGATGTTTGTCTCTCACAGACGCGCTACAAAAAGACAAAGCAAAGCATGTCTTCATGCCGAGGATGATGCCATGTCTGAAGTCCTTACTGTAGATGCCATTTTGTTTGGGCTCCTGGTCTTTTCTGGCATCTTGGGAAACATCTTGGTCATCCATGTGGTGAGAGAACATAGAGTAATTTATCTTAAAATGTGCTGAATGTTTTTGGTAGGATTCTTATTACTCTGTCTTGCTTCTACTCTCAGGTGTTCCTGTCAGCCAGTGAGAGTCCGTCACGGAGACTCCCTCCTTCTGACACTATCTTGGTTCACCTGTCATTGGCCAACCTGCTGACCTCACTTTTCCGCACAGTCCCCATTTTTGTGTCGGATCTGGGCTTCAATGTGTCTCTCTCTCCAGGCTGGTGCCGAATCTTCATGCTGCTCTGGGTGTGGTGGCGAGGTGTGGGCTGCTGGGTAACTCTAGTGCTTAGTGTCTTCCACTGCACCACCCTAAGGCGACAGCATGTGGCCTTCGGACCTCTGACCCACCAGAGAGAGAGGAAGCGGGCGTGGATTGTTCTGGGGCTGGTGTGGGGGGGCAACCTGGCCTTCTCTATTCCAGCTCTGGTATATACCACCCACATTAAGGGCAACGCCACTGTGGAGCTGATGGTGATCAGCTGCACCACCAGGCCTCTGCTCGGCTGTGTCTGGGAGTTCCCCTCCAAACAACAGGGCTCAGCCTTTGCCTCCACTTCACTGGCATTGAATGAGGTGTTACCGCTGTTACTGATGATTTGTACTAATCTGGCCACACTTCACGCTCTGGTCAAACATATCAGAGCCGTCACCTCAGGAGGAGAGTCGGGCATAACTCATGGAGAGCTGGACAAACACGCGACTGCTGAACGCAAGGCAGCTCATGTCATCATGTCGCTCGTGTCGCTCTTTGTGTTCTGCTGGGTGATACAGGTCGCTGCGGTCACATACTACAACCACAATGGGGGATATCTCACTGAAGGCCTGCTGACCATGGCCCAGTTTTCTGCCTCTGTGTTTGGAGGATTCAGTCCCATGGTGGTGGCTCTGGGACATGGCAAGCTGAGGAAAAGAATCATGAGCATGATACTGAGGTGCTCCAAAGTTCTTAAATGTCACAGTAAAGACTCAGATGAGAGGACTAAATCCACAAAGACTAAAGAGCAAAGGGGAAAACAAACTGTTTTTGTAGTTCAAAAAGACAGGAACATCAAAAAAGGGAAGATGCAAGTTAAAGGAAAAACATGATGCAGTTTGTGACTGTGAGAAATTGTAAACATTTATATCCAGATAAGCAATAATACATCATCTGATTATTTTTAAACACAAGCACATATCATGGAAGTCAAATTGAGATACAGTGTCATCATTGTTTTCTTCTGCGCTCAACTGCATTGTATGAATTTTCTTCATCTCACTTGTACAGATCGTGCAGCTTCATCTGCAGTGAAGTCGATTCTCCAATCTGTGAAATGACAAAGAGAAACCAAAAATGAGAGTTAACTGGGTACAAGCAGCTCACCAAGTGGTCTGCAGCCACCTGTTATTGTAGGTCCAGTAGTAGTATAAATATAGTAGTAAGGTAAACAATTATTAAATGTTTTATTGTAATTTTGTAAATGATCTCATGAGGATCTGGATATTTCCAACTGTGGGCCAGAGGCGACTGTCTTGATATTCAGTTGTTTAATATGTTTTTAAAATGTGACTGTGACACGTTTAGTCAAAAACCATCATAACTAATAACTAATATCACACTGAACCAAAAAGCTAGACTCACTCAAACATTTATTTCGATTGTAAAACGCTTTATTCACTTTGATAATGAATAGTTTGTGATCAGCAGAGTTTACTGGGCGCCAGTAGCTCCATCAGTAAGTGAGCATAGACTTGATGAAAGCGCGCAGCCGCCGATGGCCAAATGCCAGAGCCGCAGGGTGACAGAGCAAGGAAGATGATGTTGGAAAAACGAGCAATGACCAGAAGAAAGTCGATCGAGGAGCTGTTGTTGTAGTTGAAATAGGTGACGGAGATAACGCTGGTTCCCCAGGATGTGACGAACAGCATTATGAGAGCAAGAATCACCTGGAGGAACACACAAGGCACAGAGTTTGGACACAGAGAGATATGATAAACAGTCACTTTCAGCACAGTCAAAATGTTGCTTAAACAATTTAGAGATTGTCTGTGCTATTAATAAATCACATGCACTAAATTCAAATGTTGACTGTACAGCAGGACGTGTAGTCAACTCTTGGATTTACTGCGACTCCTCGTTCTCACCTTAGCTGCTCTTATCTCTGCAGGGACATGTTTTATTACAGTTGCATTTTGCTCGAAGGGTGTTAGCCGTCTGTGGTTGTAGAGTGTGTAAAGTGAGCAAAGACTGGTAAAACACATCAAAACTATCGGTGTTATTTCATGGATCACTATAGATGTGGTGGCAAAGGCCAGGCCACTGGAGAGGGAAGGAAAGTTCCACACACAGTGCAGCACGGGGCGAGTTGTGCTGCTCACCAGCATCAGCCTCTGAAAGGGTAGAGAAAAGAGAAACAAATGCAGGAATTGGGGAGTGTGCACTTAGTGATTTGACTGAACCCAAGTTTAAAATAAACAGTTCTACCTTTGACATCCATTCAGATGTTACTGCTAATATATTCGAACTGAAGTAAAGGTTATTATTTTACTGTGGCAATTCAAACAGGAGTACCTCTGTGATCTCTAACAACCAGAAGCCTGTCTAGATTTTTGGAAGACTTTATAAAATTATAATGTGTTAATGATTAGTCTTAGGTTCTGCAATTACTTGTCTCATAGGCAAAACGAATAAATGCTGATTTGATTATTTGATCAGATCATTTGTTCTCTGTGATGATTTACACAACTGAAGGAGGATTTCAAAAATGTACATGCCTGCAACCTAAAAGAACTTTAAACAAATTTAGGTGGTTTACAAAATGGTTTCCTTTAAAGTAAAGACTCCATCATTTGTAGTAAATAGGATGAATCATGCAAAACCATCATTGGTGCTTCACTGTAAAATAATGCAGCAACAGGCGCTCACCTCTGTGGCGTTCGCACCCCCGTTGGTGGAGAAGATATGAGCAGGAAAGGAGCAAATGTAGTTGAGAAGCCAGATGAGGCTGAGACTCAGCAGTAGGGTCTTAGGAACACCAAGGGTCCGAGTCCCTGATGTAGGACTCATTCGCCTCAGAGTCAGGAGGTGGAACGCGCTGAGGAAGAATGTTGACCACACATTGACTGATCGCAGCCACATCCAGACACCCATCAGAAACTGACATAACGCTTTGGACGCCTGTAGCTATGAAGAAAAGACACAGGTCTATGTGTATTGTATGTCCTCTAATATTATGTAATTTAGAGATACACAGTCAGAACTTTCACAAATTATATAGTAACTTTGTTGAACAGGTAAAATTTTTCAAAAAACAATTTACCCGATTTTATTAGTTCTTCTTTATTAGTTAGATCTTAGAAGATTACATACCTGGTATGCCCAGTCTGAAAGGGCAAGTGGCGTGTTCCTCATCAAAGACACCAGCAGGTTAGACAGTGCCATGTTAAAAATGATAATATCCGAGTTGGGTGCCCCACCATGCTCCCTAATGACACTGTTACCAATCACCCCAACCACGGTGGTATTACCCAGAATGGCCAGAGTCAGCAGGATGATGTACATGGAAGCTTGTGAAGGTGAACTAAGGTTATGAAATGCTGTCCACACAAGGTTTTTGCTTCCATCCTGTTTCACAGAGTCGTTTACTGGAGCCATTGTTTCAGCAATCGTGTGTGTGGAGCCGCTGATCCGCAGCTGATCTAAAGCCTTAAAGCACGCCTCGTCTTCATGTTTAATTTATGCCAGGTAAATGGAACTCAGTTTATCCTCCAGCTAGTCAAACACGTTAGGGCAAGAAGGTTGATCCAACTTGTGTCGTCACAACTAAAAACAGCAGAGTAAGACAATCTCTGTTTGGCCCCCAGAAAGTCACAAAGCGACGCCTTGGGGAGCTCGAGGTGCATGTTAATGACACACAAGAGATTAATCAGCTTCCCTGAATGAAATGTGTTTTCTTTGCAACGTGATTCATTGTGCCAGCATCAACCTCAGAATGTGGAACTAAGGATCCGAATGCTGAGATGAAACTTTTGTTTACTGAACAAAAAGAGGCAGGCTAACATCCAAAGATTGCTGATAAACAAAACTGAAATACATTTTAAAGGTATTTTTGTCTTTATTTGACAGTAAGTAGGTAAAGAGGCAGACAGGAAATATGAGAGAATAGAGGGGGTATGACATCCAGCAAGGGTCCCCAGCTGGACACAAACCAGGGACACTGGTGGCAGCTACCAGGTGCTCCATATTAAAGTAAGTTTTAAAAATAAACAAGGAATGGGGTTACTGAATAACCTTTGTCAGAGAATAAACAAACACAGAATACAGACAGGGCAATGAATAACTACCAAGAAACAAGAATAAGGTCCCAGAGAATAAAGTCAGGATTATTCAGAAAAAAGCACCACTGGAGAATATTCTCAGTGTCTACACAGAAAACTGGTAAAAATAAAAACACAGTAAAGACTTTTTATTCTGTTCACTCAAAAATGTACAAAGGGACAAGTGGTGACAATAAGGAGACAAAGCAGAAGTGAGGGAGAGGTTAAATACTTCAGTAAGGGATCAGACAAGAAGAGACAGAGTGTGTGTAGGTTTTACTGCCCTTTTCCTATTAAACACCAGTGCCTTTAATATTTCTATTAATAATTTAAATCACCGAATGCATTATTTAAAATAAATGCTTCTAATCCTAAGTTAGAACTGTATATTTAACATATCCATACCCTTTAATTGAAGTAATGATGCATTAATGGAGCATGACCACTAATCATGTTAAATAAATGTTTGTGCCAACCTAACATGACACTACATGATTTTCTTCTACAAAATATCAGTCCACAGTGAAAAGCCACTAGATGGCCCCATAAACAACCAAATACACAATCTGAAGGAAGAATCCGGTTAAAAAACAACAACAATCAAATGCATGAGGACCAATATGTATTGTAGAAACCTTTCTTTCTTTTGATTAAGATTTATTTAAATACAAAATAAAATAAAAAATCATTGTACATATTAACTATCAGTGCCGACTATATTTAAACTATGTACACAAAAGAACATAATCATCATATTTCCACTTTATCAGCAAAACACATCCTCAGTGTGTTTTATCACTGACAGCAGTTGTAACAAAACTGTCTGTCACTTATTGTGACATTTTTGTTACCAGTGTAGAATATGACCCAAGCGGATAATGAACAACCTTTGTCTGTGCAGGAGAAAAAAATACATTATAAACAACTTATTCATTACCAGCTTCAAGAACCTTCAGAACCTTATCAACTGTATCTTCTACTATTTGCTAGCACGTGTTGTTGTTGCTGCTATACTGGTACAGTCTGATCGTTCTGCACAAACACTCTTGTTATATGTTTGAATGGGTGAGCCAGTATTAGTCAGAACAAGAACCATGCTAATCTGAGAAACAGGCAAGGTCACAGTCCTTTAACTTGGCATTCAGAGCGTCTTCAGGCTAATATTAGACTAATTCATTCGTGTGGAGACAAGCATTGAAAAAAAAAACATTTATGAATGAAGGCTAAATTAAAACTTTGTGTAGCAGAAAGGTTTGAGGGTTAAGGTGACCTCTGTGGTCGAACTGATCATCAGGCTTATTATCAGCTCATGAGGACACTTGTGTGCTTTGTTATTGCTTTAGCTTTTACTGCTGTGGTTAGAGTTGTGAATTGTACGATATTCTGTAGTATGCAATTATGTAATTTGAAAATCAGTTATTTTCTCATGCTAATCTTATTTCAGGCACTGTAATCAAACCCTCATTCAAACTATGCTTCTCAGCTGAGGCAAGTCTTGGCTCAGATAATATATAATTTGTAGGTTTGAGGGTTTATAACTACTGACAGAGGATAACGTTAATTCTGACACCATGGAAAGGTGGAAGGTAAATGCAAGATAGGGCCATACTTTACATTTAGAATACATTAAAGGTGAAAGTGACATTTTTGTGCAATTCAAGTAAATACACATAAATAATACATAATTATGTTCCAGTACAATTTAGAAGAGAGCTGACATTACAGACATAATTGTCAGTAACAATAGTTCCTCATTATACTGCCTACCTGCATACTAATTGATATCTTTGCACAGATGTGGTGGTGTGCTCAACAGCCTTTATGCAAAGTTGGTAATATTTTCATTTTTCTGGAAAAAAGAGACGTAATTATGGCTGATATTTGCTGAGCCATTGTGAGGACTGAGGGCTGGGGCGATGTGATAAAGCCTTTTCTGTCACTATAATTCACCTAAGATGAACATTTTAACTAAAGAAATAATAATCAGTTCTGCACATGGAACCGGGTGCATCCAGTGCACTTAATATGCTTAATTTCATTCATTTTTCCCCCTAGCCACCTGATTGGTTGTTAACACAGCTGGAATCTACCAGAAAGAAGAGAAATCACTTCTACTAATGAACCAATGAGTCAAACCTGCTACAAATATACAGACTGTGTGTGAATTCAGCTCAGCTAACCTGTTTTATGTTGTGCAGTGCAGCATAACCCGTCTCCACGGCCTGAGCTATAGATTGGGGACACACACACCCGGCTGCTCGGAATAATGTGTGGGAGCCATATTGAATGATGGGTTGGAGGCAGGTAGATGGAGGAGACAGAGGAAGTGTGGGACTTTTCCCCCTCCCAGCTGAGCCAGTAGCCTTTCAAACCTTCCTGACTGGCCAGCCATTTTACCTCCACCTCCTGTTGCGCCACTGGGGTCAGCTGAAGGTGGACCAGACCAGGTGGAGCTGCTGCACGAAGGAAATATAGAAAGAAAACAAGGGGAAAGATTTACAGTTTGGTCAAGTGAAGCTGATCCAGCTACTTCTAAAGGTCAACTTTCACAATAGAGAAGTAAACAGAAGAAATGTGATGCTTTTAAGTAAAGACAACTGAATTATCTGGAGAAAATAAGATCAGCAAAAGACACAGACTAAACTGAAAGCATACCCTCCTGGGTGCATGCCCTCACTGACATGGCTCTATCTTTTCCGTTCACATGAAGAGCACTGATGGTAACCAGGTACTGAGTATCCGGCTCCAGGCCAGTCAGTACGACAGAGTTTTGCTGGCCGTGTAACACCACAGTCTGGACACGTCCACTTGGTATGGCTCCGTACTCCACCGTGTATCTCTGGACATAAGCCGGCTGCAGGGGACCCCAGCTCACACGGATATGACTAGGGCCAGAGTCTGACACGGAGACGAATGCTGGACTCATAAAATCTAAGACTACCACAGACAAAAGGGACACAGATGAGATGACGACTAACAATGTTAAATTTTAATTGACTCTGATGAGTTTCGGTATGAAACAGACTCTGGGCAACATGGTGCTAAAATATCCAAAAGTAGTTTGAATACCTCTCTTGAAATAAACAGTCACTGTGATCACAGTGTAATTGCTTAAATTGCTGCAATTACACAAGTCAAGGATTGTGTTTATTTGTACTGTAGACAACTGATGCTGCAGTAAATAGCTCCCTAATGGCAGGAATATGTGTATAGCAGAAAAACCAACAACCCTCTTGACATGCTATTAGACTGTTGAATGATTGGGTTTCCAGTTCTCTCTGTCTACTGTATAGGAAACATGAACATTCAAACGTCCATTAACACTAAGCACACACCATCTTCTGAAGACAGTGATAAAACAGTCCTTACGGTGAGACTGTTATGTCAGCTAGTGTAAGACAACTCAGTCTTTCCGTTTTTAGTAAGAAAACACACATTTTAAAATAGGACATTTCTTATTGTCTCACCGGGAAGTGTGGTGAAGTAAACAGTAAGTGTGTTAAACAGCATCAGGTTGGACTCTGGACGGAGAGAAACCATGTAGGTGGTTTCAGGCTGCAGACTGGTCAGTTCTTCTGAGATGGATTCAAAGGAAAGAGTGCGTCTGATCTCAGGATCCCTTTGCAACACAGACTGGTACCAGAGTTCATAGTAACCACTGTCTGTTTTCAGAATAGGATGCCACTTAAGCACAGCACTGTGGGAAGTCACGTCAACCACACGCAGCTGTTCTGTACAAATAATTTCTATAGAGAAAATGAGATGAGAAAGAGAGAGAGAGGTGAAGGCAGGCAGACAGACAGAGATCATCTACAGAAATACGAGGAATAATCATATAAAAATAATTGATCTGCCTTGGAGCTACTGCTTCTACTAACACATTTCAAACACACACAACCACACACACATACTGATGATAGCCTTCAACATGTCCTCCTTTATGATGTTGATGTCATCAAAGTCCACAAAGAAGAGGTGAGACTCGATTGGAGGAGACACCGCACGCTGCAACACCTGGTAGTTGGCATGTATCGTGGACACGATTAGAACAGAAACTCCACGTGCCTTCAGCTCAGACATCGGCTTGTCCACGTCTCCAGGGTCCACACCATCAGTCAGCCACAGCAGTACCTTTGGTACGTTCTTCTGTGTCTCTGTCAGGACTTTCTGGGCTATCCGAAGTGCTGTCTCAGTGTTAGTGTCTCCCTGCATCTGGCTGACACGCAGCAAAGCTTCCTGAAGACTTTGCTGATCGTGGTGGACATCCAGACCAAAGTCCAGGTTTGGTTTGCTGCTCACCTGCAGAAGCCCGACTCTCACGTGACCACGGCCCAGTGAGAAGGGGCTAACCAGCTCTGCAGCAAATTGTACCAGGCGAGAGAACTCATGGTTTGTTACACTTCCTGAAGAGTCCAGCAAAAGCAGAATATCTCCTTCACACCAGGTTCTCACTGTGGACAACAGGTGAAGAATACACAAAGAAAATTTAATATGTGGTTGCTATGTAAACCTTTTACCAATCTCTTAACTGACAGGGTAAAACTATGTAGTTTATAAGTGACAATACACAATGTTAAACTGTATTTTTCCATTTACGGTGAACTAAAACTGAAAATACATTTTTTCCATTTTGCATAAACTAATATAGAAAACCTGTTAAGAGTGGTTTACTTACACATCTAGCATTTGAAAACCAAAATAAGCTTTAACTTAATGCCATTTTGACAACAGATCCTGTATTTAATCCTATTCAGTGTATTTTGGTTTCCACAAACTCCTGAGGGACATCTGGCTGCTCAGTCTAGTTTCTAAATGCTCAACATGTGTCACCAGCTACTGTAGACACTAACAGTGTCCTTGTGCTCTTTGGTTGTAGGGTTTCAGAGCTTTGTTTTATGGTAATTATCTGTGGGTTAGAAACAATGTATTTTGAAGTATAATTCAAAATACATTGTGACTACATATGATACTAAAAAGTGCTGGCATTATTGATAATCTTCATGTCATAGTCACGTTAATATATTTTTAGCCATTTATGGTAAGAATGCAGAGGTATTAAAGACCAGACTGACCTAAATAATGGCCTAAATGTAGTCACAGCGCTTGGGGACATATTAATATAAAGAATGACAGACATTAACAGGTATATGAGATGTCTTGTTTCATGCATAACACATGAGTGCTGAGAGCAATCTGCTGCACAGCTCACTCTGTATGAAAACATGGCAACGATATTGCATTGAGAATACTATGCTGATGATTTATAGTAAAGAACCAGGAGCATTGGTCATAAGAGGCGATTTGTCATATTCTCATTTGGATTTATCTTATGTAATCTGTGTGTGATTTAAACTGTGGATCAAGGAGTTAAAAGAGAGAACAAGAGGAGAAAGAGCAACTACATCTTGTCTTTTGTTCATCTGAATGCACACGTACTAGTTTCTCTGTTATGTGACACTTCACCATTTCTCAGAAGCAGTCTTGCTGTCATCAAAATGTCGTCTTACCAGAATAATTTTCAATGAAAAGAATCAGCTGTACCTACAAGGATCATCCTGCACCATTAGATAGATGTGTCCGGTGCATCTGGTGACTCACTCATCTGTTCCTCCGGGAAACCAAGAATCTTTCATAATAATCCTGCTCAGTCAATGTCACTTTTGTGATAGTTGGTGCCTATAATTCTTATAAGCTAGAAATCTCAGCAGCGTTAGTTTCTAGAATGAATTTGAAGTTGAATAAATTCACCACGTAGCCTTTTCTAATTTGTTATCCACATTTTGAATACATCTGCTTTACTGCAAAACATTTTACATATCGCTCACACTTCTCAGCGCTTTCCATTCACACTACCTCGGCAGAGCACACCCATTATTTTATTGCAGCAATGCTCCATAATCATTACACTTTTACAGGGAGGCAGGAAATAAAGCGGTAGGAAAATAAAAAGGCTGTGAGGAAATGAGGGCGAACAGGGTAATCAGATGAAGAGGCATCAGCCAGCATCTTAATGAAACACCAAAACTTACAGAGATTACAGAGGGGAGAGTTGCTTCAGGGGGAAAAGGAAGAAGCTTTGGCAAAGTGTAAAAGTTTCTCTACATAGTGTCAGACGCCGAAGAGACAAGGAAAATGAGACTTCAATGTAGAAGTGAGACAGAAAATGAGAGGACATGGTTGGGTTAGAGTTGTTGATGAATGTGTGGTGGACTTTGCATTTGTCACCAGTAAAAGTACATGACTGTGTGTGTGTGTGTGTGTGAGAGAGAGAACTGAGCATGTCATCTGTCATTTAATTGGTTTCAAGCAGTGCCAAGGCTGTATGCCACACTACAGAGTCGCACAGATGAATGAAAAATATGTTAATGTTTCCTGTGAAGTTCACTGAGTGCGCTGTCAGACAGGCAGCAGACAGATGGTGGAGAATCCAGTCTGATCAGCATCAGCGCAGGCTACTCCTAAACTCGGGCTGACCTAAAACCTTTTACACACAAACGGGTTGTTATATTGCTGCCTTTTAAACATTTCCTGCAGAAAAGTGAAACACTGAATAAATAAAAATTAACTTTATTAACAATTGACCTGCTACTTTTTCTGGTAGGTGGATTTTGTTATCTGCCTTCTTCTGTTTATAGTTTCATTTCAGGTTTGCAGTGTAGAGCCATGAGAGTGGTACTGTTCCTCTTATCTAACTCCTGGAGAGAAACTGAACAAGTGCATTTTACAAAATGACAAATCATTTTTTGAAGACCCACTGCTTTTTATCAGATTTATGAAAGTCATTATGCTGGCATGGCATCACTTATATATTGGATCCATGTGTATCCACATTGCTTATTTCCTTTTCTAATTTACCGAACTGTGCATGTATCTCCTGCTTGCTCTGTTTATCTTCTACTGGACTCAACAAAACAACTATACTACTAAAACTAGAGTACTTGGTTCATTATTTTACACAGTCAATATGGACACATTGTTTTAACCTGAAGAATGACAAATAGAAAATGTCTGTAATTTTCTGTACATCATCATTAAAGTTTAGAAGTTCACAGTAGGTTTTGTGTTGATTTCACTCAGCTGGTGTGGATTATTTTTTCCCATCATTTGGACACCTTGTCTGGTCTAAAATACAGATTTGTTGAGTGCAAATAATGACACTAGCACCATCACTGCCCAGCATCAAAAGCACTGAGCAGAAACAAAATGCACCTACAGCTCTTTGTGCTGTCAAAGCTCCAACCCACATCTACACCAAACAACCAGTTTTGTTGGCTCCACCAATTTTCCACATAGAAGTCAGGAGCTGTCATGTAGGATAATGTTTAACTTGCTAAATGGCTGCATTATAATGCATTTCATGGCTGCGTTAAGACATCAATCTTAGAGACTACAGCATGACCAACTAAGGTTGCATTATTGGAAATGTAGGATGTAGGTGTTTGTAAGTTTGAGCATTACTAGGAAACAAAGGTCTGGATGTTTCAGACTCTTCTACTCTATCCCTTACTGGTCCTCCAACTCTACAGATCCAATAATGTATTTGGTCTCTGAACTTCATCTACACAGACCAGACCTGACACAGACTAGAATATCTCAAACACCTTTAGTACAGGTTCATTTGGTGTCTTTTATATCAGAGACCTGTGACAAAAATCTGACAGGACCTACTGCAAGAAGAACTCTCAGAAAATAAGGTGCATTTTTGTACCTTTAGGGGCACAATGTCTTGTTACTGGGGAAGTACCACAATAAGTACTTTTACATTTGACAAAGGGGAACTTATTTACACTCCTGTCATTTGTACCTTATAGGACCAGCCTTGAACCTCTGATGGCAACCTTGTACCTTTATTTAATGGTACTAAAGAGGACCTTTAAAAGGGGTATAAGATTGCTTTTTACAGGGTACAATGTTAATACTAGTATAGTATCTGTAGACAAATCATGAAGTATGTCCCTTAACTTATAATTGGCAGGTTCATATTAAGCTTTTTATTCAGATATGAACATCAACAACATTCATACATACAGTATGCAGGTGATAAGCTACAGGTAGCATCATCCTCAAAATATACAGCAATAAATTAAAAATAAAAACAAATAACAATTGAACAGACATGTTCACATCTACAATACTTTGGCATGAATAAGCCCGATGAGTTGAATTATTTCATCATGAGCCAACATAATGGAGCATTTGGAGTCCTGATAAGTCCTGATTTATTTGCCTAGTGACACTTACTGGCAGAGGTTGGTCAAAATACATTTGAAGAAAGATCAAAGTGTTCTTTGTGTCTTGGATTGCAGGTGAGGCATGTGCAGAAAAATTAGATGATCCTTTTTCAGTTATTGAACTTCAACACAGCTCGAAGCTGCCCACTTTCATTGGGTGTAAATGGGTGATTGAGTTCTCCAAGCGAAAACCAATTTCCTGTCTTGGTCAGTTAAATTTTAGGATCACACTATTCAAAACAACAAGGAACAAGAAAATAAATCGACAATGTTGTGCATGAGTGTTAACTGTTCACATAACCATGTCAGTCACTTCTAAGGTTAAAGTCGGAAATATACTGTTTTTGGTTTGTTCAAGGTTACTGAAACCAACGCTCACTCTCAGTGAAACTAATACAAATGTGATTTGTGCACCTAAAATAGTTTTTTGTTTTCCAGCCTGTATCTACTTCATTAATTTTGGACCAGCACACTACTAGTGAACGTCTCATTCTCACGACAAGAAAGAGTTAAAGGATTTAACTTGGTGCATGTACTACACTTACATAGAGCAGGAAATATTACTACACTGGCAGGAAACCCAACTACCATTTTTATATACATTTCTCTTGCCCCGGTGGGTTTACGGTTACTTCTTACCTACCCACGGTCACGCCATGCAATCTTTGTATAAAGAGACAGACCTGATTGAACTGCAAAATTCTGAGAAAGAATATAACAAGCAAAAACACCCCAATCAACTTACAAGAGTGTACAGATTTTTCAAGGCACACACTCCTTAATTTTATTAAATAAAAGAAGTGTTCTCCAGGAATTTTGGGCAAAATTAGGCTCTGCAACAAACCAAGAAGCACTTTTTCTAAAGTTCATATTCACCAACTAGAAACCACAAAGAGAGACACAAGAAGAGACTTGAATTGCTAATCCAATTGCCAAATGTCACTGCACATCTGATTTTATCTTATGAGTCTGAAAATCAAACCGCTTTAATATAACTTGTGTGTTCACTCTTTTATCAGGATGACAACTAGACAAATAATATGAACCAGCTGCAACCAAAGTACCCTGCAGGCTTAGGGCAAGACCAGTCATAATGTGCCACTAAAATCTATAGGCCATAAGTATTAACCTATCCTTACACTTGAATACAACCTAAGTGGTTCATACATTCTGCTAAGCTTAAATTTTTTTTATGCTGAGATGAATTAAGAGTAAGAAAATATGTACCACTTACCTTTGACACAACTATTTGACTTGTAATTGTAACTTGTAACTCTTCCTGCATCTCACTTTGTCATTATGAATCAGAGATGCTCCACTGTGGTTTAAGCCTCAGATAAATTACATGTCACATGTGCCCGCTGAAACAGAAACATCAATTACACGTTAGCTGTAAAGGTTTTGTTTGCACCAACACACTTTTATTATTATTACTACTGTCTACTTCATCTTAGAAACAAATTAGCTAACTAAATTTTACCTGCTTCTTGACAAATCATTTAAAGGAGTCATGTTATGCAACCATACTCTGTGTGCCATCTTCCACATCATACCTGGAGAAAAGGGGGAAACAGAGAAAGATGAAATTGCTGCTAACTTGACTACAACACAGCCAAGACCAAGTTAATTTAACTAGGTAGATAACATTAGCTGTATGTACAATATATATTTACAGTATTATCTTCATTTACTTTCGTTGCATCCTCCTCATTTAGCTCACATATTAGTCCAACTCTGAATCCAAGGTTAAAATATTCGCGCCGTTCTAGTAAGTGGGGGTAGGAGGTGCTAATGTTAACCTGAGTAAGGTTAGCCAGCAAGCTAACGCTGCACCTGCCATTTCACATTATTATATTACCAAGGTAAAAGAGCTCTAACGCTACGTGTAATTTGACATTAGACAGGGAAGTCGGACACAACATACAGTATTTCTACGTAACGTTACATCTACAGCCACTATTTCATCATTCTACTACTACGACTACAACGTCTAGCGCGCCAAGATTAGCTAGCGTGCTAACCATTAGCTAGCGCACACTAATGTTAGCTAATGCTAACCTTTTGTCAACTAACTCCAGTTACAATTTCGACTCACCTCTCAGTCCAAGACTTTGACTTCGGTCTCCTCTATATCTGTTCGGGTTATGTTTTAAGATCTCAGTTGAGGATTAGGATGGGAGTTGTCTAACTTTCAGGCCAAAAGGTAGAACAAGCTTAAGTTAGCTATGGTAAACCAACCAATCACTGCCGCTCTAACTACTTGTCTGTTCACATGAACCAATCAAATGTCGCGAACTTCCGACCTCCAACAACAACAACAACAATAATAATAATCATCATAATAATACAATTTTCTGCAACAAAAGAGCCTCAAAAGACAAATTGGACGAGCAGTTTCACTTTCTTATTATTCCTATTTGTTAGTCTGGAAAAAAATATTGCTAGATAATAATGTTACTGACAATTCAGCTGCATATGTGTGCGTGTGTGTGTGTGTGTGTGTTGTTTTTAATTTGTTTACAGTCAGTAGTACAACATTTATTAAAGAATTGTAATAGGCATTTTTTACATTAAAAAAAATTGTTTCAACAGTACTGAATATAGCCTGCTACCTTTTTTGGGCTAGCGCAGATTGTCTTCAGCTATTGTAACTTAATTGAAGAAATTATACATAGAGGTACCTTTTACTGCTAAAGAACATATATGTACCTTTTTGAACCTCATACAGTTACCTTGAGGTCCATTGAGCCCTACGGGGTACATTAGTGTAGGATATCAGCTGCTCAACAAGTCCTTTGTTATGTTTTTCATCTGGTAACATGCCAAATGTTTACTGTCATAAAATATGCACCCTGCTGATTTCAGCATTGTCTTGCTGAAATCAGCAGGGCCTCCCCTGAGAAGAGGTCTACTGCGTGGCAGCACATATTGCTGCCAGACCTGTATAAATCATTCATTATTAGTTGTGATCTTGCATATGTGCAAGCTACCAATGCTGTTTTTTAAAGAATGAAAAATAACCAAACATTAATTAATAAAACCATAATAATCAATAATGTGTACATTGTATTATATTGTATTATATTGCTGGATTATGACTTAGCACCATTACATACACATGTAAGTAGAATTTCAATCTTACTACTTGTGTAATATAAGAAAAACACAATAAATTGAAATACTTAAGTGACAACACTTTTAAAGCTGCAGTGAATGTACTGCACACGTGAGCCAATGCAGATAAATATCACTTTTTATGCTGTGTCCTATATCAGTGATTATTTTCCTACAGCCATTATGGTGATTACAGACCACTGTGTTGGAATAAAATGACACATGCTCAACTGTAATGAAGCTCTATAGTTAGGTCCATGTGACAACTTGCTGAAAACAGGCTGCCTGTGGAAATGATCCTGGCCTGGTTACATGTCAAGTTAACAAGTGATTGTTAACCCGCTTTTCTGACTCCTTTGCAATAATTTACAACAGTGTTTCAGTGTTATATTTACTATAAAGAAAAATAAAGTCGTGTTAGGGTGAATCAGAATAACTATTAACGTGACACGTGTTGTGAGGGGTGTTTAACTTTCAGCCCAGACTCCATTTACAAAATATATATATTTTATTTAATCTAAATCCAAAGACAAATAAGATTACAACTTGTCGACTTTGTGTTTGAGAATCACGTCGTTCGTACCCATACCTGTACCTCCTCTGGTTCTGATTCCTATCTGTTGGGCAGCTCATGTTATCAACTCACCTGTGGCAGGTTCAGTAAATTGCAGGTTGCTCCGCTGCAATACCGCCAGGAGAAAGACGCAGCGAAATAAAAGGCACTTCATCCTTTTCAGGCAGCTAAAAAAAACAAAAACAAAACAGGAATCTGATTAGAAACAAAACAATCAGGGGGAACGACAGATACCGGATCTCCCCTCACCGGTTCCCATCACACTGATCGCTGTCTGTGAGGTTTCAGCAGCTCTGTCGCTCCGATGGGAACTTTTCCTCAGAAACACCTGCGTCATTCATACTCACTGTGTTTGAGCGGTGCAGTCATTTCTTCAAGACACGTCTCTGCTTCATGACTGTGCACTTCACCGTCTAGTGTGGATTACTCCTCCTCCAGCTCCACTTTCTTTTTGCTGGATGTTACGATTTTAAAACCACCACTACAACACATTTAATCACACGGATCTCTGTGTGTGTACATTCACCCACTGGACCAGAGGGAGACACATGCAACAACAACTTCCCGTAAGAATAATCTCTTCATAACCATGCCAGAATGAACGGTCTGCTGCCAGAGATGTGACCTCATCTGTTTGGTACAGTGTGTTGTGCTGGAGGCATGAATGTCTGAAACAATGAAACTGGGCACAGACTTGTAAAAGGCCTCTAGTCCTCCCACACATCTGCAAACCCCACAAAATGAAAGAAATACACCATGACTATAACTTAGTGATGCACCTGTTGCAGTTGTGCAAACTTCTTTGTGGTCATTGTGGGAGTTTTTGCGGACATTTGTGATTGTTTTGGTGGCTGGTTTCTTTTCTGGTTGTGCACCTCTTTTTGAGTATACCTTGATTCACATTGTAACAGTGAGTTCATACAGATGTGAGCCCTGTTCCTCTGACCTTCATGCCTGATTATTAATTCATCCATGTCTAGAACAATACTTGGTGAAACTGCTCTATTTTCTGCAAGATACCCTGGAGGCAACTCAAGCTGACCATAAAAACTAAAGCTCACTTTGGGAAACAGTAACAGGGACTTGTTACACATGTTTGGATTGAGCACCAGCAAAGAAAACCACACAGCAATTCCCCAAGACTGGATTACAGTAAATACCACAGCTCCCATTTATCACAAAGATAACTCAAGTGTAGACTATTCACAAGCATTTAGTACAGGTGAATACAATAGGACCCACATCCCTGTCTCACCTCTGTGTGTGTGTGTGTGTGTAACAAGATAAAGATAAAAGGCTTATTAAATGGAGGTCACTGACTGAATATTCCCTCTTGTGATGAGAGCGCCCTGCATGCGCCTGCTGCCAAAGAGCATCTGTTAATTTATTTGAAACTAATGTTGATTATCAAGATGTGCCTGAATTATTCCATATTTCAAACAGAAGAGAGTTCAGGTGCAGACGCTCACTCTGTGCATGAAGATAAAGAGTCTTTTTGCAGGTTTACTCTATGGATCCAGATGTTTTTCAGAGATTTGGCTGACTATAAATAAGAACAGGGACAACATCAGCACAGTCCATCTACCAGCTCCTCTAAGGCTCCCTATTAAATGTGTTATAATGTATATTGTTTGTTTTTATCCACATATGCCACTGTAGAGGTTAAATTAAAAACTTACATCACAAAAGCCAGTCAGGTAGAAGCTTTTGACTTGTATTCCTCAGAGAAATGCAAATAATTCACAGCAAATACAATTTGAAAGTACTGTCTGTTCATTCAGTAAGTCATAAATATGTTGACACACATAAAACCACAATCTTTCCTTAATTTTGAACTTTAAAACTGGAGTATGTGTGTAAACCCTGATCTGCTGTGACAGTCATGTGCTTTGTCCATTCACTTCAGTCACCTTTTGCTCGTTCAGTAGTTAATGGGTGCTTTTTCTGGGAGACACACCTTGTACACTTATTAATAATAACAAATCTAAAGCAGTCTTTATTGTTTATTAACATTCATCCAGGTTTTCAGTCACCATATTTTATTTCCAGGTGTTTATGTCTGGATCATATACACAGTTTAGAAGATATCACCTTTTGTTTAAACCCACCCAGTTTTTATGTGGGTAAAAATATTGGAACTTAAAATAAATTGAACAAAAGGTAGTATTTACTATTATTAATATCTGTAACTAGCCTATGACCCACTGACATTACCTCACTTTTATATTGTTCTTTTGTGATGTTTTTTCACTGCAGCTTCTTTCAGTTGTTATTTGTTGTGCCTTTAGTCTCCTCTTTACCAGGTAAAATACTCTACAGGGTTTAAGTCTGGAGACTGACCTCCCCACTGTAAAACCTTCCATTTACCCCTGATGAAATCCTTTGTTGTCTGTTTTGAGTCATCATCCTGCTGCATGTTGAAGGTTCTCCCAATCAGTTTGGTTGCATACTTTACATTGGCAGACAAAACATTTCCGTAGACTTCTGAGTTCATTTGGCTGCTGCCATCATATGTTGCAACATCAGTGAAGATTTATGAGCCTTTCCCGGCCCAAGCCACGACATAACCTTCACTGTGTTTCACAGATAAGCTTGTATGTTTGGGGTCGTGAGCAGATGTATAAATGAAAGCTTGATGTTTTGTCTTATTCAGCTTTTGATATCAAATACAAATGTTTTCAGTCTACAGCAAAAATGAAGGATCTGGCCTCATTGTTCCAATACTTTTGGAGGGGAGTGTACTGAAAATTACACAAACACACTCATGCACTTGCCCATAGAAGCTTACAGTAAACAGACTCATTCGTCCACTACGTAACCTTGCACTCACATCTGATTGCTGTTTGTCTCTTTTTAAGCTTTAAGATTTTAAGCTTAAAGTTTATAGTTTCCACCTCGTTTTGCACATATTCATGGTTTTTTTTTTCAGCCCTGTAGCTACAGTATTTATCCTCATCCTGTAATATTATTGTTCATCCTCCTCTGTATAAGATTTTCTTATGGTGCAAATATTCACATGCTGCCTGTTATACATCCATGATCAGAAGACGGCCAGCCATGTCGATTGTGTGTGTGTGTGTGTGTGTGTGTGTGTACTACTTGAATAACAGCGCTTTATTTTTCACATTTTGCTTTACACAAAGAGGGAAGACATGCTATTACAAAGTCATTTTATTAACGCCATGTTGATTAGCACCGCCTCTGCTGAGAACTCCTGCTGATTAACTTCCAGATTAATGTGTTGTCAGTTCTCTGCCTCTGCTGCAACAGGGATGCAATATTGTAGACTACAATGGACAGGAGTTTACCTGTTTCACTTAAAGTCTGAATATGTTTATCGTGAACAGTGGAATGAGCATTTGAGATGCCTCTGTGTGTTTCAGGCTGAACGTCGGTGTCAAATTGAGCCCTCGTTTAGCTTTGAACTGAAACAAAAATCTCCCTTGTAAAAGCAGTGATGAGCTAAACAGAGCACTAGCACATGTTGATTAGAGGCATTGACTCAAAGGACTGATTACTATTTACTGATTACTGACTATTAAGTTTGGGGCCTTCCTTCCTTTCATCTCCATTCTCATCCACTGTCTGATGCATGTTCAAACCTGAGGATTCAGCCACACCCCCGATTAATTGGGAAAGTGGAATTTCCCGGTTTGGCAAAAGCAACTCTCTCTCTTCATACAGTTTACATTGACAGTTTTTGAAATGCACCTTCTGCTCCACTTGGTCATAATTTGGCAAATCAAGACAGTGCACTTCGGTATTAATTTAATAGACTATAAAAGAGAGAAGATTTTGCAGGAGTCAGGCCAAAACCAGCTCCACGTTAAAACAGCAGAAGAAGCTAAGGTTGTGTGGACATTGTCCATATTTATAAAACCTGTAGACACATGATTATGCAGGTAACTATCATATAATTTCTTTTCACCATTGTCAGAAAAACAGCAGAAATACAGAGTTCACACTACAAAGTCATCCACCAGAAATGAGACCTTGGCCACTGCAGTGCTAAGTTCAGTTTTTCCTGGAAGACCCTGTGTTGTTTTGCCAGAGCCTTATGTGTTGACACCCACACTGCACTGGTGAACTGTTCTCATTAAATGATTGGAAAGCCTTCATTTTTCCATGCACGGCTGATGATGATGATTGAACACAGAGGTGGTTGAACCACACAAACTCAACACGCAAGTAAAAAACTACTCTACACGTAGGGGTACCTACAAGTTACTTATAATTTTTAGTGAACATGGCACTTTGTATGTCAGCGTGCTAACATACATGATGTTTATCAGATATACTAGTTTTGCATGTTAGCATGCTCACATTATGGTATAAATAGTACTAAAGATGTGCTAATGACCCAGTTATTTGCCATAAATCCAGGTCTTAATCACTCAGCTTATTTACTGTCTGCACCAGACTATAGGTCATAAAAATGTATAGAAAAGATACCACAGATGTTCATCCTCTAGGAACGATAAATGTTTGTTTTATCGCTTTGGTAACTTTAACTAATGTGAAGCGTCTATTCACCCGACACATACTCTGTGAGAGAACAGACACACAAATAAAACGCAACTTGGCTCCAGTCTTAAGTTCAAAGTGTGTGTTTATGTGTGCGCTTGTGTCAGAAGGCTGGCATCGAGTTAAATCTAATCACCAGTTTCACAGCTCAGTCAGAAGATGAGGCTGCTGGAATAAATAAAACTTGTCTTTGTCGCTCCAGAGAGCACTAACCTTCAGCTGCCTCATAAAACCTGAGAAGCACTTCATCAATGCAGTTTTGGCTGCACGTGATTGGCTCCGGGCATTTCGCCTACTCTGACAGAGTACTCTGAATATATTCGCAGGTCCCAATTATTCATTCATTCATCCATTCATTCAGTTGACTGGAGTGAAACAGATGATAGGAAGTTTTTTTTTAAATTCTAACTAATACAGCAGCTGAAGTCGTGTAATTGACTTCAATGTCCACCAGTCACATTTTTTAATCAGATAAAAGACTACCAGCAGTCATTATGAGGAAAGATTCAGGAAACAGAGTGAGGGGGCTGAAGGAGAATAATGTTACTGCAGCAGAGACAACTGGGAGAGAAAACAGAGGTCGAAGCTGAAGCAAGGCCAACAAAAAGTAGCTGCTTTGACGCAAGACCTGGAAAATGAGCCTGGAAAAAAGCAGCAGTGAAGAGTGAACGCTGCAGAAAGAAACGTATCTGAATACAGCAAAATGTGTGTCTCTCAGCACGCTGCATGACCTTTGCAAGGGGCTTTAGTGACACCACAGCAAGAATGATGATGGGGCTACGATAATGTGACATGTCATTCATAGATCTATTCCTTTCCTGGGTTAATCTTTGGATTGGGTTTGTATTAGATGTGTTTAGGGTCACATTTGTGAATAATCAATAAAACTCAGTGACTTTTTGTTACCTGCGCTGTTTTTTATTTGTGTATTGGAGTTTCTGCAGTTTGGTTTAGATCCAAAGGAAAAACACTCTGCTGTTGTCATATACTAAAATATGCATTTTTTTAGCTATGGCACAACTGCAGCAACCTGAGCCCAGTTTCCAGTGAAACCAGGTATAAATATAAACGACACTGCCTGAGCTGTTTCCTCTTCAAAGAGTGAATCAGTTCTCTTCCCACTTCGAGCCCAGACAAGATAAGCTGCTGATTTATGGAGACCAAACCAATTTCTTAAAGAAAAACAAACAATAAAAACTAGAGCAGTGTCTATTCTTCACTTTATAATACATTAAAGCATTGTTCGATGATATCTTGATACTCCAATATTGCATGAACTGGTGCATTGTTCTTTATATTCTACATATCCTATAGTTCTGTATGATCTGAAATTGATGGATGACCGTCAGTGTGAACATCATGCTGCTTTTTATGTTTGTCACAGTTGTGATCTTGTTGCTTGTCTGCACTTACATCATAAAGCAATGGAAATATGATGAATATGTTTTCTAAAACCATGCTTTCTACCCCCTACTAATCAATTTAGTAGAGAAATTAACATAAACTAATGTCTTCCTGGAAAGTGGAAAAACTCATTAAGATCGATGGGGAAACAGTGCTTAATGGTTGAGAAAATAATGAGCTATAATATTGATTTTTTTTGGTTAAAAATGGGTAAAACATGAAAAACACTATTGATTATTTATTAAAAACAGTATAAAGCAGACGCTGACAAACACGTTTCCTCCATCAATCTGCTCAAACTCCTAATATCTTATCAGTAGCTGCTCACTGACAGATTAATGTGCTTTCAGATTAATAAAGTGGAGTAAATTATGGAGCGATTCGTTGCTGGGTTTCTTTTTCATTAAATCTCCAACACCCTGACCACAGAGATGAACATTATCAAAAACTCAGCAGCGTGTTCATATCCTGCACACTTTCCTCATCAGTTACTGAAAGACTGCAGAAAATGAAAACAACATTATGGTCAATATCACGGTAACACTGAGGCTTTACTTGCACAATTGCACAAACTGATTTGCCTTTGTTTGGGACATTGAGCAGAGATCGAAAGAAGAAAGAAACACGGTGAATGATGAACAGCGGCAGCACGTGTGACCTGCTGCGACCTGGGACCAATCAATCTGAGTGTTTTTAAGTGGGTGACGCCTCAGCCTAGTGTCTTTCTGTTGGACAAGCTAATCACCGCTCAGTGCTGAGAGCGCTGTTTGTCTCTTATTTAGCCTGACAGCACTGTCGCCTCACAGCAAGAGCGTCCAGGGTTTGAACATGTCGAGTGATTGGAGCTTTTCTGTGTGGAGTTTGCAAGTCCTCTCTGTGCCTGCGTGGGCTTTCTTTCACAGTACAACCCAATTAATGCATGTTGGGCTAATTAGTGACTCTAAATGGAGACTCTAAAGGTGTGAATGGTTGTCTGTCTCTATGATGCTGCCCTGTAACAGACCAGTTGAACCAGTGTATCCCCTGAGTGCACAGCACTTGCTACTGCAGTTCTGTCCTTTATTGATCAGTGCTCTTTGTTGGTTGTACATTTGGTGATAAAATGTCTTATTGTGCATCAGCATATTGTCGTCAGTAGCTCTGTGTGTGTGTGTGTTTATGTCCACAGGCCTGTGACGATGACTCATAAAGGTCTTCAGGGTTCACTGTGTTTCTCTCTCTCTCTTTTCTTGACCACATTTCCCTCTCACACAGACCCACACATCCATATTGAAGTAGTGGATCTGTATGTTAGTCTCAAACATCTGCTCACTTTCTGCTCCAGGGCCTGTTGTGCATTCCTCTCAATTACTGCCCTTATTCAAATATTTTTTGGGGGGGGTTGCAGTTGTGCTTTTAGACAACATTTGTTCCAGTATTTGTTTCAGCAATGACCTTAACGAGTAGAAGAGAAAACTGCTGAAATGGAACAGCTTGAAATGTCTCCACTGGTGTGATTAAATTACTTTGTTTTTTGGTTTGCTTGAGTTTAATGACTTTTATTTTGCTCGAAGAACCAAACAAAAACAATTCAATTTCTTCTTCACTAGCAATCACACAAATATAGTGCAGAATAACACAGGTTAATGTAATCCAGGGTGGACAACCCTGGTCCTCGAGGGCCACTGGCCCACTTGTTTTCTAACTTCCCCTCTGTTATCTACCCACTGCTGATGACCAGGTACACATGTGTTCAGCAAAACAGAAGCTATAAGTACGGGGATTGTTGGAAAACAAGCAGGACAGTGGCCCTTGAGGACGAGTATTTGCCAGCCCTGAATTAATCAGAAACCACAGGGTGGCTGTCGACAGCTCTTGAAGAGCCCCACTGTCTGCACCACCAGAGACGTGTTGGCAGGATTTCAGTTTGACACGTCAATAAAAAAGTTTGGCATTTTGTGGAGTTTGCTTATTTGCTTTTTGTCAGAGTCAAATGAAAAGAGAAATACCTCTAACGTCTTAATGGGGCAAAGCTGAGCAGTTCGCTTAGCTCAGCATAACCACTTGAAGCAGAACCAGTGAAAGCTCAGATGTCTTTCTGATTTAATTCACATTTGAAGAGAGTCACAGGTAAGTGACTGGTGTCCGATAGAAGTCACCTGTAACAGGATCCAAGGTGTGAACTGGTGTGAGACCACCTGGGAAGGATGTGAGGAAGTATTTTGTTAGAAGATGATTGTTAGTCTCTGTTTAGGGATTGCTGACTGACTTCTTCTTATAAATCACTTTCTCCAGTTGGTCTTCCAGTGGTCGGTCATGCTCTGATGTATAAGGTCTCTGCATTTCTTGTTTTTGTGTATTGCGTTGCTCACTTGCGTCTAGTTGGCCTTTAATGTCCTGTCCTGTTTATTCATTATTTAGTAATGCAGAATACTGATTATTCATGAGACAGCTCTTCTGCATCCTAGCATCTGTTCTCGGGCAACATGAAACATGGACCTCATGTTGACTCTTTCACAGTGAGAAGGTTGTAATTTGTTATATCCATACCAGCATTATTGTTGTTGTTCTAGTTGTAGCTGCAATGCATTTTTGCTCACACCATTATTGTAGCACTACCCCTGTTTGTGCACACACACACACACACACACACACACAGAACAGACCAGTTGGTGCTGACTGAAGCATTAAAGAGACAGGTGGACGACTGAGGGGGGACAAGAGGTGCTCAGCAGTATTTGTGGCTCGTAATTCTGCCTGAAGCAGAGGACGAGATGAGTGAAGCAGTCTGTTGTTTTTGGGGATTGAAAATGTTATCATATTTGCCTCTGGCCCTTAAATATGTTCACTTTCAAGTACCATATGCAGTGTGACTTACCAGTTTTCACAGATGTTCAAAGGATAAAAATTACACTGATGGAAAAAAATCTCTGTCATGTTGTTGTCCAAGCTGTGCGTCTAATAAAATCTGCCTCTGCTCTCACTGAGAGGGAAAAAGCAGAGAAGGAGCCTGATAATTTATGGTTGCAGCATTTGTCTGGTGCATCACACGAGATGAAATGTCTCTTGTATGTATGCATATGTGTATGTGGTGAGGATGGCAGACATGCTGCTGGAAGAGCACAGGAGCAGAAGGATCCACGCAGTCGAGTGAAAGCTGCAGATGAGTGAGAAGAACAAGAATAGACTCAGAGTCTGGGTTTGACATTAAACGTATCACTGTTCCAATGCTTAGAAACACATCTGTGCTGAAGTTATGAACTGAGTGAGTTTAATGTCATATAGTTTTCATCAGGAAATAGAAAACAGCTTCACATTTTATCATGTCGTAAAAGTTCATAAACAGTAGTTATGTTAATCACAGCATGAATTATACTGCAGCCTCATACCTGCTCTGGGCTGTTTCTGACTCATTTATAGCTCTTTTCTCTAGTAATAAGCTCCGTCACAGTCAAACTAATGAAATGCAATTAATTTCAGACTGGAACAGTAAACTTTGGTGACTCTGAGAGCACTGGTAGCTGAATGGTTATTGTGAGGCAGGGGATCTGTGCTTGCCGCACCATCTCTTGCTCCCACGTGTTTCAGTGTCTTTCAGTTCTCGGTTTACGATAAATGCTTTTGATACACACTTCACCTGCTCAGCACCAGACAGGTGACACACAACCTTAATGATCAGCTGGAGTGGAGCATTCAGCAGCTGAAGAGCTAAATATTTGGACTTGTTGGAAATCACACAGAAGAAGTGGAAGAATGAATATTGGATTATCATTGTTCAAATACACAGAATCACAACTTCAAATGAATGATAACGCTGACCTTTATTATCTGGACGTCCCCACACAATGTTACACACTGTCCTTCTTTCCTCAACATTCGAATCTCTGAAACTTAAGCCCATTGTCTGTCTGTCCAATCAATTGTAATTCTGCTCCACTGTCACTGTGAGCAGGAGAAACACTCAACTACACACAGCACTCATAATCCTGCGGCTCTCTTCGTACCCTGAACACATCACGCTGTCAGTTCTCCACAGGAGCCCGAGCCGCGCTGCGTCTCACTGCCACCGACCAATCAGGACGAATGTTACACCTGAGACACCAGCTGATTCTAATCAGCCGTGATTAACGAGGTAACAGCAGCTCTCAGGGCTCAAAGAGGAACAACTGACCGACGGTGTTAGACTGGCAAGTAGGTCAAATGTCAGTTCATGCTTTAGGATTGCTCACTTTTTGTTGCCCTTTTCTGACAAAACACTCTGCATAAAATATTTGTAAGGTGTAAAAAATGACTGCATTGATGGATGATAACACCAGAATCAGTGTAACACTGAGAAAGTTTCATTAAATGATCGAAAACATCATTTTACTGTACATCTGTGTGACTAAGCTCTCTATAGCAGCTGTAGCCTCGGGAGACTATTAATGAATGTTGCTAATGCTCTGTGTTCGACATCATGCATTTCAGTTTGGGATTTGGTTACAGATGACTGAGCAACAGGCTGATGGCCCTGGATAAATGGTATTATGCTTACAATTTACCGGAGAAAAAATGAACTAGTGTGGCTGCTCAATAATACTGATTATATCTACTTTTATTCTGCATTAATAGCTCATCTGTTACATATTCTCTTTCTGTTATATTTGGATAATGTTAATACGTGGTAATGTTATGAATTTAATTAGACACCTTCAGTGCACCAGGGTTTTCAATTTGTGCAGACAGACTCTATTATTTATACTAACATTGACTTTGTGGTGAAGCTTCTCTGCCTTCATGTTTAACCTGTGCTGTGAGTTTATGATTTTGGACACATGCAGGTCATTTCCCTCTAACTTTGTGTTGAGACTATGTCTTTATAAAATGTTACACAGTGTAATGATAATGTAAAGAGTGAAAATTACGACATTGTGAATTTGTTTTCGCAGAAGTGTATTTCTGCAGCAAACTCAATTCTTGCCGCCATTTCCTCTTGTTTTTTTGTGTTTTTTTATCCCCCCTCCCTTGTTTATGTGTCTGTGTGTAGACCAACAGTACAAGGGCCATATTTTCCAAGCTCACCCTTTTATGGAGGCACCCACCCACACACACTGTATGTCATGTGTGTCTGGCTGCTGACAGAGGAAGGTAGACTGACAAGGATGATAAAAGATGTTCTTAAGGGGAGGAAACACACTGAGAAAAGTGAAGATGCCTCCTTATGCGTTGGCTTTAGCAGAGTTTCATTAACACATCAAATATGATTTCGGTTCAGGGCATGTTCCTGCATGTTAATGTGCTGCCAGTTTTAAATGAATCGCTCAGAGTCAGTAATGTAACCAGATTACCTTCAGTCCATCATGGGCCCTAAGAACATAATTACCCCCATGAATCTTATTTCCCACTCCCACACACATTTTAACAATATTTTAAATCCTAGTTAATTTCCATTCAGCCCTTACTACCTTCCTATTCACCTGGATTCAATTCAATTCAATTTATTTTTATAGCGCTTTTTACAATTGACATTGTCACAAAGCGGCTTTACACAAGCAAAGAAACAATGGAAGTTTGGATCCTCACCCACACCTGCTCACCTGTTCCCCTTTCCATCAATAGCTCACCAGACCACTTCCACTTGTCCTCTGTCAGATTGTGTTTGTCAATTCTTAGCCATAGCTCTCCAACCTTGTGCAGCATTTCACTGCCAGCCAGCATACAAACACAGGTTCACCTCAAGCTTTGGTCCTCCAACTATGTGTAACATGAGAACCCAACTTAACAAAGCACCAACATTAGTAATATCAGAACACAAAAAACATACTGTATGACCGGTTTAAGGCTGTGGCTGTAATCAGTTCGTTAGGCTTCCACCAGATTTTGAGGCTCTGTCCAGGAACAGTAAGGAAAAAGATAAAATCCCAGAGATATGTGTCATGTGTCACAACAGCAGTTCTGTCCCTCTGTCAGTGCAGGAATGTGCTGCGTGTCTCCGTGTCAAACTACACACAAAAAACAGGGCCTCCAGCTGATCATACTCTGTGAATCACACCCTGGAATCAGATTGGGAAAAATGAATCAATAAGGATTTGTCTGTGTAACTCAGTGGAGCTAAAATACCTCTTATGGTTCTCAATAAAAATGAAGAATGATCTGAATAGACGGCTGAAACAGTTTGATATTTAATTAAACTCAGCTCCATTACTGAATAAAAAAAGTTTCACATTTTATTTGAGTTAGATGTTCAGATGTTGAACCTTGAAGTGCAACAAACTGAAGGAGAGAGAGAACAGTGGGTGTCTGAATATGACCTGGACTGAGGGTCTGAGCATGTTGAGTACTCCACAGATTGCAAAGCAAATGTATGACTTTAGACTTTGTGAGTAAAGGTAATTTGACTTGTTATAAAAAAGGCACTCAGAAAGGAACATAAACTCAGCGAGAGCAGAGATCCCTCTTTTAGGACAGAGATTTATATTTAGTCATTTACAGATGCTTTTATCTAAAGTGACTTACAAGCAAGGACACTTTGACATGTGGTGTACAACCTGCTCTACCTCCTAAGCCACAGCCGACAGACATATAAGCTTATATGTAGAAAGCAGACTGAAACAACAACTACTGTGTGAATCTCGCTGGTACGACATTGAGACGCTTGCCAAAGCTGCCAGACACTTGTAGGTCCCAAACAACACAAGGTCCTTTGTAAAAGTGGGCAGACTAGACATGCAATCAAGAGTCCTCAGACCTTCTGTCATCTTACCTCAACTCCATTTACACACTGGTTCCCACTTTCCAATAATTTGTAAATTTGCCTGGCTCACCAGTTTGTTGCCAGAAATGGAAATGTTATAAACCAAAGTAGGTAAATCAAAATTTTTACCTGGTGATAGAGCCAGAATAAAAGTCAGGAAAATCAAAGTGAACCACCAAGTTGTTCAAATATCTCACTAAAAAACAACTGACACAAAAGGAAAAGCCTGCCAATGAACAAAGGTTCATCACCTGGGGACCATGAATGTTTGTACAAAATGTGGTGCTGATCAATAAAATATACTTTTTTGATAGGATAGAGGTGCCAGAACTGGGGGTGCTAGAGGAAAAGGGAATAACCCTTCAATCAAGACTTATCTTCTTGGGACCATGAATGTTTGAACCATATTTCTTGGTAATAAATTCAGTACTTTTCAAATTACTTCAGTCTGGACTAATGTGAGTCTGTATAATAATCCCCAACAGACATTCAGACAACACTACAACTGGTAAACTCGGTATACATGTATAATGGTTTGAGTGACTTCACAACAAGTCTCTTTCAGTTTCATCTTGGACGTTTAATCCTTATTAAATTAAAAAATCATTAAATTGATCTTAATTTAATCTTTCATTGAAAACTGACAGCCTGTCTCTGCAGCTACACTTTGACTGAGTAATTACCTGATTCTAGTTAATTGATCACACAGTATCTCCTCATCTCTGCAGTCATCGATATTAGCATTCATTAGTTTGGTCTAACTGTATCAGTAAATCTAAATGAGCATCTCAAGTCTTTACCTCATTAAAGGAAAAATCCATAAAAGCACAGTCTCTTCTCTTTACCTCTTTAAGTACAGAAAACATACTCCAGTCTGGTGGTAATAAAACACTGTGGCACTGTATTCATTTCACCCTGGTTTGGTTTGGTGCCTGTTTGTACGATTCAACAAATGTGCAGATTAATGATGACCCCTTGATGAGTTATTATTTCACTGGAGCTAAAACATTCAGAGTAAAACTGCTACTCTGATACACAGGTCTGTTTTCAATCACACTGATAACACAAAAATAATCTTCCACCTCTGTGAGATGTATGCTATGCCACGTTTCACTGCCATGAGGTGCAGTGAAATCCTCTCCTGACTGCTGCAGGTCTCCTACACAGGAGAGAATTAGTGATCGTAAAAAGCCTTTGCTGATTCCTCTTTTCATTCTGCAGCCACAGGAGATGACGAAATAGCTGTAATGAGACAAGAGCGGAGTGATAGAAAATGGATTTTAATTTTCTGAAAATGGGAAGAGGATGAGGGAGAACAGCAGCGCTCGGTAAAGACCCAAAGTATTAAAGCCGTAAACTGAAAGGCGAATAATGACAGAAAAGGTTGAGAAGAGGGAAAGTTAATGTGTAATACCAGGAGCTCTCTTCTTCTCCCAGGCGGGGGGTAATGAGACACAGAGTGTGGCTGACACAGGCAGAGACTTTTATGTTCACAGGTTAATTTAGAAAAAAAAAAACCATTACTGTAGCCATCTGACTGTCATGGTGGAAAATAAAAATCAGGGAAATAAACTAAAAATATCTAAATGTTTAAACAACATTTGAGGCTGTTGTATGATTGACATTATTGGATGGAGGTGACACCTTAAAAGCCATACTACTATTGCCACTGTGATGTTACTAGGAACAGCATTACCTTGAGATAAATGCTAATATAACCACACTAATGACAACATTAACATAATGATGAGCAGATTTACAGTTTAGCATATGTGTATGGTATTGAATTAATGCATAATGTGTAAACACAAAGTAGAGCTGATGTTGTCAATCGATAAAATAGACAGCGGCACAAAATATAAAGTTGAGGGTTTTAACAAAGTGATGTCAGTCGATCCTGACTGGATAATGAAGATCTGTGTGGAAAGACAGTGTTAGACAGAAAACGGTATAAAAGAGAACCAAGGAAGTATGTACAAAAATATATTCACATCCATATTTAAGATTTTTATGTTTCAGAGGGAAGCAACTAAACATTATCACACACAGATACGACAATCATTGACCTGTGTTTGGTGTCTCATACCTAGTTTAATATTACAGCGTGATGCTGGCGTGGTCTGTGTGGTGGCGCGTGAAGAAGTGTTCATAGGCCAAGTGCCATCTGTAGTGGTGTTTATTAACACTGTCTGTTGTGATATAAAACACAGAGCACCGTGAAAAGGACATGAATCATGGCCTCCTCAGCTTTCAATACACCTACTGTAGAGCATCTAGCCAAAGACTTGATTTATCAATACTTGTATCTACTGGTGTCCTGAAATCTGCAAAACCTGCTGATATTTAAAAAAAAAAAGTATAGGAGGAAAGAGAGAGAAAGACGAAAGGAACAAATCTGAGCATGAACAGTGCAGAAATAGGAAATGGTAGAAAATGTTTTTCTGTTTAAGGCACAAAGGGAGCGAGAAAAAAAGAAACTGAGTACGTGAACAACACAGCTGTATAGAAAAAAATGGTTGATGGGACGGTAAATGCAGGGAGAGCTGTTTTTTGTGCTGCAGAGAAGTGAAAGCAAAGAGGCTGAGTATGTTTGTGTGTGACAGAGAGAGAAAGTGATGGGTGGGGGGAGAACAAGAGTGGAAAATGGATTGAGAGACTCTGATGTTAGGACCGATTCATTTTCACAAGAGTGCTTCAGAAATCAGCAGAGAAAGAGACAAAGGGAGGGTTTCATCGCGGCAGTGTTTTTAATATTATTAACTCTGATTGTGTTATGCTTTGATTCTAGCGGTGTAAATGTTAAAGCTTCGTTTATGAAGCACAATATTTGTATTTTTTGTAGCCGTGACCTTCACACAGCAGATGGAGTCAAAGGAGGAAAGACAAGGAACATTACACCAATCAGCACTGTAAATACTCCCATGATTGCCTTTGATTGTGAGCACAGTTTGTGACACAGAATGCACTGCTTCTCAGCGCTGACCATGACTGAACCATGTTATAGCCGCGTTATACCTCTAAAAATGGAAGATACCGCGCTGTCATTATAAACAGGAAGACCTTTGCATTCTGTGAACCTGTGGCTCGGTATCAGACGAGCAGCCAGGAACAGGAACCCGGGAGGAGATTAAATTGCTTTTGACACCTTATTCAAGTCCTGCTGGCATCTCTAAAGACCTAGTTACTTCCCTACTAGTTCATGAAAACAGTTTTACGTTTTTAAACACTGAGCTGCCACATGCATATGTGTAACATTTAGCTTATTGCTGCATTAACCTCCTTCAGGGCCCTGATGCAAAAATAGCTATGGGCCCCTGAAGAGGCGCTTGTGTTTCCCAACATACTTTGATTATAAGTTTGTGTAAGAATATGTAACATCTAGCAATATTAACATATTTTTAGGTGCACACAGTCATCTAAACCCACAAACAAGGCATTAGCTTTACAGAAGGTAATGGAGAAGTGGTGGAAGGTGATAACAATACTGGATTCCATAAAAAACAACTTGACTATTGTAAAATCAAGTTAATACAGTTTATCTACAAATCAGTGCTTTTGTATCGGTAAAAAATCAAGATAACAGAAAGAAAACATTGTTTGAAAACAAGAAAAAAAAAAAAGTTCAACGGTTACACAGTAGGTCCAGTGTTTGCTTTGGCAAGTTTGGATTGGAATAAGATGAGAATCCTGAACTAAAAAAATACAAATGTCCAACCACAAAACCACTACTAAAAGGTAGATAGAAGCCTCAACCTTTGGATTTAGATAGAGGACGATCTTCACAGAAATAAACAAATATGTCAACATCAACATGAACGGCACTAAACGAGAATTTAGGGTGCAATTACCCTTTAAAATTAGATTCTGATTGTCCCTCTAGATTGGGAAGGGTAATTAATCAATAAGTCAAATCGGCACAAATCAACTGCCTGGCAGTGAACCTGGAGCCTCTTGGTGCTCAGTATTTAATTAGTTTGTCATAAAAAGACTGAGACATGCACATATTAATTAGTGAGCTTCAGGGCTGCTTCTGTTTTCCCCGTGGTTAAACCTAAGCTTACCACTGTTGGGTTCTAGCTTCTTATTTAACAAACAGACATGAGAGGGACATCAGTCTTCTCCTTTAACACATAAGGTACCCAAGGTATTTCCAAAATGTTGAACAGTTTCTCTGAGGTCCTACATGAACCTATTGAAATGAGCTGTGAAGAGCGTTGATCATGTAATTAATATTATTTTAGTTTTTGCAACACAACACAACAATACATTAAAATAAGATAAGATAACATAACATGTCACAACATAACCTGCTACACTTTGCTGTTGCTGAGTTGCTGATGGCAGCTGCTGTTTCGAGCTCTTCAGGACACCAACTAGCGCAAGAGGCCTTCCATACCTCCTATATGTGAGCAGCTAATTGGATGAGGGTGTATATATGAACCCTTTAAGACAAAAGGTTCATTATACCAATTAAAAGCATTCACCTCTCCATACCCCTGACCTCCCCTGCAAGTGCTGTCTCCTCTGACAGTCTGCTGCAGGCGCCGTGCCTCACTGCCCACTGGTAATTATCCCTCTGTGTTCCCGCACTTTATCACCATCAGTTGGCCGCCACAGGATGTGCAGAGAAAATGAGAAATATGAATTTGTTTGCTCGCCTGTGCCAGCGAACATCTGTGTACTAACACAGCAGTTATTTGCTTGACCACTCGTGCCCATAAAAAGAGGCACATGCGGTTCAAACACACACACACACACACACACACATACACACACACACACACACATACACACACACACACAGATAATCGCATTATACTGCACAAAAACAAACACTGTACACATACATCACACTGACATACTCAGCACAGAACACAAGGACACCTATTAACACACCTTAAACACAAACATCTGCTGCCATAGCGACAGATTAAATGAAGTGTCCATTTAATAGACGTTTGCAGCATATTTCAAGCTTCAGCAGTTTAGAAAAAGATGACAGTTTAATTGGTAGGAGGTAATGTTTAGGCTGAGAAGAAAATTACAAAATAAAGGCATGCAGAGTGAGGAAATACAAAAAGTCGCTGCCACATCTCCTTTACTTCTGCTGACAGCTAACGTCATCATCAGCGGCTCATCAGGTGTGTGGAAGACGAAGCAGCATGTTCCTGTTTTGGTGCGTTGCCTGAGAAGACCAGTGTTTTGGCTTTCGTGATCTGACAGATTATTTTGTTGACAGCGTGTTGTCAGTGTTTCTTGGTTTGACTTGGACCGAGTTCAGAAATCCACTTTTCTTGTTGACATTTACAGCAACAAAGTGGTTTTGCTAGAAGAGGACTCTTACAGAACCATCAGTATTTATTAGGACGGTGATGTGTTTACTGACTCACAAATGTTAAGGAACAGTTTGACAGGTTGCTGTTGAAGCTTTGTTTCACCTTTTGTAAAGAGGATTGTGAGTTCTGGTTGTGATTTTAAGTACTCAGTTCTGACTCAACTACTCAGTACGAGTAGTATAAGTACACACACACACATATACACACACACGGATCAACAGGTTTTTTAGCTTTGTGGTTGTACACTGTTGCTCCCAGACTTATAACTTCTAAGTAATTAGTTTTCAAGTAATAATCACAACCCAGAGGGTGATATTTACAACAGCAATAAAATATTAGTATTTACTGTGATGAATGACTCAATGCTGGTGGAGTGTGTGTTGAGTGTAAAACCACCAAACTGTCCACAAACAGTTTGTGTTCGAGCTGAACATCATTTCAGTCCGTTCTTCACAAGTGTCTTTTCTTATTGTTACGGCTGATTTGAATTACCGCCTGATGGACTGCCTTTTTAAAAGCAGCTCTCAGGCAGACAGAAGCATCCATTACAGCGTCCACTTTAACCCAGAAAATCCACGTTCTCATGGCTGTGGTGAAGATGTGTGGGACTGGTGAAAGCTGTTGGAAGGACCCTTACACTAATGGATTTAAAGTTAATGAGCCAGTGGGGTATTAAACGAATACTTGTTGAATTGGACTAAACCAGCTGCGTGTGCCGCTGACTGAACTGCCTTATCACAAAAAAACACACATAAAATAAAAATAGGGATGTGGGTATGTTTAAATTATAACTCCATTAGTGAGTCTAGAACAGCTATTCAATGGATGGCTTCAAGATTTTGTGTCCACCTCAGGATAAACTGATATTATTAAGTGTTTCTACAACTCTTCATCTGGTACCATCATCATCAGTCGTCCAGTACTTTGGCCTGTGCACAAATACTGTACCTGTAGAATATCCCCATCATCCTTAGCTGCACTCTGTGTTTAGGTTTACTTATTACTAAATAAACATGCCAACGTGTTAAAGTGAGACAGTGAACATGATACACATCTGTTTAACATCTGCATGCGTCTTCTCAGTGTGTGGATGTTGTGTTTATGTCACAGATTTTAAGTCCTAAAACGTTTGTTTTCCTACGTTTACAAATAGGCTGACTCAGCATCATGTGTTTTAAACAGAATTCATTCAACGTGTTTTTTTTTTTCTTAAACTAATTTAATGAGAACAATAAAAAAAATGTCAAAGTTCAATGCTGTATGTTAAACTAAATGAGACTAAAGGAGCTAATGAATAACAAAGACAACATGAAAAGCATTTTTAAGAGGAGCTGCAGGTTTTGTATTATCTACATATAATATAAAATGTAATCATTGTTTAAAGGCATGATTATGATTATGTGTAATTATGACACATTTTACTTCTAGCTGAAGATTCTGGCTTTAAGAGCTCTTTGTATTGTTCTGCAATTTCCTCCCTAACACTCTTCTCGCTTCTATTTTAATTGTCAACCGCTGAATAACACAGCACAGTGTTACAAGTGATTGACCCACTTATTATTATAAGATCATTTTTGATTTAATCTGAAAAAACATCTAGTTTGGTTCTTTGCCGACTCCCTCAAGGAAGAACATTTTAGCCTCTTTACAATAACCAGTGTATATGCAGAGGATGCCTTTAAAGTGTAGTAATGTGAGTCACCCAATAATGACACACAACAGACTGAGCTGATGCTGACCAGTAGTGCTGCACATCTGGATGTTAAATGTTACAGCCAACTATTTGGAAATCTGCTCCAGCTGTCCAGTTTCACTCAACTAAGTTGTGTGACTTTGTCAATGCAGTCGCATGTGGCAAACAAATTACCAACCTGTCCAGCAGCATCAGAGCATGTCTCTGTAGCTGTCTGTGCAGCGTGTGTGCTTAAAAAACTTCTGGCATTTGCATCCAGTCCTGCTCCACCTCTTAATCCCCTGCACCATCGAAAAGTCACACCATGTCAATACAAGTCTTCAGCCTTATCTTGTTTATTTTCTTATTCATTTTCTCTTCATGTTTGGTTGTGTAGGACGTGAGAGTGGAGCAGTAGGTGCTTTCTTGTTCGTCTCTCCTCCTCAGCTGCAGAGTAATGTTGTAGCTACCATGCCACATACTGGCACACGTCTGCGCATAGGCACTAACTTGCCAGTTGGAGCCACTTTGTTTAACCTTTGAGAGCCAGAACTGCAAACAAACACAAGTGTTTTTTTCAGCACACGAAATGGACAGAGAGCTAGAGGAGTATTACATGTGACAAAATGCGTAATTCACATATTTGGGAAGCAGACGCTGGGATGATCTTTGGTAAACACAACCTTCCTACTGTGGACCGGTGGAGTGACTGCACATGTCAACACTGCAGCATCTCCACTGACTGACTTTTAATTTAATTAATTTCCTCAGTTGCACTGCACCTATGTAACCACTGAAACTTAAGGTAAACTGCAGGTGTGAAGGCTAATTTTTCTATGTTGTGTAATATGCAGAGTGACTGAGACAGCAAGTCAACAAAGTTCAACACAACAGAGACAAAGAGGAAAAAGTCCTGTTTTTATTAATGGAAGGTCTGTGTGTTGCTTTTTCACTCAAATGAAAAGCTAAACAGACAAATAACCACAATGAGCCTCTGTAACCTTTCCAATGAATCATTTCCGCCGTGGTATTTACCGGCTTGCAATCAAACGTAAAATACATTTTACTCTTTTCTCTGTACTGGAACCAACAGATCTCCATCACTGTAAACAAACAATGTACACGAATTGGAGAGTTAACAACATGACTGACATAAACAGATAAATAAATAGGTTTAAATAAATGAATAGAGTTAAATATGAGAACATTGGCACAGGGGCATGTACTGACTGCTCGTCATGAATGATGACTCAAGGCTTTCTTGTGAGAAATAAAACCCTCAAATTTGAACACTTAATTACCGAGCGAGGACGCACTAATAAAAAGGATGTGCAGCCCGTGTGTCACTGATAAATTTAAATGACCTGAAAGGCAGCACAATAAGCTCCGAGACCGATGATTCAAATCTATCTTTAACACCTGGTTCCCACTAAACATCCATTACTCTCATGTACTGTCGACTCCTGTTGTTTTCATAACAAAGGGGGCGTTTTTATGGTACAATGTGACCTGAACAACCCACTAAAATGAAATATGTATCATACACGCCCTCCCACAAGACGTGACTGCTAATGATGCTACATCAGATAAACTTGGTTGAGTACAAACATGATGAGTTCATTTAATTCACCTCCCAGATAATATCAAACTCCTCATATGCTGCTTTTAATCAGACATTTTACAAACTCTTTGAAGGCCCCAGGGAAGTGAGGCCAACATGCTGGACCAAGTAAAACTCAGATCATCAATCTAAAATGTATGCTTTTACTTTTTGCTAGACTAATGTGCAACCACAAATAACTTCACAGCAACACGCTTCAAACAAAAATCCATGTCTACCTAGTTAGTATCTGCTATAGGAAATCACCAAAATAGCAGTTTTAGAAACTAAATCTAACTTAATACTGTCATTGTTAAACAGTTTGTTCTAAAACTGCAAAAAAAAAAGACTGTTTTACATGTTGTTCTCTCAAATAACACGACTGAAGATGTGTTTTTGATCATTGTGATTTCTGTACACTGTTCAGGAATCAAGTACAAAAACTTGCTTTATGATTCACAGAAATACAACTGGTTTCTACTTTAAAGACAAATAAGACTGAGGTGAAAACTGCTACAATGAACTTCTGCACTATTTTATTTTTTTTATACTTATAACAAATCACATTATGCCCCAAAGTCTGTGTGCAGGGGGTAGACAAAATAAAAGAGACACCTTTGAACATGCAATTCAATGCAACAACCCTACAGACCTCAATCATGAAGAAGTAGTTTTCAGGAAATAGGATTATTTTCTGTCTTTATCACAGTTAGATGAGGAGACCAGTACTACAAGTCAAGTATAATAGTGGAAATGAGAGGAATTGGGTGACTCCGGTACCTGAATCAAACAAAAACTGACAATAAAGATTATCTGTAGCAGAGCCGTATTGAACTGCATTGTATTATAGTGTCTTCCAGATCATTTTACTACCCCCTGGTTCTTTCTGGTTGACAAAACATTAATCTAACGCTCTGTTGCCTTGTGTCTGACTCTGTGGTTCCACACCTGTGTCGGTCAGACCCAGGCGTGGACGCTGCCCACCCAGTCCAGCAGCCGCCCTTTGTACCAGGCACGTGTGATCGGCTGGATGAAAAGCAAGACTCGAAACCTTCGGAGTAGCCCGCAGAAAACTGCGGCCGCCACAACCACAAGCGGAGACATCATCACAAAGCCGAGGATGATGAGGGCGGAGCAGCTGTTGTCATCAAGGTACTGGCAAATGGAAGAAGAGGCGTCAAGGACCTACGAGGACAAACACAGGGGAGATAAACATCATGGTTTCAGCACAAGCTGTTCTCTAGTTAGGATTTGTCTTTCGCTAGGTTTGATTAGTGTGTCCGTGTGTGTGTGTTTGCATATGATCCAGGTGCATTAGTGGGAGTGCGTGGGTAGTGGTGTGTGACAGAGTTTCTCCCAGCCTCCCCACAGTTCAGATAAGCAGAGGCTCAGAGCTGTCAGTACCTCTCGGAGCTGTCTATCACCTGTGATGGCGAGTGAGAGGAGAAAACGAGGAGAGACGGTGGTAACGCAACGAATGGACTACAAAAGGAAGAGCAAAGGTCAGGTCAGATCATTCTTACAACAGCTTAAGCTCATTCACAAAAAGTACAAGCACATTATTATCTCCTTTCCTCTGTCAAACTCAAACACACCCAGACACACTCGAAATGATTTTGTTGCATCTGGAGACCTTTCGCTAAACGGTTTCCTTTTTTTTTTCTAATTTTCAAAAGGAAATTCGCCTCCTACAAATGTACCCTAGCAACAGCAACAGTAACACACATGCACACAGACTCATCCCTGTCAAGTGCATATTGTACTGAGCACACGGGCCTCCTCATTGTGCTGTCAGTGCAGTTTGTCTATGCACAGTTGGTGTCGGAACCAAATCAAACAGTCTTGTCTCCTCAGTGGGCCCCTCTCTCCGTGTTTAGTCTGTCACAATACCGTACTAAGAACTGACTGACACCGTCTGTAATTATTTGCTCTGAACTGACATTTGCTCTGCTGTAATCACAATTACAGTCTCGTCGCAGGCGCGCACTTTGCATGTTCCTAATTTGTCTGCTGTGCCGTCATACACGGCTGCTTCTTCAGAAACCACCACCACTCTGATATGACTGAGACAACCAGTCGGAGTCTCTGGCAAAACATCCGACTGTGGCTAGCCTAGTCTAGCCTGCCGTGTGAGCCAAGGACTGAGCTGTAGATCTTCACAGCATGATTTCGCATGAGGCTAGACTCATCACATTTTATTGATGATATGTCAGCCCCTCGTGTGATTCAGAAAAACTGTGCCGCACCCACCGCCTCACCTCATTATGAGGAAAACTGTCTGACAAGCTTCAAGATTTAATCTTCTTGTTTATGGTAAAAACCAATAAGTACAAACACAACTTTGTGGGGAAGGTGTCAGGTGTAGGCGTAGGACTTAATCTGCCAAGATCATTCTCCCTGAGGGCTGTGATGGCCTGTTTCCATCAACAGACTCCAGATGCCAATCGATCCTCAGGCTCTCCACAGAAGACATGGACTTACTTGCCTAAACTTCTAATTAGGTTAAAAGAGGGACCGGTGCAGATTCTTTTATGCAAATGATTAATAAACACAGAGTCAGTGGGCTGTTGTTACAAACCTGCAGTTACTGGGGTTTTTAACTGAGCCACTTGGGAGCAGCAGAAACAATGTGTAAACAAATCGCTCACAAACTTTCACCTTTCAGCTTGAAATGGTTCAATGTAAGAAGCTGCTCGCAAACAGCTGCCTTGAAGCGAAGAGTGTGGTAACCAAAACAGTAAAGTTAGACTGTAGAGACCTCAGGGCTGTGACACACCAGACACTTCACTATCAGCCAATGTCAAGATAAACAAAAGATCTGACTTAAGTTTCAGTAATATTGTTTATCTGTGTGCAATACACACGTGTAAAATCGTGCCCAGAGCCCCAAATTGGTCGGGGTTGGCTCTGGATGTCATTAGTGTGTCTCTGTCTTTACCAGGAAGAAACCATCCATATTGCTCAAAAGGGAAACGGGAATTTGATGAACAGAAAACCTATTAGTTGTATCAAATAGTCGGCAAGTTTCAAGCTTATAGCGTTAAACACCTTCAGTAGTACAGTCATTCACACACAGCACTAAAATTGAGGACATCGTTGAGATTTCTGCAGAAACATTTACTCGATGTCAGTTTGCTCACTAAATGGTTTGATTTGCATGATTCATAGTTAATTTACTCTACTACACTTTAAAATCACATTTGCTGCACTGTCAGTGACAGAAAACACTTCTATCAGATAAAACAGACTGTGACAAATCTTTTGGAACCTAAATTTGTGGAGATTTAAACAATCTAATAACTTGCTAAATACTGTACTCCACATTAACTCGGCTTTTTTAAATGTGCATCTTATTGTCTAGTGATGTGAAACTATGGTGCTGTGGGCCTATTAGCATTCCTGCCACCAGAATCAGTGTCTAGTATTTGGTATTATAATCGTAACCCCCTACATCAGTTCCTCTGACTAGTCATCCAGGCGTGATTTGCTCAGATGCAACGTGACATCCTGCAGTTTAAAGCTCAAACTGCACCAATGAATCAGCTATTAACTACAATAACGTGTCCTCTCAGCTCGTCCTCGCTCTAATGAGGATAAACAAACACGGGTAGCAGCTGTTAAGTGGGGTTCACCTGTCTGCTGGCAACTCACCCTCGAGTGGCAGAGGAAGCCGGCGTAGAGCAGCAGCACTGCAGGCAGCAGCACCACAGAGAAGACCACGGCCAGGAGCAGAGCGCTGGCCACGACCACACACAGGTTCCAGAGGACGAGAGCCGCCCCGCAGGCCACGCAGCCGCACCTGCCCCTGCGGCTGCCCCACGCGCTGCCCTCGCTGTGGGCCACAGGAGGAGGCAGCATCTTCACCCCCTCCCCGATCCAGAACTCCTCCTCTTTCTCTTCCTCGCCTGAGCCTCCATCATCCAGGTCCACGTCCATACCACACATCCTGAAGAAGAGGAGAGCAGCTACTCACACATGTATTCATGGTTTACAAGTGGCTGATCTCTTCAATCAATGCAAAATAGACACAGGCATTATAAAAGGAGACAAAATGCAAAACCCTCTCACTCCTGAGCACGTTTACAAAACATTTATTTTACATATTTAAACGCTGTAGAGTGAAAATCTGTATCCATATAATTAAACTAATGGCATTTTGAACTGATCCATTTCTTACTTACAATTACAAACAATGACTAAAGTGCATGCTGTACGTGTTTGCTTCAGCTGTGTCTAATTTCTGCATACCTGCTGGATTTTAAATAAGAGCAGTGGGGCACAGACAGATCTCTGTCCTCACGCTGTCATCTTTTCCTTGCAGCCAATAACTCATCAGACTAAGTAAATCAAACAGCCGACTCTGACTTTACACGCACGTCTTTGTGTCGCTCCTCTGGTCGATTTCATCGACCGTGGCTTTGCCACTAAAGACCGGACGGTATGTCGATAGGATCCTTTTAAACGGAATCAGTCCGAAACCTTTTAACCTGAGCATCCTGCTGAGCTGCAGACATAAACCAGTTGTGTGCAGCATCCCATGCCCTGGCCCTCTCACTGCAGTTTTATTTAATCTATGTCATCAACTCGTTGGTTTTTGTTGGATCTACTCACTTTACTTGTTTACATTTGATACGTGCAACACTGTGCAGGACATTTAGTTTTAATTTTTTCACGTCACTCTTTTTCTGCTTTTTCCATTTGGAAAGTGATAAAACCACGGAGCTCCTCTGCATGCACACAGTGTAGTAATCTCACTGAGGCTGAAACAGGGCGTCTTTAAACAACACAACAATTTGGTGACATTAGTGTTTCCTACCTCCAAACAGCAGAAACCCGTCAGTCCGTGCACCGTGCGTGTTCAGCTCGTCTCCCTCCGATCGACCTGGATTTTCTTACTTTCCGTACAAAATCAGATGAAGACTTCTCGAAGCAGTTTGTTTCTACAGCAGCTTGCAGCTCAGGCACCTGTGAGTTGAACCCCGCGCTGCACAAGTGATGCTGCTGCAGGAGCCGCCGTGCGTGTGATGGAGCGAGCGGCTCCGGGCCGCGCGCCCCGCCGTCAGTGCGCGTCCACGTGGTCCCAGCTGTATGTATTTAACTTCAGATTTCAGATTAGTTTCAGATTTTTTTGTCAAAACACACACGAACACCTCCTCAGCACAGTAACATGTACTGTATTATAATAAAGGGTTAATAACTCAGCTGATGGCTCCATTCAGGCTGCTAACTGTTGCTTTACAGCTGTGAGTAGTCTTAACTTGAAGGATTATCACATTAAAAAAAACATGTGATGAAAAAACTGCATGAGTTGAAACCTTATTTTTTACTGACCTGCAGTGGTTGAACTTCATCTCCTCAGTGTGATGATGTTGAAGTACATGTGATTTGGCCAGGACAGCATCACATCACTTCAGGGTGTAGTGAAGCTTTCAACCAGAAACTACATTGGAAAAAAGACTTTATGAAACCGTTCATTTGTCATTGGATATAGATGGACTCAAATATCTACCATACAATAAAAAACTGCAGGGGTTTGACTGCTTTCTGAATATCTCGTCCAGTCAAACCTCAGGGAACCTCTGTTTCCCAAGGTTTAAAAGTAAATGTACTGTGTGCCTGTTTACTCAGGTAATTGGATCGTATCATATCTAAGGGAAATTAGATTAGGATGCTCATTAATTACAGCTTACACATGCTGCACCTCGTCCATCTGCTCTGAACTTATGTAAGAATACACATAGAACTGGATCAGAAAACAAGCATTATACAGAAACACATGAGGGTGTTGTGTTTGTACCAGGTGAAAGGTGGGACGTTTCAGTACTTTAGAACTAGTAGATTAATAAGTTAATATTTGACAAGAAGATGTGATGTTTTCAGAAATGTCCCTCTGAGTTTCTCCCTCTTCTTTCACTAAACTCACAGCTTTGTCAGCCGTGTGGCAGTGAGATAAGAGCGTGATCGATTTGTTTTGAGGCCCAGGCAGACAGTCAACCTTTCGCTGTTCAAATTTAATTACATAGAACAAGCGAAAAAGATACGGTGCAGAGCTGCAGCAAGAAATGGAAGAAAAGATGTTGTCTGGATGTGGAGATGAGAGGCTGATTGATGAAGGAGAGGTGAGATGCTGTGGAGAGTCTGAGGGGAAGGTGTTCGCTCTGTTCTCTCGTTTGGAAAGTTGAGGAGGTTAAGAGGTGAACAGGAAATGAAATAACTGTGGAATCCACCTGTGACATCTGCTGACATCTGCTGGACTGTCGATGCACTTTCTAAACATATATTATTTGGAGGTCAGTTCGAACAGTGATCTTCAGTAATATTCATCTTTACGTCTCCTCTGTCCGTCAATACGAAGTTAGGTTCCTGTAACCCAGCTCACCGTCTGCTGGTCATCCTCTCCTCTGAGGACCACTGAGCTTTGTGTGTCCACCTCTGATTGTGTCACTCTCAGCCTCGAGCCACTTGCGAGGTCACTCACCATCAATTCACTGAACAGCATCGGGCAGGTTACCATGGCAACCCATCTTTGTCCAGTGCCACTTAAGGTCAAGAAGCAGCACATCGACTATAAACGCTGTATCTATCCACATATATTCTTCCATTGATGTTGTAACTTTCCAATGTTTAAAAGACGATAAGGTGAGAATTTTAACAGAGTTTGTTACAATAAGAAAAACCGAGTAGCTGAAGCAGCAAGCGCGTAAATTAATGTTAACAATATTATAATATATATATATACAATATATTTTAACTTTCCATCTGTGCAGTTTTATATTGTCCTGTCAGTGTCTTCATACCTTTTACTTGTTTATTTACTTATTTATTTTTGCATCTCCTCTTGTCTTTTTTATTGACTTTTTCTGCCCTGTAAAGCACGAAAAAATTTTATTATTAAATTATTCTATTGTCTTGGCTGCAAGCTAAACTTAGTCCACCCTAACTGTGATGACACCTCTACAAATTTCAAGTTTGAACTTTTGCCAAACATTTTCCCGGAAGGTTTCTGAAAACAACTGTGTAATTTAACAGTAAATGCAGGAGAAATAAGAAAGAGGAGCTCCTCTTAAATCCATGATTCATTTATTATTAAAAAGCATTTGCTCCCACGTCTCTGTAGCCACACAAAGAAGAATCATTTGTACATGTGAGCGCTGTTTTTAGACCAACCTAGAAAAAAGTGAACTTCTCTTAACAAAACATGAATTATGAACATGGTTAAACAAGGCTCTGGGTGAAACTTTCTCCCATCACACATGAAGTGTGATTAAACCTTCTAGCACTCTGAGATCAGACTCTGAATCTCTTCTTATCACGCAGCTCTTGTGTGCTCCAGTAAGCTGCGACAACATCTATAAATGTTTGTTCATGATGGAGTTTAGTTCTGTTAATCAGAGAAAACAAGACCATGTGCCATGGCCCAAATCCATGCAGCAGCCACATGATCATACAGACACAGCTTCATTTTCAGAAACGGTGAAAGGAAGCTGTGGCTACTTTTATTTTGAGTTCAGCACAAAGAAACTTTCTCCAACTAAAATGTTTTGTGCCAAAAAAACGAGAGAGGAAAACCATCATGTGAAAATAGAACAGATCAGCAGGCGGTTATCATAACAACACAATTTATTGCATTCAAAGCAGATTAAAGGTAATGACACGGCAGCTTATTAACAGACTATAGTCATGTCTGGATGCACACATAAAAAAGAGTGCATAGGTGGGTGTGTCTGTATGTGTTCATATACAAAAGAGTGTGATCTGATAGCATTACTGTGTGAGTGTGTGTGACTTTTAGAGAAAGGTTTTAACACAAAGTGAAGTCATATTTGAAAAGTGCCTTTACAATACTACAGATTGATTCAAATGACGCAGTGTGGAGGAGAGTAAAGAGGATACGAGCAGAAAGTGGCAGAGAGAGTCAGACAATGACAAAGCTACCCTCCGCCTGATGTATGTGGTAGTGTGTGATGGTCTGTGTGTAGGCGAGCATGCTTATTAGAGGGTGTGTCTGAGTGGGGCAGAGGGTGAGACTGAACCCCGCTCAGGGTGTCCGGTGAAGACGGAGGATCCAGGCCGTTGTCTGCCGGATACAGCTGCATCACTGCCCCCTCCTGGGCACCTTCCTTAATGCAGGACTGGCAGCTGCAGTGGAAGATCCTCTCCACCAGCTTATCCACACGAGGAGAGTCTTCACTGCCGGGACACTCCAGAGTCACCTGTGTACACACACACACACACACACGTACATATACATACATAGAAACTTACACACACACACACAGCTGAATTCTGCTGATTCAGATCTAGAGATAAATCATAAACTACTTGATTTTGTCAAATGATGTGGACTAGCAGTGGTCTAGCTGCATTTTATCAACAGCACCTGTATGTAGGCTTCTGTCTCTGCTGCTATTGTTATATTTTAACGTATAGATAGACAGTATATCATATAGCTTTTATGCCTCTGACAGTTTATTGTTGCTGATTATTTGATGATTGTGTTCAAGCCATTTCTTTGAGCATGAAAATAAAATTTGTGCCAAATCCTAATAATCCTTCTGTGCTCTATAAAACAAAGTAAATAAACTTAATTAGAAATACTCACATTATCTCCTTTATAAGTAAAATTAAAATATTCTGAGCAAGCATCACTTTTTTTCATTGTCAAAGTAGAATCAGTTTTATCAGCAAAGCAAACATACGAAGAATGTGTCTTTTTATAGCTTCCTTAATGCAACATATAAAAATAACAACAAAAATAAAACTAAATAAAAAAAGATCAAAATTATAATAATCAAATACACTTTTATTTAAGATGAAATGTGTTTAATGTCAGTTAGTAAAACAGCACAGAATTAGTAATAAGCTGGTAAGGAATTTTTATTTGTTTTATTGATTTGTATTTGTTTATGTATTTACTTATTGGATACTGAAGGATTTAGTGATTCACTGGAAACTTTGTTTTTCCATTGCTCATTCTGAAGAAATCATTATTTTTACTGCATCTGTGCATTTTACCATGAATGCATCACCTGGTTTTGTTAACAGTGATCAGTGGAGTAGGAAATAACTAGAAAAACATGAATATCCAACAACTTAATTAATTAATTTACAACCTCCCCCTGCAAATCTCTGGGTTGCACAAGCTCAACTCACCCTCCAGACCTCACGCAACTTCTCCTCACTGTTTCCATTATCCTCCGACACTGATCATTCAGCAGTTTTATCAAGATCTACCACAAGAGCCAACCCAGCGTGGAGCAGTATCCTCTTTCATGAGAACTGACTTTGTTTTGTTTCAAACTGAAGTTAGTGTAAAGTCCTGAAACAACAATCGTACCTGCCGACATAAAATCTCATTCTAGATAATTAAAAGTGGACAGTGAATCTACTTCCCTTGGCCTTTCTCAGAAATGGTAAGAAAACGAATCAATCTGTGAGGTAACAGTTACTCACTCCAGCCGATACAATATTTTCCACTGAAACGTGAGGTGACCTCACCTGTGATCCCACCCGCCTAGCTTGTCTGGCAGCTTTCCAAACTACATACACCAAACCACAAAGCTTTTGTTGTCGCAAAAAAAAAAAAAAAGACTGAATTCCTTCTGCCTGAGACGGACAATGAACTTTAGGAGAATAGAAAGGGTTGGATTAAGCTTCACAGGAAACTGCAGAAATTGTCCATAGAACTCCTTTATGTTTGTCTTCAGCTTCGTGTTTGGTAGAGTTTAGAACATACCTACCGTCTTTCATGATGGAAACTTGTGGTTCTTGTGTGAGTTTAACAAGTGAGTGTTGGTGTGTGTGTGTGTGTGTGTGTGTGTGTGTGTGTGTGTGCGCGTCCTACATGAGCTAATGTGCAATAACTCTCACCACTTCCCACTGTGTCTGGGCAGGCATGCAGGAGTCACAGTGCACCAGAGACTCGGTCGACTGTGGGAACGTGTTGGGGACGCTGTAACTGAAACATTGGCCCAGACAAGCTCTGCAATGAGGAGAGAGCGCATTATTATTACACAGGACACAATGTGTTCGATTCAGTTGCATAGCCAGTGCACTTTCGTACGCCTGTGTGAGCACGAGATGAAGGGGAAAAGAAAGGTGGGAATGTGTATCCCTCTCTAAATATTACTGTATTAGACATGGGACAGTGTCCAAACTGTGGGGATAGCAGCTTTCATTGTAAACTCTCACCTAAGAAAATCAAGTGTCCACTTACTCCTGATCAAACACGTTTTAATGCAAAATAAGTCTTCTGCTCTTTATATTAATATCATAGTCAGCTAATCCAGCAAAAATCCCAAAGAAATAATAAACTGATTCTAATATTTAGCATCACTTGTTTAGTCTATGTCTCATTAATCTTATTCCCCTGTGCCATAGACATCCAGTATTGTCCAAAAACTATTAAAAACACATCAAAAAGCCACATAGCTGCACTGGATTGTAGTATGCAGTCTGCTAAAATTGACAGTATCCAGCTCTTTTAGAAAAACATTTAGGCTTTTTTTTTTTATTTAATTATATATCAATGACTTTTTTTCAAAACACTCCAGTCTCCACGTCTCCAGTACAAATCAGAGGGTTTGCTTTCAAGAACAAAAACACAAATGTCTACCTTATCCTCTGTTATCCATCCCTGCAGTGTTCCAAATCAAAATATCTGTGATTTTCCTCTCAATATCCATGTACTTATGGATTTTTTAATGTAATTTTTCAACCATGGAGCCACTCAAACTAATTTTTAAATTCATTATGAAACAAATTCATTATGGGTTATTTATTAATGCTTTTTATGTTATTGTACACACAGTAGTGTAAACACAACTACTTAATAATAATAAAATTAATAACTTTCTTTGCATGGCACCTTTCAAAAAAGGAGCACAACTTGCTTTAAAGTATATAGAATAAAATAGCACAAAACCACGTGTTGGGTAAAACAAGTAAAATTATTCAAACTAAACATCAAATCTGGCAGCAACACAACAGAGCTGTATTATGCAAACAAGTTTCCAGTTAAGTAGGAAAGTCTTAAAAAAAAGTTTTTAATGCAGGGTTTGAAAGCTGAGATCGTGTCATCAGAATGAATAATAAGAGGAGGGAAAGTTCAAAGCCAAGGTGTTAGTCCAGCAAAACCTCCATCAGTCCTTGACCTTCACCTGGACTCTCAGTCCTCACCCAGCAGATTTAAGAGACCTTAAGGGATAGAAGGACGCAACTGACTGAACTGGGTTTAACTGAAACCACTGGTTTCCTGTAAAGTTGGAAAAAACAAACCTCTAAAAAAAAAAGTCTATGTATAAACTTTGAGTTACTTAATATTTCTGTTGTACTTGCTCTGCGTCAGCCTCAATGTTCCCTACAAATTAAAGTGAGAATGCAGCTTATTGACATCTAGACATTTGTGCATTATCTGCTTTTTTCAGCTGCGCTCAGAGATCGTCAGAGAAGGAGACAGAGAAGGCCTTCATCCTGACCTGTTTTGAATAGAGCGAGGCTGACATCCCGTGTGCCCGACTATCTGTGTGATGTTCTTGGCTTCGCACCAGGCGCTCTTGTCAGGGAACAGCGCCAGACGGTTGATGTGTGCAGGCGGTGCTGCTGAATACAGTGCAAACAGTGCGCAGCAAATCTGAATCCTCTGCCACATGACTGCACCTACAGGGGCAGAAAACCACAACGAGTTACCGCTCTGTTTAACTCTGTTCAAGGCATAAACACACGTTCGAAAGACTCTTCGTGTCTTCTGCTACTCAGATATTGTTCAGTTTACAGTTAATATGAAAGTTGAACTTTGGATGTCCCTGCTGACTTCCTGATGATTAGCAGCTTCAAATCCAGAGGTCCTTGTGTATTGTGCAACACATTCTGTTTAGTTATCAGCAGGTTTTGGCTCATTTGGATGAATAATACTTCTTAATAAAGTGAATGAACAGATGCAGAGAAAACAACATTATACTGAGTTCACATTGTCCTAAATGAGGTCGTTAAAGTGGGAGAGTCAAATGTCTGCTCCGTACCACCTGACTCTAATAACAAGACTGTCCTCTGCTGTCCCACTCTCTTCTTTAAAAATACCTCAACCAGTCACGTCATTTACAACCGACAAAACCGTTTTCTCCTGCTTCTTATAAAAAAGTGATCACCCACGTTGACGGCTTTAGACGCTCTTCACCACTTGCACATGCATCTGACACAAAAACCCTAACCTTGTCCATGAAGAGCTGCCTTGGTTTTATTGGGGAACGGATTTGGTTTAATAAAAAGATTTTTCTGAGAGAGACTTAAAAAAGGTTAAATGTAGTCTTCAGTGTTGAAAACATACTTTCTTTAAACGCAGCCTGCTCTGCTCTGAACAGTTTGAGTGATAAAACATTACACAGACAAGCAGGTTAAGACAGCAACCGAGTTACTACATAGTTTAGATACTCAGAATCAAATTCAAACTTTAATACTATGCTACATTTACTGTAGTCTTATATAAGACATACAACATAACAGCCAATATTACCATAATTTAGGTCTCTAAAGTGCCGTTTAATGACTGATGTGACCCATGTACACGAACCCAGTTACTGGAGTAGACGTGTGAAAAGTGTGTTTTATCTGAATCTCGCTCTCACTGAAAAAAACCCTGTGAATTGTAAATCCAATTGAACTTGATGCTGCTGATAACATGACTGTACACGTCTAGTCCAGATTTGTTCCACATGTACATGTGAGGATTCAAGAAGTAGACCTGGTTACTTCAAAAACATTATTTCTGAGAATTCCTTTGAAAAATCGTTCAACATTAATTTAACTGATGTGTAAACACCAACGATGTGATGTCGTCATTAATCCATGTTAATCCACTATAATTTATTAGTTTATTAGATGGTGTATCTGCAAAGTTACTGGTAACTAAAGCTCAAATAAAAGTAGTCTGAAGCAAAACAGCACAATATTTACTTCTGAATTGTTTTAGAATAAAAGTAAAAGTACCAAACAGTGAGATGAAGCACAAGTTACTGCCTGAAAAGTACTACTGAAGTAACTTTACTTGTACTTCAGTACATGTAACTACTCACAGCAGCTAGTTTCCAGCAGGTTACAGAGATGTCAAACTGTCTTTCTGTCTTTGCAGCCTCTATGTTTAGTTTCATATTTATTTCCTCTGCTTTTCTCAAGTTATCGTTACTTCAGACGGAAACGTTACTTTACCGTCCCATGTGGATAACAAGCCGTATTAATAAAGTACTACTACTTTCTGAGGACCTAGCGGGAGCTGGGCCACTCACCGCCGCTCACCGACCCCGGGGGACGAGTCAGTTGACCGGACCGAGCCGCTGAGCTGAACCCCGTCACCGAAACCTGTGCTCGGGCTCCTTCCGCCGGAGGATGCCGCCTGTCGTGGAGATCACGGAGCTCTGACAATTAACGGAAAGTTATGTGCGCACTTCGTGAGCGGCGAGGAAACATCCGAGGTAATAAAACAGTTCCATCATCTGGGAGGAAAACGAGCCGCAGACCGACCGACCGCGGGGAAGGATGGGGGTATGTGGCAGAGCAGGGCGCTATCTCATCTCCGAGCCCATCAGCTGAGACCGTCCCTCCCCTTTGTTCCCGTCCCGCACCCGCACCGCGTTAAATTCCCATGGACGTCCGCGGAAAACGCGCTCTCCAAGTCGGCGTCCGCTGCTGTGAGAGTGTGCAGCGGGGGTTAGGCGCGGCTGAGCCCTCAGACGGGGGTTCCTGCTGCGCCGTTTGTGGACGAAAGAAAACGGGGAGGGAGGGAAACTGTGGGGAAGGTTTCAAATGTTTCCCTAAGTAGGAGCGAGGCGAGACCGCAGATCAGATTTACTGGGTAAATATGCAAATAGAACGAGATCACCTCGTGAAACAGGGACATATTCACAGCCGTAACCGTGCAGACACATCTGGTGTTGCTTTACGCACAGATGATTTTATATTTTCAAATTGAAACATCAATAACACTGCACAGGCTGATAATCCAATACAACTGGAGAGCAGATGTGAATCACTGCTCTGATCCCATTTCTTTCAACTTTTTTTTTTTTGTTTTAATCTTGGAAAGGCACATTAAAAGCACCTAAACGGTATGAATAGCAGGTTACTTGACAACTTGATCTACTTAAAGCTCCTCAGTATGTTTGGATTGAAACCACTGACAAACTCATGAGCAGGAGTTGAAAGGGACTTTTTCTCTGGTTGTGTTCATCTGTGAGTTGTCACCTTTCAAATCCTATTTAAATGGGAATATGAGGAACACACAATACCTGTATTTTGGGACTGATATCATATTCAAGTCAGCTAAATACCAGCTGCTTTTCTGATTCAGAATTGCTCACACAAGCCTAAAGTAGTAATAAGTGGGATAAGAAGTATTCAGAACCTCGATTCCAACACTTTCACTTGCCATAACAATTAATGAATTAATTAGAGTATAAGTACTTTACTTTTACTACCAAGTACTACATACAAGTGCAAGTGCTACATACACTTTAATCAGTAACAAGAGGTATGTTTAACTACATCCAAAGACATTTTGCTAAACTTAAACCTTGAACTTTAAATAGATATAAATTCACTACAGGACTTATCTAATAACTAAGGTAATAACTACAACGTGTGCGCTGTAGAGTGCAGTTCTTCTACATGATAGTAGTGCAGTAAAATCCTACAAAAGGAAAAGTACAAATACCTTTAAAATGATCCTGAAGCACAGCGGCACCCGCTACAGAACAGCAGTCATGCAACAACGTACATGTCTGGTCTTATGATTCATGCCAGACATTCACCACCTGATTCATCAGTTCTATTATTAAATTAATAAATGTGATTCAATAGCATCATTAGACAGGCGATTATGATTCATCATAATCAGTGTTTGTCAGACAGGCACAGACAGGTCAGGCTGCAGCCTCTGGGTTTCGGCTGCCCTGTTACACCTCAGTCGTGTCACTAGTCTGCCTCGTCCTCACACACACCTACAGCACATCCCATTCCAGCACTTCATCCTACCGGAGTGCCCTTGCTCACAGGTGTTCAGCTTGGCTTGTGGCCATAAGCACCCCTATCTGTTTCACGCTTCACTTGCAAACAAATATTTTAATGGACAGGGGACGAGTGACAAGGCTTAATTTCTGACAGAGTTACTGTGTGTGATGTGTTGCAGTGCACCGGCGTTGAAGAAACAGGCCTTTGAGCACCCCGGCATGAGTTTGATTCTCTCGTGTGCAGGAATGTATGTGCTTACATTGCTGAGAAAACATGTGTGAGAGCGTGCACGCAGCAACGTTTTCTTTGATGTGAAAGCGTGCAGCATGTGTTATATTCAGACGTGCAAAGTGCAGAACTCACCTGTTAGTAATAAGACCGAGCTCTAGTCCAGAAACGGCATTCCTCTGCATTCCACGGATTCTGCTTCACCGGGGGTGGGGGCCTGGATAAACGTGTGCATGTTCACACAAACAATCACTCTTCTCTCCTAGCAGGCCTATACAACCACACATAAGTGATCAATCACACTCAAAACAACCTCAACCGAACCAGACCAACGAATACACAACACGCATGAGATTCCTTCCGATATGAATTTCTGTGCTTTTCAGCTCCCTGTGATAAGTCACAGCAAACAATCTGGTCCAACTCATGCAACTGAAAACAGGGCCTTGTTTGGTCTAGCAGATGGATCAGTGAAGATCAGACTGGTTTGCGTTTAAGCTTTGATATCACACAAAATAAAAAAAACTACCCATCCACAGTTTTTAAAGAGAGATTTTTTAATTGTCATTGGTGCCATATATACAAATATTTAAAGTCTCTTAAGAGTAGGATTATTCTTCCACCAACTATATTTCCTTTATTCCATCATTCTGTGCAACTTTTCATCCTCCCACTCTCTGACCACGCTGCAGATGCAGAACCTGGCCCTCATTCCAAAACAGCAGGAGTTCGAGTCTCCCAGATCATTAACACACAAAATTACATCCCACCCCCAAACCACATTTCATTCTTCTCTAACATGCACACAGAAAAACAGAGAGTAAGAGGGAGAGTTCTCCATGAAGGCTTTATTAAATATACATTGACTGTCTTCTGATAAACATTGTGAGCATCATTGGACATTAGTGCCAGGACAGAAACGAGCAGCAAAATAACAAGGACGACGCAGAAACAGATGAGCAGCTCTTTGGGAAATCCTCACCATCTTTAGTCCTTATTACTGGTCCTACAAATGAACACACACAGAAATTATGCATCAGGATGTGTTAGCGTGTCATAAACTTATAAAAACACATTTTCTTGGCTGTGCTCACCTTAACCATGTGGCCATGAATCAGGTATGGTGATCTGAAGTCATGCTGGCAGTTGGCGTAGCCCATGCCTAGTCCCAAACCTGAGCCGAATGAGATAGGCCATGTGCGACCTACGGGAGGAAATGGCCCATATTTTAAAGTAGTTAATTTAAAAAATATGCCTTAATCACATGTTTATGACAATAAAGAAACTTAAACTTACGTTTAAAGAAAAGGACGGAGAACACAATGCCCACACCAAGGCCAGTTACTGCAAAGAGAAAAGAAATTAAATCATCAAATCAAATAGCTAAACGAAAGCAGCACTTATTATGCACTAAGTTGTGTGATAATGTCTGATCCGCAGTAAAAACGGAACGGTATAGACGTAAATCTTTTGTAATAAGGTCAGTGGGTTGTCTCTAGTATGTGTGATGCAAGAGTTGGTAAATAGCACAAGTTAGCAAGACATTACTCATTAGGAAAAGAGAGGGAGAGAAAAACCAGCGAGAGCTCAAATGTCCACGAAAGAAAGAAAACAGTAAAAAGGGGTGCAGGAGAGGGGAGCTCAGTTAAAAGCAGCAAAGACAGTGTCTACAAGGCAGAGGGCAGGAGAGGTGATGGGTCAAAGAGTGCACACATGTGCAGTAAGCGATGTCCGGTCCCAGTATGGTCAGGCTGCAGGTAAGTCACAGAGAAGTGGGGTAAGTTATTATGAGTGCTCAGACCAGAGTAAGATCTTGAGGAGGAATGTGTTTGTGCGTTTAGCTTCACCTCGCTGCAGGCCACACCACACCCAGCAGCAGGCCAGCCAGCACAGAAAATACATAAAAACAGCCATTTGGGCCCCTCTGACTCTTAATTGGATTCAGAGAGCTATGCAGCATGACCGATTTGCCTGAACCAGAACCCGCAGACTGTTCCCTATTACACAACTTACAAATGTCAAAAGAGCGCTCATATCCTCATTATCAGCGCAGATCAACAATAAATCATTGTCCTTTGCATCCACTTGAAGCAAAAATTCACTTAAATTTAAAAGCCTCCATTTGATGCAGCCCCAGTCGTTCTTTGCTCTTTAGCCAGAGTGTTGTTGAAGACTCCAATTTTCCACTGACAGTAATACAGTAAAAGTCTGGCACAATGTGAGGGTAGATCAACATCTCATTTTGGCATCCTCTCTCTTTGTGTGGACATCTCCAAGAGGGATGGATAATAGCACAAATATTTGTGCTGAAGTAAAATGAAATGTATAACCCACAGGCCTGAAAATACTCAAAACGTTTTTGAAAGTAAATAAAGTCCAGAGCCGGTTTATTGTAGTGTTATTATTTGTTCATTATATAAAGTATTTTCTGCAAATGGCATCAATAAGACATTCACTTTCAATCAGCATGATTTACTGAATTTAGTTAAGTCAAGTGGTATAACTCTGGCAAATGGTTTTTGCTCAACTCTGCAATTTAAAGTGATTGTGACAGCGCATTTCTTGCTAAGATTAATGATGTTTCTGTGTGTTTGGATGAGACACTGTTTGGATTTGCTCCGCTTTAATTAAAGCAATGATCTTACCAAACATGACTAGATTACAGTCATTACAATGAAGTAAGACAAATATTTTTGTTTTAACTACGTTGCTCTACAACTGAATGTTATTATAATTTTTTGCTCTATGATTAGATTATGTGTCAGTCGGCTTAACAGCCCTGAAATATCTCCAGAGCATGAATCCTACTGACTTATGGATCCCTTGACCTTTCTTTTGTAGGAGCATAACGAAGTGAAACGTTATTGAATTATAAACTTCCAAGTTGAACTTCTAACTTGAAGCTTGAACATGAACTTTTCATGTAAGTTCATGATCAGGTCAAATGGGGTAAAAATAAGCATCTGTTAGCATGACAATGTTGGCATTTAGCATCTGTTAGCATTAGTCTCACAGAGCTGCAAACATGGCTTCTTGACACTTCTTTATATACAGCACATAGATGTAGGGAGAGAAGTAGGCTTGCTAACAAGTGTGTGCGTGCGAGTGAACAGTGGTTCATTTTGGTGATGCAGCAGTGGAAATGAGGCATCAAATATACGTATTTGGTAAATACGACATATTAAATTCTTGAAACTATGAATTCGATTTTAAAAGACTATACTGCTGAAATAAACTATTTATCTTTTGTTTTCACAACCCTCAATAAAACTGATACCACTATAAAACAACTGAACCAAATGTGGTGTTAGTATTGTTACTGGTTCCTCAAATTAAATACCAAGTTTCCAATCTATAAACACTGTTGTTGCCTGTTATGAAGATGCTGTGATCAAAGTACAAAGACAAGTTGGTATTGACTCATGTCACGTTTTCACTTTGATTATCATCCAGTTATTGTTCACTACTGTTTAAAACTCTGGACTGTATCTCCATTTTGTAATGTAATTTAATTACATTTGCAGATTACTAAATGTAACATAAGGCTAAGCCATTGCTCACACAAGGCTACAGAGAATAGACTAAATTATGTTTTTCTGATTGATGAGAAAGAAAAAATAATTAAAGAACCCCCTAAACAGAACATGTGCTTACAGTTTATCTGGCTACCAGAGACACACTGGCACAGCTGGCAGTTTACTGAACTGAGCTTAAAGAACTTCAATAATACAGATGTTTTTCCTCCCAGCAAGAAACACATGTTATTGTGCCAAACCTGATGTCATTAGTGTCTTTTGGGACAGACTGTTTGAATCCTGAGTATTTAAATGCTGGACCAACAAAATACCACAGACAGACTCCCTGCTGGATGGTGGATTCAAATATGCACATAGTTACGGTTTAGTGTACTGTTTTCCACCATGAGGACCATGAACATTCAGTCGCTGTGGAACAAAAAGTGATTTTCTTAATTCAATAGACAGAAGACACACTTGCAGTAACACTGATCAGTTTGTTCTGTACTCTTACAAATTCTGGACACATGTAACACAATATCATTATATAATGTAATATAATATACTAAATAGGCTATGTTGAAATGCATACTTAATATGTCCACTTTGTCCCATTGTCAACATGTTAGCGTGTGAATGCTTCAGAGGAAACATTGATTAAATAATGTAGTTGTGGTTGTAATGAGTTAATGTATTCCTGGTTTATACAGGCCCATTCAAAGGTTTTTGGGGGGGGGCATAGGATTCTTGTTTCCCATGAAGACATTCAGCTGTGCAAAAACAATTAGAATTATTGTAACAGCTTTTTTTTACACTGTATTGTACATCTGGTTAATTGGATTTTAATAAATCTACTTTCCTGTGAAAAAAAAAGGATAAAGTGAAGTGACCACAAACATTTGCAGACTGATATCACCATCACTGCTTTGCATCTGCTCACTACATGACCCTGCAATATTAAATCCACATAAAGCACAGAAATGAGAGGCATCTTTTCCTTACGTGTCTGTCGATTGTCACACAGACATGCTGCAAAATACTGATTTAAGTTGTGGGTGATGTGGAAAGAGCAGAGAGGTAAAACGGCCTGGTAGCCTCAGACTGACTTCATCCCCATACTCCTAACTAGCGATCTTGTTCACATACACTCTACTAATTAAAACACACACTGTAACGTGTATCTAATCGTTATGTAGTATTCTCTGGTTGTATTTTTACTCCTAAATGACACTGGACTACTTTTATCCGTTCACTGAACAAGTTTCCTGGTGACCTCAGTAAGCTGTCCCAGCATTTTCAAATGCCCCAAAGAAAATGACCTCGAGATCTGCCCCGACTGTATTATTAGCTTATTTAGTACGTGTACGTGTAAATGGAAATTGTGACTTTACACGTATTAAAGCATATTTACCTGTTTTCACGGCGGTGTCAGCAATGCAGCGGTCCCATTTCCGTCCGTGCTCGTCGGCCATGTTTTCTGCTGTCAGGAAGCTCTGTGAAGTATCGCGAGATGAGCACGAACTCACGAGAACTCCCTGCAGCTCCAGTGTTGTCATCCCCTTACTGTTAAACAGTAAATTAATAATAGTAATTTTATATTTTTAGGCTCATTAACTGTCGTTTTACTTTAATAATACATCTAAATTAACATTTACCTCTGTGAACATTTGTTTGATATTTTATTATTGTTAGTGGTTTATCCAGCTCCTTGTTTACAGAGCAACATATCACACACAAAAAAAATTAGATCTTACTATCTTTAGATTTTTTGTTGCTTTAACATATCTATCTGTGTGACATAAAGTTTTGAAATGTAATAGCCTATTTCATTACTTAATTTTCATTGGCTACAAAGTAATTCCTCTATTTCACTTTATCTTAATGAATTTCATGTTCATTACGTCTTAATAGTTTTCGCTGCCAGTGGAACTGTGCATCCCATCCATATAGTAGACTATGCATGGTATAAGGAAAAGAAATTGCATGCATGTGCTTCTTGTGCATCAGCTAGGAGCTGAACATAGAACTGGGGTTCCTATATAATGTGAGGCAGGCATGAAAGATTGTCTAGATGTGGCCTGTTTTGACGAGCCACACCATCATCTACACTATGTGTTGTTTTTATAAAACATTTGATGCCTTCATGGTTGCACTGATTGTTTTGGGGATTGTAGGTGGATTTGTCCTCCCCTTATGAAATTCCAACAGACTAAGTGCTGCTGCCCACACACAGGCAATAATATACAGATGTTGGTGGAGTTTACAGACAGGTTTCCCATTTACAAACAAACCAGAAAGGCGCAGCAGCGTATTTGCACAATATCATGATAACTTTAATTTTTGCCGTTGCATACTTGTATTTTACTTGCATCAAAGCAAATAAGATATTTATAGTATATGAATTAAGAACAATGCCAGTAAAAAAACAAACAACTTTTATAGGAGAATGCTATAATATCCGATATAAATTGTATGAAGATTATTGTTTTTTTAAGGTTTTTATTGTTAAACTCTCCCTTCACTCAGAACTACATGCAACTGATTTCAAATTCAGGAGTTAAACTCAAAACAGCTGAAAAACATCTACATACAGTATAAACTTCTCTGTTTGTTCTGGTCACTGTAACACATACAGTATGTGTGACCTTCACTGTGCATAGTATGCATCTTTGAGCATGATTTGTGCAAGCACAGCAGAGCCAATCATGTTCTGCCAAACAGGCAACTTACACAAGTGTGATGTGAAACCTTAAGCCTGCAGCGTAGATGTACTGAGAATGGCTTTTCAGTGAAGTAATGAACTACCACATACCAAAAAAACACTAACCTAGATGATGAGCATATTCACACTACTATTTTAAACACTATTACATCTATTGAGATACTTGCACTAGTTTAATTTAGAGTACCAGATGGGTCTACTGTGCAGAGGCCCCATGGTCTCTGGACCCCAAAGAGACAAGTGGGAAAACAAGTAAAACGACCAAAAGGACAAACAATGACTAAAGAGTTGAAAAATGACATGACCAAAACAAACAAAATTGACCACAAAGAAAAGCAGTGGAAAGACACAAATGAATTGAAAACATCTAAAATGACACAAAAGGTTGACTGTGTCTTCTGGAGTCGTTCACCTGCCTGTGAGCAGAGGGCCCCGTGTCTCATAATCCACTCATACCTAAACCCATGATGAGATGTTAAGAATAACAACATGATATTCAACATGTCTAATAAATAAAATGAAGACCATAACAGTGAGTCAGTTTATATATTTATATATGAAAAAAAAGAATGTTACCATTGTTAGAGAACAACAAACTTCAAAATCACAATGTTAAGAGTATTATAAAATTATTAATGTTACGTTACAAAATTGTCTCTATATTAGAAGAAATAAAAAAGGATGTTAACAAAATCGAAGCAGATTATAATAAATATTCCAAAAGAAACAATATAAAATCATGAATGAAGGCTGAACTATTTTAATGTCTGGTGTGACAGAGGGCCCCTGAGAAAACCCTTACGTACATAGGTTTCTGTTTCACATTTAAAGAAGCGTCCAGTCATCCCCGGTAAGACCTTGATGGTGTCTGCTGCCCTCTCTGACTACACATTTACAGCACCACACCTCTCTTTCCATACTTGGCAATGCCTTTCTTGCTCCTCGGCTATTGGCTGCTGCGGAGACAGCCCGGAGTGACCCGGACATGCTACCGGGGCCTGTTTTCTGACTGCAGCCTCCTTCCTGTAGCCCGGTTGAGGAAGTGAATTTCGCTGACAGGGCTGGGTTCAGTGAGGGAGAGGCGAACAAAACATCTTCTCCGGGGACTGAAAAAAACAACAAAACAACAAGAGACGAGAGGAGCTATTTGTTCAACCGCAGTAAAGCTAAGGTGTACGACCATCGGTGAAACCGTGCTCCCCTAACCCCGCTTAGACCGCCGCAGACATGGTAAGGGCCGCGGGAAAGCTAGTGGGAGAGACGGGGACGGGGTGAGAGGGCTGTGGTGGGGCTGCTGGCTACTGCTAAGTAACCATTAACGGCTGTGGCTGCTAAGCTAGGCTAGGCTAACACTGGGTGGAGGTGCTGGGGGTAACCTGAGAAGAGCAGCACCAGCAGCACAGGAGCCAAGTGTATAAATCACCGATGCATGTCTGAGTTGCACTGTTTGCAAAACTTCTGCCTACCGGATACGAATGAATTAGCTTAGCGGCTAAGCTAGCAGCGGCGTATTTTAGCTAGTTAGCTTGTAGCTAGCTGCTAGCCGAGCTGGATGCCCCGTAGTCATAAAGTTAGCACAGGATGTTTTGGATTTGACACAAGTTCGTCCATAGTATTAGCGAGGAGTCTTAACACAACACACACATACAACCCTCCAGTCGTGCACACACACACACGCACACCAAGGCTAAAATAGTCAAGCGCCGGGCTGCCTGTAGCTAAATTAAGAATGCTTGCTCCTCCTATTCCTAACCATGGCAAGCTGTCAGTTTTCCTGCCTTACGAGGTTGATCATGCCTCTAGTATTTTCTTTGTTGGATAATGTTCATCTATGATAAGTCCTTCAAATCATTAAAGCAGTTATTGTTTACATTTTGCTTGGTTTTGAAGATTCATCTAACAATACCTGTTAAGCTTATGTGGCAGTAACACTGTCATTGGCCATATACTTAAAAGTTGACAAATGCTTCTATTTAATTGAACTATTCTAGCATAATTGAGGATCATCTCATGCTAGGAGGCAGGTATGTTTTGTAGGACTTTTTCAAGTACTACACAGCATGGATTGCTCTGTGTGTTGTCCTTAAAATGGGAAGAGCAGCTGGGTTTTCTCCACAGTCGCCCACTCTCCTGGGCTTCACCTCATCCATCCTGCTGGCTTAGCCCCACCACTTTGCCCTGACAGGGGCAGAGGGGTTGTTGGTATGAGCTAGTGTTTACACTGACACAGGAGCACAGGTAAACACAGCGTCAAGGAGCGCAGGTGTCTGATGGAGTAGATTGATTCATCAGCTGAGAGAGAATGTGAGAAAGATGAAAAGCAACACGGAGGAGAAGAAATGGCAGGGGAGAAATGTGTGTTATGTTCGGGTTCACCATTAAGAAAAATGTTTACAGAAAAGGGGGTGCATAACATGTCATTGTCCTTTGACCTGCTAGCAGCTGCATGAGTTTATTTTGTTAGCTTTGTGCACTTGGGTGGAGTTACTTCACTGATAAGCCAAGACAGAGGGTTATTAGACTTTAAACAGAGAGGTGTATTTTACAGGTATAACAAATTCTGTGACAGTGTAGGAAACTATTTCTTCATCTTGTGCTGATGATTATTTTGATATTATTGAAGGAATTAAGAAAGTATTTCCAATGCAAATAAAAAATGTTTTCTTATAGGTTTCAGATAGGCATGCTATTCACACTTTTTGGTGGCCAGTCTTAATGAGCACATATCTATTTGTCTGTAAAGGCAGAAATTAGTGCACTTAGATGTGAGTGTTTCTCTCAGCTCAGCATATAATGTGGTCGGGGCTGGTAGAAGCAGTTTTTCCTGAAGTAGTTTTTTTTCCTCACAATAATTACACTTCCTGATGAAATATGTTGACACTGGTTTCTTAGCATGCCTAGGTAAGCTGACTTTGATGGCACCATCTGTTAATGCCCAGATGAAAATGATTACCGTGTAGCCAATAACCTGAAAGGATTAGCTGAAAAACATGTTTTGCTCCTCTTCTTTTACACACCTACTTACTTACATCTTCCTACACGTTCTCCAGCGCTTCATGTTGTAGCTGGTCTTGGGGAAGGCTATGTTTTGCAGTCTTGTCTGTTCTGTCTTAATTTAGACAAATGTATTAGTCTCCATCAAGAAAGTTTGTTTTACATTTAATTTATCTTAAAACCGTTCCATAACAGAAAAACTGTGACAGTCGATAGGCAGACTTTTTTTTTTTTTTTTTTTTGAGGAATGTTAAAAAAAAACATGCAGGAATGTTGATCTGCTAGAGTTGTCAGACTCTTGCTGCACAAATTGTACTTTAATGAGAACATTGACCACATTATCAACCTTGTGTTGTTGATTGATAAAGTACACAGCAAAGCCTCTGGAAACAACTCACACATGTAACCAAAAAAGGAACTGACTTTAGTTTGTGTTAGGTTGTGCTAAAGACTGTGATGACAGTGCAGCTTTCTTATGAAACACACTTTACATTATATTTACGTTACTTATGGTTATCCTACAAAACCTACCTCCAGTTCCTATATTTATTTATCTTTTGTTGAATTTTATATATCGAATAATGACTGCATAGAGTATAGAGAGAATATTTCAATTAATTCATCTAGTAACTATATTGATATCCAGCTAATGTATGTAAGGATTGGTTGGATTCACATCAACAGGTGATTGCAAATTGTGCATTTGCTTTGTCATACTTTATCAAAGCTTCACATTGCATTGTCATTGATAACAGAACTTTCACAGTTTTAGCAAGTGGGGAAAAAGTAGAGGAATAATTCCCAGTCAATCCCGATAATAAAACTCACTGCACTGGCTTAGCACAGTAAATATTAGCCTTAATAATATAGCTAAACACTAGTTTACCTCATCCTCACCCAAAATGCTACTCTGCCAGCTACTCTTTGATCCTGATAGCAATTCAGCATCATATTTTCCATGTTACGAGCCACCTGTGCTCCATTTTGAAGCATGTTTCCCACCCTTTTCCCTACATGAAATGTGCTTTGACCACACGAAGCCAAATAAAGTGCATCCTTTGATGATGGACGGTATCTGCTCGGACATCACTAATTTGGATATGAGCAGACGTGCCACAGGCTTCAAAGTTTGACACACAGAAGAAGTTTCAGCACTCTGTTCAGTCCACTGAGCTGGAAGTGTTGTGCATGTAATTTCACAGTGAAAGCACCGTTTGTCTGCAAGGGTGCAACTCCGTGTACAGAGTGTAACAGATTTATATCATTGTGCTTTTTTATGAAGGGCATGCTACTGCTGAGTTCTGACAGTGCTTTCTAAATTCTCCTAAAACTAAAAATAAGTTTAACTTCTTTAAATATTAGTTTTCTCTTACTAGGAAAAAAAAGGGCATTCACAAATTTTTGTACTTGCCTTAAAATGGCGCCAACATTCACACTGTGTCGAGTTTTGCTTGCTGTGATCATTCCTCTTGTTCATACTTTTCATTAAAAGATCCCTTGTTCATGTGCCCTGACTGTACATGGGGCAAAAAATCCACAGTGTTTGTTTTGTGTAAAAATACATTTCAAAGTTTATTTGAATATAGACTGAACGGCAGTCTCAGTTGACATTTAGACAGTCTGTCTTCCTTTTTTGTCTGGGAAAGATTTATCTAGTTTTCTCTGGGAAAGTTGAAGTAGAGGGCACAAAGAGAACATTTGTATTAAAAGAGCTGTAACTTTAGAAGAGTGAAGTGTCCAGTGAGCTGCAGCAGTGTGGAGATGTAGCACACCTGTAAAATCTTGTTAAAGTGGACGTTAAATCCACTCAAAGTGTGTCTTGTTGTCAGTGAGAGCATCATTCTGAAACGGCTTAAAAGAATACAGTATATTGTATTTTTGAGCTACTCTGCGTTTTACTTGCAGACTCACACAGGCTCCCCTTAGGGCATATAAAGTGTTTGAGAGCAACCATCTTCAGGCTGTTACTCCACAATAATTAATGAATTGATTAAAATTTAATACTGATATTGTACATAATTATAGCTGCCTCCCTTGGCGCTCTAGTTAAGTACAACTATTGTAGTATGTAGTAGTACAATGTTAGTAATAGTATTAGTAATAGATAATTATTTGTCTTTGGGTATAATCTGTCTTCCTGAATATCCATCTTATCGCCCTGTTATCAGTAAGGTTTCCTTACAATTGTTTACTGTTATTGAATACAAAACCTTTTGGTCGTACAAAAAGGGTTTGTATGACGTTGTACAATTACAATACAATACAAAACGTGACGCACTTTCAACATAAATGTAAAAACATGACTTGGGGAACTATTCACACTGATATGAAAGGTGCTGTGTTGAAAAGCTTTGATGTTTAACTGTAATCTGATGGTACAGTGTAATAAGACTTGTCTGTGTGTGTGTGTGTGTGTGTGTGTGTGTGTTTCAGAACGACCAGCAGCTGGACTGTGCTCTGGACCTGATGAGGCGTCTGCCTCCTCAGCAGATAGAGAAGAACCTCAGTGACCTCATTGACCTGGTGAGTTTTTGGTTTCCCTGTTAGATTTTATCAAAAGAGACTATGTTAAAATGTAGATGCACACCTGTCAGTGTTTAAATAGGTGACTCAGCACTGCAATTTATGAACATTGATTGAGGGTGAAGCTGCTCTTCTACAGTCAGTATTTGCCTGTAAAGACAACAGAAGATAAAAATAAACATATAAATAACAACAGTAGTAGAGCTGCAATGATTAGTTATTCTTATATCCTAACAGTGTTTTCTGGTTTAAGGCTGTAAATCAAACACATGAATTAATTCCATCTCATGGCTCACTGAAATATTGGGTTGGCCATTTCTCTAAACATTGACAATTGAAAAATGTGAACATTCCTGGGGAATATGACGGTGTGTACTGTAGCATGATAAAACAAATTTACTTAAAAGAATTATTTACAAAGAAAGGCATAATCTGTCTGAATGTTTGTCATATAATCATTAAAATATTTCCCAGTGATGAAGAAAGTGTTATTGTTCTTTCTCAGCATCTGTATTCCACATTCTTAATTTCAGTTCAATTGTATTTGTATAGTACTATATAGTTATTTATGAAGTTTATTTATATAGCGCTAAATCACAAGGTTTAAGACCTCACAAAATATAATTGTATACAGAATTATATAGAAAAACCCAACAATCCCATTTGTGCAAGCTTTAGGCAACAGTGGAGAGGAGAAACTCCCTTTAGAGGAAGAAACCTCCAGCAGAACCAGACTCATAGTGGGCGGCCATCTGCCTTGACTGGTTGGGGAGCAGGCAATAAAAAACAACAACAACAAGCATGAAAAACACTGCAGGTTGCAGATACACAGCTCCGGGCAGGAGAGACCTGCAGAAAAGTACAGAGAGAGGGAGACAGAGGAGAAACTACAACTACGAGAGAGAGAAAAGACAAAGTTAATGACATGCAATGGTGGCATTTAAATGAGGATCAGTGAGCTCAGTGCATCATTAAAGGTTAAAGGTCTTTATTTCTATTGTAGCAGTACCTGTTTTAGACAGTATTTATCTGAAGTTATTTATGTTTGGTTAAAATTGAGGATTAATATCTGAAAAAGTTGACGCTTCAGTTGCAATTGAACTAATATTTTCTGAATGCATTTATTTCATATTATATATATCATATACTCAGTTGTGCCCCAGTTTATGTCATTAGTGAATTTTTGGTTGCAGCAGAGGTATGTGTGCTTTTATTGGTTTCATATGTGGTGTTTTGGTATAGGTTCGTTGTTTTGTACTGTGCAATTGCGACAATTGCTGTGCAACATTATGTCACCTCCGTAACTGAAGCTATTTTCATCATTTAGTGTTGTTTTTTGGGGGGTTTTCTTGTGCACAAAACAAATGTTGTTTTGTCCTAGATTCTCAGCATAAGAGATAACTTGTTTCTTCCTTACATGTTCTGTTCAAAAACACTTATCATTCATTGAATTTGTTGGACCTGCTCTGTGTATTTTACCTGAACCATGCCAGCTGACAGACAAAGTGAGCACAATCGGACACAAATCAAATCACACTTTTACCAGTGTTTGCATGGCACAGAGTTTTTTGGGTGTATGCCTTTATTTCCAGCCAGACCCCTAACTGCTCACCTCCCTCTCCATGCACCTTTAACCTCACTCCCCCCAGGCATCGGCCTCTTCTCAGCCATTTTGCTGTATCCGGTTGTTAGTGACTATTATCACAGCTGTCAATCGCCTCCACTACTAAGCTCCAGCATCCCTGCTCAAACTATTCCTGCCAGTTTAGAACCACCTGAAATCATCTCTTTGTGTATCCCACTTCTACCACACTTTTCCCACTTACCCCACCCCGACCTCCACCCATCCTTTCTCTTACTTAGTCTGGGCTTTGCTAACAGGTGTGTGTCCAGTGGTATGGTGACTTTTTTTTTTAAATAAATGAAAACAGGGCCTCCTTTGTGTTTATGATCTGATGCAGTAAGACATAGAGAGGGGGGTCCATGTCAGTCTGTGAGAAGTAATTTGTACCCCTTTATCCTCTAGATATTATGTTTCTTATGGATATTTTGTTCCAGTGCCACTCAGTAACCTCTGCTGGAAATTGAGAAGAAAAGAAGAATTGTTTTTCTCTTATTTCTGGATCGCCATACTTTGTTGTTTGGTTGGTTCCTCTACAGTCCTGGGAAGTCATTTTTGAAGCTGGCCTCTGCCACAGGATGTCTTAATTGACAGAAACCTCTTCACGATTCGCAAGTTCTGATGTGCTAGAAAATCTGTAAAGTAGAACATGTACTTAATGACAATATTTGTGCCCAGGTACCCAGTCTGTGTGAGGACCTCCTCTCCTCTGTTGACCAGCCCCTGAAGATTGCCCGGGACAAGGTGGTGGGGAAAGACTATCTGCTCTGTGATTACAACCGAGATGGCGACTCCTACAGGTGGAGTTTATAACTGCACTGTACTCGCAGACAAGGCACATCAACCACAATATGATCATTCATGGGAAAGTGAGACACCGAGACTGAAATTGGAGTTTTAGCTGGATTTTCAAGGGTTTAAAATTGAGTCAGTTCAATCTAAAATAAACAGATTGTATTTGATATTTAGTGCAGCATATTGACACAGTTTGAATTTAAATTCTTGATTGTGTAACGCCTATGTGTCCATCTGGAAACGGACAAGACTAAAGAAGCTATTATACTGAGAAATCAAAATTTTATGTCATGGAAAAAAAAAGAAATTTCTGGCTGCACATAGTGCAAAGGTTAAGGGGAAACAAACTGGAAGGGGCAGATCTCCAGCAACACTTGCAGCATATGGAAAAGCTTTTATGACGTGTATAACTGTTATATTGTGTAATACTTCAGATCCCCGTGGAGCAATAAGTATGAACCTCCCATTGAAGACGGAGCAATGCCTTCAGCTCGTCTCAGGAAACTCGAGGTTGAAGCCAATAACGCCTTTGACCAGTACAGAGACCTGTGAGTACCAAAGAAGCAATATCATGAGTGGTCAATAAATGGTCAGTGTAACCCCTTGTGACCTTTAGATATGTGTGTTTTGAGGTACTTTGAGGGTGGTGTGTCCTCCGTGTACCTGTGGGACTTGGATCATGGCTTTGCTGGAGTTATTCTCATCAAGAAGGCTGGGGATGGGTCTAAGAAGATCAAAGGGTGCTGGGACTCCATCCATGTGGTAGAGGTGCAGGTAAGATTCAGCTGATAAGAAATGGATTGACATATGAACCTTTGGCCAGGTGTGTGTGTGCGCACATTCAAGTTACAATGTCTGCTTTAAAAAAGAAAAGTTTTTCTGAGGAAGTTGGAGGATCTATTAATTAAATCTGTTGAGTACTGTACTGAGAAGGGATTACTTTAATGAGCAGAAAATTGACACGTAAAAATTAACCAAAGACAAAAATTGTGGATGATCTCTGTTGTTAATGCCAGCCAAATTAGTAGTTGCACCATCATGAATCCTGGTCTTATGTGTTTGTCTCTGTGTGAACAGGAGAAGTCCAGCGGTCGAACTGCTCACTACAAACTCACCTCCACTGTCATGCTGTGGCTCCAGACAACCAAGACCGGCTCCGGAACCATGAACCTGGGCGGCAGCCTTACAAGACAGGTATGGTGGTGAAGTAACAAAATAGAAAACCACCAAAATGCATCCAGCTGAGCTCTAGTCATCCACTAAGTTCTTTGTTTGTTTGTTTGTTATTTCCACAGATGGAAAAAGATGAGACAGTTGGAGAATCCTCACCCCACATCGCCAACATCGGCCGCCTTGTCGAAGTCAGTATTACTTCCATCGCCCTATTGGCCTTTTCTGACTTTTTATAAATGTCAAGATTTCCTGCTCATGTTTCATCGTTTTGAATAGTCATAAAATGTTGTAACCCACATAACAAATATGTTCAGGACACTTCAAAACAACATCAAGCAGTGTTTCAGTCAACAAACAGAAAGTAGGAAAACAGGAATTCTAATTGTTGTGTGTTTATGTTCCAGGATATGGAGAACAAGATTCGCTCTACGCTGAATGAAATCTACTTTGGGAAGACTAAGGATATTGTCAACGGTCTAAGGTAATGTTGCATGAGTTGTTTGGTTGACTTGGACCTCCTGGTTTTACAGCACTGCTGTTCAGCAGCAACTGCAGAGTCTCCTGTTTCTAATTGTACCAGTTTTACTTTGAGCCAGAGTTGGTTACTTCTGTTTCTCTACGTGTTGATCTGTTCAGCGGTTAATTTCTTACTGCTTTTATCAAATTCTGCCATTCATTGCCTATTTTATTTTAATCTCCTTTGCTGCCCATCTTTTTTGTATTTACTTTACCTTTCTCTTCCCCAGTTCTTCTCTCATTCAATTTTTTTTTCTTACTGCCTTTCACCTCACATTTCTGCTGCCATTCTTATCGCTCTCTGTCCTCTATGTCACTTCCTCTGTGCTCCAGATCTATTGAGTCTTTGCCTGATAACCAAAAGTACCGGCAGCTCCAGAAGGAGCTGTCGCAGGTCCTCACCCAGCGTCAGATCTTCATTGACTAGGGTCAGAGGTACAAGCTGGCATGGAGACATTTTTGTGTGCATGGATTTATTTGTGCTTGTGTTAATTATTTTATTTTAATTTAATTATTTTATACCGTAATATTCGGTGAAGATATCAGAGCAGGACTTTGCGTTTTCATCTGATTCTTTTTAATCAACAATTGCTAAATCCTTAAAATAAGACTTTTAGAATAATATAAAATTTAGTTGCCAGCTGTTTTTATAATGGATAATTTTCTTTTATTAAGCAGAAATGCTAAACATTTGCAATTTCCTGCTTTTCAACATGCGTCGCTTGTCTCAGTTTTATGAGTGTAAACTGAATGTCTTTAGGTTCTGGACAAACAACCACATTTGAAGATGTTACCATGGGCACTGTATCATTGTAATGGGCGTTTCTCACTATTTTCCTGGATTTTACAGACTAAGAAAATGTAAAATGTTAAGAGCCAGATCAAACACATACACACAGTACTATATGTCCCGGTGGGACCTCATCGTTATAGAGTGGCAGTAGCTCAGATGGTAGAGCAGTCATCTACAAACCCAAGGGTTAGTGGTTCCAGGACTTAAAACCGGGTAGAAGCCCTGAAATGTACTGTCTGGTAATTCCCCAAGGGCTCTGTTGATAAGAGCAGGAATAGAAATAAGATGAAGTGCAGGATAAACAAAGAAACAGTTTATGATTGCACACAAGAATGTGAACTTGAACCCGGTAACCTGCTGGTAAATCCAGATGTCGCAAATTTTACTTTGTGTATAATTTGTTACCTGTTGCTCAGTCAGTTGTTTTGCACATTTAAATTTAATCCAAATCACTCAGGATGGGGCTGCTAATGGTTATATAACAGAATTAACTTAAAAATCATTGGACATTTGCAGAAAATATAATGAAAATATATTGATCCCCTTTTCTTGGGTACTGACTTTGTTCACAGGTAGGCAGGTACTCCAGTTTCTTCCCCTTCATGTAGTCTTGTTTAATATTTAGAGTATAACTCACATATTCCGGGTTTTTAGGTGCTTGTGTGTGGGACTGTATGTAAACATGCTACATGCTCTTCGGAGAGTAAAGAGCAGCTGTGTAAGCATGTGGTGCAGGTTTTGTATAATCTTTCAGTGTGACACATGATCTCTGTGGTGAGGAACACACTAACCGTGACAGAACATTCAAAGCAGTCTCCTTGCCTCATGTTGTGCAGTTTGTTTCCTAATAAGGTTTTGTTAAGTGGTGTGTTATACTGTGTTGTATCAAAGGAAAACACTTAGAAATATGTTTGAAAGATATGCATGATGTAGCATTTACATGAAATGCTTCTTAAATGCATCTTAAAATAACTTCAGCTAAACAAAGTGCTAAATGGAAAGGATCTTGAATACTGCTGTAAGACACCACAAGTAGGTATAGCGATTAGATTAAACTGCATGACAACGAATGGTTGACTTTTTGTGTGTGTTAATAGCTTGTCATCACCCTCTTCTCTCCACAGAGAAAGATAATTGGACTGTGTTGTCTGAACTAACACTTTTAACGACATGCAGTTTTTCTCCTGTACTTACCGACTGTGAGAACTGTACCAGTGTCCTTTTGCTCTTTACCTGTTAGATACAGCACACACTGACTGTCTCTCCTCTTTGTGTCTTCCCCCTGAACAGGAGTGTTCAGTCTCTGGCTGACAAGTCGAAGCAGGAGGCTCTGAAGGTCGACCTGATGGAGGCGCTCAAACGCAAACATAACAGCTAGAGATGCTACTGTTTTCTTTTGTCTTCTCTCACTCTCTCTTTCTCTCTCTCTGCCTCATCTCTGCTATCTTTTCTCTGTTTCTTATGTCTCTCCCTCCATGCCTGTTTCAGTGCTGCACTCTTGTTTATTTGTGGAAAAACAAAAAAGGAGAAAATGCTTAGCTTTTATTTGTTTTGTTTGTTTGTTTTTTTTTCTGTCAGGTTTTGTTTTCATGCATCTCATCATCTGCCATGAAGCCATTCAGTCCCTCTGTCTCTCTTCGCCCCTTTTTTCTGTCTCTTCACTCCCACATTATGAATATAATGATAGTATTACCATGGTTAATGATAATCTTTCAGTGTGAGGATCATTGTAGTAATAATCCCAGATGTTCTCACAGCTGATGTGTCCTCAGTCGGTTTGAAATGAGCGACTTTGGCCCCGCTCTTCCTCCGAGACAAGGAAATGGACACAGATCGTGCTGTAGGTGGTGTAGGCTCGGCGGGGATGTCATTATGTTCATCAAATTTATTTCTTGCACCTGTTTTTGTCTATGACACCCTCCCGATATATTTGTATAAAATATAACTGTCAGTGTATAACTGTCATTTGTCTGGGCGATGTAACCGGTGCGAACACGAGGGCAGACTTCGGCTCTTTACTCCACTCTGTCTGCATGCATGTGAGCCTGTGTAGGTGCATGGGACTGCAGTCAGTGGAAAAGTAGACTTATCAAACATGGGGATGGACTGTTAATCACACCCACATCGTCAACCCAGCCCTCTACACTGTGTATAACATAACATGACAGTTTGCTTCCCCTCTGTTTAGATTATTCAACTCTATCTCTCACCTACTACGTCTTTGTTGGGGGTCACAGTTTGTCTTTGTGTCTCACTGGAAACCTTTGTTTCCATTTTGGAGGGGAACCTTTTGTTGTATTTTTGTTTTGTTTTTATTTTGTAAAGCTTATGATTCATATTGTATTAGAGCCTCCAGCAACAATAAAAACAGTAAAAAGTAATTCTCGTTCCTATTGTTTATTCTTCATATCTTACTGATGCACTCGCCGAAAAAAGGATTCAAAGTAAATACGCGGCCATTGCAAATACGGCCACCCAGCTGGGTCACGCTTCTCTTGGAGGCCTCATTAAGCATTTATAGACAGTATACAAAATTTTAATAAATGGGATTTAATGTGTTTATGAGCAAGCATGTGTTTATTTGTGTATTTGTCCTGTGGGTACTCATAGATGGAGACAGATTCATAGTTAACTGTGTAATATACAGTCTGTCTTCATATGACAAGTTACAGACAAATGCTGTATAATAATAAACACAACTTCATTTTACTGTTTGCATAATGTAATCATTATAAATGATAAATAGGATTGTTCATACAGTGGAGGTGTTGCACAGAGTGGTCATATTAGGTTAAAGGCCTGTTAGCGTTTGCCCTGTTTAATCTCCCGTTTATATTTAACTTTGTCTTTCAACAAGAATAAAGAGTTGCATCAACTATATAGCAGAATTTATTTTTTATTTACATGAAGAGTCAGTGAGATCCTGCTTCACTTCAGCATTTGTATTTTCTGCTACTTTAGACTTCAAATCAGAGTGAAGTGTTCAAACTTTTACCACCTGCAACATTAGAGTGATAACAATGCATCAATAATCATAATCCAATAATGCCTGACCACTCTTCCTCTAGTTTTATTTATATGTTGGTCATGAATTTTCCACTTCCACTTCCACAGTAATTTAGCATTTCTTGACCAAATCCCCTCCAGCTGATGACAGATATGTTGGCATCATTGAATGCTCTGTGAATAACCCAGCTTTATCGTAGCACTTCTGCAGTTATAGTTACGTCCGCCTTTGCCAAGTACAATCTCGGTTTCTTATTCAAATTATAATTTTCTCATATAAAGAACAGTCCCTATTAATCACATATCATCTTACCTCAGTCTTATAAATTAGCTTACTCACAGCAAGATGTATTGAGAAAGAGCTGAGAAAATATTCAAGCAAAGTAAGAAAACGTAAATGTATTTATGTAAAATAGATGGAACTGGGCATATTTCACTTTTCACTTCGACGTACTTGTCATTTCGGTCACGTCACTATAATTTATTCAGCATATTCATTTTTTGACCCCAGAGATATTTTACTGTCAAGCAGCTCATTTGTCAAACTCTTTGAAGGAGGCTGTTTTCCAAGACCACAAATGAACTTTTAACCTCAGTTTTTGAGCCAAGATGATCAAGATGTCCTTAACATGAAAGATTCGGCACATGAAAGCTAGAAAAGCATCTGCTAATGGGGATTATGTGATATAATGGACAGTCTCAGAGCAGCTTTTTTGAAATTCTTGTTGCAATCACTTGCAGCATGGATGAAGACACAGCTGGTGGGAACTGGTCTCTTCAAGCTGCGGTGTGGCTGCAGTTTGTCCACTGGGTGGCAGCGACTCTCAGCTCATCACACACAAGTTTCACAACTGAGTCACAGATTCAAGTCGACGACTGCTCAGTTTACCCGAGAGTCTCAGAGGGTTGATCCCCAAAAGTTAAAATGCATCCTGTTATTCTAGAGTACAGTTTTACACATAACATTTAAAACATAATATGTGGGACAAAAGAAAACTTCAACTGTGTGATTATGTGAAAATATAATGATAAAATATATATAATAAATCATCCAAAATAATTTAATGTCTACTTTTAGTTTTGGGAAATACTTAACACCACCTGTCTGTAGAGGAGCACATAGTAAAAGTAACATAATTAAGAATTAAATTAGTTATTATAAGTACAGTTTTTAGTTTGGGGGGTTTTATCAAGTCCTCAGACCTGTTTTCCTCTCTCACACACACACACACACACACACACACACACCCGCACAGGTTTATGATAATGAGGAGCCTCAAGGCGCAGGGGGAGCAGGAGCCATTTTTTTACCATTCAAGCGGAGCTGCGCGGACGGGGCGGAGGTGTAGCTGCTGCTGTGTGTGCTGAGTGTGTGTGTGTGAGTGTGTAAGTGAGTGTATGTGAGAAGCTCCAGCCAAGGTTACTGCGGGTTTACCTCTTAACATCAACCGGAGCAACCGGGGACAAGTGCGCGCACTGAGAGCATGGCAGCGCCGCAACAAAGGGAAACTCACAGGCGGAAAGTTTAAAGGAATAAGGAGCTGCAGAAATTCCCACTCGGAGACCCGGGACACACACTGAGGAGCGATGCACTTCGTCAAACGGAATTTGTTGTTAATTTTCTGCTGGTGCAGACTGGTTTCACTGGCACGTTGTTACACCGTTCATATCAGTGAGGATGCGGGAGCCAGGACGGCGGTGGCCGGCGTGGAGCGGCGCGCACGCTGCGCTCTGGATCAGGTACTCGCTCCTAAATTCACGGAGCGGTTTCTGGAGACTGACGCGGCGGCCGGCATTGTGTTTGTTTCGGACTCGATAAAGTGCCCCTCGCTGGGCTCCAACCCTTTTTCCGTGTACACTGTGGCGGACTGCACGCACTCCGGCTACAGGCACCTTCTCACCAGCCAGTACGACGTGCATGTTCACGGTAGGAACTGTTCAAACAAGCGTAAAAGTAAAGCTCAGTGGGACATGGAGGTCCTCAGTTTGTTTATCCCCCGCAGCCACCACCGCTCAGAGTGCCATCAAGCAGACTCTGCTTTATTTTCAGTGGGGGGTTTGCTACCCGGCTCCCCGATCAGCTGCAGAGTCACCAACAGCCGTGACTTTTATTTCTCTGAGGGGGACTTGTTTGTGTCTGAGACTCTGTGCTGGAGGCAGGACACCCTCCTGGAGCTAGACCTGCTCTGTGATGTACTCACAGGAAATGGGTTGAATTCTAAAGTCAGCCCCATCTCCATCCACTGGCGTGTGGGGCAGGGCCCCTTTAGGCAGGGCCACCTAGGGAAGCTGTTAGAAAAGGCCGCTCAGTCTGATTCAGGGATTGTAAGTAGGAGGAGGAGAAGTATCAACAGCAGCCCCCAGTTTCAGCCCCCAATGTACCAAGTGTCTGTGGCAGAGAATCAGCCGGCTGGGACTCCTGTTGTTGTTTTGAAAGCAGTGGATGTGGATGAAGGGGAGGCAGGCAGGCTGGAATATTTCATAGAGGCTCTCTTTGACAGCCGTTCTAACTATCTCTTTGCTGTGGACCCGGCCAGTGGGGCCGTGTCCACAGTGGAGGTGCTGGACCGGGAGTCAAAAGACACACATGTGTTTCGTGTGACCGCAGTCGACCACGGCACGCCCCGACGTACAGCCATGGCCACACTCACCATCACAGTCAGTGACACAAATGATCACGACCCCGTGTTTGAGCAGCAGGATTATAAGGAAAGCATCAGGGAGAACTTAGAAATAGGCTATGAGGTGTTAACGGTGAGGGCCACTGATGGGGACGCGCCCGTTAATGGTAACATTCTTTACCACATCCTCAACAGTAATGGCTCCAGTGATGTGTTTGAGATTGATTCAAGGTCGGGGGTAATCCGTACTAAAGGCCTGGTGGACAGAGAGGAGGTAGAATCTTATATGCTGTTAGTTGAAGCAAATGACCAAGGTCGTGACCCTGGCCCCCGCAGTGCCACAGCTACTGTCCACATAGTGGTAGAAGATGACAATGATAATGCTCCCCAGTTCAGTGAGAAGCGCTATGTGGTCCAGGTTCCAGAGGACATGGCCCCTAACACAGAGATCCTGCAGGTCACTGCCACAGATCAGGACAGAGGGAGCAATGCTGTTGTGCACTTCAGTATCATGAGTGGAAACACAAGGGGACAGTTTTATATCGATGCTCAGACAGGTAAAATGGACCTGGTGAGTCACCTGGATTATGAGGCAAATAAGGAATACACTCTGAGAATTAGAGCTCAGGATGGAGGGCGCCCACCGCTATCAAACATCAGTGGCCTGGTTACGGTGCAGGTGTTGGACGTCAATGACAACGCTCCCATTTTTGTCAGCACCCCATTTCAGGCCACCGTGTTGGAGAACGTGCCCCTTGGCTACTCCATCATCCACATCCAAGCAGTGGATGCAGACTCTGGAGACAACTCCAGGCTAGAGTATCGTCTCACTGAAACCACGCCGAACTTCCCCTTCAACATCAACAACAGCACAGGGTGGATTGTAGTGGCGGCTGAGCTGGACAGGGAGAGTGTAGACTTTTACAACTTTGGAGTGGAGGCCCGCGATCATGGCTACCCGGTCATGTCCTCTTCAGCCAGCATCAGCATGACTATACTAGACGTCAATGACAACAACCCAGAGTTCACTCAGAAGGCGTATCAAATGCGACTGAATGAGGATGCAGCCGTGGGGACCAGCGTGGTGACCGTGTCAGCCGTGGACCAGGACATCAACAGTGTGGTGACCTATCAGATATCCAGTGGAAACACTCGGAACAGATTCTCCATCACGAGTCAGAGTGGAGGGGGGCTCATTACACTGGCACTGCCTTTAGACTACAAACTGGAACGTCAGTATGTCCTCACCGTCACTGCGAGCGACGGTACTCGCTTTGACACTGCCAAAGTGTTTGTTAACGTCACAGATGCCAACACGCATCGGCCCGTGTTTCAGAGCTCGCACTACACCGTCAACATCAACGAAGACCGGCCCGTGGGCACCACTGTGGTTGTGATAAGTGCCACAGACGAAGACACGGATGAGAATGCGCGCATCACATACTTCATGGATGACAGCATCCCACAGTTTGACATCGACCCCGACACAGGAGCCGTGACCACACAGATGGAGCTGGACTATGAGGACCAGGTTTCCTACACTCTTGCCATTACGGCTCGGGATAACGGCATCCCGCAGAAGTCGGACACCACCTACCTGGAGATTCTGGTGAATGACGTTAACGACAACTCCCCCCGCTTCCTCAGAGATCACTATGTGGGCTCCGTGATGGAGGATGTGCCCGTGTTCACCAGCGTGGTCCAAGTTTCTGCTACCGATCGGGACTCTGGGCTCAACGGCCGTGTCTTCTACACCTTCCAAGGTGGGGAAGATGGTGATGGAGACTTCATAATTGAATCCACCTCCGGCATTGTTCGCACGCTGCGCAGATTAGACAGGGAAAATGTGCCTGTTTACAGCCTGCAGGCGTTTGCTGTAGATAAAGGTGTTCCTGCTCTGAAAACACCTGTAAACATTCAAGTTACAATCTTAGATGTGAATGACAACCCCCCTGTGTTTGAGAAAGATGAGTTTGACATCATGGTGGATGAAAACAGCCCCATAGGCCTTGTGGTTGCACACATATCAGCCACAGATCCAGACGAAGGCAGTAATGCACAGATCATGTACCAGATAGTGGAGGGAAACATCCCAGAGGTGTTTCAGCTGGACATCTTCTCCGGAGAGCTGACTGCATTAATAGACCTGGACTATGAGACAAGATCTGAGTATGTGATCGTTGTCCAGGCCACCTCTGCCCCTCTGGTCAGCCGCGCCACAGTCCACATCAAACTTGTCGACAAGAACGATAACGTGCCCGTGCTCAAAAACTTCCAGATCATCTTTAACAACTACGTGACTGACAAAGCGAGCAGCTTCCCCAGTGGAGTGATTGGACGCATCCCCGCCTACGACCCAGACGTCTCGGATCAGCTCCACTACAGATTTGAGATGGGAAATGAGCTGAACCTAGTCCTCCTGAACCAAAGCACAGGGGAAATCCAGCTGAGCCGGGCCTTGGATAACAACCGGCCCTTGGAGGCCTCCATGAGGATCTCAGTGTCAGGTGAGAACTCTCTGTGATTGCAGACTAAACCCGGCTTTACTGAGGTGTATTCCTTCTCAGTTTCCTTTTCTATGTCCTGCCTTTTCATTTTTATTTTTACTGCACTAGATAATACAGCGGATAATGACTTAAGTATGTCTTTCTTCACTTCAGTATCCCAGAGTGATTTCCTCCATAATAGAAATATTCATGATGGAGGATTAATGTTCACTCCACTCCACAAAAAAAAAAAAAAAACTCACAGTGCCAAGGCAGTAAGAATTAAGCTTTTAAATTCTGTAATCTTTCGGACCCCCTCATTAATGAGCTGTCTTGTTTACACACGCCTGATTTAGCTCTGTCTATTGTCAAAATTTAAATAGTTGTTTGAGCATGTCTGCATCCTGTGGGACCCACACTGCAGCAGGCAGCCTGATCATGCCCCATGATTGCACATCACCCCCCATCCCACATACAATCAAATTCCTAATTTATTGTTGCACAGTTTGACAGAAAGGCTGAAATTTAATACTGCCAATGTTCCCAACTCAGAAGCGTTCAAGGCTGATGGATCTGGTTTGAGCGTTGCTTGAGATGTAAATCACTGTTTGTTCCACTATTTTGGGCTTTTAATGGGTTAAGAAGGGTCACGTAGCTCTAAAACACTTGCTGGTGTTGTTTCCCTCAACCTGCATGTTTTAAATCGCCTTTCTTCTCCATGCTTTGAATGTGGCATGTAAGTGCAAATTGCTGTTTTAAGTGCTCCATATACAGTGGCAAGAAATAAAGAGAATAAATAATATGTGTAATTTCACGGTTTTCTGCAATAATTTGTCATAAAATGTGATCTGATCTTCATTTAAGTCAAAAGTAATAAAACTTAAAACATTAACATAATAAAATAATAAGACGGGTATTCTTCTTGTGTAGAGCAAGTTCAATAAGCTAGAGTGGTTGTTGTCAGTCGCTCTAATCCACATCCTCAAAATAATTTTCTTAACTTATGCTAACACCTGACTCCATTTAACTTGTTTGAGGTCATTATTCAAAGGGTTCACATACTTTTTCTTGCCACTGTATGTGAATGAACTTAATTGCACCTACACACTGAGTGAGTGAGGGTGCTGCCTTTGCCCTCAGTTAAAGCTTATTTGGCGCAGTGTGATCCGCTGTAAAGCTGCCTTCTCTTTGACCTTGGCACAGTCTAAGAGAAAGAGAAACAGATCTGGGAACGTTATTAAGAGATTGGACATCAAGGGTAAAGTTGAAACCGGAGACCGAACAAGAGCAGGGAGGATTAAAGCTGGTAGGAATTGTGGGATTTCTTTGAATTGACTGAATGAGTCGGTGGAAGTGTAGCTTTAGTGACAGACGGGGTTAAGTGCTTTCCTATTTCTTGATGAGCTGATGCTGAAGAGCAGATACTGTATGGTAAGTGTGGGCAGTCGTTAGGATAGATTGGGGCTGTGCTTTGCGTCTCTGGAGAACAATGGAGAGCTGTTGATTCGGGGGCAGGCGCTTGAGCTCATAGTATGCTGTGGTTGGGGGTCACAGCTGTGACTCTACCAAGGACCAATTAGAGCCAGTGTCTCCACAGTGCGTCCCGCACCTGCTGGGGTTTATGTGTCAGCACCCCTGCAGGAGACAGAGGGAGAAGATTGGAGGCAGGAGAGCAGAGGAGGGGGAAGATGTGGGGGGACAGTACAACTGTAAACTGGAAAATACAGTTGTACTGTAACTGAGCAGAAAACATCATTTGAGAGCTGGAGGAAGAGATGAAGTATGAAGATGAGCTCCTCCTATAGATGCTGCTGACCCCAATCTTCAAAGGCTTCTCCCTCCAGAGACCTCCTCAGTCTTCCCATTATCTTTCCCTTTATGCTGCTGTTTAAGAGGCCCCTTATGATGGATCATTTTTGATGGACTCTTTTGTATGTTGTTGGTCTGTGATTAACGTTGTTTCTGGGCTCTGCTCTTCACACTGAAATGGAAGCAATGGTTCAAATGTAGCTACACTAAGTTTAAAGTGTTTTAGAAAGTAACCTTTAAATAATCCGGCTTCCTAAAGATTAATTCATTTCTATAATCCATAGCATTGCCTCAGTTTTTAGGTTAAATTGGATTTCTTTTTTACTTTGTATTTAAAATAATTACAAATGTACATTTTAATATTTAGTTTCATCAACATTTAAATGAATGTATATGACAATAATCATTTATTCAATATCATAAGCAATTCAATTTAATTAAATTTTATTTGTATAGTGTTAAATCACAACAGATGTCATCTCAAGGCACTTTACAGTGTTTAAGTTTAACATCTTACAAAATATTACTCTATACAGAATGATATAGGAACCAAACAACCCCCACTAAAGCAACTAGGTGACAGTGAAGAGAAAAAAATCAGCATAACGCATAACCTGAGGATCCTCCTGCTTTGCTGTGTGTTAGCTGTGTGCACAGGCATATATTAGTAATTATAGGCATTTAATTACATTGAGGACTCAGATATCCACTGTTAGTGTGGAGGTTCTCAGTCTTCCTCCATGGTGAAAAGCACACTCACAAACTTATGTCGGTCTTATGTCTGAATTAATCGATGTTATAAACCCACACGTGATCATAGTTTCTTGAATTAAATTCTGTGCACACTGCAAGATGAGAGGCAAGTTCTCATCCGTGGGATTAGATTTGCTGCGTCTATCCTGGGATGTGTCAGAGCAGTGTTGACATACTCAGGGGCTGAACCACAGTTCCCAGGCAAGCGTGAGCCTGCATAAATAGGTGTTTGCATGTGATTGCAGAGATTTTTTCCCCTACTTTTCTTTTATCCTTAAAGCCATGTTAATTTTCCTATAGAAAGTATAACTAATCCTTCATTATATTTCATTTTTGAACGTGTTATTATGCTCAGTAGCTTAAACATGAGGTTGATCTACTGTGTCTTTTGCAGTTTTGACAATTTCTTGCACTATAAAGTGACTCTGTACGAGCAACACAGTTTGATTTGAGCTTCATATGAGGCAAATATACAATGTTTACAATATTCCAACCTTGTCATCAGGACACTTTATCCTTCTTATAATTAAATTCGGGGCCTGAGCCAATATCATGCCCCCATGCGCACTTTGAAAATGCCAGTGCAGAGATATAACGGACAAAAACGCCTTTACGACTAATGATGGCAGTTTGATTCAGCTCACATCACACTGCAGGTTATGCACACGCTCAAATTACATGGTGGACAGCAGATATCTTCTCTCTCTGGTCACTTTAAATTGGCGTTTCTGTGGATGCTCCAAGGTTAAACTGCTCTGCTGTTAAACTTGTTTCAGCTGAACATGTTGTCATTCATTCAGCTAACTGGGGCAGACAGTGAACATACTTATACGCATCTAGTTTTCAGTTTTCTCAAAGATACTTTGGTCCCTTTTTATAGTTTAATAGGTTAATTAAATGCTCAGTATAAGATACAGCTGCCATGATGTGTTTTTCAGGTACAGACAAGGAGTAAGAATCCTGTGTGAATGTCTTCAAGTCTTAGATAAAACTACAAGACTGGAATTTTAATGGATATTGTATAAGCAAGAGCCAAGACATTCACAGCCAGTATAATTTCATCATAATCTATTAAACGTTAAGCTGTCTGCAGGGGGACTTCCTCAGGGGGTTGTGTTCTGTAACACTAACCCATCAAGTCACCACAAAACAAATGGTGGTATATCTGTGTGTGTGTGTGGCCTCCAGCAGCTGGACTGCTGTGATTATCCTTCTCTTCACTATCATATAATTATGTCACTCAAGCGCAGCGGTCCTTGGATTTCTGTGTTCTTTATAGTTGGTGAATTTCAGTTTGCTTTATACTTGATTCATAGGATTCAAAGTCACAGATTGCTAATGCTCAGCCATGTTTTTGTGCGTCTGGAGTCATCTGTCCCCGCCCTCCCTGGTTGGCGTTTGTCACTTTTGCAGGCTTGCTTGGAATGTTTGTGGCACTGTTTCTTTTCTTTTTCTCCCGTTAACATCACCTATCACCTTGATCCTGTTTCTCTTTCCCCTCTTTTTGTTTGCCTGTCACCATTCCCCATTTTTGTCCTATCTACCCGGGTCTATGGTTCTCACCCCTGCAACCTCCACTGTTCCCTCCCATCATTTCAAGCTCCTCCACCCTCTCTCTTTACTACCCCCTCCTCTCACTCTCCCTCTCTCTCTCTCTTTGACTGTTGTCCCCCCCCCCTCCCCTGTGAAAGGAAGAATGCCTAAGAGAAATGCTTTGTTAAGCACCCAGTTGTCATGGTGAACCCAGCAATGCCTGAGAAATTCCTTGTGGGTGGGGACGAGGGGTAAGGTCCCTTTTGTGGAGCGAAGATGGGGGGGAGGGGAGGCACATAAAGTTCTAAAGAGCAACTGTCCCCCTCTCCCTCTTTCCAGTGAAGCATGTGAGGCTTTCTTTGGACCTATAATGCTCGGGGGCACATTGACCTGTCCCGCCGCCCGCTTTCACCTCCAAGCGTTTTTACAGGACTCGCAGAAAGTCAACCAACACCTGACAGCAGATGTAAACTTCCCATCTGCTTTGTTTTTCCAGGATAAAGTCTAGTCTTGCATGTGACAGACTCCAGAGGCCCTGCTGTTTTGAAAGCACTAGAGAGGTTAAAGCTCAGGGTGATATGATACTGTCGTCTTGAAACTCTTTGATTTGTGACACTGATGCACTCGGAGGGTATCTGATTTCTAGTTTCTCAGCAGCAGAGCATCCTCCTGCGGGCCTCGCTCCTCTACGCTTGGCCGCGTTGAAGGTCCGGAGGAGCTGAGGTGGAGTGAGGGTGTGGGTGTTAAGGGGGTAGGATGACATCATCTGTGTTAGGAGGGGAAATCTTGTTTGCGATTAGGGCTGGTGCATCGCTGGGGTCAGGCCCTGTGGTGCTTACATGTATCTGTCCTGCATTGTCCTCACTATCCCAACAGACAATGGGAGCAGGCTCTGTCTGAGGCTGCCCCCCTCTGTCTTTGTGTGTGCGCTGGTGCTGCGGTCTTCAGGAGAGTCTCTCCAGGTCTGTTATTCATATGTGAAACCATGTGTACTACAAGGTCTGCTGGAGACATATTGTACAGTCTTCCCTTCACTAAATCACTCACTGAGAGCACATAGTAGCTTCTAGTATAGTAACTGAGACAGCTTAATGATTACAGACACCAGGGGATCCATGGAAAGAGGGTGAGAAACTCAACTACTATAGGAAGTAGAAGTTATGGTGCATTATCTGAAACACTAGATGTTGCATTTACAGTTTACTGCACAGTTAATAGTAATGGCTAAATGATTATCTAAAAGGTAGTGTAGTGTAGTGTAGTAGTAACACATCCAGTCCTCCACTGGGGTTCAGACAGTGCAGTACAAGTACACACTTCTCACACCATGAAGGGACAGATTATATTTACCTTTATGCTACACTGAGCTTGAACCAGACTGAGATTTCACAGTGACCTGGTTTCATATGCTTCCGCTGCGGAGTGAAAATTGCCACCGTTATTGTGTTGGACATGAGGCTAAGAGGTGTGACAGGCAGAGGTGCTGAACCTTAGCGTGCAGGAGATTGAAATGTTTCATCACTTCAGTCTAATTTATACTGATACTGACAGGAGTGCATCAGGATGACTAAACAGACTGTACTTTACAGTTTGGTGGAACTAAAGTAACTAAAGGAGCGAGAGCGACTATTTGTACTGTTAAAGTTAAAGCTGTTTTGTTTTCAGCGTCAAACCTGGAATATGGCGTTGAATTGTTGCCTCCTCCTCTCTGTCATTATTGTGCTGCTGGTTGCTCAGTATCTAGTATCGGGACGTTTGAATAACGGACTCATGCTTGGTCACGTCTTTGCATGCTAATGTCTCTTTACTACTTTGCTGACAACAGTTTTCTTTTCTTATGCAAATTTTTCAATTGGAAGAGTTGAGGTCCCTTCACTGTGGCTCTACAGAAGGATGTGTGGAATTTCCTCTTCGTGTGGTTTTCAGATACAGCAGAAAAGTGTCATCAGGGGGATGAGCAGGGTCCACAAATACGTCCCTAGCACAGTCAGCTTTCCTCCTCAATGGAGGGAGGGATCGGGGGTTTGCTCTGACTCCTCTGGATTGAAATCCTTGGGTTGACATTGAGCTGCGCAAGCTGTTTCCATTATTGACTGCACAGGCACTGTAGGAATTACGAGTGGTTGTGTTGTGGCTATCGTTACAGCACATCTTTATTTTTTCTAACTACTTGGGCTTAAATCCTCTGTGGAAGAAGATAAAACAAGTTAAATAACTACTGGATTTTGTGAAACCATTATTTCACAAACAAGGTCAGAGACATATGAATATTTATTTAACACCTGTACCTTACAAAGGAGCACTCAAACAAACATGCACAGTGAAGTTAATAATTGCTCCTTATTATATTGGGTGTAATTTGTGTTGCTTGGTGTGATGCCTAAACATAGCTCGATACAGATAACAGCAAATCTGCTGCGTAGGAGTTTGAGCATGCTGTCCACTCTCTCCTCTGAGAGTGAGATTTGCAAGTGGGTTTGTGTTACTGTACACGAGCTGTTGATGTTCGGTGTTTTAGTTTTTATAGTTCGTCCGTTTCACAACAATGGAAACAACAATTCAGTTGGAGCTGATGAGCTTTTGTCCCAAGTCGAAAACAAATCGTCCTCAGTTTGCCATCAGTTGTATTCTGATCATTTCCTGAGCCACAGTTGATCAGAGACTTTCCCTCTTTTCTTTCTTTCTTCCTATAAACATCTTTATCTTCATGTTGATTTCTTCTTTTTAACAACAGTCTGTCTGTAAAAACCCAAGGCTGAAGCCATTTATTCAATTTCTCAGGACACACCTGGGTAAAAATAAACACGTGCCAGTCAAATGTTTTATTGTTCAAAAACACACATAAAACCTACTGTATCTGTGACCACAGTTCAAAAACACATGGAATGAAATGGGATCTGGGGAAACGTGTGGCTGGTAGCAGCTAACAGAGTGTAAGAGGTGTAAAAGAAAACTTCAAGAGATGGTTCGACATTTGCACATGGAGAGTTGATAGGTAAATATGAAGCTACAGCCTGGATCTAGTTAGCTTCGCATAGAGGGTGGGAACAGACACATACTAAAAGCTAAAGATCATTAATTAACATGTTTATCTCATTTATTTAATCTGTAGCAGAACTGAAGACAGTACAGAAGCTAATGACACGTAACACGATTATTCAAGTCATTTCAAGTGATATTTATGTGACTCTGATTGCAGTAAAAATAATGGTAATTGGTAATTGATCCTCGGTGCTGATTTCTGATGGTTGATGGAGGAAGGAGCCCCTGTGGGTGGATGAAGGCCTGGTGGGAGTCGTTTGAGTATTTTATGCTGAAGGTGGTGGTGGTGGTGCTGCTGAGGTGTCAGCTTGTCTAGTGGTGGGTGAGGAAAAGGGGACAAAAAGGAGGTAATGGCATAAAAAAAAAAGTCCTTCCCTCTGAATGCACAGCATCCACCCCCCAACCAGCCACCAGTCTCCATTGAGGCGACAGTTGTGTGTGTGCTTCACCTTTCAGCCCTGGTTAATTCAAGCAGGCCGCTCCCCAGCCACATTTTACTGCGTCTCTTTTGATCACCAGGACTCGAGAATGCAGGTTTTAAATTGAACCGACACTGAACAGAGTGTACTTGGCTTTAATGAAGGAGACATCTGATAAGCTTGATGTAACAGGTTTTGGTATTTTGAACGGAGCATTGAGCCACAGAGCACCAACATCGTGATAAACCTCTGCTCCCCTGGTCTTTAACCCACATCAGCATTCATTACTGTCTGTCCAGGACTCTTTTCTGTTTCCTTCTGTTTCACTGAAGTGCTAATTGAACCTCAGCTTGCTGAAAGTGAGGATTAAGTCCATCCTGCTGCGTGCTTTCTGTTCCTGTATGTCCACCTGAGGTCCACTCCCATTAAATCCCAAAGAAACAAAGACTATGAAAAAAAACTAGAATTTGTCCAGTATTTCACAAATTACTGAAGTATTGCACTTTTCTTAAGTTTATGTTGAATTGTGTGTTGTGCCTCCACTGCGCCTTGTTTGATTTCACACATTTAAAGTTGTTGGATTTATTGTTGACTGGTCCCAGCACCTGCATGGTTTAGTCTCAGACTGGCCATAAATGTGTCAAGGTGATGACACGACTGAGCTGTGCAGTCCCAAAGCCTGAGAAACTGAACTGTTAAACATTTGTCAGGGTCTACGCGATCGCAACACGTGATGCATCAGAGTCTCAATAATTAATGTCCAGTGTGTGATTCAAGGCTCCTTCAAGGGGAAAGTATTTAATTCTAATGAAATTAAACTGTGTCCTGTTGTTGGCCTTCAACGACTCCTCTCAGGTCACGGCTCTGTTTTGTTGTGCGTGTGTGTGTGATGATTCAGCAGTGTGGTGCTGGTCAGCAGTCTGCCAACATGAGAGTCCTGACAGTTTGACACTGTAGTAGCTCATTAACAGTGTTTTTACTGTTCACACTGCAGAGGCCCAGCTCGGCTACGCTTTACGTTTCGTAGGCCCTTTTATTTGTACTCAACTGAAAGTAAACACATCAATTGAAAACATCTCTTATGACTTCGTATGAAACTGTGTTAAATTTAAGAGACCTCCAGGAGTTAAATATTGCAGACAGCTGCTCTACCTTAGCAGACTGAGACACTGAGATAAGTGTTGGTCTGATTGTACGAAATATAATTTCTAATGGTGAATAATACAACTGAACTAATATTTCCTCTTTTTCAATTTTAACCTACTGTTTCGATTTTAATGTTTGAAGTAATGTTATAAAATAAAGCTGCGTTGATTTTATTTGCAGTAATTTTTCACGCATGTGTGCAGTTCTCATTGTTGTAAACTACTGTTGGTGTCCCTTTACTTGTCAATATTTTGTCCTCATGTTTATATATCCTAAATATTCAATATTATTTATCTCACGTGTTAATGGAGATTTGAGAGATTTTATACAAATATTATATAATATAATATAAAATGACACATCACAGAATGAAATGTAGAAGAGAAGGTATGAAGATATAAATGGGCCCAGATCCCACTCCACTCCAGTAATTTGTCATATACGTTTTCAAATCATAAACCCATTAAAAACTAGTTCAGTTCAACTCAGTTTGCTGTTGCAGCTGTAAAGGCTGAAGTGTAACACCATCCATCAGCCTAATCCTGATCTTTTATTTCTGATCCCTTATTGATCATGGAAATCGGACCCAAGCGCTCAAGCCCTGATGTAGTGAGTCCTCCGTGCATGCTGCGCTTACAGTAATGTAGTGACGCTGAACAACTGACACAGTCTCTGCTCAACCTCATTACCTTCTTACCCGGAGGTTCCCCCAGAACGTGACACACTTCTGCAGCGACTGCCGCCTCTGAGGGAGTATCAGCCGCTCACAGAGTGTGGTTTAGTTTGAGTGTAGCTTCTTAACGTGGCACCATTAGACACGTGATGAATGGCTGTTTAAGAGCCGTTTGGGTGTGATTATTTATCAATGCTACACTGTCATTATGATAAATGGGATTTTTATTGTGGCTCTGATGTTTTTTCCTCTCCCAGCAATAAGTAGGATGTGTTTGTCATTGGCTCAGAGTTCAACCTGCACATAGGGAGGTGGAGCTAAGATGTTGGCCTTGTTTCTGTGAGGATTTAAGAAGTGCTTTTCTTTTTGCGGGAGCCATATATAAACATTGTATTGAAGAGTTCAAATATCTACTTAATCATAAATGTTAATGTGGTGTTATTGGGAATATTATATTTTACAATATCTTCACGTTGAACAGTGTAGAATTTGTAACGTCTCTTGTCCATCTTTAATTTCTCCTCCCTTATAATAATAATAATAATAATAATAATAATAATAACAATTATACACAGATAAAGCTAAAAAAGTGTAAAAGTGTAAATATCTGATAAAGTATAATTCACTAAGCTACAGGCAGTCTCTGAGTCTCTGAGTCAGAGGGCTGGGGTTACTGTTGTGCTGCTGGGTGATGTCTCTGTCCTCAGTAATTTGGACACCAAGTCTTTTCTGATCTTTATCCACCATGACTTTGTTGACATTTTCTGGGATTCAACTGGCAGATTTGATGGCGACTTTGTGGTCTAATTAGGCCAGTCTCACCGATTTGTTCTCTCTCACTTTCTCTCTGTCTTTCTCTCAGCTGTCTAGTTATCCCAGCTGACCCACAGCCGACAATCGGAGCGCAGTACAGCCATATATCATGAACTGGTTTTATGTTTCTTTATAGAAAACACACAATTGTAAAGGCCTTTTTATATTCATCATAAAATTATGTCAGTCTTCATTATTATTTTAAGGCTTGAAGCAGTACAGCTTCCAGGTAATTCATGTTCTCTGTCAACTCGAGTCTCTTCTCTGTGAATAATGAGTCAGCCTGTTTTTATGTTTCAGTGTATTGTTGGAATTGTCTTTTGCGTGGATCTGTTGCCTGACCTGCCTGATTTTACACCAAGAAAATGAGCATTTTGAATATTTGCATCAACATAATAGATGGTTAAAGTCCTTTTTTTTTACGTAATTCCAGCTTAAGCGGAAACGCATCACTCTCTGCAGTTGAAAACCTGTCTTGTGTGTTTTTGTGGATTTTGTGATGTATTTCTGAACAAGTGGTTTGAACTCACCTAAATCAGAGAGTCGTGAGGTTTTTTAAATGACAGCAGTGACCACATCTTGCGCTCACGCACAATGCCGTACACAACCTTGGCAGTCCTGCAGCCACAGTGTGTGTTTAATCTTTTCCCTGGCGCCACTTCCTAGCTGAGAGCATTCCTGGCACCCAGAGGCCCAGAGGGGGTCGACCTCTGGGCTGAAAGCACTGTCACACTTCAGAGCTGGCACCTTGTCTCGTTACTAACTAAGCATCCGTCTTTTCCTTCTTTTTGGCCCAAAATGCTCCGCTTACCCTCCGTTCCTGAGCGGAGGATCCTTCCATGGAGAATGACCTCTTTGAAGGATGGTCTGGTTCCTTTCAGGGCAGATTCTCCTCGCACTCAGTTTCCCAGCGCTGCGTCTACGTCTGGAGCTGTGCCCGAGCTCCCAACCAAGAATGTGAATTGGCAGAGGACGTAATTAAGGCGATGTCTGCCCTAATACACGGCCTAACCTTTAAGAGCCTCTGTTCACTGAGAGCTGTGTTTTTCTGGATACTGTTGCTGTAGAGTAACAGCTATAATGTGAGCTGAATGGATGCAGAGAACGCTGGCAGAGGTAGAAAGTAGATGAAAGACAATGTTACTGATCATCACTTTAATATTGTGATTGTCTCAGATGAGGTTCAGCGGTTTCACACTTACAACTTCACTTTGAATTCAACCTTGTGTATGTGGCAGATGAAGATTATTTATTTTTATTTTATTAGTAGCAATAAACATTATTTATCATTATCAATACCATAACTTTTTTGACTTTCTTTATGCCTCCATGCCGACGTCTAAGGAGCAAACGGTCAACTTGGACTCAGTGATGAACTGTCTTACTGACCTCACCTTCATCCAGTCTTTGGGACCTGATATGTCAGGAATGCATTAAGGGAATTTCTACAAAATTGGCGCAACTGATGACCTGATTAGATTTTAATGGTCAATGACTGGTTGTGTACGTCCCATTCTCATCAAGGCCACAAACATGTGTAAGCAACAACGTCACTATATGTATGGTAATTCTAGTTTTTTGATGTTTCTCATTTGCATCTTGGAGGGTTTGTGACCCTCAGGTTGAGAATTTGAAAGAAAATAATCAACAGTTGCATCTTTGTAGTTGTGAATTTATTCAAGGAATCTGAATCTCTGAGAAAGCGTAGGGCCTGAACTGCTCTGCCTTTGTGTTCTCCTTGTTCTCTCCCCTTATATGCAAGTGTTTTTGTGTACACAGGTGTGTGTGTGTGTGTGTGTGTGTGTGTGTGTGTGTGTGTGTGTGTGTGTGTGTGTGTGTGTGTGTGTTTACAGTAAAGTGTGAATAAGACGAGCGACCCAGCTTGTGTCTCTCCTTTGATTTTTCCCCACTTCCTCTGCTAAGGCCCTGTGTTATTACTTTGCTGGAAGTGCTTGACTGAAAGCAGAAGGATTAAGGCCGTGTCAAACATGCTTCTCTGTTTTACTTCCTCTACGACCCCCTCCCCCGGCACACCCTCCTCCTTTTCCTCCCCCCTCCCTCTGGCACTCTGTGTTTAAACTCGCCCAGTGCCAAACAGGGATCTGGTAACTTTGGGCAGTGCTGTTTTTTTGTGCGCGCTCTGCTTGCAGGTTCTGCTCTCTGGCCAACATCCAGACGTCCTAAACAAAGCGTCCCATTGATTATTTTGGCCAAAGAGGCCGAGACTTGTTTTAATGACACATTTGATTTGATTAAAGCTGTTGTGTGTTTGCTCTTCAGAGACCTGGAGACCGGGGTGAAATAGACAAAGTGATAGTGGTCTTGTTTTTTTACAAGACCACTAGAGTTGACTTAATTCAACACGTAATAAGTAATAAAATACTAAAAGTTACTAATAAAATACACTATTTCTTAGTTTTGCTGTTGCAGACTTCCTTCTGATATGATCTGTAGCTTATGGAGGTTTATGTTAGTTACTATAAGTTATTGTTGTGTGACTGATGCTGCTGAATCGGTTAATGACCTGTAACACTGTAACACTACATTTAAATCACCTGATAATGACGTCTTTAGGAAAATTGATTTTAATAATATTATTACTCCTTTTGGCATCTTGACTCTGGTTTGATGGAATGACTTAGAGGAAGCTGTACATTTATTGCACAGGCTCTTTCTCTTTTCTGGATTTAGGACAACTTTGAGGCTCCAAAAGTCCCAGATCTACACGTTTTGTGCTTGTTAGCATCATACTGAGCTCCTCTGTATGAAATTTGTTCTGATTGGACAGTTGGGGATTGAGGCGGGTTTCATTATAATTTTTCTCTTCAGTGAGCAATGCTCTGACTCTCCTGTCAGTGACTTTCAGCTGATACTGGATAATAAGCAGTTTTTATTCTATTGTAAATACAGTTAAAACAGAAAAACAAGAAAGAATAGAAGTTTAGTAAAGTCATAACTCGATGTGAGTGGAGTACATGGGCTGGGATCTGTCATGCCAAACATGGTGCAACAGCATCATTTACCTAATCTACTGGCTTGGTAAATAAAGGGCTAACACGCAAATTAATGTATTGTACAGTCACGGCCTACTGTACAATAGCAAACTTGAAACACTTAATGTCTGCATTCACAGCCAGAGAGCTGAATGTATAGAGGATAAAACATTAATAGGATCTGGTATCAAACAACAGAATAAAAGACAAGAGATCTGCTGAGCTGAGAAATGCTTGAACAGTTGAATCTGAGACTTGAGGCGTTCAATATAGCATGTATAATGAAGGAGCATCTCTGCTTCCGGACAAAGAAAGGAAAGCGTGAGCTGTGAATACGGGCATGAAATTGCTGATTAGAAACTTGGAATGCATTGAAAGAAAACATGCACTTGTTCTTTCTTAGTCTTGGGGTACATCTGTTATCTGTTCTGGTGCATGAGAAACAATGAGCAAACACTCGTTTGAGCCAGGAATATGAGTAAAACAGTCATGAAAACATTATGTTTATCTAAACGTATGCACAAGGTATGTCATAATCCTTCTCAGCTCCGTGTGCATTTACACTAACAATTACTCTGTCGTTCTGTTTACACATGCGGGCCGCTCCAAATACCTCTAACAGCCTGGTTACAGTAGAAATCCTCCATCATGCATGTACCTGCATCCATCCTGTTGCAGCAGCTGCTGCAGGTGTTGATGCCACGATTACCAGTGACTTTGTTTTTTTTTTTGTGGGACTTTAATCAATTCATCTTTTAATGCATAATCAGACCTAACCCTCTTTGCTCTAGTCATTCCTCCTTCTTAAAAATGGTCCTGAAGAGATTTGTTCTCAAATCAATTTGAACATAAGCGATGAGCAGTCGTTTTAGTCTTTTTTGTAAAAATGTTTAGTCTGTGTTTATCAGAGGTGGAGGTTTAGTAACATAGACAGAAGAGAGTGTAACTTTGGGAGATGACAGCTGAAACCTCAGATGAATGTTGTTTTTGACCCCGTCACTTCTACAAGAAGCAGAAAAGGGGGGGGGTGTGGGTCCTGAAAGGAATAGTCACAATTAATGGGAGAGATGACGCGGTGACTTTTGTTTTGAAACGGACTTTGACATTTCTGAGCGTATTAGTCGAACGTGTTAAAGGTCATTCTGCCATTGATTGTTAAAAATCAGCAGCCAACGGCTTCGTCCCTGTCAGACTGTGTTTGAGAATCATTTTTGTGTCACAGCTGTAATGTGTCGTTATTCTGAAGTTAACGACCCGTTTCCTTGTTGTGTCTGTTTTGTTTCAGATGGAGTCCACTCAGTGTCGGCTCAGTGCCTCCTCCAAGTTACCATCATCACAGATGAAATGCTGTCCAACAGTATCACGTTGAGGCTGGCCAACACCTCGCAGGAGCACTTCCTCTCCCTGCTGCTTGCACAGTTTCTTGACGGTGTGGCGCGCGTCCTGTCTGCCGCACCCCAGGACGTTGTCATCTTTAACATCCAAGATGACACGGACGTCAGCGCTCGTATCCTCAACGTCAGCCTGTCTGTGGCTGTGCCCGTGTTAGGGGAAGGGAATCAGCGGTCGGCAGGGCTTGGCCACGGAGGCGACAGGCCAGGGAGAGAGGTAGAAAGTGGAGGCGCAGAGTTTTTCGGCTCAGAGGAACTCCAGGAGAGGCTGTACCTGAACCGCAGCCTTCTCGCCCAGATCTCCTCGCAGGAAGTTCTTCCCTTCGATGACAACATATGTCTGCGTGAGCCATGTGAGAACTACATGAAGTGTGTTTCCGTGCTGAAGTTTGACAGCCTGGCACCGTTTGTTGCCTCAGATACCATCCTGTTCAGGCCCATCCATCCCATCGCTGGGCTACGCTGCCGCTGCCCCACAGGCTTCACCGGAGACTACTGCGAGACGGAGATTGACCTCTGCTATTCTAAACCCTGTGGAGCCCACGGCGTGTGCCGCAGCAGAGAGGGAGGCTACACCTGCGAGTGCTTTGAGGACTACACAGGTGAGAGAGCCTTTGCTTTATATAAACCTAATAACTGATAAGGCAGTGTTGTTTTATACACTGTCAACAACTAATTGACCTGTAATTATTTTATTGAATATGGTAATAATGATGCAGAATTAACACCTTATGATCCATCTACAAAACAATAAAGGAGCAGCATTGTTGTTTTTTTTAATAGTATTACTATGTTTGCATAACTACTGTACTGTAATAAGCGTGTTAGTCAGACATGCAAACATTAGCAGTTTGTTTAATCCATTTCTTACATTTTAGTTGTGTGGTTCTGTTTCAATAAGGCCAAATCAAAAACTACACTAATGCCTGTTGCACCTCGTCACAGTTTCTAAGCTCTGATTGGAAAGACGTGGAGTCCCACCAGAAGGTGAAAGGGCTCAATTTCTGCCAAGCTGTCCACACGCAGCCTCCAGTATGATAATTTCTCCTCCACAAAGATCCCATGGGAGCTTTAATGTCTACATCTGTCCCTCTTCAGCTGTGTATTGAACCTGGCTCTTTATTGAGGCACTCTGTCCTGTACACTGATGACCGTAGCTCTGCAAACAAAGGCTGAGTGATGAGTTATTGATTTGATTTTCCCTGTTGGAGTCAGCCACCGCGGAAGTAAACATGAGAACAGACGGACACAGGCCCGTAAGCTGTTGTGGTCGATTTTAATTAGAATTGTGTATTTTAATGATGAACTTGTCTGTTTATTGTTTGATGCTTTTTTGGATCTTTTTTTTTCTGATTTGTGGATCTTGCAGCGATTGAATAACCTCTATACCTACATGCATAATCCCACCTACATTCATAACTTCACCCTGAGTTGTGGGAGTGAACGGTGTGTCAAAGCTGACGTCCAAAGAGCAGGAGCAGTGATGATATAACGAGCTCTTTTTCCTCGCTGATGCTTATTTTGGAGGTTGAGGTTGATTTTCTTTACTCTGCGTCGAATGTTTTGCAGGGAAGAAAACAACAACAGCTCCTCTGTTCGGCGTAGTATCGCTGAGTGGAGTAAAAGGAAATAATTCATTATGGATGGCTACAGATGGAGAGTGTCCCCTGGCTGTGAAAGGCCCTCCAGTAAAAATACCTAAATATCACAAAGCACACAGCACGTTGAGAAGGAGAGGACAGAAGGTTTTATAGTCAGCTATAATGAAAAATTAATTTATTACTGTTGGCAGCAGAAATGTGAGCCACACGCAAATATTATTCACATCCTCAACGGGTTAAATACCGTCGGCTCGCTTACTTATGATTAAGAGAAAAGGGAGAAGTTGAAAAAGAGTTGAAAGAGGAAGAGAATAAACATATGCTAATTTATACAGTATGTATATTAGGGTAGTTGCCCCATCTTTTTGTTGAGAGGTTAAGTGGGACAAATCATGACTTCTTAATGCGATTCAGATTTTCATCTCGTCTTTGAAGTGCTTGTTTATGATGTTTGATTATAGGTCAACACTTTACTTTTCCCCCCTCCCCTATTTAGATTTTATAAGCCGTAAACAAATTGTCACACGTGAATGACTGATATAAAGTATAATACAGCTGTTAAAATATTTCTCAGGAAGGTTGAAATAGTTTTAAAAAAGCAGCTCTGCTATTGAGTGAGGCTCACCTTTATAACCAATCACAGAATGGCAAAGATTTCTGCCTAATTAATAAGTTTGACAATGATTATTGTATTTGTTTATATGACTTAATCTTATAAAATAATCAGAAATCTGAGTTTCTCACTTTACTTTCTCACTTTCTCACCTTTAATTGTGTTAAAATAACTGCAGAGAAAGTCATGTTGTTGTCTCTGTGCTCTCAGTAATGGCATGGCTTCCATTATTCCTTGTCAGACATTAAAAGGCTTTTTCACCTGTTTATGACGCCTGGAATAGTGTCGGCTTTCGAATGTGTGGGCTCAGTCTCTCAGAGTCCAGGTTGAGTGGCACTTACATATTCTTATGCGCAGCTGTGGGTGTTGGAGCTGAACTGTAGGTGCTTTTAACGTGAGGCAGAGGGAACGTGTGAGTGGGTGAAGTGGGCGTATTTCCATTTGGTTACACTGAAATCCGCGTCGACCAGTTAGCTGCATCAGTAGGGGGTTTGCACCCAGATGCTGTTAGATGTAATATGTAGGCCTTGGCGAGTTTTCTGAGAGTAAATATGATTCTGTAGTTGATGTTTAATATGTTTGAGTCACGCTGTCAAACTATCTGATCAAACAGGGTTTTCAGGAGGGTTTTATTTGATGTTTTTTCCTCAACAACTCCCACTTCTCTGCTTCACTGCGTGTTCACACTGTGGTAGGGCTCTCTGTCTCTCTGTGGTGGGGAACTGTTGGATCGTAGGCGTTGCCAGATGGTAGCAGGAGAGAAAAAAAAAAGCATAACAGCGATCATCTTTCCTGTCGAAGAGTAAATGATTGGGCTCAGCTGAGTCATTCTGTAGACAGCAGTGATCAACAAGATGTTATCCTCCTTTAGTGCATGTTACTCTTAAAACACGCAGCCGGAGTAACACATCTCTTCAAACACACCATCCTACATGTGTTTGTGAAGATCATTCACCGGCTAACCACTGACTTGTTTTCTTGTCTTCTTATTCATTCTGTAATAGAGATTTGATCTGTGGGGCTTTAAGATGCTTTTAGGAACAAAAACTAGTGAATGTTCACACTCACGTTTCCAAATCACCTCACAGCAGTGTCTGAAATTAACACCTGCCAAGCTCTGAAAGCCACTACAATTTGCCTCGGAGAGATGGCATGAATAAAAAAAACTGCTGCCAGACACACAGGCTGTGCTGAAAAGAAATAAGAGCATTTGAACGTGTTAATTATGAACTGTAGAGTATCTGGTCTCTCCCTTCAGAGTGTCGGATTTGGTCTCATAGACTGAATTAGCAGTTAAAGACTTGGGTTGTGTTTATCTAAACACTTTGAATGATATGATGAATGTGGTGCCTTTTTCCAGAACTGAAACATTCACAAACTAAAGTACTGGACAAATTATTATTTGGTGGTGCTACAGGAAATATGACTACTAGTTAATATAATTTATCCTCCATGATGTATTTTTGTACCAGATCTTTCAGCGATATGCTTATTTTTGAATTAGGATCAGAAATGTGTTTAGAGTGATGGACCAGCGCTGCTATCCTTAGAGCAGCATGTTTCAGCCTCTAGATGATCAAAGATGATGTCATAACAAACACAGCTCCAGGCCGTGTGTCATCGTCAGTGATGGACTTATCTCATTATTTATCTATTATTATATTTAATCTTTCTGTCTATCCCGGCACACCGACCTTCTGATCATCCCAGGAAGGATCTGTGCATGAACAAACAGAGTATCTGCTGTAGTGAAAGTGGATCCTGCTCGCGGTGCTTTTGGTCTGTCCACAGGGATCCACCCGCTCCGTTTCACTGTGGAGGAGCAGCGATGCTCCTCTGTTGCCTTTTCTGTAACCTAGCAGCACAGAAACACCTGCTCAAGTTCACGATCTCTGAGGAAACACCCTCTAAAAGAACACTTAGTACACATGGCTGGTACACATCTGTACACCTGTACACCTTTGTCCTTGCTTTTGATTGTTTACTGGTCTTTGTGTTGAGTTTTAGTGGGATTATCTGCAGCAGGGGCTTGAATTTCAGTACATTTGTAATTAACCAAGCTACACATAGCTATTAGGCTTTTTGGTCACATTTTGTCCATTTTGCTGTTCTCTCTTTTTCTCTCTCTGTGAAAACCCTCTGGGATCAATTTATAATGAATTAGAAAAGCTAATAATAAAAGGCTGCAGATGCTTTTTGCAGATAAATACCTTTGTGTATTAGAGGATAAAAAAAAATTTTGCTAAAAGGTGTAGGCAGAGGTGTTGATATTTTAATGTATGTATTTTCCTTTTTATCTCAGTCTTAAAGGCAAAGTTTGATCCAATTTTCCATTTGATTTAAATTCTACTTTATATGTTCAGTCAGGTTTATAGATTTATTCATCAAAAAACTGACATTAAAGTCTGCAGTGCTGAGGTGTCTCCTGTCTAAATAAAAACAGGGTCTTTGAGGTGTCCATGCAGTTTGCTGCTTTAATGATTCATGCGGGCAGCAAACAGTGTGTGGGCACTGGGATGGACTTATAGAGGGGTGTAAATAGAGCACAGGAGACGTGTTTGAATTATTGATCAGGATATTTTGCTGGAATCGTGTCGTTGAGCCCATCCTCGCCCCGCTGTGTGGCTCACCTGGCAACGTTAAGCTGCTGCTCAGGAGCACCTGCGGTGGCGACGTCCCACGGGGATGAACTGAACACTGAAAACCATTTAGTCAGCTACATGTATCAGCAGCGAGGTGCATCTGTCAAAGTTTGTACTAGAATTAACTGTGTTCTCCACAGTCCACACATCTCGGTGTCTGTAGCTGAAGTCACACATCCTCTCTGATAATTACAGCTCTGTCACTTATTACAATGTTGGACAGCCACGCCAGCTTGAAGAAACACAAGTAGTTTACTGCCTACAGCGAGTTGCTGAATTAATAACGCGGCAGACAGCACTGCTACAGAAAGTCTTTATTTTCCAGCCGGCTGACCCGCAGTAACTGTTTGTCATCAGGAAGCATCAGTGGGGACAGGACAGGCTGTCGGGGTGGAGCAGCCATTACGCCTGTTACCATTTTGTTGCTACCGACACAGAGACATGTCTCCATGACATGCTGCAACTTTTTATACAACTTCAGTTGTCAGTGATGGCTCTTGGTAAAAAAACAACTTACTGGTACAGATCAGTAATAATAAATCTAGTTGTGTTGAAATGCTTTCACCTGTGTATCTCTATTTCATGCTAATTTGAATTTCTATTGTCCTTTTTTTATTGCACTACATTTATTTTAACAGCTTGTAGTTGTCAGATTAAGATTTTACATATAAACATAGATAATATTTCAAATTAATTATTAACAATAACACCAACGACAGTGTCTGGTTGTTACATTTTGGAGGTGTAGTTTGGACCCGTGTGAGACATGTCTCCCCTGAACTTCCTAGATTAAACACTTGTTTGAACATCAGACATAATCTTCCAAATTTTCACTCGAAGCAAAGACTCTTTCCTCCCCACTAGTTATCTTTTAGTTTTATGTTTGTATGTCTGTCTAAAGGGCTCCAGTGCCCCCTCGATCAGCTACAACAATGAAATCCTAGAGGCACATTTGGGAACATATTGACCTGGATGACTGAGAATCAGCCCTGTGAATCTTTAACCAAAGGTTTTGCCTCAATGCTCCGCTGCCTCTTTCCTGGAGGTAGGAAGTCAAAAGTTCACCAGAAGAATTTAACACACAAAATGCACTATGTGGGTAGAAGTTATAAACCAGCTGAACTTGGAGCCACAGGTTTCCTAAAGAGCCTCTCATAAGGTCATGTGTGTCTCATTGTGAAGTACAGCTTAACGTCTCTTTGTCTGTGTATATCAATAAATGCTGAGAATCATTATGAGCAGCTTCAGCATTTAATCCAGCATCTGTCTGTTGATTGAACGCTTTACTTTGAATACACGTCTCCAGACAACAGCATCAAAACAAAGAAACTTGCTTTCAGTGGGCTGTGAATGAAGTGATTAATAGTCTCAGAGTAAATAAAAGGCAAGTGTATCAGTGTGTGTGTTAGTTACTGTGTTACAGTGGAAGTCTTCCTCGCTGCTGACTGAGTGGCTTTGACACAGATTCCAGCTCACGCATGGGAGAGCGAGCAGTCTCGCTTGGGCAACTGCTGCAGCCTCCCATCCTGAGGATCCAGACAAACGGCACATGTGAGCCGAGGCGCAGGCCCGAGGAATATGAGGGTCACCGTCTCGCTGTCTGTGGCTCTCTCATGCTCTGTACCAGCGCTGCACTGCTCTTCACATTAATCAGCTTTCGATTCTTTGCTCTGTTGGCCTGGTGTGACCTGAAGTCCTGTGTTTCACTCCACCCCTCACAGTTCAGTGTGGTCCAGGACGGCTAACAACAAAAATATAAGTCGATAAACAGAAAAGGACCCAGCAACTGTTTTTGAGAGTTGATATACGGCATCATATAACCCCGTTTATGACCCAAACATTACCTTTGATTGTTATTAAATAGGTTTTTAATATGGAAATGATCACATTTAGTTAACCTTGGAAGAGACTTCCTGTGAATCTGATTGCAATGCAGTGTGAAAAGAATGAAAATAAAGGTTAAAAGTTTCAGGGGCTAAATGCATAAACACTTCCAACTCACTGCTTTGAGCCATTCAAGTTGTCCCACTGACTATGAATGCAGCACAAACGATGCTGTATTCCCAAAGGGGGAAGGAGGAATCATGCTGGGTGTGACACAAAGGAGAGAGCGAGAGATTGAAACGACATTTCTGTCAAAGAGCAAACAGTGTTCAGACTGTAGTTTGAAGTCAAAGATTTCTTCTTATAAACTTTATCTTTTTTTTTAAATAGAGGTGGATACTGTTCCATAAGATACATTTACGGTAAATACGAAAGCTTCAGTGACAGAAAGAATGAGTTTAGCAGTCTAAAGTCCCTGAGGTGGCAGTCACAGAGGTGACTGAGGCAACGCTGCTTGTCACAAACAATATTAATCCTCATTTCTCTCCACCTTTCTCCTTCTCCAACCATCTGTGTCCAGGAGAACGCTGCGAGCTGTCGTCCCGTTCTGGCCGTTGTGCTCCAGGAGTCTGCAAGAACGGCGGCTCCTGCGTCAACCTGCTTGTCGGCGGCTTCAAGTGCGAGTGTCCACCGGGCGGCTACGACAAGCCCTACTGTGAGATGACCACACGCAACTTCCCCCCGCACTCCTTCTTGACCTTCAAGGGCCTCCGCCAGCGCTTTCACTTCACCCTCTCTCTCACGTAAGCCCCCCCGCCTTCCTGCATCATCCACCCCTCTGTCATCTTTCAGTAAAGCGTGATTCACCCCTCATCCGCCTCCACATCCTACCTCTGCAGGCACACTCTCTCCACTGAAGTATGCCCCCTCCCCTACACATTTATGTAACCATAATAGTGTTTAATAGCAGTAATGGGATCATTGAACAACAGCCATTTTCTGAAGCGCCACTTTGGAATAAGTTTAGAGCACTGGTGCTATAAATATCGAACCACTGCCACAATATACTGCTGCATGATGTTGGAGGCATAAATGTACTGAAGCTCAGTTTGTCAGGTCAGTGTTTCACTGTCACAAGGAGCTGTGTTTTCTGGAGACTTACACAACATGAAGATGTTAAAGAGTGAGTTTGATCTTATTACAGTCAGTGGTCACTCTGAGCTGAGTCAGCGAGTGGCCTATTTCCACACAGTGTCTCACCAAGGTGAAACACTCGTCTTTGGATGACTGTACAGCCATTATAGATATGTACACAGTGTCAGCGACATAGTTAGGGGTTTGTTTGTTTTTTCCTTCCCTGAATCTTCAGTATTTTTTTGATTGCACTTCCTTTTCTTAGTCTCTGTAACCCCGCAGGGAATTCAGTGCCTGTCCTCTTGTGTTATTTTTAGTCACAGTGTGGATGTAGTGAAATCAGTTTTATTCAAAAGCCTAATATCACGAGTCTCAGGGGGATTTGTGACAAAACCACTGATTCACAAAAAAAAATACAACTAATAGCAGTGATTAACTTAACACGGCTCAGACACACTGTTTTAAAACAGCAAGTTCTTGTTTTTACTTTGGTTTTTGTCCAGGCTAAACAAACCAGATATGTGTTAATTATTAGATATTATTAGATATAGACAGATTTTAAACAGGACCACACTAACTGTTTCTACCTGTTGGTTGTACCTTCATTATTTATCATACAGACCACTTTGATTTCATCTAACCAAAGGAAAGAAGTTTAAAGAGAAGTCTCACCTCAGCCTGTTTTCAGACAGGACTATTTATGAGAAGCACAAGCAGCAGTGTCATTGCCAACGCCGGCACTTTCTCTGAGAGCTGGAGGTGCTGTCTCATGCCATAATTAGTATTTAGCAGTTTTTCTTCACAGCTCAAAAAGGAAAAGTCATCTCATGTAAATTTCATTACGTTAGTTTAAAATTCAGACAAGAATTGTAGGTGAGTTTTACTTTTTGCAGCACCTCAGTGTTCTTTTTATTTCACCTCGTAGCAGGACATGTGTCGATAGTAGTTTTACCTTTTAGTTACTATAATCACAGGAAACCTATTTTTACCTTCCTTGTACAGTTTATACCGTTAAACATAAGCTCCAGATTTGGCCATATATGCCCTTTCCAGTTTTATTTTATTTGCATCTCACAGGTCGTTGAGTGTTTGAATCAGTTATTATGACGCAGGTGCAGCAGGTTGAGGGTGAAATGGAAGTGGAAGCTTTAAATCTGTGTGCTTGATGATTTGGAGGTGGTATGTGGAGCGGGAACAGATGGGCTGTGAATACAGAACACATGCAAAGACAGCGGGTCCAACAGTCTGCACCAATCACCCATGTGATGAAATGTAATCAACGATAAAAGCCGTCCGTTCTGTTTGATATCTGTCACAACAAGTAACAACAAGTATCGCCTCTCAGATGGTATCACGAGGGAATGTGTTCTGCCATTTTCCCTTACTTATTGTGATTGTTGTCACCTTAGACGTGCTCGGCAGGAGTTGACGCTCACAATTGCTGCTGGTGGAAATAATATCCCCCTTGTGAGCTTTATGAACTCAGCCCTTCTTTAAGCACGGTTCAGATGGCAGCCCTTTTTTTTTTGAGCACTGCTCAAACCAGTTTTGAAGGCAGTCTACATTTCTCTGGCAGGCCATACAAACTGTGAAGCAGCAGATGTGTAAAAGGGTGCCAATGCTGAGCGCTTGAGGCAGTTGAGGTCAACAAGTGGTTGTGTTACCTGAGCCTGTTACCTGAGCCTGCACTGCACAGATACTCAGAGAGAGCCTCTGTTATGATGAGTGGCTCAGGATGTGGATCTTACAGCGGCGGCTAATTTTAGGTCTCTTTCTATCCCAGTTTCGCCTCCTGAGCTCTGCAATCAAGGCTGAGATTATGTGACGGCATCAACACTCGCTAGATTTTGATCATGATGGTGATATTTCACAAACTGATTTTCCTGTTTCTGTCTCTAACATCTTGATATCTTTTATATTGACGTGTGACTGAAGATGTATAGGTCACGGCTCAACCTATGCTAAACAAAGATTTTGCAGCCAAACTAGCAGCTCAGTGAAGTTGGTATGAGCATGCTGTGTGTAAATGGAAGCATCAGTGTATGTTTAAGTTTTATGTACATTGTGTTTTTAGTCATATGCGGACTTTTCTGTCAAGATAAAGAAAGGAAATAACTGTGGAGCTAGAGAAAGATTCATCTTCTGGGTACCACGAATGACTGCCCCATCATGTTTTACAACAGTCAACCCCAAAGTGGTCTATTGACAAACCAGCTGATTCACAATTATTGCAGCAGCAGTGATGAAATATATCAACTAACACAAATGTTTGTGTCTCTATTTCACACTTGCACGTTGTAAAAATCCATGAGGGGATCATGTTCTCTCATCCTCTCTGCAGCATGTCAGCATCGCGTGACATGGATTTCCTACATAAGGGCAGACTGGTTGTTATTTTTACTGATGGGTGCCTAATGTAACATGAAGTGATGCCAGTTAGTTCCAGTTGATTACTCACAGTACTCTCATAGTTCAGAGGGCTCAGGGGGCGATGTGTAGAAGCCTTTTAAATCGATACGCCGGAGACTGCTCAGGAGAGATGGACTCGCCATCATAATCCTGGTCTGTGTTTTTTTTTACTGGATGTATAGTAGCCGTCTGACTGCTCTAAAAGCTCTGCTATTATAATCAGGAGGAGGATCAGCATCCTTCCTCCTCGGAGGCTGTTCTCAGTAAGCAGGTCAGCAGTGCCGTGCCCCCTGGCTCTTCTGCATTTCAAGAATACTGCACTAACAGCATCATATACAGTATCTCCTCCATTCCTTCTGCCTGAAAGAAGGGGGTGGGCTGCTGCTCGTGTTGTCTGAGAACATGTACAGGAATTTGAATGTATGACTGACATGATGTCCTTCCTCTAAGAACAGCTCAGACGTATGTGAGGAAAAACTAAGCTGTAAGCTAATGGAGAACATGAACAGAAAATACCAATGCGAATAAGCAGCGCATGCTTCTCAGTTAGCAGATGTGCACAAGAGTATCATTCCTGGGTCCCCTGTGGGATGGATAATGAATAAATCCACGTAGTAAGTGTTGGATTTAGGTTTGGGTTTTCACACATCTCAGTGACCCATTTCCACAGATCAGATTTATGACCACAGACCACAGCTGACAGGTAAAGCGTGATATTTTTAAACCACGTGCTCCACCATATACTTTAATCCCAGTTAAAGAGCGAGGCACCGTCTCTGATCTGGTCTCAGTGTTTGAACTATATATATATATGTGTGCATGTGCGTATATATATATATATGTATTGAAATGTGCATTATGCCAGGATCATGCAGCACGATGGCCGTGTGCACTCTGGTTTCACCCTCAAGATGCAAACAGCAATCTGACACTGAGTCTGTGATTACAGCACCAGCAGCTGTTTGTGTTCGCCGCCATCAGAAAATATATTTTGAAGCTGTCATTACTCTGAACTGTCTTTTCCTGGGTGCTTCTTCCTTTACTAGCAGTAATACATTCCCCCACCCCGCTGCTCTGACATTGCCCTAGTTTTCTGTCTGCATGTTATAGTGTGTTTGATAACCGTGATATCTATTCATGGCACGCAGGTTTCCTTGACTGCGTCTGTGTACATATAACTTGATTTATCTAACTTGGCCCTGTGCTCATCACTAACCTCATTGTCTGTTGAGTGATCTTTGTAAAATTAGCATTGTTAAATCTTTGCTCTTGGTTTCATGTCACACTAGATTTCTCTGTGTGAAATCAAGGTCAACATGAGGAGATGTTGGGGATATATTATTTATTTTTTTATTTAAAAGCTCAAACCGCATTATTTGACTCTCATCTTTTCTTAGGATATAGGTATAGAAAAGCATAGCACCTGTCTTACGGTGTACTTGATTCTCTGCAAACTGAAAGTTCATTTATTTCCCCTGAAGACATAATTATAAAAAAAAAAAAGGGTTACACACATAAATAAATAATTTTCTAAAATGTCTCAGCACTAGAGAAGAAATTGCTCAAACAATTTTGTGCTGTTCTTTTTTCTGTTGCAGATTTCTATTCTATTTAATTAGTTTTTATAACGTATGATACAGGGGTAAAGTCAGTAACAGTATCTTTTCCCTTCCACACCGCAAATAAGAAAAAATATCATATTAGTGATGAAATGTTTATAAAAAAGTTGAGAAAGATACTGATAAAAAAGAAATCAAAATAAGTAAATGAAAATAAAATGCAACAAATTGCAGATCGTACTGTAGTAACTTTAACATGTTGTTTGATGTACTCATAATAACTGCTGTACTCACAACTGCTTCAAAATAGTAATAAAATAAAATGTTTTTTATTTATTTATTCAGATTTGCCACTAAAGAGCCAAATGGTTTGTTACTGTACAACGGCCGCTTTAATGAGAAACACGACTTCATCGCCATGGAAATAATCAACGAGCAGATACAACTCACCTTTTCTGCAGGTAAAACTTTATTTATCCATTATTGTTATGACATAATAAATAGTTTTTTATTTTCATACAGTAAATGAACATAGTGTTTTTCTTTGATTGTTTCCCAGGTGAGACGAAAACGACAGTGTCTCCGTACGTCCTTGGTGGTGTCAGTGACGGCCAGTGGCACGTGGTGGAAGTTCACTACTACAACAAAGTATGTATCTGCAGAGCTTGGTTTATAATTAGGTTTTAAAATCCTGTTTGCAAAAATGCTGATGGTGTAATCCACTGTCCCTTCTTGCTTGTTCCTCTTTTGCATATACACATAAAACAAGTGAGGTATGAATCTTAATTTTGCTTCTGCTTGGACATTGGACATATGTTGCTTTAAACACACTAGTTATAAAGGAATAGTTCAACATTTTGGGTAATGTGCTTATTTCTCTTTTTTGTCAAGAGAATCTGAAGCTCCTCTGCTCAAATCCTTGTCTGTGTCATTTACATCAGTGATGACTGGCAGCTGACGTTGGGGGTTAATGAATGAGTTTTAGCAGATACACTCAGCCTGCACTAAATATGTTTTGACTAATACATTTCTCTATGACAACTTCACAACAACTCAATCAGTAAAGGAATGTATGGAGCTGTCGTCTCTGCTTTCTCAGTACTTTCCCAGCCAGGACCACAGGATGTCACATTTTTGTCCATTTTTGTCCATTGAGGAAGTCACTTTGCATCATAATGATGTTGCCAGGCAACACCCCCACTGTGCACATTTTCTATTCAGTGTCTATGATAATGTGACCATGTCAGATTTCAGTGAGCAGAAGTGATAAAGGGGCAGAATCTTGTCAAAACTATTCTGCTCTTTGCCAACAAGACATTATTGTCTCATTAATCAACCCCCGAATCAAATGACTTTGATTCTTTAGTTGGTTCTCTGACCTGGAAGTTTTACATCTGCAAGTATGCTGCTTGTTTTAGGATGACACGAGTCAGTTGCTGTGAGCTTTATAGTACAGTACCAGGGGTTGATTGTCACAAAGTCACCGCTTCACACACAGGTGTTGACCACACAGTCGAATCAACACTCTTTAAAACTGTTTCAACAAAAACTGAACATCACCTTCATGCAGGAAGAACTGATTGCAGGACCTTTGGTTCATGTCCCTAATAAACTGGAACACGCCAAAGGTGTCCAGGTCCAGCAGCAGTCACACCATCTAGCTGAACTAATCCCCTCTCAGCTCCTCTCATGTTCCACATCCTATTAGTCGCTGAGGTAGAAACATGGCTCCTCCCATCTGAGGTGGCCCACTCTGACCCGTCCCTGTCCGCAGGGGGTGGGGCAGGGTGAGGTAGGGAGGGGGTATTTTAGATTGAAATGTGGCTTTTAGGATGGTGGGGGACTGTGGAGAATGGCAATGACCGCTGCCTTTGTATTTAGGCCTGGTTCCTTTGGGACCGGGGGCAGTGAATGATGCGGCCCCGGGGAAGGTGCCCCTCTCTCTCTGTTCTCCAGTGAGGACAGAAAAGTGGAGCAAGTGAGAAGCGAAAGGAGGGTAAAGAAAAGCTGGGAAAAGTATTGACATGGGCTTTGAACGGAGACACTGCGCTTCACGGCCAACCCCTCTTGTTGCTATGGTTTTTCCCGTCAATCTTAGATCCCATATTTGTGTTGCCTCCTGCAATGCTCCTCCTGCACAACCCCTGTCATCATATGTGACAGAGAACTCATATTCCCATAATCCCCTGTAGCGACGGGTGAGAGCATTGTTTAATGTGGTCCTGAGCAGATACGTGTGTGTTCCAATCAGCAACGACAGGACGGGGTTTTGTGCAGCAGAAAGACATCGTGACAGACAGTCATTATTGCTCAGTCAACAGCCGTGACTGATGACAGCAGAGGTCAGTGAAGGGAGCGTCCAATCTGGAGCGCTGCCTGTTTCAGAGCTTTCACAGCGAAGGGAAAACCGTGGAAGAAAAGCATGTCGGGTGATTTCACCTTTGGCAATTCAAGTTGTGTGTTTGCTTGTTTCATCATCAACAAATTTGTAACAAATTGGTCTCAAGGAACATCAGCTGAAAAATAAAAGCCACTGTCAGTCCGTGCATCTACTTAACATTTCAGTGCTGAGCGGCGACGAAAATAAGTGATTTCCTGTGGGAACATGGCTCGATAACAAGGTCTGTTCTACTTGAAGGGAAACCTGTTGGATTTGTTGAGCTTCTCACATATTTTTGTGCTGCTCAGGACCAACATAAAAATCATATCTTTAAGAAATGCACAAAACAATGAATCTTCTTAGATGTTTTCAAATCAATCGTTTATAAAACTGAACATTTGAGTCATTAAAGTTCATGAAACATCATGAAGTGAGTGAGAAGACTGAAAATATCACAGTAACTACAGCGTTGGATCGATTACCGTGAAATTTCATGCAGACATTTGTCAGCTCCAGAGCATGAATCCAGTGATCTCTGGTGATCCTCTGACTTCTCTTCTAGCGCCACCAGCAGGTCAAAGTAATCAGTTTATCAGTGAAATATTCCAACCTCCACTTGATCCATTAGCAGGAGATTCGGTGCAGACTTTAATTGATCCCTGAGGTGTCATAATGCTTTAGTCATGTTCTGACTGAAGAATCCAGTGCTGTTGATTTGAATGAAAGGTCTCAATGCTTTTTTTGCCTTGAAGTTTGGTTCCTATACTTATAAATATCAATGATCTGGGTGATCTGAAACCTTTCATTTAGCCTGTTGCTCTCAGGTCAATTTTTTTTCACCATTTAGGTGTATGATTAAATATTTACCACTGTAATGATCATTGTTCTCTGTCCTTGGTGCCTATTAGCAAATATCAGCTTATGAAATTACAATGGAAAGCATCCTCTGTTTTACTCTGATGGTTTCTGTGACCCTATTTTACATGTTCTCCACTCTGGTGTGCTGTAAGGCTGCCCTCTGTTCCTCCATGTAACACACAGCAGTCCATATTTCAGTGAGCACAGTAAGAACTGGCATTTCTGTGTCGCAGAGAGTGATGATGTGATACGGTTTAGATGTTGTGCGAAGACAGGTCCATGGTTTATTATTGGTTTCAACGCTGTCATCACTACTGTGATCACAAGACACAAAGAGAGAGTGCACGAGTGCACCGAGCTGCAGTCGCTCAGTTACAGACTTGTGTTATTAAAGTCTCACAGATTTAATCTAAACTACTCAATAAGAAAACAATGTGAGAGAAATTAAATTGTGTAATACCTCAGGCTAAAATTATATTTGCCATTGCTGTATTACTTGATTAAGTGTGTTTTGTCTTAATAAATCTACTGCTAAAGATGTCACAGCAATATCTACAGCACATCTACAGCTGCACGCTTTAAATTAAGGGATCAGACAACAAAGACAAGCAATCAGGAAATTATCATTTTCTATTTTGGTTGAACCTCACAGAGAGCTAAAGCTTGTGTGTGTGTGTGTGTTTTCAAGCCATCAGCAATGAGCCAGTTCTTCATATCATCTCTGCACATGAGACAAGCTAATTCCTGCTAAATCCTGTCTGACCAGCTGACAGCTCAGTGGCCCGTCCTCGCCTGCAGGCGCTCCAGTCAGTCAGTTGTAAGTGAGGACGGTGGCTGCTCTGCTCTCAGCTTCTGACACCAGCTTGAACCTAGTTTTAGGGTTAATACGAGCTCTACGTGACCTCAGAGTAACTGGCCTGATTGAAAAGAGGTCGTAACCTTTTATTGACGGGACCATCATTCTCTCCCCTGCAGACCCCTCCTCCTTTTGTTGCTTCCCCCTATTGATTTCTCAGACAATGAAGAAGATCCTTTGTCGACAGGGATGATGTCCTGCAGAGTCCTACCACTGTGTATGTGTGCGCGCGTGTGTGTGTGTGCGTGTGTGCGTGTGTGCGTGTGCTGCCTTTACCTCTGGCTGTTATGATATGAATTATTAAAATGCTCAACAACAGTGAGCTGGAGCTGAACGAGTGTGACGCAGCGATGGTTTGTTTGGTTGTTTTCTAGTTTCTAACCTCCAGTTTTTAATCTGGGTCAATAAAGTATGTGCAGCTTAGCAGAGGAGCAGATTACCAGAAGTTTCTGAACTGCTTTTTGGATTAATGTTCAATGCAGCACAATAATGAAATATTCTTAAACCAACTTCTGTTTCCTATTTTTTAAATGCAGAGTGACCAAAATACTTCAGCTTTTTAAAAAATAGTCCCACAGCAATCCAACAAATCTTCTGGTAATTCTGAAATGAATATAATAATATAGGACATAACACAGGATAATAACTCTCTTTTATCTGTCAATCTAAATCAGACTCTTTATGCTGTTGCTGCTGTGCTGCATGGCACTGCACTAATTGAAATGTTTTTGCAAAACATCTCTTGATGCAAAAGCAAAAAAAACAAAAAATAGATTGCATTGTTAAATCTTTAGCTGCATGGAAAGTACAAGAAAAAAAAACAAGAGCCACAAAAACTTTATAATACCAGCATGGAAATAAGGCATTGTACATTCTTAATCCCCATTGTTTTGACTTTTTGGAGTCTCTGTGGAACATAAGGACGGCACTTCTAGTAATTTATGTTGGTATTAATGAGTCTGTATCTCTTCTCCACAGCCGATCTTAAACCAGGCCGGGCTGCCGCAGGGCCCCTCGGACCAGAAGGTCGTCGTAGTGACGGTGGACAACTGTGACACCTCTGTGGCCCTAAGGTTTGGTCACATAATCAGAAACTACACCTGCTCTGCTCAGGGTAGCCAATCAGGATCCAAAAAGTAAGTACATCTGCAGAAGACGAGTGTCGACGTGAATTCCATAAATAACCTCTCTCTCTTTAGCTTTTTTTTTTGTACTGACTCTAGTAATTTAATTCATTGCTGTCTCTGTATCTGGTTAATTAAAAGAAAGAGTAAACTTGTTTTGAAAGGAAGTTCCACATCTCCAGGGTCCAATGTTTCCCTTTTTTCCCCTTTATTGGGATGTTTATCCTGTTTTTATCTCCAGGGGAAAAAAAATAACACTGCATCTCTGTGATGAATTTTTCATGCATTTTTCCCTCCACATTACTGTTGATGATGTGTTTTGGTGGCGAGCGCGCTCAGTAAATGTTCATGGGTTCTGTGTTGTCAGATCTTTGGACTTGACCGGCCCCCTGCTCCTCGGAGGAGTTCCCAAACTTCAAGAAGATTTTCCTGTTCGCAACCGGCAGTTTGTGGGCTGCATGAAGAACCTGCGAATCGACAACCAGCACATAGACATGGCCAGCTTCATCGCTAACAACGGCACTCTGCCAGGTCTGCAGTGATTTGACCTGCTGTGTGGCTTCTAAAGCTGCTCCTGTTTCTCATAAACCTGAGTGTGTTTTCAAGTCAAACAGTATTTACTGTTAGACTAGACGTGCGAGATAAGAGATAATAACACTGACTATAACGAGCACAGCAGGAAGCTAGAGTCAGTGGGAAATGATCTCTGTATCTGCTGTGAATCCTTCATTACCCTGTGAATCTTTGCTACTTTGCTGATATAATGAAGAAGGATAAATCAAACAGAGAGATCAGTTATTTTCTCGCCCTCCTAGGATGCTCTGCCAAACGACACTTCTGCAACAACAACCCGTGCCTGAACGGAGGAACCTGTGTGAACCTGTGGGGCTCCTTCAGCTGCGACTGCCCACTTGGATTCGGAGGACAAACGTGTGAAAGAGGTGAGTGAGTGGAGAAGGAAAGTGCGGACACATCACAGTGGGATGAGTTGTGATACAGATTTGTCTGCAGTTCTGACTTGAGACTGTGCTCCATCGTTCTGTCCTTAGACAGAGATCATCTGTCGTATGCAGAAACTGGTGCATTTAAAAATGAATGGAGACCTTAGTTTTATTCATGTGATATCACAAAACCCTGGCGATAAAACCATTATAGTGTTGTATCAGTTGCGAGATATCATCTGCTTGATGTTGACTTTTCTCGGGCTTAGCAGATGTGGAACCACTTCAGTTGCTTTGTGACTGTTAGAGACACACGGTACATATCTAATGTTTCTGCCCTCCTGCTGTCCAGTGTCTGGTTTTGTTGCACCTGTTCCTCCACAGCTGTTTCCTGTGCTGATTTATGCTTCACAGCAATTTGAATAGAGACAGCTGAAGACAAATTTGCCATGTAAATGACTGTAGCGCAGAAAACAAATCTTGGTTTTTAGAAACAGATTCAGTTTGAACGTGCTTTAGAAGTGAAGGAGTGAAGATGGCCATAGAAGTAAAAACAGGTGAGTTGTCCGTAAATCTAAGGAAGAAGGAGAAGTTGGACCTAAATTTCAAACACATATGATCACAGCGCACCACTGGTTTCCCTGTTAGCGTCTCGCTCCTCTCTCTCACAGTGCATCGGGTTTATTTGCCATCACTAATCGATCATTTCGATCTGGGTGATTTGGAAAGAGACGGCCTAATGAGAGGGAAACTGTTGCACATCAGGCAGACTGTCCTGTCTCTTTGCTGACATGTGATATTACATGTCAAATAATGTGACACCGAAATTTCCCAGCTGCACTAAAACATTTAACATATGTTTGAAGTCCAATGAAAATATTCAGCTTTGAATAATAATTTATGCCCAAAATGTTTTTTTTCTTCCTACAAAGCGTCCAACCAAGTTCATAAAATTACATCTACTCCTGCTCCCTCAATGAAAAATTCAGAATCTATGAATATGCAAATATTTTCTCTCTCAGATCTTTAACTTCTTCACATGAGATGCTTCCCACTTCATTGAAGAGCTCATTCTCAGCATATGTGCACTGGAGGTTTCAAGTTTCCATATCAGACTACTGAACCACAACTGAACCACAACTGACTTTTAGACTAGTTCAAATCAACTCATGTGTTAAATTCAGATTTAAGTTGAGCACAAAGCAGATGAATCGAAAACAACCCTCTAGTGACAAGCTGCACTCATGTACGATGAGAATCACATGAAGAAAAACACACTTCTGGCTGCAGTGGACATATACTTAGTGTTTTTTTTATCTCTTATTGTGATGAATTACCAGCACAGCATTTTTGAAAAGCTGCTGCTCAGTGCAGGTGTTGTGCAGTGAGTGACAGTAGCTTTGCCTTCAGACAGCTTGATTACTGAAGTGTCTCCATGTCCGATAGTCTGATAGAGTGAGTTTTCTAGCTGTGAGCAGACTGCACCTGATGACAGTAATGATTCATGTCACCCTCTGTGAAACCCTGTCCTCAATTATCTGCCTCACTTCTTCCAACCTTTTACTCTCTCCTCACATTTTATCTGCTTTTTACCGTCATGTCACTGCAGTGATGACCAGCCCGCAGCGTTTCCTGGGTAACAGCCTGTTGCAGTGGACCAATCTGGCCGCGTCATCCGTCCCCTGGCATGTAGAGCTGATGTTTCGCACACGTCAGGCCAGCGCCACACTATTGCACATCGCATCTGGCCTACAGCACAACCTCACACTGCAGGTGAGAGCAACATATAACTGTTTTATAGTTTTCTAATTGCACCTAGATACACAGAAACACACTGGCTAAAATCTGGTTTCCGTTTGCTTGAGGCTAAGTTGCATCACGTCCAGTCCACAGACATTTCTGTAATAACTGACATGCTGCAATACTCATATCACGTCATAAGAATATATCACTGTGAGGACAATTTTAGTAGAAAACTGAAGGATTTTCAGGTTATTTCTTTTTGCTGGTTATGGTTAATGGTTAAGAACAATAAACTGACAGTGTGATGTCAAGTGACAGCATGACCACAGTCCTCACAAGGTTCAAAGGACAAACAATGTTAGAAACAAGGCTCCACCTGTTGGTCGTTCCAGCAAGTTACTAATAGCAGATAATATTAAGACTAAATAAGCCCCAGGAAAAGTCACATGCAGATCTGACAAGTCAACATTTTCAGCCCAGCGCTCGGCTCCTTTTAAAGCCGTCTAGAAGTAACTGTTCCACAATGATGATGATGATGATGATGATGATGAGCAGCAACCCGAGGTTTGTACTTTGACTGCAGACTGTGTTTCAGTTCATCATGTGATGCAGTGCTGATTACTGGTGGTCTTTTTCCCCCTCTGCTCTGCTCTCCTCTATTATTGACATCGGTTCAATCCCCCCCCACCTGCTGTTTCTTCCCTTTTCTTGGCTGTCTCACTGCCTTTGTAGCTCCGTGGGGGGAGTGTGTTGATGGGGCTGCACCACGGCGAAGACTCGACTCTCTCTCGCGTAGAGGAGGTGCTGCTGAACGATGGTGACTGGCATCATTTGCAGCTTGATATTAGCAGTTTGGGAGGAGTGACAAGCCACCATAAAGCTGTGCTGTCTGTAGATCATGGTCTCTACCAGGTGAGAGGCTGTGTTCTAGTCACTATAAATCACCGTGAATGAAAATCTTGTGGTTTTGCAGCTGTAAAGTCTGTTATGTACATTTTCAGGCCAGTATGGAAGTGGACGGGAACCTGCGGGACTCTAAACTGAAAACTGTGAGCGTCGGTGGTTTGTCACGGCCTGATGGGAAAATTCAGCATGGCTTCCGTGGTTGTATACAGGTTTGTTCGCTCTCTAGACACTATTCTCATTAGCGTTTCTAATGAAAAGTCAATATCCAGAGCAACTTACCTGATGTTCACTGATCATGCTCTCTGAGCAGTGTTTGACCTTCTATGATAGATTGTAGGTAGGTTTACATTTAGTAAATGTAAGCAGATGTTTTCATAGAGGTTGACCACACCTGAGATTCAAACCCCAGATTCCCGCATGGAGGGTGGCGATCTTACTACTACACTATTCAGTCACTAGAGACCTATTACATAACAAAATGTAATCATCAAGCTACTCATCAGAAGCTTGCTTCACTCCATCGGACCTTCTCCTTTGAGTTATTTAGAAGATTTCACTGATCAAAAAAAAAAAGAAAACAACAAAACAAATTAATGTTGGGATCCATTGTTTTGTTACAGGGTCTGCGTGTTGGCGGAGCTCTAAGTCTGTCTCAGGCCAGGAAGGTGAACGTGGAGCCAGGCTGCAGCGTGCCCGACCCCTGCAGTTCCAGCCCCTGTCCTGTCAACAGCTACTGCAGCGATGACTGGGACAGCTACTCCTGCACCTGCCTGGCTGGTCAGTGTCTGTTCAGAAGCCAAACTACAATCAATCATCACTTATTTTCCACGGTCCTATCTTCATATCTGTGTTTACCACAGTTTACTGACACCACCAACAATGTGACAACAGAGCAACTCATTTCCTGTCGCTTCTCTTTGTTTTACAGGTTACTATGGCACCAACTGCACTGATGTATGCTCCTTAAACCCGTGTGAACACGAGTCAGCGTGCACCAGGAAGCTGACCTCCTCTCGTGGTTACACCTGTGACTGTCCCAGCAACTACTTCGGCCATTACTGCGAGAAAAAGTACAGTTTTCCCTGTTGATGTTAATCTGTGTGTTTTGAGGGTTAATGTTGCTCCTGCATCGTGTTCCCTCAATCTGCAGGTAAAATGTACTAAACAGATAATGTGTATCCCTGCAGGACTGACTTGCCATGTCCGAGAGGTTGGTGGGGTCACAAAACGTGCGGCCCCTGTAACTGTGAGACAGACAAGGGCTTTGATTCTGACTGCAATAAAACCAGCGGAGAGTGTCGCTGTAAGGTGAGTTTACTGACCTGCAGCCCTGATTCACAACTCTGTAACAGAGAAGCATGAGGTTAGGCGTCTAAAGCTTGGCCAGCCCCATAGCTGTCACATGTACATCTAATTAATTAACAGAATTCCCTGTTTATTGCTTTACTTGCCCATAAAGCAGAAATACATCATGTCATGGGCATGTTGTTGTTCTCAGATGTAAAAAGTGAAGGAGGCTTATTAGGAGAAACTCATTTCAAACGTCCTCTTTCTAATCACATTTCCAGGACAACCACTACCGTCCTGCAGGCAGCGACACCTGCCTGCTGTGTGACTGCTACCCGGTGGGCTCCTTCTCCAGAGCTTGTGATAGAGAGAGCGGCCAGTGTCAGTGTAAACCCGGTGTCATTGGACGCCAGTGTGACCGCTGTGACAACCCCTTCGCTGAGGTTTCTCCTAATGGCTGTGAAGGTATAAAAGCATTAGATCACTATAAAAGGTCGTGTAATTGTTAATTTATAATCCTTGTTTCATTATAGCTGCATATATACCAAAATAATCTTCAATTTTTTTGTCTCCTTCCATTTTTGTCCTCTCCTTCGTGCTCAATCCCTGTCAGTAATCTATGACAGCTGCCCTCAGGCCATCGAGGCTGGGATTTGGTGGCCCAGGACTAAGTTTGGTCTCCCTGCAGCAGTTCCCTGTCCCAAGGGAACGCTCGGTATGATGATTTTTCAGCAGCTCATCAAATTACCATATAATAATGGCAATATATGAAACTTGCCTCAAGCCCTCTCTCACCAGCACTAGCAGTCTGTTCCTCACCCCTCATGTGATAACGCTCTCTCTCTCTCTCTCTCTCTCTCTCTCTCTGCCCCTGCTCAGGCACAGCAATCCGACACTGTGATGAGCACAAGGGCTGGCTGCCTCCCAATCTCTTCAACTGCACCTCTGTTACGTTCAGCAAGCTGAAAGTCCTGGTGTGTGTCTTCTCCCTCTGTCAGTTTTAAATGTAACCTTGCAGTTTCCAAATATGACATCCTCAAAGTTTGAACCAAACTTCATCAGTAGTTGTTGAGACGTTTCACTGACAACCTCATGGTGGTGCCAGAGGAAAAGTCACCAGTTATTAGGAATTATCAGGAAACCACAAGTGACTGTAAAGAAACACACACAATCCATCTGGGAGAAATTGCCACTTTTCACTGGATAAGTGACATGTATTAAATGCAGATGACCCTAGATAGAAGGTCAGGGGTCACTGGGAAAATGTAATTACAATTCATTCAGAAGCTGTCAATATATAACAGGAAAAAATGTCAATGTTTGCACAAGAGCAAAGGTCAATCAGTCGACTGATGTCTGTACATTATTGGCATCCTATCTGTTTTTTATTGTGTCATTTCTGTCTGAGCTGACGAGACTTTATTTAACCCCTAATGTGGCTAAAATATGTTTCACTAATAAATCATCTGTTACTAAATGTTTTTCTTTCCTTCTTTCCTCCAGTCTGACAGGTTTTCCCATAATGCATCTCTCCTGGAGTCTGGAGTGGTCCAACAGACTGCGTCCATGTTGGCCAACGCCACCTTGCACACAGAGAAGTTCTACGGCAGCGATGTGAAAGTAGCTTATCGGCTTACGCAGAGTCTGCTACAGCACGAGAGCAACCAGCAGGGCTTCAACCTCACAGCTACGCAGGACGTGCACTTCACTGAGGTGAACAACCCCATGCCATCAATAATGGAAACAGCTAAAGACACATAAACGCAAACACTGATATTTAGAATGCAGCCTGAAACAAAATAAAAACCGTAAATAAAACTGGTGTATACATAGGAAGGCATCTTTGCCCATCACAGCACCACAGGGAATACATCACACTTCGTTTCGCTCTCCGCTGTGACATCCTGTCACACTGAACTCTCACCGTTTTCTGACAGAATCTGGTCCGTGTGGGCAGCGCCATCCTGTCTCCAGACACTCGGCCTCACTGGGAGCTGATCCAGCACACAGAGGGCGGCACGGCGGTGCTGCTGCGCCACTATGAGGAATACGCGAACACACTGGCACAGAACATGAGGAAGACCTATCTGAGCCCCTTCACCATCGTCACACCAAACATAGGTAGGTGTTGTAGCAGGAAGCGTGTGTATGCAGGCAGTTTATATGTAAATTCATTAATTAATCAGAAATGTGCTGCTGATGTGTAATTTGAATTTTAGGTGTTAACAAATGGAGAATACAGTAAATACAGTACATTATTAAAGAACAAAATCTGGGCACATACAACAAGTAGATCTGCTGTCAGTGTACAGTTTAATATGCCGTAAAAATACAAATGTGAACATGGGCTGCACATTTTTACATTAAGCAGCAGCAGGAATTTTAACTTCCTATTATGTTTCTTTGTCTATAAACTGTATAGATAGTAGCAATGACACCAGACCAGTTTATTCAAATATCCTTTAGTGTATTTATCAACCAGAATGCTTCCCATCAGTGAACAAAAGGCCTTAAAATACAGATACAGATAGAAACGTACAGGAAATAGCTGAATTACTTACTCATCATTGTTTACTATATAAGTCAAATTTAGATTTAATGTGGTAACTGGTTAAAGTTTTCTTGAAACACTGGGTACAGCTGATTTCAGTATTTCTAAAATCCTGCCTTCAGTTCTGCTCAGAGGTCAATAGCTCCACATGGATCTGTCTTTTTTTTATGGACATTTGAACAAGACGGGTGTTTTTAAAATGCCCATTTTGAACAGCGGCACTCTCTGACCTTGCACATTTGTCGTTGTCCACAGTTATCTCTATCGATCGTCTGAAAAAGATGAATTTTGCCGGAGCAAAGCTCCCACGGTACCAGTCCCTGAGGGGCCCTCGTCCTGTGGACCTGGAGACGGCCGTCACGCTGCCTGATTCTGTCTTCCACCCACCTGTGGACATCAAGGGCCACAGGCATCTGGATGTCTTCCCAGAGTCGTCGCTGAGGAACCGTTCAGTTAACAGGAAGAGACGTCACCCAGATGACAGTCAGCAGGACGCCATCGCCAGTGTGATCATCTTCCACAGTCTGGCCTCGCTGCTACCAGAGAGCTACGATCCTGACAAGAGAAGCCTGCGGTGAGAATAATAATAAAATAAGGATGGAGATCATAACTTGATTTGTGTCTAGGTTTACAGAATTAAAGTTTACTAAGCTGGACACTAGTTGGGTAAAAGCTAGTGTTTGAGGAAATTTCTGAGCCTTTTTTAAAATGAGGCCAAATGCTTGTGGTCAGTTTTCAGTGATTTACGGGGAAACAAATTAGGCTTGAAGCTGAGTGCAACAGCTCTGGGAGAGGAAGTGAGTGATCGAGACATTTTCAGATTCACTCGTGTTACTGTGGTGTTTTGTGTGTTTGTGTCAGGGTGCCGAAGCGTCCGGTCATCAACACGCCGGTGGTGAGCATCACTGTGCACGACAACGACGAGCTGCTGCAGCACACACTCGATAAACCCATCACCGTGCAGTTCCGCCTGGTCACCACCGAGGAGCGGTCCAAACCGATCTGCGTCTTCTGGAACCACACCATACTGTGAGTGTCACATACACAGAGCAAGTTGATGAAGAAACTGATGAAGTCGTGCTATTCTAACATCTGACTCTGGTCTTTGTGTTTCACATCAGTGCTGGTAACGGCGGCTGGTCAGCAAAGGGCTGCGAGGTGGTTTTCAGGAACAGCACCCACATCAGCTGTCAGTGTTATCACATGACGAGCTTCGCTGTGCTCATGGACGTCTCCAGGAGAGAGGTGAGTAATACCTAACATTTTTTTTATCATCCCCATAACTGCAGAGTTGCGGCTTCTTTCTCCAACCTTTCTTCTCCGAATTTTGAAATTCAGAATGGAGAGATCCTACCCATCAAAATCCTGACGTGGAGTACAGTGAGCGTGACGCTGGGCTTCCTCTTCCTCACCATGATCTTCCTCCTCTGTCTGAGAGCGATGCAGTGCAACAAGACGAGTATCATCAACAATGGAGCCACAGCTCTCTTCTTCTCTGAGCTCATCTTCATCCTAGGCATCAACCAAGCAGACAACCCGGTATGATTATCAATCAATCAGCCTCATCTTCCACCAGATGATTATATTTCATATAAACTCTTCAATGCTCTCTCTCCACTTCTGTCTCGGCAGTTTGTGTGCACAGTCATTGCCATCCTGCTGCACTTCTTCTACCTCTGCACGTTCTCCTGGCTCTTCCTGGAGGGTCTGCATGTCTATCGCATGATCAGCGAAGTGCGGGACATCAACTATGGGCCCATGAGATTCTACTATCTGATTGGCTGGGGAGTTCCTGCCTTCATCACAGGTCTGAACCCTCATCTTCAAAACACAACAGTTGTTTACAGAACATACTGGAGCGGTTGACTTGCACACGTTAGCGTTTCTGACATTCAGATAAAAATTAGAAGCAGAAAATGTGAAATAGTAAGAAGTCAGCCTGGTCCAAAAAAGTCTAAATGATTCCACCTGACTTCCAAAAGAAAAACGTGTTGTAAAAACTAGAAATCTGACAAATTGGGGAAGGATCACTTTCTGGGTTTGTTTGCAGGTTTGGCAGTCGGACTGGATCCGGAGGGCTACGGGAACCCTGACTTTTGTTGGCTGTCAATGTATGACACTCTCATCTGGAGTTTTGCGGGACCTATTGCCATGGTGGTATCGGTGAGTGCACATCGTTGTGAGCAAGTTGCATCATTAGTTTCATGACGGCAGCAGAATGCATTAAGTTTTCTTAAGGCCTAGAGTTAAACAATGTATGGAGTATTTTCCACCATACATATGACCATCACGCTCACTGATGATTTCATCATTGCAGCACTAAAGCTGTTGTTACAGTGAACACACCCATCACTGTTCAGCTGAATTACCACGAGCTTATTTGACTTTGACTCAGCCGCAACAAAGCAATGCAAAGCATGTTTTCTTTCCTACCCCTGTCATAAGTTTGGTATTCTGTCTACAGATGAACATCTTCCTGTACATCCTGTCGTCCAGAGCCTCCTGCTCACCGAGACACCACAGCATTGAGAAGAAAGAGCCTCGTGTGTGAGTGTCTCACCTCATAAATCCAACATAAACACCAACCAGAAAAACTTGACCAACAACCTATACCAGATGTAAACGAAGTAGCTGCCATCAGCATTTGATAACAATTACATGAGCTCAAACCGTAGCTCAACAATCCGTCACTGCTGGAGCGACTGACCTACAGTAACTCACAATAAGAAGCAGATCATTTGTTTGACCTTTGTTATTTGTCAGTGAAAACATACAGGGTGTACCCTGACAGCTGGGCTGCGAAGATAATGGATCACTGTCTCAGATTTGTATTCCTTCAGGAAACTCGAACTAACAACACATAGACCTACTTGATTTCTGATTTTGACTTTGAGCACTACACCAGAGAAAACACGCAGCTGTTTTCTCATGTAGGTGATAGGGTTCCTCCAGCTGATCATCGTCTGTACAGAGTCATACATTTAAAGCTGCCTTTTTTGTGGTTAAGTGCAATAAAAAAGCCATTACAAACGTTCGACTTTGCTTCTCCACAGTGAATTATAAGACAATGTGCCACTGTTTTCAGATCTTACAGAACTCCTGACACTGGTTTTAGTGCTTTCTGGCCACATATCACCGACCTCCATCTTCAGATCAGTGAATGCAAAGAAATCATCCTGACAACTTCCCACTAACCTTTCTCTGTTCTCCCTCATGTGATTCTTATTCTGCAGCTCCGGCCTGAAGACCGCAGGTGGCGTCCTCTTCCTGGTTTCAGTCACATGTTTTCTGGCGCTCCTCTCCGTCAACAGTGACATGATCATCTTCCACTACCTGTTCGCTGGGTTCAACTGTGTGCAGGTGAGCCCCCCCTCTGTCTCTGAAACAGTCTGAGAGAAAACTCGAGTCTTTTGTCCTGACATTCTCTCTCTTCTGTTGTCCAACACCAGGGTCCCTTTGTTTTCTTCTTCCGCATCGTGTTCAATAAGGAAGCGAGGAATGCCATGAAATACTGCTGCAGCCGCAAGCGTCCGGATCATATGATCAAATCCAAAGCCTCTGTAAGTCCCTCGCTGCGAAGCCAGAGAAAACAGTCCATTCAGTCTGACACCTCTAGCTTCGGTCACATGCTGGGAGCTTCACAAAAACACTAAAACTGCTGTTAGGAGTTGCAGAGAATCACACACATGGCATCTATAATGATCTCACACCACTTTATTATGGCATGTGCTCTCCAAAAGTGTGAAACTAATCACATTGAATTTCCTGGACTCTTTGGAAACTTGGTTGTAGCTTGTTAGCATCTGTGACTTCTACTGCTACATTGAGGAGTGCATGGATATGACACGTACATCATGTTTTTTTTTTTTTTATTCCTCATCTGTCTATTACCAGGGCTACAAATGCAACACAAACTATGTTGACGGCAGGTTGTACCACCTTCCCTTCGGAGACTCCAGTGTGTCTTTGAACGGCACCATGCAGAGCGGAAAGAGCCAGCAGAGCTACGTACCATTTGTGCTTCGGTATGAAAACGATATACAAGTTAAAAATGTATGTGCTGCATTGCATGTCTGAGTGAGAGGAGCAGCTGTGAACTGAGTTCTTCTGTCTTTTTAGGGATGATGGTTTAAATAACAGTCAGGCGCACATCGCTTTGAACGACCACACGTCTCTTTATCAAGAAACTAAAGAGCACTTGGACGGTAACGCTCTCATCCTGGGTTTGTTTTCAATCACCTGCAGTGATTGGTGCGACTGTATCAACTTATGTTTTCTGTCTGTGTAGATCGTGACAGCGACTCAGACAGCGACTTGTCTCTTGAGGACGACCAGAGCGGTTCCTACGCCTCCACACACTCGTCTGACAGCGAGGACGAGGAGGGTCCACTACCCCCAGAGGAATGCTGGGAAAACCTGGCATCCAATGTGACCAAGAAACCACTACCACACGGTACTGAAGCTCTTCTCGTGTCGCCTTTACATTCGAGTCACAGAGCTCAGAATCTAATTTTATTATGTTTTCAAATGAGTATCTGCTGTGATTAAATCAGCATCAGTTCTTTTGAGCACAAACAGGCTGCTGTGAGCATCATAGAGCACGTTCTACACAGACTCCTTGATGTTTAGCCGGGCACCTTGTTCTTATTGTCTCTGAAGAAGACATTACTTTATGTTTCAGCTTGTTGTTAATTTGGGACTAATCAGACATCTCCATGACGATACAGTACAATGGATAAACATTTAAAGTGCTGAAAACGTTCGCTTTGCTTATGTCTTAGTGAGTACAGTAGCATTAAACTGTTTGACGTGTAGTTTTTCAGAATTCATTAAGTTTTTGTTTTTGTTTTCCAGACAACAATTTGAGTAAAATGTACTGGCCTGGAGATTACACAGCAGCACCGGGCGACGGTGAGCTCACAGGTGCAGACAGGCTAAACACAGACCCTTTGGCCAATCCTGAGCTCAGCTTCAGCCGTGACGCTCGGGGATTATCAGACCGGACTACACAGGACACTACGATGGTGCTGCCGCCCAGTCTATCGAGCCTCGCCGCCCACCCTCACAAAGGTGCAGTTTAGCTCAAAGTTCACACCTGGAGGAGAAAAATATTGTTGTCAATAAAGAAATACAACTGATTTCCTTAGTCTAATTTACAAAGGTAATAATACTTAAAAAACATAGAACAAGTGAAAGTGAAAATGATTAAGCTACGAGTTTTTTTTATTTTAAGAATGACCATGAGTTTGAGATTTAGATAAAGACATCACACCTTGTTTTTATCCAATGCAGGGATCTTAAAGAAGAAGCAGCTTTCTCCTATTGTAGAGAGAAACTGTGTCAACCGCATCCACAATGAACTGTGCGAACACGCCGCGGACACAGCATCCCTGCAGGGATCGTCCTCGAGTGATGGTCGAGTCGGCCTGGCTAAACCCGGCCTGCCCGATCATCTGAATGGTGTCGCCATGAGCATCAAGGCAGGGACAGTGGACGGAGACTCATCAGGATCAGAGTGAGTATCAACACAAGCTAAGACACAAATAAAGAGAAAACTAATTTATAGACTAGCATGAAAGAAATCTGTACAGTTCAGTTCTGCTTTTGTCAGTGTAAACATGTCCAGTGTTGAGTTGCTGTTTGTTGCCGGAGTCATTCACTGTTTCGCTGTCTGTGTCAAACTACGACCTGTGCTGCCGTCACCAGTGATCACTGCTCTCATTGCTTCTAGTCTGTCACATTTCCACCTAGTTATTTTAAATAAATAATAATAAATAAAGCCAAATGAAGACAGCACCCATCCTATGACAGTATTAACTGTATAATTTAATTTGACACAAAACAGTGGAGGGCTAAAAGGATTGTAGAAGAGCTGTGCTATACGTTAAAACAGCCATAGCAAAAAGTACTCAGCCCTAACATGTTCCATTTTACTGAATGGATGCTGAGAGGGTTGGAGGGACACAGAGTCTGTCCTGGTTTGAAATTAAATTAGAATTTCACACCAAATTTGTCTGTAATTACTGTATTCAGTACACAGCAAAGACAGAGGAATTCCCCTTCTTCTATTGCACTGATCTGTGGTTGAAAAGCTGCAGATTCACTGTTCAAGCTTAGCTACTGTTCACATTACTGCAAATTCTGAAGACACAATAAGATAAGAGGAACATATCGTCTGGTTAAGACATGATCATGTACGTGTCTATTTATGTGTCTCTAGAAAGGCTTACAGTATACATAATTACATCGAGTGTAGTTTACTAATCAACCTTCTCTGCCCCCTCTCTCTTTCCAAAAATCATAGATTTTTATTTTTCAATTTTATTCCATGAAGCTCTGATCCTCATTCAGCAACAATCAGGATCAGTGCCTTCAGACTGGTGCATCATTTTAGCATCCGTCACTCTCACAGCCTGTGTGTGTGTGTGTGTGTGTGTGTCTAAGAGTGTGTGTGTGTTGAAATGTGTCATTGAATCGTGTTTATTTTATTTTTTTCCTTTGTTTTTCCTCATTTTGTGATGCATTTGTCTCCATCTATCCTGAACTCACCCTCCTCCTCCTCCTCCTCCTCCATGCACCACCCTGTTTTCCTAGCAGCCACTGCAACACCTCCATGTGACCACGCTGACGACGGGGTGTGTCTTTGCAGGTCGTAAAGCCTCCTTCCTCAACTCTGACTGCAAACAGGGAGCGCCGGACTGCCCCTTAAAAAAAATAACAGTGGAAAAAGAAGGAAATCTCCATCATCAATATGATCCTCTGTAGGAGTGTGTGTTGCACTGTGTGTGTGTATGTATGTGGATGTTCATACACGTGTGCCAAACCTCAGGAGTCGCTGCACTGGCCCAGGCCCACGCACACTGACAGAACGAGTCTCACGCTCCCTTTAAAGAAATCATTTTGTTTACATACTTGAAGCAATGCACTTTCTTTAATTTACTGCCCAGAGGTGTTGGCAGTTGACTTTTTTGTAGATTTTTTTTATGTTCCAGGATCTGTATTTAGTTTTGAACACTGTGGAACAATAAAGAGGTCATGTTTTTCTTTTTTTGGTGGGGTGGTACATTTAGTTGTCGACTTGCAAACATTCAGGGAAATTCCTTTTTTCATCAATAACTACTTGTGTTACTGTGGAGCTGTGAGTGTTTGAACCAGTCCGAGGTTTGAGGAGTTCAGACTCAGGTTGCTGAGTTACTTTAGATGCCTCAAACGTCCACGAGGCACAGGACAGCGAAGTGCAGGTCGTCCACACAGTGCTTAACTTGAAAAAAAGAAGAATCGCTGTATCTACCTGTCCATGGATGCTCCATATAAGCTATTTCCCATTAATGAAGGATGTTTCCAGAGGGAACAGCTGGAGAGACTGCTCAGCCTTCGAAGGGGCAAACCTGCGCCTGCAGACTTATTTGGACTGAAAACACTTCTGATACATCTCTTTTCTTGTTTTTGTAAATGGCTGAGAGCAAATTTTCAATGGACGTTAAGAGCGCTCTCATTTTTGTCGTTTTCTCTGGCGGATGAACACATTCATTCGGGTTCAGTGACTAAACGGCTGTATTTTATAGATTAGCTACAGAGCTTTTGTCCTTTGTAAAATAAAGAAATACATGCACATTTGTGCTGTAAAACTATTTGAGCTGTAATCCATTTTTACTGTACAGAGCGGCCTGTAAATGAATCGAGAACATATGTTTAAATGTAAGTAAATATGTCCACTTCCTTCACAATCCATCAGTTACATTCAGTTAAATCAATGTGATACTTCTGGATGTCATTTTCACCAATCATGTGAATTTAATGTATAAATTTCATGCCATAATAATCCAGGTCAATCATTGGTATCTCTCTGTTTTTACTCATTAAACTGTTTTCTACCATTTTACTTCTTACCTCAAATTTTTTATCAGTGCCAAGTCAAATAATATCACTTTTTACTATTATTTTTTCACTGTTTGGTGATAAAGATCCATCCTGCTACCGTACAAGTAGAATTATCACATATTTGCTATAAAAATGGACCAAGTTACCAACTTTTATTAGAGAATTTGCTTTCTGTTTCTAAATTTCTAAACACTTGATAGTGTGAACATGAGCAGAAAACTGTGTTTTCTGACCTAACTTAAAATTGTAGGGCAGCCCTGTCACTCAGACTGAAAGAAGTTCTATTGTAAAGTGTGCAGGTTAGATTTGAAGAAGGTCAGCCTACCTTTTTCTATCTTTTTCCGGGATTTAGACTAAGCCTAAGCGAACCAGCTGCTGGCTGTAGCTTCAAAATGAACAAGTGTATTTCCCAAAAGGTTAAATTATTCCCTAAAGTTTCTGTGTTTCTTTGTAAGGTTGATACCTTCGTGTCTGTCGAAGCTACAGCCTGCAGCTGGTTAGTTTAGTTTTAGATTCTGAGCACTGTGACTGAAAACAAGGGGAAACAGTTCGCTCTGTCCAAAGGTAACGCCGTCTGTCTTTTGTAACATGTAAACAAGTGAATATTAGAGATATCTAAAGAGAGATTGCGCTGTCTTTGGGCAGAACAAGATCAACTATGTTATCTTGTTTGCAGGCTTTATGCTACGCTGACTTCCTGGTTTCAGCCTCATATAGAGAGAGGTCTTTATTTTATCTGGATCCAACGTTAAACAATAAGGTGAACTGTTCTGATAAGCAGTAATCGAATCACCTGGAGACAGCCAGAACTACCGTCTGTCCAAACCCTGCAGAGTCTCTGTTGAACACTAACCAATGAGGAGTTGACTCTGAAGCTTGTGCTCAAACCCCAAATAAGATTTTAATCACACATATTCTTGAAGAACGTTTCAAATCAGAGGGTTCAGTCGAAGCAGATAAAACTGATGAAAAGGGAACAGAGACATGAAACATGTAGGACCGATTCACTTCTAAGCTGATCTGTATTAAATGTTTTAAGTACTTAAAAAAGCTGCTTTAATAAATTGATGTGACTTTACAGACAGTTGTGATATTAATAAATCATGCGGGATTTAAAGCACTAATTGGAATAATTAAATATTCAACATAGAGGCTAATTTAACAGCCAGGATATTAAATATGGCTGTAGCTGTTTGTAAGATGTCGGTCAGTGTGTTTAATACGTCCACTTGTACTAGAAACTGCTCATACTTTATCATGAAGCACAAATAAAATCACCGGATGAAGCTAACACCGCTTACCCGATTTCTCATATTAACGTCACTCCAGTGTGTCACGGTGAGAAGCTCCTCACATCCCTTTGTCTCCCATCGTCTGAGCTTCACCTGGTTCTGAAATGGAAACAAACTGATGTTTTATACAAACACTTTTCAGAAAGCATCAGTAGCATTATTTATTATCATTACTGATTTAGTCAAATTCATCGGGTGTTAACTGGCCCTTAATCTAAAAATGTTCATTAATAATTAAATATTGACATCCTAATGGTTTAAGAAGAAAAATGTACTTTTAGTTGAATTACTGCAGCAATTACATGTTGCTGGTTGCAGAAAAGGCTCAAAATTCTCCAGCTACACCAAATTTGTGTAACCAGTGGCTGCGATAAAGCAGTTTATTGCAGACAAGGCTTTACAGATTTAAGGGACACTGTCAAACTTAACTTACCTGGTGGAAAATCCAGAACAATAACGCAACAACAGCTTTTTAACAGATACTTTTTATTTAAAAAAAGACATATGAATAGATGCAGAAATGTTTGTTTTAAATACAATCTAAAATTAATCTTTTATATAATCTTTTTTTCCATAATACTGGGAACAGGCTACTTTTTTTAAAACAATTTGCATCTAGTAACAATTCTATCACCAAGCAGCAATTAGCATGGCAAAAGGATATTGTATGTGTGCATGTAGGTATGTATACAAAAACACACAGCACAAGAAAAAAAAAAATAAAACACACATTTGCAAACTCCTGTATCAGCTCCTCATAAATAATGTAAATCCAACAACTGTGCACAGGCAGACTTCTTTTTTCCTTCAATCTGTCACCTGTTCCACAGACTCTTCTCTCTTCAGCTCTGTTCTCCATAAATACAACAAAAATACTTTTCTGGGCTGAATTCCTATCACACGTGTGTTAGTTTGTCTGGAGTGTTTTCAGTTTGAGTCCTCGAGGCTGCTGCTTTTCTGTTCAGAGCCACAGTTGCAGAGCCGATCCATGATGCTTTGCAGGCTGGGCTCGACAATCCCGAGCAAGGGGCCTCTGAGAAGGGTCCCCGTTCCAGCAGGCCTCCATCAGCTGCCAGCACTCCTCGTCAAAGCTGGGCAGCCGCTCTGGTCTGGCACCTGGAGACAACATTGACATAAGTGAGTCAGAAACACACACAAGTACATAAACACACCAAGTCTCATCCCTAAAGCTCAGACAGATTGTGTCTGAGGCTGTGACTAATTGTTTCACACAGTTTCAGTTCAGGCTAACTCAGGTGTGCTTGTCTGTTAAGTTCAGATCTTTGCACTGGTGTGAAAACTGTGGACTAAACAAACAATAAACCACCTAAAAATAAGGGTGTTTGATCTGCTTCAAGTGGACTCTGATACGCTATGTTTGTGGTGCGACACCCATCAGAGCAACAACAGGATTTTATCATAGTAGATTTGGATTTTAGCTTGATTTCTCAAACTAAACTAAATCGATCTTATAGCAATGGACTGTCTGAGCAGACTTTTGAGGAGTCTATATAGAGAACCAAAGATCCTATAAAAATAGGAGGAAACCGTGCTAATAATTAAAGGACACCTTACTGACATTGGACATACATAGTAGAAGGTCATTTACTTTACATCCCTGAGAACAATATGAACGGAACATTAAACAAAAAACATCAATATGATAAAAATAACTACATATAGGTCAAGTAGTCACATGTTTAGAATACTTAGGTTCAAAAGCAGTGGTCATTTAGTTAGGACTAAATTTAAGACAGTAGAGAGTACAGGTTGGAGAGCGTTGGTGGTTGATCGTGCACGTACTCATTGTGCTGCTCTTTTTTTTTTTTTTTTTTTTAAATGTGTTTACATCCCACTCACTGCAGTGCCATAGTGGATGATTTGTCTTATAATAAGAACCAGCACTGGTTCTTACAGAAGCACAGAGGACAGCAGGTGTAATGCTACATTACACCAACGTGAACACAAACTTACATGTGACCGTGGAGTTGTTTACCTTTTTTAACGTTATTCCAGAGCTGGTCCTTGCTGGAGCATTTCTCAAAAGCTTCTGGGAGTTTCACTGAGCCCGTGCAGAGGTACCAGAAAAGGATCCCAAAGGCGTAGACATCAACAGAATTATCATACTTTCCTGTCAGCAGAAGAAGAAACCTTAAAACAGACTGAACATTTCCCCTAATTTAGCTTTAATTTTGACATAAGATGGACGGATTAATTCCTGTTGTGATAATCTTATACACATTAAACACATTACATTTAAAAACAGTCATACTGTTAAAGTTTTTTTCCAGCCTTTGGTAGGTTTTTAATCAGACAGTTCTCATACCACAGCTGTTGCTTTATGATGATCATCAAAAGTGTGACTAATCGTACCTGTAAACAGCTCTGGAGCCATGTGGATTGGGGTTCCAACAATGCTACCAGACATCATGGCCTCTGGTTTACAGAAGCCCAGGTCAGTGATCTTTGCTCTGTTTTGCTTGTCCAACTGAAAGAACATAAAAAAGTCAAATAGAAAAGTGTCATTTTACAGTAATTCAAGGTAAAAATTTACATGCAGAATTGTTACAGAAGTGTTCTGTGGGTCTGCACTTACCAGAACATTTTTCAGCTTTATGTCTCTGTGCAGGAGGCCCTGACTGTGCAAGAAGCGGATCCCCTCCACCACATCCAGAGCAATCAGAAGTCTCTCCCTCAGTGATAAACCAGCCTGGCAAAGATAAATCAGGACAACGAGTAAGTCAGAGGACAGAGAGGAGACAAAAGATTAAACCGAACGTACAGTGTTTTTCTATAAACAACGGCACAGCTCTTTCACTGGGGTTTCATTGGGTCACCTTCAAGCCTGTGTACAGGTCTCTGTGCAGTCGCTCCATGATGAGCAGCACAGCGATGCTGGAGCCACCTCCATAGGTGTGATCGATCACTGAGCCGTGGAGGTCAACGAGCCGCTCATGTTTGGACAGGGACCTGAAGGAACATACAAAAAAAAAAAAAAAAAGAGTCATACCTCAGTTATATGATCATGAAATAGTCACGTGTTATCATATCATTATCACATATTCACAGTTTGTCCACTTTTTCGCAGCCACAGAGCAGCTTTATTCCAAGTTCCCCAGATTTACGCCAGTTGATGCAGACAAGCATTAATAAGTCACTGTCACTTCGATCGACATGTTGATGTGACCACAGAACAGCCTCCGGGCTTCAACAGTCAAAACTATTTTTTCTCAACAGGGTGGAGTGTGAGCGTTATAAGGCAGCTGTCATTTTCAGTGAAAAGATTGGAGCTCATGACAAACGCAGCCTCTTCTAAACCTGCTCGACCCATTTTAAATTTCTCATCCACAGTCTGCCAACAAACATAACTGGAAGTTTGATTAGACCCAACTAGACGTTACAGACATGGGGACATGAAGCTCTTATTCTCACTAACTCACCTTGTGTAGTGAAACTCTAACGCCAGGTCGTTCCAGTGTTTATCATCAGGTGGTACCACAGACTTTAAAGCACATGGGTAGCGTCCTCCCCAACTGTCACACAGGTAAACAACGCCGTACTGGCCTCGACCTAACTCTCGCCCGAGCTTAGGTTTGCCTGTCAGAAAAAAGTGTGGTCATTTTTTTTTATCCACAGCATAGTTTGCTGCTGGTTTCACAGTTTATTTTGAACAGTACTTTTTTGCAGGAATGTTTGAGCAACCTGTAAAATCCCCCGTTGTGTGAACAATGGGAGGTTTTGGCGTTGACTCACCATGCAGTAGCACATCCCTGAGGGAGCGGCTCTCCAGAGACAAACGGGCCAGCCGAGGGGCGTGGTCCTTCCTCACACGCAGCCACAGGTCCTCGGTACGTTCCAGACGCCCTGTGTGTCCTTCCTCCAACTACAAACACCAACACATAACATATCATGGTTAGTGTTAACATGTGCTACTGACCAACCAACATCTAATGTGGCTAACTTGTAGCCCTTTTTGTAGTACTTCCTTTTATTTATGCAAGAGTCCTAACATATATTTCTTCCCTCTTTGTTTAGTTTTTTTGGAGAAAAAAAAATCTTTGCAATACAAAAAAAACGAAAATCACAAAAAACGCTGTTACAAATTCAGCAATGAAATCATACAGCTGCATATTCTTACTGTTAAATGTAGAAAAATACACATCACAATTACAAATTACATTGTATACATGGCTCTAAAAGCCTGTTTTTGTTAGATCTAAGCTTTTTTTTTAGTATTTTCTTTGAACTACATCATTAAAGCTGCTGTCACCATAGAAATGACAGACACCCACAGATCAGCTTCTTTGACCTCTATGGCAATGTCGTCATTTGTTAGAATATTTAATGCCCATTTATGGTCAAATACAGAGTTGCTCCTTGATTTATGTTTTTTCAACCAGAAAAATAAATGACAGTAAATTAATGTCTGTCTATGTATTTGTTTTCATACAGTCCACAGAGTTAATTTCTCATGTGTCCTGTTTGCTTTGAGCAGAGGTGATCAATGTTAACATGAGAACAGAAAAAATGTAAAGCTAACTTGCAGCTCAGCTACAGTTTGTCTAAAGCTGGTGACAATAAATAGTTAGGACTTCACTTTTTACCACTTAAAAAAAACTAATTTGTTATGGGGGTTTCAATCCACACAAATTTGTTTTATCAAGATCAGATAACTGTAATAACTCTGAAAGGAACAGCTCATGATCCAAAGTGTACCACATCATGACAACAGCCTCTTACTGTTTAATAAGAGAGTTGAAATTGCTGGTGAACAGCTCATACGTATTGGACAAGCTATACTACTAATGTATCTCAACAGTATTCAATAAAGAATAAGTGTCAGCATGGTTTTATGTACCGTGGTCAGCTTAATGTAGCCTGTCAAGGTCACTTAGAATATCTGCCCCAGGTGAGCAAATTTTATTACTAACAGAGATTCAGGTACATTTATTATCTTATAAATTATTCTGATAATTATAAGAATAATTTGACAAAACCAATGAAACCAGTCTGCTGTGGGGAAACTGAGATTACCTGTTCCATTTGTTATTTACCGTTTCAGCTCAACAGGTTAAATCTGATCAAATGTAGGAGGTAAACATTTTTTAATTCCTATCCACATTAGAGTTTTCTAATGTTTATACACCTTACAGTGTCAATCAAAAATGCACTGCATAAAAGTGCACTATACGGCACCTCATATCACACAGAAAGCCATTGTCTAATGCATTAACCTGCAACCCAGAGGCTCTGATGCAACAAAAAAGAAAGACATAAAACATGGCCTGGAAATTTGAGTCAAACTGGTTTGGCTGGACCACCAACCCAAAGACACGATATTCAACTGTTCATTCAACATACTTCAACTCTTAGACTATTGACGTCACATTGTTCTGTTCTTTTTAGGATCCTGCTTTTATTTTCCTGTGTGACCAGGCAGGCTTTATATTCCTGATAGTAATCCTCAATTTGCATTTACAGCACACTTTGCATTCACATTCAAAACACCTTTTCCATATGAAACTGAACACCAACATGCTGCAGGCCAAAGATTTTATCTTTAATTTACACACACAATTTATACTCTTCTTATTTAGCTGTTTCTGACAGGAATGTGGCACAACAACATTTAATGTTGGGATGACTTGTTTGCACTGCGACCACTCGCTCCTAATTAGATTAATAACTAAATAAAAGATTTTTTTCCCTCATCAAAAGCTCTGAACTAGATATTAACTGACACCACCTCTATATGACTTCCACAATTACTCAGTGTATTTGTGTGTAATTGTATTAAGAGTGAAGAATTACTGTAGTGAGCATGAAAGTAGCATTCAGTGACAGACACACAGACACACAGACACACAGACACACAGACACACAGACACACAGACACACGTGATTATTATCATCAGAATAAATTGACAGTAACTGTGACGGATGTCAAAGAAGAGTATCTGCTAATTGCAAAATTGAGGCTTAAAAGTTGGAGCAATTCAAGCAAAGAGGAATACATTTTTAAACCATGAGCTCAATCACGAGTCTTGTCTTGTGTTGTGTGGCCTGCATGTTATTTCAATTCAAAAGCTCTGGTCCTTCTCCCCATACAGTGTCCTTCACCCTTTGTCTTGCAGCTCCCCTCAAAGTACAGCTGTAGCCACTTAGACCTTATTGTCATGGATATATGTCAGCAGCTCATGGGGTAAAATTTTACATTCTTTTTTACATTTGATTCATCAGTTAATTTTCAAATAAAGTGAAAAATGGATGCCACAGTTTGCCATACTATAAGCAATGGGAGAAAGAAGAGAAAAGTAAAAGGGCAGAGGAAATCAACCTGGCGCAAAGATGCCGCAAAGGCTTCATGGGAGCTGTTTAGGCGGGTTCTGAACTGGGAGCAGATGCTTCTGGCCAGTTTGGCAGCGCTGAGACTTTCTATGGCATCCTGGGCCACTTTCCGCTTCCACTCGGGACTGATGGCAGGAGGGTTCACAAATGTTATCCTGTGGATTATCTAGGAGGAATAAACAGAGGAAAAGATAAACACCCCTTCAGATGTCAACCTTCATCATGAACTCTGAAACCCTGTGTTTGAAGATACCGACCTGTTTGATTTGCTCCCAGACGAGTCGTGTGACAGAGGAGCCTGAATGAAAGGTGACCTCCACATGATAGGCAGCATTTAATAACTGTGACAAATCAGAAATTCAAGTAAATATACCTTTCACTGCAATGTTTCTTTTCTGCTTAAAAATAATAAAAAGAACAAGAAGAGTTTATACGATTAACATTTAGCACACAAAATAAAATGACAGTTTTACTATTGCTCACTTGTTTGAGGTGATTGGAAGTGATGTTGTGAACTGAGGAATCAATGGTGGACTTCTCCAGACTGTTGAGACATCGCTCCAGAGTTCCTACAAAACTCTCCCTCAGATAGTCCACAGAGCTTATCAGCTTGTTTGCCACAGCCTGATTTAGACGAACCACAATCAGCTCCTGGATCTGGTGGATGCAGGATTTTATCTCCTTCGACGTAACAGGATCTCCATTAGTTGTTACAATGATGTCTAAAGTAGAAAGAAAATAGTTTAACATTAATAAATAGAGTGTGTGCAGCCAATTAGCAAGCTGAAATTCTAATGAATTATTATTGACAGATAAAAGTATGAGACAGCCACTTGTTACTTAATACATGTAAAACGTGTTTACAGATTATTTTTATTACTTTCTACCCATTTTCTGTTCACCCCAGCTGGGCTTTGGTTTGTATGTTAATAATAAATCTTATTAAATATTCTGTAAACAATTATCTTGTTTTGTCTTGAGGCAGATGCAAACTTTGTGATACTGACTTATATAACTAAAATGGACATGACTTGAATTCACTCTGTTGATCTATACTGGTGTTGAGCAATGTTTTGTAACATGAAGCACATTCTGTCAACTAGGTTTTGCACAATTCCACTGATTTACAGGATGTAAACAATACAAGATAAACAAACAAACAAATACAAAAGGTTACATGATGCGATGCAAATATGAAGAATATTGAATGTACACAATTTGTCTGCACTGCACTAGAAGAAATGGGACAAACAAAAAAAACACACCTGTGCTGGGTTTAATTCACAAATCCACAGAACACAATGAACTGAGCAGGATCAACAGGGGAAAAGGGAAAAAAACAATGCAAAAATCAATGAGAGGACTGTCTGCTCAACGTTGTAGGCAGATTGTGACATGTAGTCACACCTCTGTAGATTGAAATAAAGTTTAAGACTAACGAATAAGGTCTTGTGTAATGTTGGCTGAAGACTAGAAACCTATATCCTGGACAGACAAGTCAGTTGTCCATTTAGCCTCATCATCTGTAGTATAAAACAAAGAGAACATGAATAAAATGATCTGAGGCTGCAGTTATGCCAGTTATGCTCTTTAATAAGAAAATAATAAAGAGGAAATCCTTTCTTATTAAGTTGAAGATGTGTGATCTGTTGAGTAATCATATATGGCAATATCAATTCAAAGTTGTCAGGGTCTTTATTTGTCTAAAGAAAAATAAATAAATAACCACAAAATAAAATTGAATTCCATAGTTAATCGTTACTCTGATCATAAAGACTGTGCCCTTTTAACAAAAAACAAGTAAATGAATGCATTTAAAGACTGAACTTAGCTTCTTATTTTGAAGTCATATTTAGAAGCATGTGAGGTGAATAAAACATAACTCAATATTTCGTATTCACAGGCCATTTCCATTGCTTACCATAAAACAATCCCAAAGAACATGATAAACGTACTACGCCCTCTCCAATATCAATTTAAATCACAAGCTTGGAGTTTATTAGCATGAAGTCATAACAAACACAAAACGAAAGAAAAAAAGAGATATCGGTTGCGATACTGTAAAAAATAAATCTAATTTTGTGGTGATACACAGTTTTATTTCTCCACTCATTTTTTGTTTTGAATTGATGCCATCATTACTACTGTTAATCACACTTCACTGTTCACTACTCTGCTCCTCTCTTATTCGGGTCTGTTACTATCAAAGTGTGCTCTTCCCGGTTTTATCAGGGAATTTTTGTGTGTTTCACTTTGCATAATGTGACAAAAACTGAAAGCATATCTTAATAGTATTACGAAAACTCCTGCCTACCACCAGGGTGTTTACTCACTAACCTGTAAACTCCAGGTTGGCAGCATCCTCCAGCAACTGATCTTTCATGCTACTGAGTGTCTCCACAATCATCTCCTTCATCTCTTCCTGTTTGCGGTTAGCAATGGCCATAAGGGAGGTGAAGAGTTCACCTTCTTTCTCACGGGTGTACTCCAGCCTGCGGGGTGTTATCTGTAGGTCCCTCTGCATGTCAAAGGCCTGTGGGGAAGTGAAGCAGAACGGACAACGGTCTGTTGATGGTTTTACTGGTAAATACTGGGTCAAATCAGACTGAGACCAAGCTGTTCATGCAGTGCTAATAAAAACTGTTACATGAGTACAAAGCAGTAAAACAATCACAGACATAAACAGTGCTACTATGCTTGATTCGCTGACCTGGTTGATGAAAAGATCTAGACAGCGACAGTGGAGCCCATTAAGCAGGTTGGCAGCCTCCACCTGCTGGTTTTGGAGCACCTGGCGAGTAAAAGGTACCAGTAGCCGATGCAGTCTTTCGAAAGCCTCACCCAGCATGCTCTGGGGCTTCGCACCTGGGGTGGGCATCTGTGTAGGGGCACCACAGGAACAGTTTCCTGTCGGGCTACTTATGAAACCAAGAGAGAGCAGCTGCTTATGGAGGGCGCTCTTCTCCCTCTCTTTTTCCTTCTCTGCACGACAACCAGGTTCTGGAGAGGATCCTGGTGTGCTGTCAGGAATACGGACAAAACAGATGGGAAAGGGAAGCATCTCTTTGACTTTCCAGAGGTCTGCCACCTGCTCTGTGCTTAAAGAGTCTTTGTTGATGGCATAGAGGATGATGGGGATCACACTGCGAGTGCAGTCTTCAAGGGCTTCTTCTATTGGTTGGACACTGGGACAAGGCACCACCATGACCTTCGCTTCCTGAAAAGAAACCACAAAAATGTTTATTCTCTAAAAAAAAGTTTGGCAAAGTCTTTGTTTTGTTTCTTTTTCATAACTCTCTATGTTTGGGAGGAAGACATTGGCCATTTGATCAAAATATACACTGCTTGCTAGCAGCAAACAGCATCCAAAATAAAACATTATTCAATAATAATGTTATTCCTTAACAAAACAATTTGGAGAAAATATCAACAGACTTATTTTACAACAAGTCTGAGGTGTTATTCATAAGAAATGGTGCCAAGTAATGCCCGTCCTGCTACACTGAGGCCATTTTCAAACCACTTTAACTGTTTAAATGCATAAATGCCACTGCAAGAGCTGAACAAATGCACATGTATCACATGCTCCTTCCATTTCTGGACATATAATGGCGCATAAATATTTGGCACAGAATGTCACTGACGGAGCAGAAAAATGACAGCATTAAAGAGATCTGCTTAACCCTTGATTAACAAAAATAGACTGGCAGAGAGTTTGAGATGGAGGGAGACAGCCACAGAAAAGAGGCAGAAATGACCAACAGCTACACAAAGGAGACAGTCAGTCCTGTCTCCAAGAAACAAGAGCAGAGCCCATCTGAGCAGACTCACTGGAACAAAGATAGCCTGCAAACATTTGTTCACAACCAATGAAAATCAATACAATGTTTGAATTGGCGTAATGTAGCCTGTTTTCAACAACAACCCTTCACAAGAATGTTTATTGCACCATTTTGAAGTTACTGTTTTGTTTTTCATATGTCGTTTAAATGTGCCAGTGTGAGTTAGTGTTACAGCTGCCATCTGACCCAGTTCAACAAAGTAACACAGTCAAAACAAATGGCATAATTTTCTCCTATTGGCATATTTTAAGGGTGACCACTAATATAACACTCATATGTTAACAAGCAGATTGCCTTGTGTGAATTAGTGGGGCAGGGGCAATGAACACAACAGATTATGTACCTCAAAGGAATTTTAGAAATGTGGTGATAGGTTAGCATCCTTTTATGTTCTTGTGGTTACTGTGTGCTTAAGCTGAAGTGGAAAAACCCTAGGGATGAAGAGAAGCTAATTAGCAGGTTGGTTGTCATCTGCTGGCCCCTAAAGCAGGGTGCTGTGATTGTGGCAGGAATGTGTGAATACCACAGTGACCGGAGAGATTCTGTGCCTTCACTTACTCCCACCTAAACCTGTTAATCTCTTATTCATCTGCAGAAACCTACCAGTGGTTTTAGTGTGTGCGCTGTGTTTACTGATTGGCTGAACAAGATTCACTACAATTAAAGTTATTTGCACTTTTTAATAAAATTAAAACTAAGATTATTTATTGAGCATAAGCAAAACAGTAAAAAAATATATCTTCAAACACATTAAATCCAGTATTACACAGATCATTTTGTGTCTAATCTGTGACAATTTTTGTATGGGAACAAACAATAACCTCTCAAGTGTCACGGTTAAGTGACTGCAGCTCCCACAGCTTCCAGTCACACGTGACAATGAGCAGCAGTATTAAATGACTGGCTTTATTTTCTTCACTTATTCCAACTGGTTTCCCTTTCAGTCGTTTGCTTTGGCTCTAACCCTTTTTGTTTAAATTAGACTGAATGTTGGAGCAGTGATGAAAACAACAACAGGTTGTTTATTATGCAATGACATGAGAACAGTCCATGATATGGGTTTTATGAAGCAGTGTTTAAAATTTCATTAATATGTTAAAGCAATTAAATTACTCACACACACATTAAGTCTTTCCATAACAATCCTTGACAACTGACTGGCATGACTGTATTTCAAAACACATACTATAAAGATCTAATCAACCTAAATGTGCATAAAGAGAGGAAACATTAGTAAAATGTTTTAAAATGTTTTATCAAACAGTCATGGATACACTCTTTCATTAACATGGGCCACACAAAAATAAAGCTTTTCTAAACTAAAAATCCTTCTTTGAAGCTAATTAAATAACTGTTGTAACCATGGCAATGTCATCACAGCAAAGGGCTTGGGATGTTTTTTACATGACCTAGTCATGTGAATCGCACCAGACCAACGGCATTACATAAGGGGACTGGGCGGGTGGGCTGCCCTAGGGTAGAATCAGGCCTAGTTTCTGAGGATGTGTGATGTTCACCAAAAGGATTAAAGGTTAATTTCCACATGTCACACATGATAAGGAATGACTACAATTCTTACGCTATGCTAAATCAATTTTCTCCCACAAGACTAGGTCATTTCCAGAAGTATGACTGCACCACAATGTCCAACAATCCTTCCTTTTTCCACATAACTTCAGCAGTCTGTGAGTCTGATTTCAAGAAATGCTCAAAATCCAAATGAAGAGAAATGTGAATAAAAAATAATGTATTCCAAAGACAAGTCAGGAAAAGCAAAACACTGAACAGGAAAGGAAATAGTCAGCTCTACTCTAAGGTGTGCGTTAGCTAAGACGTGTGAATTCAGAGGCTGGTTCAGGGTGGTTGGAAAAACAGAAAACTAGTCCATCTATCTTTACTTTTGTCCGTTCTAAACCTCAATCTAAGAAGCTGATATAACAAAAAAAAAGAAAAAAGTAAAAAAGAAAACTGAACTGAATTATAACATTTCCTTCATCAAGACTCAAAAAACTTCATTAATCCCAGAGGGAAATCATTTTGCCTTGTTTCAGCTGCTCTCAGTTTAAAAACCAACACAAATACAAAACCACATCAATGAAAAAAAAAAAAAAAACTCATTTAGAAGAAGAAAAATCTAAATATGGATGAAATAGATCATGTTATGTGATCATGACAGAAATATTGTAGTTGCCTTATTATAAGCATGGCTGCTCGTATATCCAAAATTAAAAAGAAATATTTAATAATGTCAATTCATTAACACTTTCTTTTTTATAGTTAATCAATATACACTTTCAACAATGTGATACCATTGGTGGTATGTACTCCACACATAAGTTGCTCAAAAAGGAAATGTACTCGCTACACTAACATTTGACGTCACCAGCACAACATTCGTTCACACTTAAAAAAATACAGCTGGTCTCCGTCATTTCAAAGAGGTATGGATTTAATGTAGCCACATGCAGAGAAAATCTTGAATATGGTTCAACATTATCTGCAACGTAACGTGATGTCATGCAGCGAGGTGCTGTGTTAGCCAATTATATGCATGGATTACTTTACAACATGAATGCTGTTTTTTTGCTGTTTAACTCAAGCTCATAACAAACAAGGATGACACAGTTGCTGTCTGGAGTTGTACAATCCTATCTGTCAGTGTTACAAACTATTGTATTTTGGTGTTTAAAGAGCTTTTCATACACATATTCTGTTTTTTCAACTGGATGTCCTTTATTGCACTTCACTGTCTCACTGGTACACAAACCAAACTCCCTACCAACCCGTGTTGTTTAGTTTCAAGGGGCTTCTTTAAATACAGTCTCTCTAGACTCATTTTGCTCAAGCTTTGAGAAGTCTTCTGCTTCAGCCTTCACCTTCATTATAAATCTTATTCCAAAAATATAACAGTGACCATCATGATTGTAACCAGCCCCATTGTGTATATCTAGAAACTGAAATGTGTCAAAGCTCATTAAGTAACAGCTCTGAGTATCAACATAAAGTAAATGGTTTCGAGTCATGTTCTTATTTAAACCACAAGGTGATACTTGGAGTCGATTCTGAAGATTCACACTTGATCTAAAACCTACCTGTAGCAGTGGGTGATGCAGGGTGATCTCCAGCTCTGCTTGCCTGTGTGCTGGGTCCTCACATTCCTCGTGGATTTCCAAGTCCTCCTGGGGCACTGTATCCCAACGGCCACAGTTCGCTGCCAACTGGTGCACCAGCTCATACTGGCCAGGCAGTGCCAAACTGAGCCTCGTCTGTCTCCCATGGGTGAAACACAGTTTCCGCCTCTTGCAGACAATGCCCTGGGCTCCTTCACAAAGCTCGCCAGCCTTGGGGCCCAGAGGCAGCAACCTCTCCCCTAGAAGGAAGTTGAGTAGCTGGTAGCGGGCAGGACAGTCCTGGCCCAGTACCAAGATGTATGGAGCAGCACCCACTGTATTGCGTAGGAACTCTTCCTCATGGCTAGGGAAAGAGATGCAGCTGAGCTGACCTGGAGGTGAAGACAGAACAAAGGGAAGCATATGATTTAGAGAGGTGGACTGAGAATAGAAATATCTTAATAATTATCCTTGAGCGATGTAGTTCATTCCAGGAATTACTGAGCATTTTAGAAACACTGGGTCGGAAGTGTAAGCACACTTTATCTCTTGTAATCGAGCATCATTCTCGGCATATACAGTAGATCACTGTTCCACGATAGAGACATTAAAATACTTCTAATCTGATATAATGCCTTTGGCTATTATTTCCTGATCTAGATCTAAGATGCAGGGCACACACACAAGAACCAATTCAGCCCCATTGCTGAGAGTATCAGACTTAATCCTTAATGATGCTGAGTCACACTCTAAAACAGTGATATATCAAAGGGAAAAGAGAGCAATAATGGCCTACTCTATGTCCATAAACCCCTGCATCTCTTCCAACATACATGTGGTTTTACTGTGATACTCTAATCTAACATTCCTCTACTAGCATTTACCCCATGAGCTAGCATGACGCATTAAAGCCTATTGTTTCAGATTGACCTGTGCACAAGACTGCACATCAAACCCAATCGCAGTGTGAATTTCTGTCCAGATAAGTGTAACCAAGACATTTGCGAGATGAATGTGGTTAGCAGGTGAAGACATGCTTTTAGCATTGACCATGAAAGGTATTATTGTGGTCTAGTGTTTCTGCTGATTAAGACTAATCTTGAGCTTATTATTGTTCATTTGATATTGTGGAAAATAATTGTGACCGTCTGTGTGCAGGACGCCAAGTCACTCCTGTAGATGTGACGCATTACATTTTATCAGCATGCATACCATCACTGCTGTGTGTTTAATCAAAGTTTCACTGAAATTTATATTTGAATGATAAGATGAAAAACCTCAGTGAAGTTGCACTAAAGAAGGTATTTTAAAGAAGGACTCAAAGCTACTAAAACATGTCCACAATCGAAAAGTAAACCTGACTTGTCCCACACACAAGGCAGAATTAATCCAAACTGTAAGAATGAGCAGAAATCTCAACATATTTCGTGCACTTAGTCTGCTCCTGCTTCTGAGAGAGGGCTTAAGCTCTTAAGTTTTCCATAACCCTAATTAAAGCATTTTTCTCGGTCTTCGTGTTGGTGGAGAAATCGCTTGGCAGAAGCAACTTGTTAGTTCTTTCTTTTTCTTTTTCTTTTTTCCACCACAGGATGGAGAAGTATAACTCAGCTGTGGGCATGATTCAGTCATTAGGATGTGGTAAACACAGTGACAGTTAAATACAGTGCAGGGGTGTTTACATGTTGATGGTGCATGTGGTCAAACCTACCTGCTTCCAGAGAAGCTGAAGTCGAGCTCATGGTTGATGCACAAGCATTGCTGTAATTTTGTCTTATTTCACGGAAGAATGCATTGGTCTCCTTCAGGTTCTTCTTCAGCTGGATGGAGTGCTTGTTGTAGCTGCTGAAGATCCTCGTCAGCTCCCGAGCTAAAGGGGTGATTTTCTGTTGTTGTGGTTGTGCATTTCCCTCCATGGTCATCGATGTCAAACCTCAAATCAGTGCTGTTATCACACCGCCTGCTCGTTTGTGTTAAACACTTAAGCACCTGTATCCACTCGTAGTAGTTTCTAGCATATCATTAGCATTAGTGTATTAGTGTTGGACCGACAACAGTCCCTACAGTGTGCACACAGTCAGTGACTAAGGTCTGGGCATGTTGCAGGTTGCTGCCCAGCAGAGCTAGCTAGCTGAACGTCGAGACAACTTGCTCTATGAACAATTAGCTCCCGTGTCTACAGCACATCGTCTGTCCTGCTGACTGTAAAATGATGAATGTATTAAACAAAACAGAGGATCCCAAGTGATATGTTGACGAGTGGCTAGTTGACGTGTTAACTAATCCGTGTTTTCCGACCACACAGCTAGCCGCGGTCCGTCGCGCCGTTAGCTAAAATGCATCCCTGTCCGTGCTCGCCTTTAACTTTATATCCCAAGACAGTTTCACAGCCATGCAGCTCCGTGTTGCAGTGAGGCCCAGACTCTGACAGCTACCTCTTTGTGACAGCGGCCTAAAACGATAAGACGTTCGTGTTTTCCGGCTGCGGCTCCGGGAGAAAAGATTTTCCTAAACTGGCTCTGGGCCGGAGAAGCCAGCGGACATCTTCCGCTCCGGAGAGCGACGGCAACACCGCTAAATGAGGTTTTTGAATCGTCTCTCTTGGTGATGACAGAGATGAAGAGGACAGCCAGTGGTGGTTCAGGGTGAGGTGTGTCCGAACCAAATCACATAGCTGAGGCCGAGCAATCAAATCACTGCAAAACAGAGACACCAGCGACCAGAGTTAGGGAGAGGAAAGGGCGGGGCCCGCCACGGCGCACTGCACTCTGGGAAACGTAGGCACATTCCTACGGCACAGATTTCTGTATGTCTTTATTTTATTTATTTTTTTTTTTGATAGTTTATTTTATAATATAGGCCTGTTTGGTTATGGATGAATTACTAAAATTTTTAATGGAAAGTTGTTGTAATACTTGTGTTGAACTGTTAAATAAAAGTTCAATAAAGTCGTTTTCATTGTTGATATATGATTTTTAATGTTTGATAATTCAAAGTCTACCTTTTCTAAGCCTGTAATAATATGGCTTATCCTAATTTATTATAGCCTGCATTTGTATTTTTGTCTGAATTTATTAGTAAGTTACTACTACAATCTAGTTATTTCCCTTTGAAATGTAAAATGAAAATGCTCAAATAATGCATGAGTGCCTCAAGTAGTAGTAGACAGAAAAAAACTTCCATCAATGAAATGACCAAAAATGGTTGGACAAATTACAGTAATAATAACAGACTGCATTTAAAGAGTATATTGTATGTGTGTAGAGATCAATTTTTGAATTTAAAGCGGTGGAAGTATTCAGATCTTTAATCAATTATAAGTAATAAATACTATGGCGTAGAAGTACTCTGTTACAAGTAAAAGTCATGCATTCAAAATGTTGGGCAACTTCACTGATTTTCACCTTGCTTGTCATAGTTCTAATTTGTACACTACAGGTTGGAAAAATAATAATTGTAGAGTATATGAATGGTATTAAACTTCCTTCTTTCCCTTTATTAAAACATCTTTCTAAATAGAAATACTCAAGTAAGTAGAAGAACCTCAAATTTGTAAGTACTTTGGTAAATGTACTTATTTACATTCCACCACTGATCAAACTGTGTGACAAACAGCCTGTAGTTTAGGTTATTAGATTTGATGCATGATGCCACTAACTAATTACCCCCCTCTCCTGGCAGAGTTACACAAAACATCTTGAGAACAAGTTACGTATTAGTCAAAGTCAAAGATAGTGAAATATGCTAAGAAGCAAACTATGCTTTAAATTTAATAACATTTGACTTACGAAGACAATCTTTATTATGTATAATGTTAAATGTGGGATAAATGAAAATCAAATCCAGTAGGCAATAAATCATGGTGTTAAATGTGTCACATGTACACTCACACATCCTTTTGGATTTATCTTTCCAAGATTTTGTGCTTTTCATTCTGACCCCAAACTACAACATTTTGTTAACCTTTTCATTATTCACTTTTATATTTCATTTTCATTGTTTATTTTGTGCACAGTGTTCCTCTGCATGCATGACTGGCAAATTACTGGCACGTTAACTGCATAGCAAACACAAAGGCTGTTCCTGCTGGCTCAGGATGTTAATAAAGACACAGCGTGAGAAAGCATCCACTTGGCTCACAGTATTGAATCTGAATGTTCCTGAATATCAGGGATGTTTGCTCATCCTGGCATGACAGACAAATACTCATCACCTGTATCTGATTAAATGAATATTACGGTGCACATGATTTAATGTTGTACTGAAACGTGCGGTTCAGGTAGTGGAGAGAATAATAAACACTGAACATATGAAAACATATGCATTAGTGTACTGTAATAACAGCAGTAGTAGTATTGTTTTATATTTTCTTTCAGTGAAACCAAGCGGTCTGAATCAGTCAACCCAGTTTTGTAACTGGTTGCTGAACTCTAGTGGCCCACAGCTGTAATAACAGTATTAATTTAACTACTGTTTCTCGGTTCATTACAGGATTTTTGTCTTGATCATGCAGAATAACCAAATAACCACTAATAATAATAATAATAATAATAATAATAATAATAATAATAATAATAATAATAATAATAATAATACTATTTATTTATAGAGCACATTTCTAAACATATGTTACAAAGTCAAGCTCCATGAAACCAGCTAAAATTAAAAGTACCAAAAACTAAAGGCAGATAAATGAATGCAGATAGATCGATTCTACTGGGTTATGATTCGTGATATTTTAATGTACGGAACATATGTTAACAATTTTATAGCCTGTTGCCCTGCGCTTTTATCTAATGCATCATATTTTATAAGTTCATCACATGGTTTGTGTAAATTCAAACTATTAAAACTGTACATTAAATGCAGTACAGTAAAAAGTACTAAATTAGCTGGTAGCAAACGTCAGTGATCCTACATTTGTTTACCAGTAAGTATAGTTTACAAATGTCACGATACTTTTTATTCTACACTCATACTTTTATTTTTGTTTGCGTGGGTGCGCTTACTTTAATGCTCCGTGCACACCGGAAGCTGCTGCTACATTTACACAGTAAATAAGGTAATGTTAAGGCGCCATTGAACTTACAAATGTATGATTTAAATAAAAACGTATAACCAAAAGGAAACAAATCACACAGAGAGAGAGAGATAGTTTGAAATAGTAACTTCACTCACGTTACCGTGTTACAGCTACAGGTGCCGGTGTGACAAACCAAACGCTCCCGTCAGAGACAAACACCGCCCGGTTGTGTGACGTGTCCGGCTCCTGCCTGTGCAGCGCTCCTCTCCCGGCGCGCTGCTAGTAAATGTCAGCAGCACGAAGGTGTCAGGCGTCCTGCAGGTCCCGAGGTTTGTCCTCTGTCCTCCACATCTCGTCGCGGTTATCTGGTTTCCAGTCGCTGTAGGAAGAGCCCACGTCTCCACCTGTACCTGAGCTGTGTCTGAGCACCTTTGGGAGAAACTTTGCTCCAACACTAACCCGGAGCTCCGATGCCGTTTAGCGATCATCCCTGCGGCCGAAAATAAGCAACAACTAAAAGCAGCGTGCTGTCAGGATGGACGGCTTGGCCCGCTTCCCTCCACACTGCAGACCGTCCGTCGGAGGAGTTTCACCCGATGAAAATGCTCCGTGTCAGGTGCCCGTGAAAAAGCAAGCGGTGAAGAGACACCACCACAAACACAACCTGAGGCACAGGTACGAGTTTCTGGAGACGCTCGGCAAAGGAACATATGGCAAAGTGAAGAAAGCCAGGGAAAGATCCGGCAGACTGGTAAGAATAAATATTCCCCATTCCTATTTAATATGAACCTTTACTGTCACTTTACTGTGTGATCAGACTGCGTCCACATCTGCAGTCAGTATTAAGGTCTGTGTGTTTGCTCCCCTGTCGTGTTGGCCACCTGTTGTTTGCAGATAGAGTTATTTTTAGAAGACAAACTGTCTGCACACAGGTAGTCTACATTTGGATTTGAACTGTAAAATAAACTCGATTTAGCATCGACCTAAATGAGTTTCTAGGTGTAAAAGTGGTTAATCGTGTTGCTGGAGTATGAAAGATAAGCATGTGCTGCAGAAATGTTTGTTGGTTGTTGTGTTTTCTAGGAATTTATTGTCCAGTCAGTTGCAATCCATTGAGAGCAAGCTGTTTTATTTTTGTTTTAGGCATAAAACTATAAAACATATGAAGCCTTACACAACTGGTTGAAACACTGATCACTTTAATTAATTTTTTTTTTAATATTCCTCTAGTACATATGATCAGCTTCTGTATTTTGGACGCTTTGACTTAACCTATCTTGTGTAGTCCCCATGTCCAGTGAATTAAAGTAAAGTGAAAGATAAGTCAACAAGTATATCTTGTAACCTGCAAAGATTGTTTCCTGTTAATCCATTACTACACAATTGGTTTCACAGAATCACCTCCTGTTGGTTTGAAGGAAGTGGAAAGGAAAGGCGTGTTGCTGGAAAAGCTAGGTGAATTTGCCACAGGAGGAGGGTTAGGCAAGTTTCTCTCTTTTCCTGGCGAAGGTAGAAGGGGAAAATACAAACTGCCTATTAGGTGAATTTCAGCTCCCAATGACCTAAGGGGAAATGGAAGGTATTTAAAATTCCCTGAATAGAGATAACGCCTTAAAAGGGATATAGAGGAGACGGCAAACAGTGTCCTTTGTAGATTATATTATCTCACAATACTCCACTCTAATCAGAATCTGTCATTTCGAAAACACTTTACACTTTTAATTATATTAAACAACTCTCAGTCAACAGTGTGGCTGATTATATCAGTAAGGTTATAGCAAACATGAGAAACACTTGAGTGTAATTTAGTATAATGCACAAGCACCAAAGACTGCAGATAACAAAATGACCTCATTATAACCTTCAGGAAATACTGCAGGAGTGTCATAGTTTAACACGGGTATAACTAAAAATAAAGGTGAGTCAGTTTATGTTGTTGTGACCCGCGATCTCATGCTTTTCATAAATATATATAATATAATAATCAAAACGAAAACACGCAGGACTAGTTTCACCTTTGGTGGCTGTTTAAAGTAATAGATACTTGGCTCACAAGTGAAGCGGAGGTTGTGTTTGTTGTGAGTGAAAGTGCTGAGAGGTCACGCAAGCAAAGGAATTCTCCGCCTTTACCTGTAGTAAACAGGCTGTGATACATGTTCAGCCTTGTCTACACACTCACCTCTGCTCTTAAAGCTCTGCCGCAACATGCTGCTGCTGCTGCTGCTGCTGCACTCTGCCTTTATTGGATATGAGTTGGTGTCTAAGATTTATCCCCACAGACAGCTGCCTCATCTCTATTCCATTAACACAAGTTCACATATAAAAACACAGATCAGCACAAATGTATGTATTGAAATCACACCAACCAAATAGCAATTAGCAGCAGTACGACTGGGAGAAACATCCATCTGCTTTGTTGTCATCTACCTTAGTGTTGACAACATAGCTGACAAAGATAAGTATTTCGATGAAGGGAGTGACACAGCACAAAAGATGGCTTCGTCTTGCGTGCGTGCTGGAACTACAGCTGTTCTCATTGTCATATGCTTGATTACACAACTCATTAGGTGGGTGGGTGGGTTCCAAAAACATTATTGCACGGTTGATGTCACAATCGCGGCATGTACGCGGCATATGTGCCTTCTATAAAGATGGTCAACACATACTAACATTAGCTTGGTCACTTGGTTCTGTTATCTACGTAACAGCCAACTAAATGCAAGTGACTGCACGTGAGTGTGGTACAAACTAATCTTCAGTTTGTGTGATGAAATGTGTTTTCCTATACTGATTCATAAGCTATCACTTGTTCTAACTAGGCTTAGTGTGCACCTATGGAGGACCTGGTCTAAGTGCACACATTTGGTTTTATCTTGTTTAAACAGGAACTATATGTGAAATATCCAAGATTTCAACCTCCCTGCGCTTATTGCGTAGAAAATACTAATATTAACAAAGATTGCACACACACACGGATAAGCACACAGGGGTGTGAAGTCATCATGAGTGGGACTTCAGCTCGTCTGACAGCTACAAACAAACACAGGAAACCTCAGTTCCCAGAATCAGGAAAAAGGTCGGTGTGGTGTGAATACTGCGCCGACCGGGGTGAGCTCTCAGGCCAGACAGTGACTCATGACGGGAGACGGTCTAGTGTTGAAACTGATATGACAAGTCGCTGCTTTACTCATTTCCCTGTGTCTGTAGGCTTAAGGGGTTAGAAAGGAAACACGGACTCCCCACTACCAGTACCATCTGGTGTTTCATGACACCCTTCAACCTTGGAGTAGACCGATGACGCACTCAGTGCCCAGAGGAATCCCAAGCATCTGAGCTTCATATAGACATAAAGACGTGAATACAGACTTGTCAAAAGATTGTATGGAATAGATCTGTGAATACAGACCCTGAGTGATACTATTCAGATTTAAATGACCTACTGTAACAGCAGACAATGGATTTCTTCACAGACACTACTTGAACCGGCGTTCTCTCTGCTTTGTTAGAAACAACACAGCAGATTTTTTGGTTCACTGCCCGATGTTCCTCTCACAAGGAGAAAAACGTTAGATGAAAGGCAGTTGTTGTTTGTACATGTTTTTACCTTGTTCTACCAAACAGACATATCTATTGATGACCATTATATTAAATTTTGTAGTTAATACAAGAGTTTATTTTAGTAGATCTACAAGTTTTTTCTGCTTGGTGGGGTATGACTGATTGTTCATGGTAATGAAAACACTAAATAAATACTGCTGTGGTTAATCTAACCAAGTCGCTTAGGATCATGGGCGCTGTTTATTAAAGGTTCTAATGTCTTTAATATTTACTTTTTGACACTATTATTAGGTGTTCTACCTGGAGTCATTCTCACACGTCTCACTTTTCCAATATATTTTTCTCCTAATGTCACATATTCCTTTTCTTTTTGAAGGTTGCCATAAAGTCGATCAGAAAAGAGAAGATCAAGGACGAGCAAGACCTGGTTCATATTCGCAGAGAAATTGAAATCATGTCCTCACTTTGCCACCCACACATCATCACCATATATGAAGGTACGCTATTACGAAAACTCATCATGATGGGTTTTTGTGTGTGTGTTCGGTTTTGTTGTTTGTCTTTCGGAGGTGAACTTTGTATCTGAGCCACACGTGGAGTGAAACGTGATACCTGCAACAAGACGCGTCTCAATCAGTCTCTGTTTGAGATTCAGAGTTTGGTCACGCAAGTCTTTGTGTTGAAGACCGATGCTAGGTTACATAAGCATTGATACCCTGCCGTACCCCATCAGCACTGCAGGATAATTTGCAGGGCCTCGTGTCTACCGATGCCCCTCACGCCTGATGAGATGGTCATCGTTGTGTGTTTCTCCATCTTGGTGTTTGTTGGCAGTACAATTATCGCAGGGTTTTGTATACACTAATCAGTGAACCAGGGGTTGTGCATGATGATAGACATCTCTCCTTTTTTTAAATGCACACTCATCATTACTCACTTGTAAAGGCCTCTGCACAGTCCAGTATCCCAGTCAAGTACATGTATCTGATGGTTTAAACACATATTGCACATGATTGATTTCAGTTTTATTTGGGTGATCTATTGGATTTAATACATTTAATAAAAGGGGTTCTGCTGTTATGTGGTCTTTCAGTGTTTGAAAACAAGGACAAAATTGTGATCGTGATGGAGTATGCAAGCCGGGGTGACCTATACGACTACATCTGTGACAAGCAGCACATATCTGAACAGGAAGCCAGACACTTCTTCAGACAAATTGTATCAGCTGTGCACTACTGCCACCAGGTAAAGCGTTTTTTATCAATAAAGTGCTTTTGTACAGAACACACACATTTTCAGAAAGTAGAATCAATGGGAAATTGTTAGTAAATGTGTGTTCCTAATATTACATAAAAACAATACCTATGGTAGGGTGTGTGTGAAATCTGACGATGCACAGTGCCACTCTGTAGTGTGCAGACTAGCTGCTCAGCTTGTTGTTTTTTTCCAGGGCACTGGCACCCACAAAGTTACATAATGGGCATTATTCACTGAACTGAACAGGGAGCCTGTGAGAGCGATGCAGGGGGAAATGAACAGTTGGTCTGTAGAGAGCTAGCGTCAGGGCTAAAGGCCAGCCATCCCAACACACACACACACACACACACACAGTCATGGTCTCACAGTGTAATGAGGGTGTGATGGAACAGAAGGGCTCTGCAAACACACACATGCACACAGTCATTTGTTCCTGTAGTTTAGAAATGTGTATTTACAGGATGAACATTTAGAGTATATTTCAGTGTCATTTTCAGTGTCTACTCAGCACTTTACATAGTCTTCATAAATGTCTTGTTTGTAATTTGTACGGCAGCTAAGTAAATGTCATAAACAATAAAACCAATGCAGCATAACTCACTTCTACGTGGAATGTGTCTGTTGCTACAACAAGAGCTCATACCTAAGAAATAGTTGACCCGTTTTTCAAAGCAAAACAAATTCGAACTCTGCTCGAGTCAAAGGCATGCCCCCCTGCAGAGTGAAGGACAATGAACCATAGCTGCCGTAACAGGGGAAAAAAAACTTCACTCAAAGAAGAATGTATTATAACCCCAAAAAAACCCTTCAACTTTATATGTTTACTTAGCTACGAGTAAACTGATACCTGGGCAGAGAGTTTCTCATTGTGAAAAAATATAGTAACACAAAACTGTTTTTTCCTTCCTAGAATGGAATAGTGCACCGGGACCTGAAATTGGAGAATATTTTACTAGATGGCAAAGGCAATGTTAAGGTATGCACGGGGACGCAGAAATGAAACAACATTAACACGATCTCGTGATCATTAACAATGTCACTTGTGGAATTTCTTCTTCTTTTTCTTCTCTTTCTTTTTTTCTTCTTTGCATTTGTTAAAATAAATAAAATTAAGTTTTATATGTACATTTTAATATGACTGAAACAAATGTTTTGTAATAAAAAAAAGCTGGATCACCTTGACCTCTGTTTCTTATTGTTGCAGATCGCAGACTTCGGCCTGTCGAACATCTACCATGGTGATGAGTATCTTCAGACTTTTTGTGGCAGCCCTCTGTACGCTTCTCCAGAGATAGTCAATGGACGGCCGTACCATGGGCCTGAGGTGGACACATGGTCCCTTGGTGTCCTGTTGTACACCATGGTTCATGGCACCATGCCATTTGATGGAAACAACCACAAGACGTTGGTCCAGCAGATTACCTCTGGAAACTACCGGAAACCAAATAATCCCTCTGGTGAGTCTTTCAGTTTAACATTTCTTCGTCAAATATGAAACCTTATTTGGTGTATATGCTTTATTTTGTGACAATGTCATAAGTTTTTTTTTTTTTCTTTTCTGTTTCTGTCAGATGCCTGTGGACTGATTCGTTGGATGCTGATGGTAAATCCAGAGCGCAGAGCTACAATAGAGGAGATTGCGGGACACTGGTGGCTTAACTGGGGTTATCAGCAGCCTTTACTGTCTGAGGCAAAGAGCACTACAGTAGACCAAACCTCTACACTCATCTCTCCAGCCACCTCACAGCCTGCTGGGCTGGCCAGTGTTGCTAGCTGGCTGCGGCGTACATCCAGACCTTTACTGGAGAACGGCTCAAAGATGCGCTGCTTGCTTCGCTCACAGGGTGGTGGAGGGGAAGTAGTTAGACAAAGATCTTTGCGAAGGTCACGGAAGGAAAACAATGTCTCCCAGACAGTTCATGAAGGAAACACAGACAGTCGTCCCTCAAAGGGTATTCTAAAGAGACGCAACAGTATGAAACAGAAGGTGATGAGTGAAGCGCCAGCTGCAAGTCCACTGGAGCCCGAGAACATTTTGAGTTTGTCTGCACCAACTAATGCCACTTCAACTGTATTGCTGCCTCGCAAAGGTATTCTAAAGAAGCCCACAGAGCAAGAGTCAGGATACTACTCCTCCTCTCCTGAGAACAGTGACACTGGCTGGGTACCACAAACTAAACAGTTCCCTTCAGCACCAACCTGCAGGAAGGGCATTCTGAAGCGTAATGGAAAGTTCTCCTCTGGTGGGTTGCATGAATTCGGCTCTCTAGACCAGCTGGCAGCCTCTTTACCCCATGAGCGTACCAGGTCCAGACCAAATGGAGCCATCAGCGAGGACAGTATTCTGTCTTCAGAGTCCTTTGACCAACTGGACCTACCAGACCGTGTGGGACCGCCAACACAAATGGATAAACCAGTCAAGGCTAGCATGAGAGGATGCGTATCAGCTGACAACCTGCTGGACATTCAGGAGGACAGGATTCTTGGAGAAGGGTTGCTGAGGCCCTGGAGCTGCTATGAGTCCAGAATGGCTGGCAGTGCCTTTTCCATCTCGGACTGTGATAATGTAACAGAGGCTTACAAACAAGCCATGGTTATACGAGGTTCTACAGCAAGCTAGAGACCAGTACTAAGTAAAGGAAACGGAAATTGTTTTTCATTCCGAATTTTTAAATGAATGCAAACTACTGAAGATATGACAGCCAAAGTGCATCATGGGGGGGAGGGTGATATTTGCAGCACACTGTAACATTTTGGCTAGCTTCAAGATTCGAACAGTACCAAAAAGGGAGGAGATGTCTTGTTAAACGTCAGATTGTATTTTAAATGGTGACTGATAAATGAGACTTTTGGGTAAAGCAGCCTAATAAGAACCAGATGACACTTTGTTTTGCAAAAATGGCGAACGATTGAGTGCAGCTGGAAATGTGCATTTCAAAGATTCTCAAGAGAGGAGGGCTCAGATTTTCAGCATGAGAGCTTAATATCAAAAGTGTAGTTGACGAGAAATTGAAACCAAAACGCTGATCTGAGTTTGTCGAACATATCAATTCAGTGACGATACGTGAGGAAACTTTTTACACAGTCACAGTAGATCCTTTGTTCAAGCATTGCCTATAGTGCCTCATTTACATCTGCATAATACTTTCAAGCCACAAAGTGAGTGTCTTTTATGGTCAGCAGGACAGTTTGAGAAAGCATTTATGACTTAACAGCTTGTTTGGACTCTAACTTTGTGATATTTGATCATCTGACATCTTTGTCTAGGTTAATAACACACAGGTTCAATATTAGGATGTGTTTGTGAACCATAATATAACAGTTTTTTAGATTGTAGGAAAAGTGACATTTCATGACGACCAAAGAAGTAAAGAAGTGTTTGTTGTTAATGTTTTTCTTTTCTATATATATATATATTATATTTAAAACACTAACAAAAAGTGCCAAGAGAACATTTGTCTATAACAGGGATTTTAGCTTTCAGAGAGCATTTTTATAGTTTTTTGTTTTTGTATTTTTTTTTTATTGAAATGACTTGTTCTAAGTTTGGATCATCATGACTCACAACAAGTGTAACCAGTAGAACCTGCTTTAGCTTCTAAGTCTATGCTGACACAAAGCGCAGAAGGCTATTGAGTCTGTGTATGCAGGTGACAGTTTCGCAGAAAAGGTGGGGCCTATTAAGTCACTTAATTGTTTTTGTAAGGTCACAATTTGGAAAAACAGCTATGAGTGTTTGAAAGGAAACCATGAGCCAAAGCAAACTTTTGAATAATGTGTCATATTTCAGCTGAATTTTGAAGATTGGTCATGGAGCTTAGATGTAATTAGCTTTTGTATTTTAATTTAAAAAAATACTTAACACTTGGAGTGGAACAGTATTTGACAATGTAGATTAGAACCATCTAACTGTACAGTGCTGCATCCTGGTGACTCAAACTAGATTCATTAAGATTAAAATGAAAAGTGATGCTGATCATTAACTTGAAAGATACATCATGCTATTATGCCTTTTATAGTAAGAGCCTCTCTCTGATGACCAGAGAGAGGCTCATTAGCATGTTCTTGTTTCTGGATGAAATTTCATGCTGCACACTGGAGTTGCTGTGGCTGCCGAGTTACTAGAACATGAAGCCACTGCAGGAAGTAGCACTTTATCGGACCAGTGATACTTGATACAGCTTATTTATCGGCACCCTTCATTGGAGAATAGAGGCCGTGTGGCAACAAAAATGTACAAGGAAGTGCACAAAAGCTGCCAAACACGCCGTTTATTAGAGAATGGAATGTAAATAATGTGTTTCGTATTTTGGTTCATCATGAATTTAAAGCTTGTGCAAAAGTAAACTAGGAATTCCCTAATTTCAACTGGAAGTTCTTGTCATTTCTGGAATCTTAAAGATTGTATTAAGGTCTGAGGTATATTTATTGTTGTTGATATGCAGTCAGTCCTTAGGTCTACATGGTGTCTGTTTAGTTTTTGTGTAATTTAACGTGCATTTGAGCATTTCATCACTGTTTTTGACTTTCTCTTGTCCCAGAACATGCAGGTATGCTGCATTTATTAATACTTTTTTTCTCTTTGACTACTGCAAAAATCATGTTTGCCAAAGTAACTGGCTTGTTTATATGGCCATGAGATCTGCCATGCTGTTGTGACCGTGTTGACTTCAGAAATTATTAAAAAAAAGAAAAGAAACAAAAAACAGTGTGCTGACTAATGTCTTTTTTGATTAACATAAATATTTATTTCCTGGTTTAGCAGCATTCATTTATAGTCAAAAGTCTGGGAAACCACAAACATCCATTTAAACATCTCAGAACTGTCCAAATGTATAAAGATAAAATTATATTTTCAGCAAAACCATATGAATACAAACTATAGTTAGAATATGTAAATGTTTCTACTAGTATTCAGTGTATTCCAATTGTCTGTTACAAAAATGTAAGATGCAACCTAAAGTAGTCGAGAGAAGCACAATAAGAATTATCTTTCAAAGCTGCTTTAGCAAAATACTTTTAAACGAGTGGGACAGACATTTACAGATCTCTATCATTTCTAAAAATGTCGTAGGCCTAGTCAATAATTTCCAAAAACCTAACTCGCAAAGAACAATAAAGAGAAAGAAGAAATGGCATTAAACCTATGACCCTTGTATTCAGACTAAGAGCTTAATTTTCTGGGGTGGTCTCACCGGTGTACAATACAACATCCTGACTGTCAGCAGGCTTGTAGCTGACCTCTGAGCTGTGTGTTCTTGATGTGCAAACACCATTCTGGAAACTGGACGGCAGGCTGAGCGCCAACACGCTCCCTAGCATGTCATAGCAGTGGAAGACAGTGTTCTGTTCAGGGTCAGAATAAAAGAAAAACAACAATAACTTCATCAGTTTGTTTGATCAGTGTTCTAGCTCAAATGATCACAAACTAAGTCAACAAAAAGTCAACAGGGCAAAGTCAAAAGAGATATCATCTGAAAATGTCAGTTAAACATTAGCTTTACCAGATCAATGGCCAACAGGTTGGCCAAAAATGTCATCACTGCCTCAGAGGTAACAGCAGCATCCACTAACTTCAGCTTCTGCAAGGCAAGGCTCACACAGGCACTTGCCAGAGTTGAGGGCAAAAAGACTGAAAACCTACAGTCTGAGGATAAGACAGGATAGGAGAGGAAATATTTCCATTATTTGCAGCATTTCAGTTAATTTCAGTATTTGATTTGAGTATTTGCTGTATTTGGTTGTCAAAAAATAATATTTTCATATAGATATTTTCTTAGTTTACTTGTGTCTTATGTATTGATTTCCTTGTGCCTTTTTAAGTTTTAAGTTGTATTGTATTGGGCTCTCAGGGCCACTGTAACCTGAAGACTAATCCTACAATGAGAAAGTCAGTAAAGGTTAGTGCGTAGACAGTTAGGCAGACGCCATCGCTGTAGACACACCCTTATAGACAAAAGCAAGTACTCAAAGGGAGACATTTCCCAAAACCTGATAATCTGATACGATATCCTAATTGCTTCAGGCAGGAGAAACATTTACACAAAAGACAACCATTCAATCCCTGCTAAGACACCTTTTTGAATGGGTTAGGATGCTGGGATCCGGGAATTATCATAAGTGTATGGGCTGTTATGTCATAGGTTGTCTCAAACAGCAATAACTGGCTGTATCACTGTGACCTGCTACCTCGGGCAGCATCACAGAGATTCGTGGGAAATCAGCCAGATGAATAGTTTGGACGCATGTCTTTCACAGCACACAATACAGGATTACACAAACTCAGCTCTCTGTCTCCAAAATGAACTGCTGACACATCGTAACCATAATCACCAATAGTTATGGCTGCTCTGCGTCCATTGTTCACAGTGTAGAAGTCATTTCATTTCATCAGCTACATTTAATACTAACTAACTAAAAATCATATCAGTTATTCAGTTACAGTAGAAATTGCTGCTTTTATTGAACTGGATGAAATGATAAAATTACTAGAGAAATCATTTACCACAGTGAAGCAGTGTGCTAATATTTTTATCCCAATCCATGATATTATCTGCTAAAATGTCTTTGGGAAAAACAATTCATGTAGTGCTACCTCAGTTATGCAACTCACCAGTGGCTGCCAGAGCAATGTAGGAGTGAGCATGCCTGCGCACGTGTTGATGGTGGAGAGGCTGAATAAATGGGAGAGCATGAAGAATTGGCTCCAGGAAGTCAGAGGGTACAGCACAGGCCAGACACCAGTCTAACCTGGACACCACGTCCACCTCCCACTGCTAGAAAAAACACCAAATCCCACTGTAGGAACAGTCATTAGGGTTCTCACGTTTTTATAAAACTATGGAGTATAAAGTGGAACATCTGGGTGGGACCCAGAGTAATTGGCAGGATCTGGTGATCAGTGCTGTTAAATTGGTTGTTTATTGTTGTTTCTGGGCCATAAAACAGCTAAAGTTAATGCATTAATCCGAAACTTGACTTTAAATTGCAGGAAAATAAGATTTACCAGAATGTCTGCGATTGAAACTGAGTGGTCAGTGTAGATGCACAGTTTGCTGGCAGTCAGGGGCACAGTCTCTCTCATTTTGGAGGCCAGGAACATGCAGACAGTCCCTAAAAGCTGCAGGTGGCTCTTTTCAGTGGGGGACCGGCTCAGGTACCTGTCCAGGTAATGGACCGCCAGTGGAAACACCTCCTCCTCGCACTTCTGCTCCTCACACACCTGCAACAACGCTTCACATATTGTACTAAAGCTTGTGTGAAACTGATTTTCAGTTCAGGGCAGCCTGACTCTTGTGTGTACCTGGAACATCCACACAGCCAGCAGCCTTCTCGCGGCCGGCTGGATGTCTCCCTGCGCTGGAGCGAAGTAACCGGACCCCCGGCAGGTGTTTTCCACAGCCGTGAGCTGCTGCAGTGATCGGAGGTCACCGCTCATGGCAGGGTCGCTAGCGGCCCGGACAACCACACGACTCCCCCTCTCGCTGCCATTTGTAGTTTTTGGTGTATTTTGAAGCGGACTGTCTTCATAAAGATCCATCTACGACGTTAAATAAAGAATCCTTCAATATATTTGACAAAACACTAAAATGTCGATGCACCGCTAAGCTAGCTTTTAACTGCTGTTAATGGCTATTTTAGCTAAGCTAACGTTAACGTTAGCTGGCTTAGCTAAGCTAACCTTACCACCGGCTAACTTGTTTTCTAAAATATAACAAATCCCAACAAGGTGCTAAATTTACATTTTCAAAGTAAGATGAAATAAAAGCAGACGCCCTGGCCTATGAATAAGATATTTTTAAAAATGTGAACATAATACAAGAATAGCTAAAAACCCATTCCACTATTGCTCCAAATTGTAAAGGTTTTTAAATAGATTCTAACTAATTCTGTGGTAAAGCGTAATGTGAAAATTACATAATATTGTCTTTTAACATTTAATAATAAACACTTTTAAAAGGGTAAATGATGCATTTATTACTATAGACTAAAATCTATAAACCACTGTTGTTTATCATTATGAATGAGAGTTTATCCAAGACAATTTAACAAAGAAAAAACATCTAAACCCTAAAGTTACAGCCACGAGTTATAGAATATCTAATATATTTCTAATAACGTGGTTTCTGTTTTGATACATATCCAGGGATAAGGATGTGTTTATATAGAGACTGTGTAACAGACAGAAGCAAATGATTACGGACCAGCGTTTGAGGATTCAGTGTCTTTTAATCCAAACTGTTGCTCTTAATCAAATGGACACAAATACCGGCCTTTGTATTCTCAAGCGATCGCTGCATTGTAACTGCAGGAAAAAGATTCATGGTGAGAAATTACAAATACATCATTACTGATGTGCATTTTCAAATGTGCAAATTCATCCAAGCAGAGGACAGAATGATAGTATTTACTGTAATGAGTCACTTAGTTATGAGACTGTCCCTTCAAAGCACAGGAAGAATAATGGGGAAAAAAAAAAAGACAAAATAGTCTTCATGAGATTATGAGTCGTATGAGACGATGAGGAGGAAACAAATCCTCAGTCCATTTCCACTGTAACAGGGAGCCCAACTTCGATATCTCTTGACTGCGAGTTTTGCAGTTCTCTGCGAATCTCTGCAGATATCTGAGGGTGTGTTTGTATCTTGAGCAGCTCCAGCAGGGCCTCCTTCTGTTCTGAGGCCAGGTCAGCCTTGTAGCGCTGAGCCAGGGTGAGTAAACTCTGATGCCACAGCACAGGAAGCACACGTTTTTCACTGCGGAAGGACAGGAAGTGGGCCACCAAGGCATCTAGGACACGGAAAGGGAGGGCGTACTTCTTGTCAAGTAAGAGGCGCAGGAAAATGCTGTTGGCGCCGTTATACTCCATCTCTGCCAATTTAAGCATTGCAGCACTGAAAGACAATCAAGATTGTGCACATTATACAAACTTCCACATTATGCAACTTTGACCTTGCTTTAACTTGCCAACACCCCACATTATAAATCTTTCAGGGACAATGGAAGAATCCGACATCCATCTCCAATATGCTGACAGCTGTCTGCTGATGTGTGTCAGTGAGAGGAAACCCTACCTGGAGTGGAGCACAGGGATCGAGCACTTTGTGAGTATGCTCCCGATGATAATTGCTTCTCTTAGAGTACATGTTCCAGATTCACACAGAGGAATCAGTATACCTGTTTGACAGAAGAGGACCAAGATATTAGAGAGTACTCCAGCAATATAGTACTGCTTTTACAAGCTAGAGGAGAATGTATTATTATTATTATTATTATTATTATTAACTATGTCTCAGATTCAAAAGTACACACTCTGATACTTGCAGGGAAACAAACTCTACTTTTGATTTTAGTAACTAAAGGACACATCTTGCACACAAAAAATGTAGACCATATACAAGATACTGCACTAAGCTACTACAATGTAATTCCAGACAATTATAATGAATATTATACTTAACAATTACCTTAGTAATAATTTGGTGCTCTGTTGATTTTGTTTTGATGTTTTTCCTCACACATACACACATATACGTGTGTGTATAATATATATATATATATAAAATGCTTCTAATTTAATGTAACATATCCCAGATTCTTCACATAATATAATTATGTATTACACACATTAATATAATTAATGTTAGTTAATATAAATAAAATATTAACTACTGGAATTCTTTCTTTCTATATTACCCTTATAATAGAGTAACATAGAATAAATGGCAAATTCATATTCCTAATGGCCCATTCTCTCTTATTCATACCAGTATATGTTGTATTTTTGAGCAGCACTGCCACTAAGTGGTGATGTCTCACACTGGTGGTTTTCAAAATATGTGTCACTGGATGTTATGGGAAAATCAATCTGGGGCAATTTATGAACACACAGAACTGAGGTGATTAAAGTAAAACATGTCCTCAAGAATCACTGGTTAAAAAATAAATTCTGGTTCTCTGGAGGATGATTTGACCCATTTACATTTGGTGTATGTTAATAACTGTGCTTACACAACCAATAGCGTTATTTGCCCTGTGGACAATGGTTAATCCTTCATCACTGTCCTTAGAATAAAAGCCCCAAGTTAAGGACTGAAAATAGTCCCAGAAAGCCTGTGTTCTTCGTCTACACTCAAACCATTGTTCATTCACTCTTCCCAGGTTTTATTACCTAGGGTCAGATGTGACTGGAGCAAAGCCCAACGCTGTGACTCATAGCAGGATTTTTATTTATTTATATCACTAACGGTGACGGTAACAGGGAAATACAATCAGGCTTTTATGGACTATTCAGCATGTCTACTATTATTCCATAGACGTTTACTTTGATTTAAAGCTGCATTGGGAAATATTTTCCAACCAAATGAATAAAATGAAATGTGGGAGAGCTGCTTGTATTGAAATCGTAACGGAGAATCATTAACCCAACTTTTAGCTTCTTTCAGACTATTGTTTATGACTTTATGTGCACAAACTCATTTTTTTCTCTGGCTGCAAGATTCTAAAAAATGGGGTACAGAACAAAGACTGTGAGGGCTGCAATATTGTAGTAGGTAAGACTTTAAAAAGAGAAACATGCTAAGAACATGCTACAACCTCAGTCATGTTGCTGTTAACATGTCACCTATAATATCAGATATGCTTGCAGGAACAGTTTTTATGCTAAACTAGGCTAAACATGTCCTGAACATAATATCAATCTTCCCATCTAAGCCTAGAAAAGATAGATGAACACTGTTTTAGAACATTTTCAGTCTGACCTTTAAACCACGCTCCTGGTTTGAACAAGGCCTTCTTCAAGGCACTGTATAGATGAAAGTTGAGTCGCTTGTACTCTGCAATATCATCCCTTACTCTTGGCAACAGCACCAAGTTGTAAAACCTCTGTGCCATTCGTTCTTTCAGATTGGAGGAAAATATTCTAAAACAAAAGCAAGTTAAAGATTTATTGTGCCTGTTAACATATCTACAGTAAATTGTGATAACTGTCAGCATCAGATAATACTCTAACCAAAGAGAGACTCACCTTGTTGCTTGGTACATGGCAGCTGCAGTCCATGTCTCGGGCTCAGTCAAATACAGAACCTGCTCCCAGTTTGAAAGTGCTGGGATTATTTTAAAAGCCTTTGGTAATTTACCACTGCGATATTTTGACAGAACCTGAAGCAAAAGAACAGACACAATAACTACTATTTAAATGCTCTACATTTACATTCTGGCACTAATAAATGGAGACTTGTTTAATAGCTGCTTAGGTAGTATTAACTTGTTTCTGCAGGATGCTTCCACATGAAAATGAAAGGTTACTGGTGCACTAAGAGTATTGAAATACTTCATCGTCACCAGGCAGGTTGGTAAAAAGACACGTGAGCAAGTAACACATGCAACTACATTAAAAAGAATGAATATAAGAAAAGTGTCTTATTAAGAGTCTCCAGAACAAACCACAGACTCAACACAAACCACAAATCAAGCTGACTGGCAAAGACGGCCATTTTCTGTGTTGCCTCATGTCGCCTCCATCTGGGACAAAAGGTGCCACATGCAAAGATGACGTCTAGTATATAAATTCTGGACCTGCATTAGAAGAAGTTGCTGTCCATACCAGCAAGAGGTTGCACATGGCAACAGTGTTTGCTTTCATCACTTCTGTTTCTCTTCTCATGAACTGATTCTCTAAGCTGAACAATCAGTCGGACGTGGTCCGCCCCGAATTCAATATCCTAAATTGGCTTAGAAGCCACCAACAGGGTTCTTGCTAGTGCCAACGGTGCAGGACCCAGCAAGAACTAGCACTAGCACTGTGGTGCAGAAAATTGTCCTACACATAGCTACAAAATCTTTTACATGTTTTCAGCTGAGATGAGATCTTGTGATGGTCATAGCACATTATTCAAATGATCGTAGTTTTTTTTTTCTTTTCTAAATACATGTTTGTCCTTTAATTCGTCACTCAGCTCTATGTGTGTTTTTGTGTTGTGTGTTCACTTATTAGCAAGTGCATGTAAGGATCTACATTTGAACTCACCTTACCGACACCTCTGTACACCTCTGTTATCCTTGGGTCCAGTTGTGGCATTGGAAGACCTGAAACCTCTGACATCACTGTTCCTACCTCAGTCTGCTTCTCTGTGATCTTCTCCATGATAATATCAGCTAGTGTCCGTCTACATGAACCACCAAAATAAAACAAAGCTAAGCAATTAGAAACCGGGCTCATAGTGTGTTTATGACCAAACCTAGTTTCACAATACAGACAGGACTGTGTTGTGTCTTGCCTCATTGGAGGGTTCTTATTCATGAACATCTGGATGGCCTTCTCATCTTCAGGGTCAACAACGACCTCTGTGTCACACTCGACATCGCCGCCTCGAGCACCCACATCTTCCAGTGCTGGCCACTCCTCATCTGAGTCTTCGTCCTTAGAGCCGGAGCCTAAAACATGATCAAATATACAGTCACACTTGCACCGTCCTGTTCATAGTCATGTTGAAATGTTTCTTATTAATAACTCTGTCGGAACCTGAAATGCCTTCATCAGTTCAATGTGAATGATGATCTGGATTACTATATAATAATCTCACATAGTCAAAGCTTCTTTTCAGTCCTGATAATAGAACCTGGGGTCAAACATAATAAACTTGTGAATTTCTAACACCCTGGATCTGTAATATAAACTTAAGAGAAATGAGGCCACATCCTGAGACTGTACAAACACAAATGTGTGTGGGGGCTGTGACCACATGTATGTCATTTTTGTCTATGATAAGTATAAGACAATTTAAAAATACAAACTACACACAACAGTAAGTATCCATGAACATATTCCTGTGTGTCTGGATGGTCAGCCCCAACACGGACTATTCAAATATCTAAATATCTATACTACGTGCAGTGTAGTCTGTTAATTACCGAGAACAGTGACTGGTGTTTTCGTCTTCTCTGGTGCAAGGCCATATTCAGTCTGCAGCTCCTCTTGTTGAATCCGGGCCTGTTGTAAGATCTTCCGTGACAGTCGCTCGTCTACGTACTTGTCTTCGTTTTCACCCCGATTGTCTCTGCTCTTCACCCGGCTTCGGGCTCGGATCGTGTCGGCCAGCAGGATCTGGTCAGCCAGCGCCACCGCTCCTCCGCTCTTCTGTCCTCCATCTTTGGATTTTTTGACTTTCGGCATCACTGTAGCTTGACAGAGGCTGTAGCTATTATATCGAAAAGTTAAAGTCTGAAATCAAAAAGCAACGTTACTGTAAACAGTCACTTGCTCAACACGTGTAGATGGCCATTTCAGGCAGGAAGTGACGTGTTTTATGTCACTTCGCGTCGATAATCTTTTAAGCTTTTAATTAGCACATGTCATTGTTTAAACGTTTTTTGTTAGTTTGACATTTAACGTTTTTATATTGGGGGCTATATCAACATTAAAATGTTAAAACTATTTGGTCATTATTAATATTAAATACGAGTATTTGACCTTACCGGAAGTCGTTTACTTCACCCGGAAGAATTTAACTATCGGTAACTGGAGGTAAAACATCAATGGGGGTCACTTGGTGAGATAATTATGTTATGATTGTTAGATATATTTAACTTTTTACTAATTTTAGAAGATAATTTCCCGAATTTAATTTATAGTCTGGTGTTTATTTAGTCACCTCGGTCATGGTTACACGTTTTCCTCGCGTTGCATCAGTGTTGAATTCTTACGATGCCCATTTAAACTTTTAATAGCAGATTACGCTGTTGTTTCCTGACATGATGCGATGCTTTGTTTGGCCTGCAGTGTTTGCCAGGTGCCTGTGGCGGAGGGGAAGAGTGTACAGCAGACAGTGGACATCCTGCACAAAAAGCTGGAGCAGCTGGGAGCTGTGAAGCAGGGCAGCTTCTGTGTGGACTGTGAGACATACCATGCCACAGGAAATGTCAGCGGTAATATCTGCTTATTTACTCTCGATGGTAGCGTCGGATTATGTAAATACAATATCTAAAAAAAACAGAACGGAAAAGAGTGCAGCAGCATTACTCTTACTATGATGTATCAGTGATTAAGTGTTGGGGGAAAAATCTGTTATTTAAATTAGGTAATGATTTAAAGGTTCTCCGAGTCGTGCATTGAGAGATGTAAAATTCTCAGCTTTGAATAATAAGCTTTGCCCGAATGTTTTTTCAGTAAATTAAGTCTAATTTACCTGTTTAAAATTCCTAAAAGCATGTCCTTTTCTCTTCTAGTTGACAAATATTGGATCTTTGAATATGTGAAAAAGGTTAATTTTCATAATTTGATTCCTTACTTACTGCTTCATTTTGACACCCATTCTCATGGTATGAGTTATGTTGTCTCATTATGTACCTGCATGTCACATGTTTAAAATGCTTATTAGATTGAGACTACCATCCAAAATATTTGTGATGCTCAGACATGCACACATTCAAGTTTTAAGGTGATCTTAATATAACCTTCCTTGTATTAACAAACTATTCCCAAGAGTTAGCATGGTCACTCAGCTCTTCAGCAGCCCCTTTCACAGCAAGCTGTGATGCAGTCATGGGCAGCATAAAATGTTACTCACCAACATCTGTCCACTGACTCTGTGGATCACACCAGACCAGAAAACAGAGGACAACACAGTGAAGTAAAATACAAGCAAAACATATTTTTGAGTGAAGGAGAACTTGTGACTATGACTTTTATCAAAATGTTAACACAACTGATAATATTTTTTCAGCTTCTTATATGTGAACATTTGCTGCTTTACCCAGTTTATTTATTACTGCAGTATCTGAATATCTTCAGGTTTTGGACAATGTATAAAAAACAAAAAAACAAACAAGCAAATTGAAGAATTCACTTGATGCTTGAAATTAAGTTTGTAATGGACATATTTCACAAAAAATTTAACTGATTAAGCGAACTAACAATTGATCTCTGCAGTCCTAATTCAACATGGATCTTCTTCACATAGAGGAATTAGTGTTGCAACCAGTGTTTCACAGTTGTTGCTGGTCTAGCTACATGTGTTATATTCTCCATATGCTGCTAGCACATTCCAACTTAAATGCAGTACTGGAGTCTGACACTTTTAACAGTCAGCCTTGCCTGTCTGTTACAGGTCAGCCCTCCAAGCTCTTATATGTGATGCACAACTCTGAAACTCCTTTGAGCTGTCTGGCTCTGTTCGAAGGCGGACCATCCTTGATAGCCGATGCAAACTTCGACGTCCTCATGGTGAAGTTAAAAAGCCACTTCCAGAATGCCAAGGGTCACAAGGTGGAGTGTCGCGGTTCAAGATATCGCTACTATGACTTCTTGATAAAAGTGGGTACTGTGACAATGAGCTCCAGCGCCAGAGGGATATCAGTAGAGGTATGCACACATACTTTGAAATTATAGGAGAGAGTGAAGACACTGCATTTTTCATTCTGTCATTACATGTTGGTGTGTCTCATCAGGTGGAGTACTGTCCCTGTGTGGTGCCAGGGGACTGCTGGAATCTTACAAAGGAGTTCATGCAGTCTTTTCTTGGCTCAAGCGTCCCTGATCTGCCATCTGTGTTTGCTGCCAAGCCCGAAGGACTCTTTGCACCATCAGACTGCATTGACACTATGACTCAATACTTGGAGTTGTTCAACAAACTTCGCAAACTGCAAATTCCAGGAAGTAATGTGCGTTGAATTGTCAATGGGGATGATTTGTTTTGTTTGTTTGTTTTGATGTTGCTTTAATTCTGGTCCTATGGATCAGCACGGTATCTAGGCATTTCGGAAAACCTGGAGCTTCTATATCTATTACTGGAACATTGCAGTACACTCTCCTATTTGATAAAATAATCCTACATTAAAGAGATGTAGTGGACAACAGTAGCTAGAATCTCTGTGTTTCTCTGTGATTGCATCTACATGAATAATCTAATCATGCAGAACACATACTTCAAATGTCCTCTTGGTGGGGTTATAACCTTTAGCTGAGGCAAAATTATACATAATAAATTTGTCTGTTAGTTGGTGCCCTAAAGACATCTATTTAGTTAGATAATGTTTTTAACAGGAAAAGGGAGTGAAATGTGTCAAACATATACAAGAGAACTTTATGGTGCATGTATACAAGCTCAAGGGAACCATGTATTCAACCCATGTGTATATAAAAGTACACAGTAGGCATGAAATGTTGTCTTTGTTGGGATCAGTGTGCGACAATTAAGCAAATCAAATCAAGACAGTCACAGAAAGACAAATGCAAAAACAGTTTGGTGTAAAACATAGAATGCAAATCTTATTTACTACATTGTGAACATCAGAGGTGGTAGATGTACCCAAACATACATCATTAAAAGTGCTAAATACTAAAGAAAAAGTACTGCATTACAAGCAGAAGTAAGTATGGAAACAACATCAAATTCTTTAGTTCAAGGTGAAGTACAAAGAATATGCTATAAAATCTACTTATAGTAAAAAAAAAAAAAAGTATAAAAGTACCAGTATTCCACTACAAAAACAATGTGTTAATTTGTTAAAAATTAACTAGCAACTGAAAGTGTAAAGTAAATGTAGTGGAGTAAAAGTAGCATAAAGATTGTAAGTACAAATACAAATGTAGTAAGTTATTTAACGCCTCTGGTAAACATTGCCTCTTGCGGTGGGGTGGTTCTAGCACAGTGGGTACCTGCTTTTGGGTGGGGTCACTCAAACTCCATACTCCAAAACAGATTTGTTAGATTTATAGACTGTTATAAAAATGAAGCACTGTAACGCTAAACTGTAGAAAGGTTGAGAGAGACGGAAAACTTTCCGCATCCAATGCATGTGTTGTTTGATTTGAAACAGCAGCGGTGGTGTTCATTTAATCCCAGTATTTGGTGTAAACCGAGTCCCCAGGTCTGGATCTTTGAAATACGCACCTTGCATGTGACAGCTTCAGCAGCAGCGCCTCTTAATGCTGAGCTTAACAGCTACACATCCCCAAGCGCTTATGATCAGATTACCACCGAGCAGCTGACACATGGTGGGGCTTTCGGAGACACTGGGATCAGAGTTTCGGGGCCAGTTGTCCTCTTTGCCCGGGTTGCGTTGGGTTATTGTTCCATGTGGCCTCGGTGGGTGGACGGACGCACGGTCCGTCCTGCTGCCTGTTGTTCGGCCTCTCCGCCAATCAGAGCGCGGCTGCCGCTCAGCTCCGGTCCAATGAGAGCAGCGGGGTCTGGGCTCGGATCGAGAGTTGGGTTGTTCAATCTGCGAGGGGGACAACAAGCAGCTCCGAGTACCGGATGGATGGATGTTGGCGATGGTAACGTTAGCGAGCTTTTCCATTACCAGATGTTACAAATGTGCCGAGGAGCACAGATGAGGCCCGGCATTCATGCACACTTCATTAACCGGCTTCCTGTGGTGAATGACACCGGGAGTTTTTTAACGATTAACGGCGCAGTTCGCTAGCGAGGCTAAGGCGAGCATCGTTAGTTAACGTTAGCGACCGACAGCAGCCGTTAGGTTAACTTCGATTGTCTCAGCAGACGCGTTAGCCGTGTGGCTAACGTTAGCCACTACGGCAAGCTAATAACATTCACGTTAGCTACTTTGTGCCAGGGGAACCGTGTGTGTTTAACAAAGTACATTATTTCCCAAGACATGACAACATGCTAGGTACCGCCAGCCCTGTGCGGAGTTGCTGTAGCTAGCGGTTAACGTAGCGGCATTAGCTAACTTATTGCCTGCTGGGCTGCCTCACACCAACAAAGTTGCAGGATGTTCCTGGAGAGTGCTTCTCTAACTGGTCTTTGTTCTGACTGAACATGGTGATGGTGGAGTAGCTTAGCATGGCGATAACAAGCAGCCAGCGTGAGCCACACAACTGGCTTAGAAGCAGACAGAGCTGCGATATTAGAGCATTTGTGAAAATTCACGTCAGATGGGTTAATGCACAGTTAACATGCCGCGTCAATAGCACATCACAACACACCGCGATGTGGACATGCACCGAGAAACCAGTTGCACCGACTTGTAACTTAATGGTCGTTAATACCTTTGTTTTAAAAGTAGTGATTGCTTAACACGAAGGGGAAAACAAAAAGGTTTGTTTAGCATGGCGCTGGTAAGTTATTGTTGATGTAGACGGTTACATGGATGAAGTGCAGAAATGATATGGACAGCCAGTCATTCCCCTTCTTACTAACATTTCTGCAAGTGAATGTGACTGTTTCAGTTTTTACTGTGCACAATATCATAATTCATGACGTGATCACTCTATATCAGGGGGCATATTTTCAATGAACATTAGACTTTTCAATTGTAAGTTGATAATGTTAATGTGCTTATTAATATTTTTAAAATACACCACAATGTATTGTTTAATTTGAAATCGAAACAGTCACATTACAGTGCTCACTAATATTGCATTTGAAGCCCATGTAATAATATGGACGGCTCTCTGTAAACTCAATGAAAAGCTTCTACAGGAGAACAATATGCTTCAAGTTTCCAAGTCTTTTTGTGTGCAATACAGTGTTTTGTTGTGTGTATATCAGTGGGAATGTGGAAACAGAAATGTTGGAGGAGTTCAGGAGTGGATACCTTTTTGAAACCCATGTTTTATAAATTCTTAAATGCTAGTGTTTTGAGTGTAGTGAAATATGCAGTTTTGTGGTGACCAGTAGACTTTTCTAAATGTCTCACTTGCCCTGTTGTTTAATTACACAATGTGTTGGTGAAGAAGAAAGTGGTCCTGATGCCACTATACTTAATTAATTAGATTTAATCCCTGTTTCTCAGAATGTTCCTGTTGGTGCTGGTGGTGACAGTGGGCATGGATGTTGCGCTGAGCTCTCTGCACATACTGTGATGTATTGTCCCAAATCTTATCAAGGAAACTACATTTACAGTAAGTATACCTTTTAATTTCCTGTCACTTTGCATAAAGTGCAGTGTTTAAATGTTTTTTTATTTGAACAATTAAGACTGACAGTTGTTTACGCCATGAAAATCATAGCACATTTTAGAAATCTTTTCCCAATTCTCTGGTCAGATCTTACACCATTTCTTCCCCTGTAACTCTTATTTCAGAATGAGTTGCTGCTTGGCTACAGGACGTGTGTCCTATAACTGAGGCCACATGTGTATCTGGAGAGATGGATCGTTGTAAACACGTGGTACGCCTTCGTCTGGGCCAAGACCATTCCATCCTCAATCCACAAAAATGGCAATGTATGGACTGCAGTACCACCGATTCAGTGTGGGCCTGCCTCAAATGCTCCCACGTGGCATGTGGACGTTTCATGGAGGAGCACTCACTCAAACACTTTCAGGAGTCGCACCACCCACTGGCTATGGAGGTGCGTGAGCTTGATGTCTTTTGCTTTGCCTGTGGAGACTATGTACTCAATGATAACGCAGAGGGAGATCTCAAACTCCTCAGAGGGGCTCTATCGACTGTTCGGAGCCCAGGTAGACGGTCTCTACGCTCCTCGACCGGAGGGGAATGCACCCCGTGGGTTGGGGAAGGTGGGCCACAGCCCGCCATGCAGCTGGCCTTGCGTCACAGGAGGAAAGCACTCTTAGGGAAGATGTTTCAGATGTGGTTTAGCAAACATCAGGACCTGCAGAATCAACGCAAGGAGAAACTCGAGGAAGCTAGAAGACAAAAGAAAGAGGTTAAAAGGAGACTCATGGAAGAGCTCGTCAGTGTGCCTCCCAGAAAGAGTGCTAGGCTTCTTACTCAGGCGCCACGTTCAACCATCACACTCATTCCTCGCAAATTTCGCGACCCTCCAGAACGCCTACCTCCTCCTCCCAAGAAGCCTTCCCTTCTAACCCTGTCCCGTAAGGTTCCTCAGAATGGCAGACCTGCTAAACTGAGGAGGTACTACTCCACACATGCGGTAACCCGTAGGAGACTCGCTCCAGGTGTCACTGGTCTGCGTAACTTGGGGAACACATGCTACATGAACTCAATATTGCAAGTGCTGAGCCACCTGCAGAAATTCAGGGAGTGTTTTCTCACTTTGGACCTGTGTGAGACTGAGGAGCTGCTGGCCAAGACCAATCACTCCCAGGGGATGAAGGGGGTGACAGGAGGTGTAGTCAACAGTGACAACACAGCACTGTCGGGGTGCCCTCTAGGACGCATGGGGAAGGCAGGCTGTTGGAATTTGCCAGTGGGCAAAAAAGAAAGCGTTCCACCTTCCCCACAGGCTGCCGAGTTGGTCCAGGTCAAGGAGCCTCGCTCATCCCCCCGCCAGCAGATGTCTCTGTGCCATGAGTTGCATACACTTTTCAGGGTCATGTGGTCAGGCCGGTGGGCTTTGGTGTCTCCCTTTGCCATGCTGCACTCTGTGTGGAACCTCATCCCAGCTTTCCGTGGGTACGACCAGCAGGACGCCCAGGAGTTCCTTTGTGAGCTGCTGGACAAGGTGCAGCAGGAGCTGGACACCGAAGGGTCCAAACGCAGGATCGTTATCCCCATCACAAAGAGGAAACTATCCAAGCAAGTGCTAAAGGTTCTTAACACCATCTTTCATGGACAGCTACTTAGCCAGGTGAGCCTATCAACACATCAGACTACCTTGATTACCTTTGCCGACGTTATCACAAAATTGAATCTCAAACATGCATACACGTGTTGAAAAACATGCTCATAATTGCTGTGATAAAACTTGTTATTGTGAATAATATAAACTAGAACCTGGTTTGCCTTCCCAAACTTGTTTATACAGTGAAGAGTGAGGCCAAAAGGCTACAGATTTCATCTTAACTTTATGTCACTTATAATATTCTGCTACTAGAAGATTTTCTGTCAAGCAAGTAATGTTTTGAAGCTTTTTCTGTCTTCTGAGATTAGTTAAAAAATGAAGACTTCTCAGAGCCTTCACCTGTTTTCCTTTTATCTACTTGCTGTGTTTTTTTTAGGTGACGTGTCTGTCCTGTAAGCACAAGTCTAACACAGTTGAGCCATTCTGGGATTTGTCTTTGGAGTTTCCAGAGCGATATCACAGCATTGACAAAGGCTCAGGCTCTACAGCTTACCAGCACAGCTGCACCCTCACTGAGATGCTGTCCAAGTTTACAGAAATGGAGGCTCTTGAAGGCAGCATCTATGCCTGCAACCACTGCAACAGTCAGTCAATATTTAATATATTGAATACAAAGAATTGCCTGTCAGGATTTGTTTTTTGTCTAGGTTTTCCTAGACAAATCTGAATTAGAGACAGTTTATGTATAATTTCAGGACGACTATGTGCAGTTTTAAATACTTTAAAATACAGTTCCTGATATTATCATATTATATATATATTATATATATATATATATATATATTGTTATTTCTTATATTATTATATATTTAAATATGACTCTTCCTATTCAAGAATTGAATATTCAATGTGAACTCTACTGTAATTGGACTGTCTAAAGTCTGCCAAAAATAACCCTGCTATGAATTATAACACCTTCTCAAATGTTTTCCTGTGTGTCTGTTAAAACACTGCACAGGGACACAGAGGGGCTACTTTCTCATCTCACACTTAGAATGTCAGTATAGTTGACATCACAGCTCAGCTCCTGTCGTTAACCTGTATTGTGGTTAATTTCATGAGACAGTTTAGTGATTGTAAAAACAAAGTTTGTCAGCAGCGACAGAGATATTTCACTCACTCACTTATCTCCCATTGTGTTTCCATCTCTTCTCTAATAATGTTTGAAAACTAGTTGTGTAATACACAATGGAAAAAAAAACTTCTGAATAAACTGTCAACATTTAAATATAACTTTTAAATATAAATTTCATACATTCACCTACAAATTAAAAGCTTCAGTTGGAGACAAAATATGTCCTAGCAGAAGTAGGCCCAGCTCAGAAATATAGTAAAATGGAGAAAGACATTGTTCACCAACCCAGTGGAGACACACACTCACACTGACACACACACACACACACTCACACACTCACACAGGCTAAATTCAAACAGTTAAGGGTAACATCAGAAAAGTGTGAATGCAGGTTCTGATGGTTTCGAGGATGTGTACATATACCAATGTTCCTGTGTAGTTTGTTATGTGCTGTAAAACAGGTGTGATAGTTGGTTTGATGCTAATATAAATGTGAATCTTATTTACATAAGAATGACACTGAGGTCTGATCTGAATCAAGACTCATTTGAAAACTATTAAGTGTGCAGGGCTAATTTAGAAGCACTGGATTCAGTTCTAGTTATTATGATATTATGATTTGTCAGAGTTTTTAAGACGCTTTGTTAATTTTTGTTAAAAGAAAAGATTTCTGTTTAGAGTATTACCAAACTGGCTGAGACTGAGAGTCTGTGTCATTAGTAGTAGGCCTTTATTCTTCTCCTGTTTATCTCTTCAGCCAGTGTCTGGGTGTCTGGAGGCAGAGACATGAAGATTTATGAAAACTTTGTTTGCGATGTGATATATTACTACAACAGAGCCTCATTCAAACAGTGTACATTTGGTACATTTGAATGATTTTGTGGATAAACGTACCATCTTACTTTTTGTGACAGAAAGAAGACGGAAATCATCCCACAAACCTTTAGTTCTGTCAGAGGCGCGTAAGCAGCTTCTGATCTACCGCTTACCTCAGGTTCTACGGTTGCACCTCAAACGCTTCAGGCAAGTTTCTCTGCAGGACAATTTTTCTTATCATGTTTACTTCTAATAAAATGACATCAGTCTTTAAATTACTTCGATACACCCAGTGGTCTTTATTCTTGTTTTTTCCAACTTGTTTTTTCTACTGCTTTAGTACAGTAGAATTTATTTTTATCTTCAGGATTATGAATCCTTGTGACACTAACTAGTTCCTGTTGCATGGCAGATGGTCAGGGCGGAACCACAGGGAGAAAATCAGCGTCCACGTGGCCTTTGACCAGGTTCTGAACATCAAACCATACTGCTGTACAGGCTCAGGTCACTCTGTCCACAGAGGCGGCTACACCTACGATCTGTCTGCTGTAGTTATGCATCATGGTAAAGGCTTTGGCTCAGGGCACTACACCGCATACTGCTACAATACAGAAGGAGGTAAGAAAGAAGCTGCATTTGTTTCACATCAGTGTGTAATGTCCCCTCGTCCTGCTGTGTGGTTAACGTTCATTTTGTCTTTTATTATTTTCAGGTTTCTGGGTACACTGTAATGACTCTGAGATGAAGGTTTGCAGTGTGGAGGAAGTGTGCAACACTCAGGCCTATATTCTTTTCTATACCCAGAGGTCTGCCTAGGTACCTCTCGCTGTGATGTCGACCTGTACGTGACAACCTGGGGCTGCATCTATGAAAAGGTTCTCTGATATTTTCTCAGACATCAAACAATCAGTGAAAAATGATTTTGCTAAAAAAAAAAACATAATGAGGGCAGTAGGACATCCACTGTTACGAGTCAAGGTGAACATTTTTGTGTAAATCAAATGAGAAAGATGAAAATAATTGTATACATATTGTAATTTTGCAGTTAATTAGAACAAAGGAGAAACATTTTCATAAATAAAGCCACAGGTTTCTCACCCTGTGGGACCAGCATACTGGTTTATAGCCTGAAGACTGTGGGAGCAGGTCCGACTGTCCTGCTGAACACCAAGTTGTGTGTCCATGTTTTTGAAAACAATCAGGCTCGTGTCTGTTGTGAGTCTGGGAACAACCAGGTGCTCTCCTGAGACAGCATTTTACATTCAAAGGCAACACAGATTCTGGAGTTAGGAGCATTTTATCACAGTAACGTTAATATTGTGTTTCACATGTAATTCTACATTTGATCTCAATGCACTAAATATTATGAAAGGTAGATCATCATTTCAGCATCTTTGCATAGATCGACTTCTAGTGATAGAACTGACTGAAGTCTGGATTCTGTGTTGCCTCCTGTTCAGCTTTTTTAATTCTTGTGAAATGTCACTTATGGAAACTTTTAATGCTCATCCTTGTGTCATTTGTATTTCATCATGTCTTCTCCTCAATTGTACTGCTGTGACTGGATACTGTGTCTTAGGCTCGAGGCCTCGGTGTGCGCTCTCAGTGAACAGGAGTAGTTTTTTCTTTTTAGTTTCTTTTGTAGTCATTCTCACTTCCATGAGAAGAAGCAAAAAGTATGACTTTCAGACACTTGATTGATGATGAGTGATGGAAAGCTGCACTTTTGAGGAGGGGCTGTTACTGTTGGTTCAGTCTTTGTGGTTGGTCACGTTTTAGCTCCTGTACCTTCTTTAAATGGCAGCTCCCCCAGTGGTTTAATGGTTAGACTAGTCTGAGTCCAGTTTGAGACCCTGCACATGTGTTTTAACTGCAGGACTTGAAAAACAAGTGAACGGGCAGACTATGATACTGAAGAATGTGTTTTAGGGAGAATTGTGGTACCCTTTTTGAGTTGAACACCTGAAAGCAATATATTGTACATCTTGCATCTTGACAGGAATTAAGATAAAATCAGGAATTCTTCAGCTTGTTATACAATGTTTTTTTTCTACTCTGCTGTTTCTATCGAGGTCTTTAGAATTTGCTAGTTAATCAAGAAAAACTGTATTTGATACGAGTCAAATGCATATTACGTTTGTGAACTCTATGTAAAAGTTGGAACAATCTAATGACGATGAATGTCTTACTTTTTAGTGGTCAGGTGTGGCCATGCCACTGGCTCTGATCCCCTTGAGTTCTGTCTTGTACTGTAAGAATACCTGTTATAAATGTAATGGTCATATGGGTTTTGCCTGACAGTAATGATTAAAAGGACAAAACAAATTTGAAATGTCTTTTTTGTGTAGCTTCTCTAAAACATGAATGAAAATCTGGTCCATCTTGTCGGGGGGGGGGGCAGAGGATTAGACTAAACAAAAAACCATGCACATTCTTTAATCCATACTATACTATTTTATAAAACTGTATCATACTACTGCTACTAAGCTGTGGACATCTGCAGAAACCCCCTATTTTCCTCTCCTCTCTCTCTCTCTCTCTCCCTCTCCCCCTCCCTCTCTCTCTCTCTCCCTCTCTCTCTCTCTCTCTCTCTCCTCTCTCCCTCTCCCCCTCCCTCTCCTCTCTCTCTCTCTCTCTCTCTCTCTCTTCCCTCTCTCTCTCTCTCTCTCTCTCTCTCTCTCCCTCTCCCCTCCTGCTGTGCATCTGCAAGAGCACTCCTTGTGCTGATTAGCTGTAATAACCTGATGAGCATCAGGTCAATCTCAACACAGTGTAAAATTTACTTCACTGCTAAGGAGCTGAATTATTTCTGGCAGCAGTGCACTTCAGAAATATTTTATCCTACATTTCTCCTTGTCAAATGCCAGCAGGGGGTGCTCCAAGGGTAGCTGGAGTTAAACGGATCAATTGTCTGGTGCCAGGCCTGAATTGAACCAGGGTCCTTAGACCTGCTAATGCTTGCAAGTCTTCCCAGAAAACTAGGCGCAGCCCAGTGCATTGCTGCCCACCCACTAGTGTAGTGACATTAATGCTTCTTTTGTTGCTACTTGATTGTATTACATTACCTTCACTCTAAAATAATAAATAAATAATAAATAGTTTTTCACTCTGCAATTAAATTAGCTAGATACAAAGTAAGAAGTATAGTTCATAACTGTAAGTTAACTCATGTAAGTTAGGACAGCTATTAGCCATAAACATATACACTGTAGGAAGTTATATACATGTTCAGTGTACAGTGCCTAAAGGGAATCAGGGAAAAATGTATCAACCATCGTTTTACAAATTTACCATCATACACGAAACAGATACAGCAAAGTAGGACTGAAATAATCCCCAGGATTAGCAGATGGATCTGCAGCTGATCTACAACCTCAAGTTAATTCAGCTTCTCTAATGCTTTCTTAAAGACTGGGAACCTACAATAAATGTAATCTGACCCACACAAAGACGACTGGTGAGAACTGCTGCAAGTGTTCTGCTGCTCTACTTTTACCAGTAGCTTATAGTGACTGAAGTTAGCAAACATATTGTATAACATCTATTCACTGACTCCAGGACTTGCTGCTGTTTCAGTAGCTTAACATTGTGGCTAAATGCTGAGCAGTAGGTTATAATTTAGAAATACAGAGTTCATGTTGATGCAACATAGACCTACAAGTTATTTTATTAATTATCATTAATATCAAGTCAAAATGTTTCAGGACCACATTCATCTTGGCATCAACAATTTTAAATAAATTATTTATGTGACATTAATAGTCATTGTGATTAACGTTTATCCTCATTTGGCAGTGCTGCAGGTTTATATGTTTGCATTAATAACCATTAATAAATGCTTAATGAGTTGCTAATGAATAGATTGTGGCTCTTTATCCACTGCAGCCCTGTTTCAAAAGCCAGATGTTCCTATTAGTTAATGGGCTTTGCTCTTATCAATAGTTTATAAAACATAAAGCTTTAGTAAATATTTTAGTAACTATTAATAAGGCCATTTGTAAAACCTGATAAAAGCAATATCATTACTTCTAAATCTTAAATAATGTGAATTGTTTCTCTGTTTGCAAAAGTTTCAGTCTCAGTAAATGATGAAAAGGATTTATCCAAGATCAGCCTAATATATGAAATCATTTATTTCTTACATTGTTTAATAAAACAGCAATAAGTATTTTTTGCAAACTGGATATAAACTTTGATACAGTTTGACATGCCAGTTCATTTGACACTGGGTAATAGCAGTTTTACAATAGTGGTTGTGAGAGAGCATTAATGGATTGAACAGATTTTACATATCAGAATTATTTTTGCAGAATTTGAGCAGATATCAGCTTTTTTTTAAACATAGTTCCTTCAATGTCAAGAAAAGGACAAAAAGAAAGAAATGCATCAAAAAGCATCAACACCAGAAGAGGATGTGAAACAAACCAGGGATAACACTGATCTGAGATATAACATACTGTATCTGCATTTGTAATTCTGACAACAAAACAGTAGTTATTTTAGATTCATTTAGTCATTAATGAAAAGTTAACTCATGCCAGCTAGATGCATCTCAGTGCACATTTGAGGACATGCATGAACACATGACATTCATGAAAAAACCTTTTCCTCTCAGATATACTATAGCTTCAACATGAAGGTTACAGCGAACTTGATCAGCATTTTACACTCATTGCAAGTTGCTTTTGTCTTTGTAATTCATTTACCATGAATAATTAGAAAAGACGATCCAAAGATGTGTTGCAGGAAACGCAGTTTTTGGTGACAGCAATGCAATCAATGATTGGTCATCAACACCAACAGATCGAGGCGAGATGAGTGATGCCTTTTGTCTTTTTTCTCTGTAAACATCTCTAAACACACTCTGTAGGCCGGCCTCCGTCCAGTCCAAAGCATGCCAATACAAAGTGCCATGTGTTGTCCTCACACACTCCCAGTTTACACTCAACGGGAACACAAGCAGCGGGTCGCATTCGATTTCAGGGTCTGAATCCTTTGGTGCTGTTGACTGAGTTGAAACCAGCTTGTGACTCTCTGCTCTGTTCCCCTCTGGGGTCTCTCTCAGGGAGCTCAGCTGGGCAGCAGCCACAGCTCCACAAAGTCCCACTGCTTCCACAGGATGAACAGCAGCAAGGCCAGCAGGACGGTGGCGCCCACCCGGGCTCGGGTCTTCATCAGCGGGGTGATGAAGTTGGCCAGAGTGGAGACGAAGACCAGCAGCACGGCCATGAGCGCCAGGATGACGTTGATGAGTTTGCCGAGCAGAGCTCGAGCGTTGGCGTTCTCCACTCCCTCCAGCTGCACAACCTGCTGCTGTTGCTGCTGCAGCTCCAGCTTGGTGATGCGGGTCAGGCATGACTCCACGGCCTCCTGCATGCACAAAACCACACATAGTTTTACAATGCCATTATTTTCTAGGTTGAAAACCCATGTTTTCAAAACTTATTGTTGCAGTGGGAGAGGGGTTCCCACAAGAGTGATCAGCCAGAGTTTCTCGGGTTTGACCTGTGAGATTTTATCCCTTTTCTGTGCTCTTCTCACTGGTTTGATGTAAAATAAACATCACTAAATATCAGTGTGAAACATGTGAAACATGTGAGATGATTTTTCAATCCATCTGTCCACCTCAAACTCAGCAAAGTCAGCTGATTTCTTCCTGTGATCCACTAGAGATCATCTCACAAACTAACTAACAGTAATTAGTAATGACTTGCTCTTTGTACAGAAAACCTAACACAGTCTACACGACATCATTGTTTTTGCTGATCTTCTGTGGTTTCATTTCTCATCTTTCTGCAGGTGTAAGCATCACTTTCAGGACGGCTACAAACGTCTAACCATACCACTGTACCACCGGTGATGCAGGATGTGGTCAGAGGTGGAACAGGCACGAAGCTGTCAAACTGCAGTGATATGCCGCTTTTCAGTCTGCAGTTTAAAATTTGCTTTAATGTCCAAAGTTAAGTGGAAGATTTTTACCTGAATGTCTCGCGCTCTCTCGTATGACTGGTAGGCCACTTTTTCCTCCATGCTGGCAAGTTCCTGTTTAAGGTTGGTCATCTCGTTCTGGTGCAGCTCGGTTAAGTCATTCAGCTGCTCTTCAAGACGCTCGTACCTGAGAATGCAAGGCAAATCACAGAAAATAGTCCCCAAAAAATTGATTTACTGTTGTTTCAGTAAGAAAGCTATGGTCCTTCTAAAAAGAATAACTGAGACAACTTTAAAAAATGTGACTTTCTTTTAAAGATTTATGTCTAAACCATGAGGCCTTAACATCTTCTCGCTGAATTTTTGCAATCTCTACCTGTATCTCTCTTCTTGCAGGCACTGTGTCATGTAGGAGTAGTCGCTCTGCAGCTGGCCTTTCATGTCCTCGATGGCATCCTCCATGTGTGCCTGACTGGCCTTGATCTCCTGCAGGCCCTCAAGTAAAGAGTCCCAAGAGCTGTGCATGTGATGGTGATGATGGTGGTGCCCGTCCAGTCTGGGACTCCCCATAGTTGGCCCTAACATCCCTCCCCCTCCAGCCCCACCAGAATTACTGCCTGCTCCCGAGCCAGACGTAGCACTGGAGCACTCGTCGTCACTGCCGTACTTTGGGCTGGAGACCAGAGTGGCGCTTCCGCTCAGCGCGCGAGGCGTGGGGGCGTCTTCAGAGTGGCCCCCAACTCCGTCCTCAAGTGTGTCCTTTAGGTGAGCAATGTTATCTGCGCTGCCAAATTTGTTCCTGATAAGACTGGCAAACTCTCTCGGTTTGGACACCACAGCTGTGTGAGTGAGGGCAGATACACCCCCTTTGACCCCTTCGACTACTCCACCTCCAAAGCCACTTATCCCAGCACGAACATTGGCCCCCACATCTTTTAATCCCTGCTGCATGTCCCGCAGGACATCCTTAGGCTGCCGGGCCGGCCCATTCTGTAGAGAGGGAAGAGAAATGAGGAAGCAGAGAAGTGGAGGATCTCAAAGGTAGGAGAGAGGTGATTAGGATTAAGGGACAGAACTGGAAGATAGATGAGGAAAGCAGGTCCTGTAGAGAATTAGGTGAGACACAGGATGACGCATCGGTTTAAGTAAGTGTTAGGTTATGAGAATCACCACTCTATATTTGCACACAACCTCCCTCACAAATATAGAAACACTTGCATGAGTTAGTCATGAGATAATTATTCCAAACAGTCACACTACAGAAACAGCAATACAAAAACATCACATGTCCAGACACACACTTTCTCTCTTACTTGTTCTATCTCTTTTAGCTTCTTGTGATAGTGCTCCAGCTTCTTGTGCAAGTGTGCAATGGTCTGTGCCGACTTCTGGTTCTTCTTCTCAAACACCTGCTTGATCCTGGACGCCTGCTGTTTGTCTGCGTTGTGGGCCAACTTCAGGTACTCTGCGACATTGTCGTCTCGGGCCTCCTGCTCTACACGGATCTGCTCGGTGACCTTCAGTATCTTCTGCTGCAGGTGCTCCAGAGCGGCACGTGTCCGCTGCGGCTCACCTGCCCCTGAACCCTCAGCCCCCCCTGCCGTGACCCCAGATGCTGCCCCTGCTCCGTCGGTACTGATGTTGCTGTCAGAGCCTCCATGGCTGGTGGTGGGGGGTAGGCCTAGAGTTGCCACCTCGCTCTTGTCCAGCTGATAGGGGGAGAGAGCAATAGGAGGTAGTCAGGGGTGGAGTCAGGGAGTCACTACAACTACAAATTACAGTTAGTTATTAAAGAGAAACTGCTTCTATCATTAGAAATGTGCAGACTTTATGATACATAGTTGAACTAATATCTGCTCACACCAAAATAGAATCATATCAAATAAGCACTTCTTAAATGAGAGCAGTCAGTTACTTTCTGCCCTGTCTGTGAGTCACTGACAACACAGACAGGTCATCATGCATTAATTAGATGATGCATGATGTCACAGCCCCCGAAAGTTGACTTAGAACATCTTTCTTCTGAAAATGCATTATGAAACCATACAGAAGGCTGAATCGCTCAGCGGGAGACATTTAAAACAATGATAATGTCACAGTTACGGTGTAGCTAATATGAAATGATGTAAATCTGCATTTGTTCTGGGTCTTTCTGTCTCATTCTGGCATCACCTAAATGTCTGTTCTCCAAGTCCTAATAAACCATGAGCCCTGTCCTGACATCTCATTGATCCACCAGGGGATTCCTTGATCAGTGCTGTATTTATCTGTGAGGTTTGGCAGATGGTGGGGTTGTTAATGACTCTGCCTGACGTCCAAACACTGTAATCAGACCCTGCTAACATGAGCTCAGGCAGACACATGACACCAAACATTTCATGCTGCTGCTCTAATTCTCTAGACGGGATGGTGCAAGGATTTATTTGTATTCTATTTGCGTGACTGTGTAGAATGAGCACAGGCTCCTCGTGTTATTATAATTCAGCCAGACCAAAGCGAAACAGGCATTGTTTCTTGTTTTTAACATAGTAGGTTACAAACACATTGTTATGGAAAGGAAAACATATGACTGCAGCCCCCGGTGGTTAATCATTTCGTGATCTTATCAAAGAAAGTGAGGCGATTATGCAGTAGCTAAGCGATGGCTGAGGGGATGCAGCGTCCAGCGATGTGTGAAAACAGATAAAAACAACCGAGCAGTAGAGAGCGATGGCTGTGCTGACGCTCTAACCTAATGTTATCTCCTTAAAAGCACACAAGGTGATGTGCTGCGATGAATGAAGGCCACTGGAGGTTGGGAGAGAAGCAGGAATGTGATGAGGAGATGGAGATGGCAGATGTCTATAGCACAAAAAACAGGAGGATAGAGTATGCCTGTGCCTTCCTCCCTCAGCAGGAGACACAGTGTGACATGAGAGACGGCCGATGGATGTCAACAAGCGTGGATGCGAACACATGAGGATGAGACACAAGCAGCACAGCAATAAATTAAATTAGAAACGTTACCATACTGCTTTAATCCAATTTTTGCAGTGCCATTGCAAGTCTGTGTTCAAGGCCCATCCTCCTCCTCCTCCTCCTCCTCCCTCCTCCTCCCCTTGTGCTCACAGAGGAGGACCCCCCCCCCCACCCTCCTCCTCGTCAAATATCTTTACCCTCAGCCGTTGTCTGGCTGGCTATCACCTCTCTGGATCCTAATGCTCCATTGTTAATGCCATCGATATCGGCAGCCTCCCACTCCCTCTCTCTAACGCTCTGATCTATTCCTCTCTCCTCTCCTTTGTATCATATGCTGCCTCCTCCTCCCTCCGTTGCACTCTCTCTCTCTCTCTCCCGCTCTCCACCTCTCTCTTTCAGTCTAAATGCAAATTCTAGCTGTCCTGCCCTATAATGGATGTGGGAGCTAGGGGACAGATGATGGAGGGAAATGGGCGGGGGGATGGGAGAGCTCAGCGCAGGCGTGCAGGTACCTCTGTGCTGCTGAAAGCAGAAGAGACACAGGGAGGGAGGAGGGAACACAGCAGGGCCTGTGGCAGAGCTGGCTCTGGGGCCTTCATCCCCTAAATCCTCAAAACAAACACACAGACCCAATGTTTGCCGATGTTCGGCTGCACTGATGTGCTGCCAAACTACACAGTGTCTGTCTGAGCAGTGATTCACTCTCTTAATTTGCTTTTGCTGCTCATCACAAAGGAAGAAAAAGTATGGTGTCACAACAACAGAGGACTGTTTGAGATACTCCGGGCTACTCAAAGTGGGACGCACCCAACTTCAGAAGTCTCTTGTGTGTGTGTGTGTGTGTGTGTGTGTGTGTGTGTGTGTGTGTGTGTGTGTGTGTGTGTGTGTGTGGAGGGATACCCACCAAACGGAGATGAAAACAAGCTTTCATCACCGTCTCAAAAGCAAACCTGAAATCAGTTTCAAAGAGACAAATGAAGCCTTCATCTGTGGCTGTGACAGAAAAAAACAAATACAGGCACTCAAGGACAGCAGTGGAAGTTTCCAGATCTAGTTCATCTGTTCATTATCATTTATCATTTGCTGCTGGATGGAACTCCAGTGGTAAACGTGAATCTTAGTTTTAACCTAATTTGCCTAATGATTTATCTTAGTCAGTCTTCTGTGTCGTCCTGAATGCTGGTGGCTGTTTGTTTTACTGTTTCTCTCCATATTATAGGTCTGCCTCAGTTTTCAAATGACAACATTTGACCTCCACCACCAGACCTCCTTATGCTCACCCTGCTTTTGCCTTGTATCTCACTTGCTTTGGTTAAAAGCAGCTGCCAAATGACTAAATGTAAATGTAAATGTTTACTTCTGCTATTAAAATAATTATTGCTACTCCATCCCAGAAGAACTACTGTTGAATGATGGTTCTTGTTGTTTGCTAGATCTCGGTCACAGCACGGCTACATCAGCCAAGAATGAACCAAAGACACCAGTCTGTGCCACGTTGCCACAGGTAGCCCACATTTGATAGAGCTTAGCAAAACAACAAAACACAGCAAAGACGACAATAAAACCAAACAACCACAGCAAATTTCATTTAAACATTTTATTGTAATTTGGAATTCTCATAATAATTAGAGGAAAACTCTATAAACATAACAGAAGATACAGTATTTCTCAATAAATAAGGATAGATCTTTTCATTTGTAGCTTTTAACATAAAACAATACATAGGACGTGTGCACAAGCATCTAGGAACAGAAGTGCATTGATTTGGGGTAATGCAGTTTGTATTGGCAACGATGAACTTTTAAAAACTGTCTGTCTGGAAGGATTAACAGTATAATCACTAATTACAGTGACGCTGTTTGACACCCATTCAGATTACCCACAGCAGCAAGGTTTGCCAACATAGACATAAATAAGTGTCACGAAAAACTATACTATTAGTTTTGAGGCAGACAACAAACACATTGTCTGTTTAATTGCACTAAAAATAGAAGTTTTATTGCTTAAAAATAGAAAAGAATACAGCACATAGCTTTAGCTTAGAAGGTTTGCTTCGGAGAAGCCTTTCTTCTGATTTTCCTTTATGGAGTATCAAATACCGAAACAAATACCATAAAGGCTCTTGATGCTGGGTGCTCTGGATACACCACCTATCAGATGTATGTGCAATACTGAAACTGATTATAGGATCATGCTACTTAACAGTGCTGAATTAAACTCTTATCAATAAATATCTGATATATATCCAAATAAATCTCTGTATAAGTGTTCTTAGTGTTCTAAAAACGTAAATTACAGTTACAGGGGTTGTTTACGTGTCAGGGCACTTCTGGAGATCTGCTTTTAAAATCGTCAGTAGATGGAAGAGGACATGACGGCACTTCTGTCGGTCAAAATCTAAGCAAAGCAACAAGAGCGCATCAAGCATTTTCCTATGAATAAATGATGGTAGAAAGGACATGATTGTGCAGCTGGATAAATAAGGTATAATACACTTTGCACAGGAAGTGCTTGTAAAAATGCCTCCTAGCCTTAAAAATACACATATAGAAAAATCACTGTAGAAAACAGTAGTGATTGTGAATAAAGGAGCCAAAGGGCTTCATCCATTCTCACTTCTTAAACTCTGAGATCTGTTTCAAGAGTGAACAGTAATGTGTTTGTCCATTTTATGTCCATACTGCAAGAGGTACAACGTGGAGACATTTTCATGTCTGTGGAACGTTCAGCAGGAAATGTCAGTCAACACTTTGGCATCCCCTCCTTCCAAATGAGTGTAAATCCACTGATTCAAGAGATTAGCATTAATCTTCTCTGCTCAAATGTGCCCTTCTTACCACTGGGAAAAACACCAACCCCCTCCGAGTGAATACAGTACCCTAATTAAACTTGAAGGAGGTAGGTGTAGGCGAGGTCTCTGTTGTCAGATGATTCACGATGAGTACGAGACCTCCTGCTGAGTGACTGGGCAGAGTCTGTGCAGAGCGTCGTATTCCTGAGCGTAGTACTGTCACTGTGTGTTTCTCTGGGAATATTGGCACCTTTGCAGTAAACTGCACAGGACATCACTCGCCAGATTTGCGTGGCATCCAAACTACTCTTCTTTTGGCCTGATAGAAATCTATTGGGATAAAGAAGAGGCGAGTCAGCTCATGCACATTCTCGTGCATTTACAACTCACTTAAAGTCAGACTGTTTAAATATGTACCTGTAATGTTAGTCTGCTTCCTCTTTACTCCTGTGTTTTCTCCTCGCTCGGGTGTTTTCTCCAGGCTCCTCAGATGTCGTGCACACCTTTCTGGAGTATGTGGGATGTTCTCCTTGTCACTCTGTGGTGGCTCCACCCTTCCTTCCTTAAGAGTGGCATTTTCTTTCCTCTGACCTCCTGCCGCATCAAGCACACAGGATCTGTAGAGCAGTGGAACCGTGGCTCCTGGGATCCCCTCCCACTGATAATCGCTGCTTGCCAGCGGTTTATCCAAGATGAAGTCGAAGCCCCAGCGCTGTGAAGCCTCCTCCAGGTCTTTCCGCAGGGCAGTCTGGTACTCTACCTGCAGCTGCTCTCTGTCGACAGGGCCGAACAGGTTTCGTCGAGCAGGACCGTTCTTCAGGACGCTCAGGATTCGGTTGTGAGAAGTCATTGTTCTGCACTGCAGGAAACAGAGAAATGACTACTGGTTAGTTTGGAAAGCTGCTGAGACAAAGATGATGACACTTCAGATGAGTGAGTAGGCTGTCTCACTGATTAACCTGCCAAATATGCCCTTGATTTATCAATTCATCGTCCATATTAAACCAGAAAATACAGAAAAAAAAAATTTAAACTCCCCCAGCATGTTGAATTCATGATCATGTGACCAACAAAGAATAGAAATTCTCACTAACAATAAATTTTCTATCACCCAGTGAATTAATCAAATCATTGTTGCAGCTGTAGTCCTCAGACACAATTTAGCACAGATAAAAGTCGCATGCTCAATCTAACATCAGGAGAACAGTCACGATAAAAGATCCACCTCATGTTGAACACCTTACTGTTACTATATTTAAAGTAGGATTTGGGCTTACCATTATCCTCACCAGTTCAAGCTCCCTCAGTGAACAAAGCATCTCAGACTGGTGTCACTGGGGAGCTCTTTATATAAGACAGTGTATGGTGAATCATTGGTACATGCCTAGACATAATCTCACACAGACATGTATGGACAAGTTTCCAGCAGAGGCCTGAAGACTGCAGACACACAAAGTCACCACTAAGAGGCAGCGTCAGACCGTCCACAGACAGTCAGCTCAAACACTGGCACACAGAGCCACAGATTGAGAAGGGATCTGATTAATAAAGATCAGAGACGATGATGGATTTATAAATCTAATGATCAAAGCAGTGCTTTCAGGATGCACCACGCTCGCATACAAACTACAAACAAACACTGCAGTGCCATGTACGAAGTACAGGAAGGAATCAGCTGCGTCTCAGGAGAATAATAAGTCATTACAGACATCCAGGAAGGGCTGGGCAGGATTCCCAGGATTCACATTTCAGGGACCAGTCAACAGAGACGGGTCCCAGCCCCCAGTTACCCAGCTAAAGCTCTGTAGGAGAGGTCAGTTTAATTAGAGTAATAATGGAGTTTGCTGTCGCTGATTTAATAGATACTTTTATCAGAGTGGATAAACTGATCCGGTTTTACTCTGTATGATGGGTTCATACAGGATGCAGGGAAGCAGCCCTGTCGACAATCAGATCAAGCAGATGTACATGATGTACGATATGAACCAACCACATGAGCAATCAGAGACACAGTAAACTGCCTCCTCCTGAATCAACCCTGTTCATTTGTTGGATACACACAGTAAACAGCTGTCATCTGACACATCACTTTGGAGAGGACAGACGGGTTCACTCATTGGCAACTCCTAACACACCCAGATTTCCCAAAGATTACCCATAACGTGTAAATTATTACAACATACCGAAAACATTTCATTCATCTGTTTTATTTTTGGACTATTGAACTGAAATTAATACAAATAAGACGTAAGAATAAAGTATGACTGGATGAAGGAGTTGAGTCTCTAGTTATTCAGAGATCTGTCCTGTTAATTGTTTAATTAGATTTTAACATCATTTCACCTGGGGGGGGGGTCACGATTAAACGCTGCTTCTTTCCACACCTGCTGTTACATAACTGTGGGGCTGACCCTGCTACAGTCAGGTGGCTTGTTGTGATTTGCAGTGAATAGGTCCTTCTCTGTCTCTGTCCTGGTTTCACAGTTGAGGGAGATGTTGGGGGGGGGGGGGGGGGAGCGCTGCATTGACGTCATAGGGGCACCGTGCCAGGCGGGGCGGGGCGGGGAGGGCTGATTCAAGTCTGTGGCGGGAGAGCGAGTCATGCGTGAGAGGCCGAGGTACCGGCACCGCAAACAGCCGCAGTGTGAGGAGCAGGGAGGAGCAGGGAGGAGCAGAGGAGCAGAGTAGAGGAGCAGGGAGGAGCAGGGAGCAGAGTAGAGGAGCAGGGAGGAGCAGGGAGCAGAGTAGAGGAGCAGGGAGCAGAGTAGAGGAGCAGGGAGGAGCAGAGTAGAGGAGCAGGGAGCAGAGTAGAGGAGCAGGGAGCAGAGTAGAGGAGCAGGGAGGAGCAGAGTAGAGGAGCAGGGAGGAGCAGGGAGCCTGCCCACTTTACTCCACTGGTCCACGTGAGAGCAGAGTGAGACAAACTGTCTGTCTGTCTGTCTGTCTGTCTGCAGCTCGTCACCCTCCTTCTTAATAACACTCAGGACTGTAGTGACTGAGTCTGATTTAAATTAAGACTTAAATTATAAAGTGAAACGTTCAAATCACCAGGACGGAGAGAGACTTAGAGAAGTAAAGTCATTTTAAAAGAGAAAATACAAATGTAGCAGCACACACACACACACACACACACACACACACACACACTACTTACATGTTGAGCAGACTGAATGACTGCACACACACACACACACACACACACACACACACACACACACACACACACGACTTCTACTGTACTGTCTTTACTTACATGTTGAGCAGACTGAATGACTGCACACACACACACACACACACACACACACACACATGACTTCTACTGTACTGTCTTTACTTACATGTTGAGCAGACTGAAGTCGGATCCAGTGATAATGCTTCTTTTGAAATCTTCCTCCCTGTTGTCTCTGGGGTCTAATCTGCCCCAGGCCGACGTATTCAGTCCTCCCTCTCTGAAACCTGCTGTGAAACACTTATTTCTACGAGCGCTCCCTCACACTCGGACCGGGACTCAACTTTTCTCAAGTGCGGTGGGCGGGGACCCTGAGCTCCCGTGCAGGGGCGGGGACTGCTCGCTCCAACACGTGGATTTCGCCCGGTAAACACATGAGCACACGTGAAAGATGTGTCGGGGGGAAAAATTCCAGCTCGGGACGGTCCGGCACGGCACCCGTCTGCCTCACAGTGCGCATGTCAGAGGACGGTGTGGGGACTGCGCTGCAGGGAGCCTGCTGATCATCTTGTTTACCTCCTCCCAGACACAAGTTCAGTTTCTGTGTTTTAGATCACAGCAGTGACTGAGAAGTATTCACTACTATTACTGAAGTTAAAGCAGAAACGCCACAGATGTATTTTTGTACATTAAGTTCATAAACTTTATTTATGAAGGTCACATTCTCACCTGTTTTTTTACCATACAGATTTTTTTTTTTTTATCAGTATCTCACTCAGATTTATGCCCACAGAAAAACACTGATACTCAAAACATCAACTTCAGTGAAGAATTTGAGGTTGTATGTGTATTTACAGTTAAGCAACGTTTTAGCAACATCAGCCACATTCTACACTATAATAACAATAATAAATAATAACAATAATAATAATAATAATGATTTGACACTGATTGTGACTCTTCTCATTTTGATAAATGATGGTTATAAATTATTATATTTTCATAATATTCTCAGAGCACTGGGGCAATTAGATCCAATAAGATTTACCAGATACACTTCTCTCACTAACAGATCTGTGACTTCTGATCAAATTTGGACTATCCTGTAGTTTTCTCAGTTACCTGCTATCAATGCTGTAATCCAACTCTCTGGATTTGTAATAACTCCAGCGTGCAGATGCTACGAGTTCCTGTAACAAACCCTGTCATTCCACACTGGGACATATTGTACTGAAACGTCTGTCCCACCTACTGTTGTTGTTGGGGCAGCTTTGTTTACCTCAGCAACAAGTCAGCCAAGAGACAACTCCTCATGCCTCCCAACGCCATCACTCTGCCCTTCAGCCTAGTTCTCAGCACGTCAACAACAGGAGCCACGACTGCAGGAGACAGTGAGGCTCAACCGACCTGATAGCACAGTGAGTCTTTTGTGAGTCGAAGACTGACAGGAAACAAGAGAACACACTCAGGCGTGGACGCTGTTTACGATGAGCACATCTACAATACTTTGATTTGTAATGAAGTTAATAAAGTCCAAACAACATATAAACATACAAAGAGTCCATACTATTTGTGAGCAAGCAGCAGCTGTGTGATTACAGCAAGAGGCCTTGCATTTTTACAGCTGAGTAGGCGCTTTTTTACCTCTCAGCTGCGAGGCAGCTGCATGGTGCAGAGTGTTTGTGAGCCTCATCAAATATCTCAAATATTCATATTCATTATGTGCTTCATCCTGTTCAGGCTTTTGTTCTGCATCCACTCTGAGAAATGCTGCCAAATGAGGCAAACTGAAGCGTGGCCTCTTAGTTAACCATCAATCCAACAACCAACAATCAACCATCAAGAAGGTCTTTATAGCTTTATTACCCACAGCTATGGTTATATAAGCTTTACAGCCATATCAGCTTGTTAACACTCATGAGTCCTGATGTATAAATGCAGCCAGTGTACAGTGTAAATGAAAATGTGTTTATTGAAATATATTAAACATATGTTTTTGTATAAATAATAGAGGTGTATTAATTTCCCTTTACATAGTCCTAGAAATCAATACTGAACATGTTATCCATTTTACAGAAAGACTAAATTCAGAAAAGGCACAGTTCTCATTATGACTGTTTATTCATTGTACATGAATTATGACAAATGGGAGACGATGTGTAGCACTTTCCAGCATATTGTTATGTTTTGATTATGTTTATCTCTTGAATCTTGCAACAAATTATAAATTAATTGCTACCATGAACATTTTGTAAAATAACTTTTCATGGCAGAGCTCTGTCTGACAAAACTTTCATATTGACACAAAGTGGACTTCCTGTTTTGTATCTACCAAAAAACACACTGTTTTAACACAGGGCTGATTTTTTATCTGCTTTATCTGTTATCATCTGTTTTTCTTAATGTGAGGTTGTCTGGAAACCATAAAAGAACGAAGTTACAGATCCCCTGCCAAGACAACATGTGGCACAAAAACTCCAAATGCAACAACAACTTTTTACACTTTGGTTTTGTACCAACATGATATGAGGTGTGAATTATAGGAGCTGATAGGTAGATACTGTATTCGTACAAAGTAAGCTTCACTGTGCTGCAGTTTTTATGCTAAGTTAAACTAAAAAGCTGCTGACTGTAGCCTCAAGAGACAAATATGAAAACAGTAACCAGTCAAATATATTAACCCAAAATGTCACACTATTGCTTTTATTATTTAGTCTGCAGAGCATCAGAAAATGGAGAAAAATATCACTGACAGTTTACCAGAAGACGTCGTCTAACCATGGCTGCTGCAATACTCGATGCTTTTACTCTGTTCTTAGCTCCTGGGAATGTTTCTTTGTCAAAAGAGACACAAAAAGCAGTTAACCCCAAAATGATCCCGATTGTCCAGAGAACGTTTCTAAAAAGGGGACGTGGTGCAGAAGTGCTGAAGATTTTCAAAGTAAAATTAGGAAAATATGTGTATTTATTTGTTGTTCACCCTGGGTGGACATATGTGGGTTCCTTTACATATCTAGGTTCCTTTACATATCTGGGTTCCTTTACATATCTTGGTTCCTTTACATATCTGGGTTCCTTTACATATCTGGGTTCCTTTACATATCTTGGTTCCTTTACATATCTGGGTTCCTTTACATATCTAGGTTCCTTTACATATCTGGGTTCCTTTACATATCTTGGTTCCTTTACATATCTGGGTTCCTTTACATATCTAGGTTCCTTTACATATCTTTGTTCCTTTACGTATCTTGGTTCCTTTATGTATCTTGGTTCCTTTACATATCTGGGTTCCTTTACATATCTGGGTTCCTTTACATATCTAGGTTCCTTTACATATCTGGGTTCCTTTACATATCTGGGTTCCTTTACATATCTAGGTTCCTTTACATATCTGGGTTCCTTTACATATCTAGGTTCCTTACATATCTTGGTTTCCTTTACATATCTTGGTTCCTTTACATATCTGGGTTCCTTTACATATCTAGGTTCCTTTACATATCTGGGTTCCTTTACATATCTTGGTTCCTTTACATATCTGGGTTCCTTTACATATCTGGGTTCCTTTACATATCTGGGTTTCTTTACATATCTGGGTTCCTTTACATATCTGGGTTCCTTTACATATCTTGGTTCCTTTACATATCTGGGTTCCTTTACATATCTTGGTTCCTTTACATATCTGGGTTCCTTTACATATCTTGGTTCCTTTACATATCTTGGTTCCTTTACATATCTGGGTTCCTTTACATATCTAGGTTCCTTTACATATCTTGGTTCCTTTACATATCTAGGTTCCTTTACATATCTGGGTTCCTTTACATATCTTGGTTCCTTTACATATCTTGGTTCCTTTACATATCTGGGTTCCTTTACATATCTAGGTTCCTTTACATATCTTGGTTCCTTTACATATCTTGGTTCCTTTACATATCTGGGTTCCTTTACATATCTAGGTTCCTTTACATATCTTGGTTCCTTTACATATCTAGGTTCTTTACATATCTAGGTTCCTTTACATATCTTGGTTCCTTTACATATCTGGGTTCCTTTACATATCTTGGTTCCTTTACATATCTAGGTTCTTTACATATCTAGGTTCCTTTACATATCTAGGTTCTTTACATATCTAGGTTCCTTTACATATCTAGGTTCTTTACATATCTAGGTTCCTTTACATATCTGGGTTCCTTTACATATCTAGGTTCCTTTACATATCTAGGTTCTTTACATATCTAGGTTCCTTTACATATCTTGGTTCCTTTACATATCTTGGTTCCTTTACATATCTTGGTTCCTTTACATATCTGGGTTCCTTTACATATCTAGGTTCCTTTACATATCTAGGTTCTTTACATATCTAGGTTCTTTACATATCTAGGTTCTTTACATATCTAGGTTCTTTACATATCTGGGTTCCTTTACATATCTTGGTTCCTTTACATAACCCTGGGTGGATCTATGTGCGTTTCTCAGAGGAATCCCACGGGTTCCTGGAGCGCGAGGCCCGTCTCACTGGATTCCATGAGTCATCGCCTCTGTGACGTCACATCGGCTTAAGTAACACGTGGAAAAGCGCGCGCAGATTTGAGAGCGCCGTGTCCCCGTCTGGTGCCGGTTCACGTGGACTGTGAGCGTGAACGCACGTGGGCCTGTCGGGGTGTGACGTGGTGTGACGTGGTGGGACAGCAGCAGCAGAGCGAGCAGCGGTTTAACAGGTCGTGTCTCACTCTGTCCTCACTGAACTAGTTAACCACTTAACCACGGAGGTGAGTTGACAAGCACCACACACACAAACGTCGCTGTTACGGACTCATCTCTCATCTCTAAAGGGTTAAACTCTCAGTCAACCGCATTAGGTAACCACCTCGTACCGGACATCATGTATGTCAGGAGAGGAAGGATGTTTGTGGGACAGACGAGGGCATGAACCCGGCAGGTCCTTTTCTTTTTTGTCTCCACGGTTTCCTGCAGTAGGATATGTGACAAATGAGACAACTCACAAATAACTGCATCAATACTTCATCTGCACGTTATTTCCATTTAACGTTCTTAAATTATTAATATAAAATAATTCACGCCCTGGATTTAACCAAATCTTTAGGCTGTATGTATTTCACAGCATGTGCACTATGATAACTACCACTAATCTCAATATATATAACTCACTTTAAAAATGTGCATACAAATACAATTATACATCTAAACTTTTTGACCCTTAACATTTTGATTATAACCATCACAACCTATAACCTCATAATAAACTGAATCATGTTAGACCGTCAGTCAAGGCACAATTTGAACAGTACCACAAACAAGATTAATACATTAAATGCAAGTTATCATTTGTACACTGGCAAGAGAAAAAGCAAACACAGCGCTACACAACCAAAAAAACAAAACAAACAAAAAAACAAAAACAAACGGGGCTTACAGCAAGAGTAAACAGCAAGTTGAAAATAAGAAAAGTGGATTAGTGTGGAAGTGAGTTCATTAATCAAGGACACCCGGACCAGTAGTAGTCCTGCTGCCCTCTTGTGGGAAATAAATTGGGTATGTAAGGACAAAGTATTGTAGTAATCTCTGTAAGGAAGACACAAAACAACATCACAGATTTTTCCCACCAACCATTCTTTTTATTTGAGAGACCAGTTCACATAGTATCAAACAAAAGAAAATGGAAAACATCAGAGACAAAAAAAAAAAGAAAAAGATTTGTTTTCATTACACCTTATTTTCACACCAATGCCATTGTTTTTGCATCTTGACGTGAGGGTTTCTTTGTTACAAATGACCAACCATTAACAGATGGAAACAGTATGAAGAAAGTAGCAAATTGAAAATAGGTTGGCTTTACAAACAGCTGAATGGAGGGACTTCACTACATAACATCCCAAACGTTCCTTTAAAAAAATGCTGGCATTTACACAATGAATGCGTAACTACTTACACTACATGTCAAACTACACAGTACATTCACTGACAAAAAACAAAGCTCCTAAGAGATTAACTAGAGTGACCTGGAATGCTGGGTGGTACAACTCTTTCAGGACAGGGAGGACAGGACTGAGGTGAGGCATCATTCCTGCACACACCCAGCTTAACGTATTTGAAAATAACATAAGAAAAAGGGGAGGGACACTAAAACGTTTGATTGCTTAAAAAACCCAACTCAAAAATGGCCACACGGCCACGTTGAAGTCCATTATATGAAACGGCAAAGCCTATACAACCGTTCATCTTCAGCTCCCTTTACACGTAAGACATTCCTCTATTTTCTGTCATTAGACCTGGAGCGACTGTGGGAAGAAGAAGAAAAGATGTATATTAAAACTGCTTCTGCAAAATTATCAGAAATGCTATTAAGCTTTAAGTATAGGCAGCCAAAACACATCAAGTATGAGGTGGTATTATATAACTGAATCCTACCTGTAACTACATTTCACATCATGTTATCAAATCTCTCTCAGAACAAAAAACGGAAATTATTGTGAAACAGTTTACGGGCATATAAGTACCTCCTTGATCGAGAGAAGGATCTCGAAGGTTTGTGGTTCCTGTCCCTGGAGAGGGACCTCTCCCTCCTCCTGTCTCTGGAGAAAGACCTGCAAACACCAAACCATCCCACTGAGTAAACAGTCTCAGGCTTTTTTTTAATACTAGAAAGGACATACTGGATGTTCAGTGCATGAACTATACTAGAGTTATGCGTTTTTCAGTATTATTTACTATTTCATGATAGTGATTTATGAAGATAACAAGATACCATTTTCATTTTTGTTGTGTTCTTATAATTTATCCTAAAAGTGTAAAAGTGGATTTACCTGCTACGGCTGCGACTGAAGCTCCTCCTTCGTGGCGATCTGCGCAGGAAAAATACAAAAAGTGTTAAGAACAAAGACTGATGCATTTCCACCCCCGGTAGAGCTCCATGCAATCTTAAACCTTTTCTTAATGGGCCACCTTCAACAGCCCTCTGTCTATATCAATAACTGAAAATGGAAATAAAAAAACCTTTTCCAGAAAACAATATCTCAATAAGAAAATTGGTTATTGGCAATGGACCTAATACATAAAGATGGCAAGTGCTCTCACCTGCTCCACAATACCACCTCATTCTCTAAATAGTTACCAATATGAAGTATATTCCAGTGTTTATATTTAGTAGGATGAACACTACAATTAAAAAGGGGATTTTTTCCTGATAAGCGAGCCTCAGAAAAATCAAAGAGCAGTTCATCTATCACTGCGCTGTGGATTGGCCCTGGTGTTGGAATAAAAGACACACACAGATGCCACCACCTGTATAAAAACTAGTCCACTGCACTTCAAGGGAGAACATAAGGGAATGGGGGCTACTAACAAAGTCCAATAAGATCCGCTAAAACCAACCGTACAGCATAAAACGAGATTTGATATTCAGTGGGGGGTGATTTGTGTGACTTCATAATTCTGCTAAGAGCCCCAGTACATACCAGATGATTATCTACAATCGAAATCTCTGGAAATGTGAAGTTCCAGACATTTGATGTTGGACCACACACCCTTTTGAAAAAAACGAATTACAGTAAAGGTGGAGGACAAAATGACAAACTCATAACTCAAATAATAAAAAGAACAACCTTTTCAACCCAGCTGTCTCTTCACTTTCAAACTGTAATCAGCAGTGTACTGAATGAAGCAGGAAAACTTACTAGTATTTTTGGTTTTCAACAAGCTAGATATGACGAAAGGGAGGCAGACTGTCGGTCGGGTAGGTAGAATTGGCTGAATGGGACTGGCCAGATGCTGCAAGCTGATTAGGTGGCAGGCAGATGGGGGCTGGCTGTGGCTTTTTTCCTGCTTTAATTGGTTAGCCGAAGGCTGCTGCTGGTAGGTTGTAGACATTTGGGAACGTAATACGCTGATTGGTCGGGAATGTGAAGTGGGTCGCTGCCGTTTGGGTTAAGGTTGAAGGAGGAGGAGGTTGAGAACGGCATGCTGAGGAACCAATGGGCTGGTGCAACCTGACGACTGGCCATGCCTGGGTCATGTGACAGCACCAGCCAAGCTGATTGGGGCACGATGGTCAGCAGTCACATGATGCTGAAAGAGGACTAGTTGATTGACTCTGAGGGTGGTGAGAAGAGGCATGGTGGTGGCTCTGCAACGGGTTCATTCTTATTAATAAAGATGAAAAATAAAAAGCATCCTCAAAGAAAAAGAAAAGAGTGCATTACATTTGGTACTTACTTCCCCCCAAAACAAATTACACTTTTGACATACGAATTAGCTAGCCTTATTTTACTGATATAAGTCACCACTACTAAGCAGTTAAAATGTAGAAACTTGAAAGTGTACAGCAAACGTACACAATCGTGCAGGCCAGATTTTAGGCCTAACTACACTACCAGGTTTAAAGGTTGCATTTCCACGTCACATTTCATTTGGTTTTGAATGTCTATCTGTGCGGATCCCTCCATAAGTGACAATGAAGATGAAACTGCAAGTCATAGAGACTGAAGACAAATGTATAATCATCAAAAGAGATAAACAGTAGAAATGCCTAGACTCACAAAATGTAAGCATTAAAATAAAATATTCTGTGGAGAGTGGAATCAATAAGTCACAAGCAAGATTATAGCACAAGACAGATAAAACGTTTGGCTCTACTGGCCACTGTCAAACAGCAACAAAAGTATGTAGGTCACCTTCGTCTGGGTGGTGGGCTGCGACGCCTGTAGTCATCTCGAGGACGTCTGCTCCACGAAGGGGGTGCGCCTCGGGTGCGACTGCGTTTTTCGCCATTGGACAGCTCTACGCGGACCCGGCAACCACACAAAGTTCTAGAGAACAGACAGACATGCATGAGTTACTTTCAGACTGATCTCTTTTCCCCTTATTTTGTCCAATGTGTACAAAAAACGAATCACCACGTACCTTCCATCAAGCTCACGTACTGCATCTGTTGCATCTCTGGGATCTTCAAATTCTACAAAAGCAAAGCCTGGTGGGTTTCTGGCCACCCAAACACTGCGGAGAGGTCCATAGTAGCCAAATGCCCTCTCTAGCTCTGTTTTGTTTCCATTGTTTCCCAAATTTCCAACATAGACTTTGCAGTCAAGAGGACAGTCACGATGCATGACTGAGTCTGAAAAACAGATATAGAAAATTGGTTACTAATGCAGCAGAGAGTCTAAAAATCAAGAAGTGACTTGTCCTTTGAAAAGATGCTGGAAGTAGTATGTTTACACCTTTGTGTAACATTTCTTCTAAATATTGCCACCTATTGATAAAGACTGGTCACAGCTACCATCTAACATTGAATCCACAACAAGGTTCACGCTTAATGCCAATTTCACGTGAGGCTGTCGGTATTTATATTTTGTAACCATATCTCACTGAAGAAAACGAGTATTTTGTAGTACTCATCCACCAAACAGTGATCCTATGGCGGACGTGCGCCAGTTTCCTGATTGCCAGTTACGCCTAAAAGCTTTCTCGAACAAAGCCTCATGAGAACGCCTATATTCCGCTTTACCTTTACGTTACGTGAAAATGTAATGCATCCAGAAACTACATTTACGCACAATTCTCAATTGCAAATGTTAGGAAGTGCAAACCAGGTTTGGCCTACTTTCTATCGGGCTCTCATTAAATGCTAATGTTAGCTTAAGAACGTTAAGCATGGTAGACAATGCTAACCCGCAAATTAATATTGCGCATACATTTTACTCACTTAGTCCAAACCCGGTACCTTTGTGTCAGCTTTAAAGTTACATACAAGTATCATTTCACGTGACATTAACTGTATTTTGATGCTAATAAAGACTAACCTTGTTAGCTATTTAACGCTAGCGATAGCTAAAATGGCTGTCGCCATCCTGAGGCCTACTGTTAGGCAGCAGCATTCAAATTAACAACCACAAAAACAACAATGGAAATTAAGTAAATGTGGCGATACTAGCAATCTTGTCAAATACAAACTCTCAATGTAAACAACTATTCAGATTAATATAATATCTACCGTGGTTGTTGCGATTCACGAGTCGATCTAACCGCGCTTCTCTCGCCGGTTTCTTCCTCTCGACGATCAATCGAAAATGGCGTAACGGGAAGTACGTTTGTATGTTGGAGTGACCAGGATGCAGCTCCCGGGAGGGCGGGGTCAATCACCGTGTGTTCGTAATTTGCATTAAAAACTCACTACGCCTATAAAATGTTATAGTCTTTTAAAAAAATAAAATGGATATCACAAAGATCTTCGATTATCTCCTTTAACGAGACATTTATAAAATGTTTAGGCATTGAGAATTTCAAACAAATCAAAAAGCGCTGAACCGGGAGACATTATCGAACGCACACTTCGCGGGTGCGTTTCGCTAAGATACCAACTTCGGCCACAGCGCAGAAGTCAGTTCGGTCGAGTCTCCTAAAAAAACTAGTGATGGAAAAGAAAAGCTTTCTGAACCATTATAAATAAATATGAACACATGAAGAGAGTTTACAGCTTTACAGGGCGACATCTGCTGGACAAACCCTCGATACTGCATTTGAATTGGTGAAATACATCTGAAACCAACATGACACAGGTAGTATCGGGTCAGTCATTATAATGTTATTATGATTATTATTATGTCATCGGATCACTTTAAAATAGACTCAATTACTGAACATGCTACATGAGAAGTCGTGTTATGGCCGATCTGATCTTAAAACCTAACGAAGCTTCAATGAGGCATGAAAAAAAACTTGACACAAAGTGTACACCAACAACAAAAAAGTTAAAATAAATCAGTGCTACAAATACATGATCGGTTCCTGTCCAATTCCTGTCCAATCAGAAACAAGTGTAGGTCTCTAATTTTCCCTAATTTCAGCTATGACACAAAAACACATAAGCACAGAAGACATAATGATAAAAAGAAATAGTACACTGAGCATTGGGGCAAGTCATCTACACACAGAGCAAAATTATTTGGCACCCATTGCAACCGTTTTCTCATTTGTAGTTGTATTTTGCATTCACCCTAGAGGTCACAGTGTTGAAAACTCAACTTTTTAACAGAAAACAGGAGAATTTATGATTGTGACATTACACTTGTGAAATTAAACTCAACTAAGATAATTGTGCTTGTTTTTTTATTTTTGTGTTACAAATGTCATGCACACAAACAAAACTTGCACCCAGTTCAATCACAGAAAAACTCAACCCAATCATAACCAGGCTTAAAAATAAGTTTTCAAATATGTACTCAGTTTCAACCAACTCGAGGTCTACAGGCTCTGTAAATGTAAACATGTAAATCTTGGTTTAGACCACAATTATCTGGTTTTGTGGACTAATCAGAGGAGTACCTGCATGTAGGCTGAATATGTAAAATGGCTCAAATACCACACACAGCCATCCATCACACGTTCCATCTAACTATTACTGGAATTTATTTTGACATTTAAGGTTATTGTGCTGTTGGTATTTGATCAGAATGATTAGATGGATACTTTACTTTTTATGTTTATCTGTCTATTTATCTGTATATTTCGCCTAGAGTTTTGTTCAGTTAATTTATCTTTTATATGTCTAATAATCTAAAGTTTATCTATTGTTAAGCAAATATATGTTTGATATGAATAGATACGTCAAAATTGGTGTTTAACACCATACTGAGAAGTACAAACGGCACTAACAATTTTTTTTCAAGATAGCAAAACATCCCATTTGTTTATTTTAAACATGACACAGTAATGAAACTGCAGCGTAAAATGTAACTTGTGTTGTGTACTCAGGGTTTTATTGATTTACATACTCTCTAGGGTTTCACAGTTCATTTGAACAAAAAATTTCAAACACATCATTGGTTCTGCAGCTGAGACCATGAGCTGTACAGTAGGATAAACATTCACAATAAGGTGAGCAAATTACATTTTTCATTTTTACATTGTTCCTGTAATCTAAAAATGCAGATATGGTGAAACTCATTTAAATTTGCATACCACTATGTATTTGCATAGGTACCAAGATCACCAGTATTAAGTAGGGTTTGCTCCTACTAATGCTGGGAAATTAAAAACGTCCTCTCAGAAAGTATAACAGGTTCCACAGTTGATGTAAGATTGTGAATCCCAGACTTGAGGACGTGCCAGTCAGTCAGTCACTGACTCCAGTGTGTCACTTGCCAGCTGATCTTGGGCAATCAAATTCATTCACAGCACATTTTGTACCTACACACCTTAGACACATCTCTGCCTTGTTTTCCATTCGGTTTTAGATTGTATCAATCAATGTAATCAATCTTTTAATCTTTTATACCTGCTGATCCTTTTTATGGCTATTTGGGGAATTTCCCAGCCTCCATTACACTTTTGTCAGTCTGTCTTTCACACAGATTACTTACCACCATACTATCCACTGCTTTCAAGCTCGGTTGAGATGCTTTTGAGGCTCGATGAGCAAGAGTAGTTCACTTAAATCACATTGGGCAGCAACCATGTGTGAATGTCGCTGAAAGAAGGACTCTCACATCTACACAGGAACAGTAGTTATAGTTATAGTTATGATACTATGTCAATGACAACCAGTATCTCTTAGATATCATTGGAATATAACTACAAATGCTTGCATTTCCTTCCAAAGCCACAGTGTGTGGTATTAGGAAACCTTCATGAGAGTGAAGTAGTATTTATTTTGCAATCTCTGACTAGTAAAAGGGCGTGCTGATTGAGGATTCCCATGAGATTAATGTTGCATTTAGAACAATTAATTGTGAAAAACTACAAGACGAATCGCACTTATAGTTTCGAGTATGAAGAATAAATACTGATTGATTGGCACTAATTCTCCTTTAGCATAACGCGCAATGGATTTGGTCATATTTTCTATAGCTCGCTGCTCGAAAGAGAAATGTTTAAAATGAACCGAATTGTTTAAAATAAAGAGAAATTGAAAATATTTAGCTTTCGCGTTCTTTTACTGTAATCTAAATGTTGAAATAGCCAGTACTTTTCCATAAGTACAGGCTGGTCTTGTTTTTATTGTGGCATCGGGCGACATTTCCTGCATGGATTACAAAAGGATACAGTGCAAAAAAAATGGGTAGTTTAAAAAAGCAACATTCGCGTAGCTGCTCTTATAACACAATATTAATCTATCTATGTTGCTGTAGTGAAAATTAGTATTTTAATTTTAACCATAAAATACGCAGGACACCTTTTAATGAGCTGTCCAACACTGCTGTCCCACCGTACCTTGAACGCACCGTGAGGACTTGAACGCCTCTCGGTCTGTTAGTTTACGCCCACTAACTCGCTCAGCCAGGTGACAGCTGAGCTACCAGCGGAGCACCACAGCTGAGCTCTGCTCAACCTAACAGGCACCGTAACGACGTCTGTCAGCGCCTACGTGAAGTAGACTTTACACAGACACTTCCTTCATTATATTGCTTGGTGCGTGTTTCACATGTACGTTATTTAAAAGCCTCTCTTCCGCTCGCTGTCACGGAGTAGCTAGCTAGCAGCGATTAGCATTTGCCGTTACTACCGGAGCAGACTCAACGGCTGCGGCGTTTCTGTCCAGATAACATTAGGCAGCCACGGAATCATGTCAGACCCGGCTTTGGAGGCGAAGTTGGAGGTGAAGCAGGCGAGCAAGGAGGTGAAAGAGAGCGAAAACGTAGCGGAAAAATATTCAGCTATGACCGTAAGCAAGAACAGCGAGATGAACATGGGAGACCTGTCGCCCGCTTTCACCGCGGTGCCCACTCACAAACCAGTTAAGAAGGTAAGACTTCAGGCAAGTGCCCCCAAAAAGACACCTGGAAGTTAGTTTATAATCTGCAAAATGTACACACACTCTTAGTAAAGATACATCACTGTGTCTGTCACACATCATTTGACGTGTTCGTCTGTTTCTGGGAATCATCGGACTGCATAGGGTCAAATTTACCCCAGGAAATTATCTATACATAGGTTGAACATTAAAATATAGTATGTAACTATCATCCGTCAGTCCGTAATACATAAAGGTTATAGACTATATTTAAGTTTTTGAGCTGAAGAAAATAGAAGTTGCATTTAATGCAAATTCACCACCAGCACACCAGCAAGGATTTGCTGAGCACAGAAAAAGTGATGTGCTCTTTTTTAGCAAACGCTGTTTGCTGTTTTAATTGATTTCAGACTTTCAGCACTTTAAGTATTTCAGCTTCCACCTGGAAGAAAAAAAGAAACGCACTGATTTCTCATGTTAAACAGAGTCACTCTGCTGGAGTGTCTCACATAAAGGGGATATAAAGTTTGCTTAAGTCTGTTTTTATTCAACTCTGCTAAGAAGAGGAGAGAGACACTTCTGGCAGGTGGTGTGTCTCAAACGTATTAATAAGTAATGGCAAAGAAAAGTTTCACTGGTAATAATCAACATTTCACGGTTGCACTCAGTTGCAAAGAAGAATAAATTTAATCTATTTGACCTAAATAGTTAGACTTTCTAAACATGTCCAACTCAATAAAACAGCAGTGTCATTTGTTCCATCTACAATTACAAAATAATCATGTCAACTGATAACTTAAAGGAACAAGGAAGAGCTACAGCTCTGGGGTTTGAGAATGGAAACTATTTGCACACATCATTGAAGATGAAGTGGACAAAGGATTGCCAGTTTTGGACAAAATACACTCTGAAGTCGTGTTACACAGTGTGAAAACAGATTGCACAACTGTGACTAGGAGCCTGTCAAATACAGAGTCTCAAGAAACCGTCGCTTTATTGAACCAGTGTTTCACATCCTCATTCTTTTTTGGAGCAGCAGCCAACAAATTTTATTACATAATCCACACACAACAGTGTGTTTATTTATTTATTTTTTGTTTGGTTATATGTGATGAAGTTGTACTGTTGGATTGAAATCAGCTATTCGCACGGGACTTTTGGGAAACGTTGATGTGTGTGGGTATCAAAGATTTATCATTTCCCCAACAATAAAACAGTGTCACCTGCTGTTTTGTTGTAGTATAAGTATAATACACAGTTAGATCCCAAAGAGTATAGGCTTATCTACCCCTGAATTAATCTTGTTACTTCTAACACGTCATATCTGTTCTTTTCCTTCTCCATATTTTCTTCTCCATCATTTTTTTCTGATGGAATTTAACCATGAATTTATCAGTCCAAAGAAAGCTTTTTCCGTATTTTCTGGTAAAGTCTAATCTGACTTTCCCGTTCTTTTATCTGCTTCATTTGTCTTGAAGTACACCTGGTCAGTTAACTTCTTGTCAATAAACCAAATACTATTGAGTCCTTGAAAATGGAGGCACTTTGTTTAAAATGGCTTTAATTCCTTAATGGCAAATGCCATATTTATGTAATATATCTTAAAATAAAGCTGAAAGTACTTGATTAGATCTTGATTGTTTTATTTCAAAAACGGGTGTATAAAGGTTCCGGTGTAAGGTGGTGTATAAAGGCAAAATCATAAACACTCTTATAACATTTTTTATAATGTAATACACAGTAATTAGATAACTAACTAAGTTTAGATACCTAACTGTGTATAATACTTTCACAGATCTCAAGTACAGTAAAATCGAAGGATTTAGGACATGGATATTCAGCTTCCTCGCAGTGAACTAGAGTCCAGAGCAATTGTATATGTTACGTATAATTTATTAGTGACAATGTTTTTAAGACACTTTGAGAGTCACTGCGTCAGTGCGGTTTATGACCTTTGCGATCCAGCCTCAAAGCACAGAAGAGAATGTTAGTTTTGTTTTCACAGAAATGGTTAACTTATGTTTAGTTCAGGTGTTATGTCCTATGGTTACATTTTAGGTGTAGAAACAGTAGTTAAATTGTCACCAAGCATCATCATAACATAGAGTACTTTAAGCCCAGACAACAGAGGATAAAACCAATTTCAGAAATCTCACCAGGCACAGTATAGAAATGAAGAAATCATTACAGAGACTTTGGTGTAGAGACTTGCCTGTCCACAGCACCTAAAGGATTTCTCTCACCTTATAATGTTGCTTTGCTGCATGGAAAATCTCTTGTGAACAAAAAGTGATAGAAAGGGATCCGATGAGGCATAAAGCTGGCTACACAACAAACACACAACACAGACACACACTCTGGGTTTACCCTATCTTACCTTACCTAAATATGGATTAACTACTCATTTGGTTGCAGAAACAGGAAATGAAACTGTAAAAAGCTGACAGGCGCAGCAATAGTAATATATTACATAATATTGTAATACATTTCACGGCTAATTATCATTTCTAATACCAAAGGAAATTAAATGTTGAGGCAGCTAAGAGCTGTCTCAACCTTGACCGCTATGTCTGTCTATAAGTCTTTAGACTCCTATCAAACAATGATAAACTGAATGACAGAGATTCCCGGTCATTGAACAATCATTAGACAACTTTCCAATAAATTAAATTGGACTTGTACAACTTAATTTTGGAATAAAGTAAACTTACTAGTTTGAGCAGGGCTATAATGGTGCTGAAATGTTTTTAGCAAAAGATCTTCATTCCACTGCATCCAAATTCAGTCAAGGCTAAAGGTACACAAACAAGACATCAAGCAAGACATAACAAAGACAGTCTAACTTGTAAGTTGCTTTGGATAAAAGCATCTGCCGAATGAATGCATGATAAATGCAAATGTAAATTTAGCTCCACATTTCTGCCCAAAGAAAATGCTGTGTAGCAGCCAACCTCCAGCTAAACTATAACACAAGCTTTCACATTGAGCTGGTTTTAAAGCCAGACGTGTGGCCATGTAAAACTACTTAAGAGAAAAAAGAAAAATGTGAATGCACAGTGTTTAATACAACTTTTGTTTGTTTTAGCAAATCCAGTTTGTGGTGGACAATCAGGAGTTCAGCAGGTTCCCCACCAAAGCAGGTCGTCGCTCTTTGTCCCGCTCCATCTCTCAGTCATCCACAGACAGCTACAGCTCCGGTATGAAAAATAGATGTTTCAGTGCATGTGCACCAAAGTCCTGTTTGTTGGCAGTGTAACATTATATACACTATATAGTTGATGTATAATCTTAGTCTATTGAGTATTATTTAAGGAAAACAGCAATATACTGTAATCTAGTTAGTTTATTTTAGGGTTGTAAACTGGTTTTGTTAACATTTAATTATTCTATAACTCATCACATCTTAGTTTATGAGCACCTGTTCAAATGCTCATTCTTGCATCATCATGCCTTTAATTTGGTATATTTTTAAATAACATTATTTTCTTTACAGCTGCATCTTACACAGATAGCTCTGACGATGAGACTTCACCACGGGACAAAACACAGGTCAACTCCAAGGGCAGCAGTGACTTCTGTGTTAAGAATATCAAACAGGCAGAATTTGGCAGACGTGAGATTGAGATTGCAGAACAAGGTAAGACACACAGGATGTGCGGTTCCCTCGCAGTTTCTCTTGAATGTTGTCTGATTACACTTGAACATTTAACCAGATTTATAGTTGTCTTTTCCGCGCATTCATTTTCATACTCTCGTGTTTTTCATGTTTTCAGATATGTGTGCACTGATCTCACTCAGGAAGAGAGCACAGAGTGACAAACCATTGGCAGGTGCCAAAATCGTGGGCTGCACTCACATCACTGCCCAGACGGCAGTAAGATTTCTCTCTGACTTTGAGTTTCAACGCCTAAGCAAAGACTGCAGTGTGATAACATGTCTAAATCACAATAGGATTTTAGGTCAAATTTAATCACACTGCCTATGGTCTCATTAAACAGTCTATGTTATTGAATAATAAATACATAAATTATTGATATGCAGAATTTTGACAAGTGAATAGCATTTTCCTTTTACATATTTCTTATCTTTGTGTTTTCAGGTGCTGATTGAGACGCTGGTGGCTCTCGGGGCTCAGTGCCGCTGGACTGCCTGTAATATTTATTCTACACAGAATGAAGTGGCTGCTGCTTTGTCTGAGAATGGTAAGCTGAAGAGTTTTAGTTCTAACACCATTGCTGATTTTGTCAGCTCGTGATGACATACAGATCATTTTTGTAAGATAGAATACAGGTAATAGACAGTGTTTTAGTCTTTCTAACTGTTAAAGTCAAGAATTCATAAATATTTCAGCAGCACTTGCAGTTAGACGATCAATATGCTTTTAACAATAATATGTATAATTTATTTTTTGGCCAGTGTTTTCCTGTGTCAAGTTATCATCTTTTATAGTGAGGAATACGGTTTAGACAGGTTTAACAATGCTAACTTATGTAAAACCAGTCCTGCAGAGATAATGGGAACACAGTGAACAGCACAACCTTTATTCCTTTAGTTCTGGTTGCTATGTGATGGTTTCAGTATGTACTAAATCTTCACAGTAGACCTTTCATGATCTGACAAGCTGAGGGCTTTACAACAGATTTAGGAGCTCAGTGAGGATCTTGCATTTTTAGAGGGATTTAGTTTGTATCTGCTCTTCGGTTAGTTTTTGCTCTGGATAGTCATGTACCTGCAGAACTGTTTTATCTAGAAAAAAAACAACACATTTTTAAAGCTTAATGTTTGTGTTTTTGAACATTTCTCAGAATTGCTCTTTCAGATTTCTGCAGATATCCCCCCTCTGTTATGTTTTAGGTGTGGCTGTGTTTGCCTGGAAGGGGGAGTCTGAGGATGACTTTTGGTGGTGTATTGACCGCTGTGTCAACACTGAGGGTTGGCAGCCTAACATGGTACATATATTAAAGTGTCTGTAGCAGTAGTGTGATATGTTCATGTGAATGATATAAAACAAATGCGTCAATATTTGTGAACACAGAAGAGCAGCCATACTTTTTATATCGATTCAAATAAAAGCAATTTATATGTTTTTAATATTTGTATTTTTATTAGGAGACATTGTGATGACACACACTCTGAACGTCATTTTTTCTCCGTAACTGTAGATCCTTGATGATGGAGGAGACTTGACACATTGGATGTACAAGAAATATCCTAATGTTTTCAAGAAGATCAGCGGCATTGTAGAGGAGAGTGTCACTGGGGTTCACAGGTAATACAATGCTCAATAGATGTGCACTTTCTATTACTAGTTGATTACACATTAACCTGACATGAAATGTCTACCTTCTTCTACCTTCTCCCTAGGTTGTATCAGCTGTCTAAAGCTGGAAAGCTGTGTGTGCCAGCGATGAATGTAAATGACTCTGTGACGAAGCAGAAGTTTGACAACCTGTACTGCTGCAGAGAATCAATCCTGGACGGGTGAGTAAGTTGGAAGATTCAACAACAACCAAGTACAGCACAAGTTCGAACACTTAAACAGTTTATTAATTGGACAGCTTTACAGTGTCTTAAATGGTTTGAAGGAAATATGACATCCACCAGAAGTCCTCACATGTATTTTATAAACAACTTGGAGTTTCAGACATTGATGAAAACTGTTGATTTGAGGCCTACCTACGCTTTTATACAAGGCACTTACAAGTGACGTACAAGGTACAAGGCAGGGTCTTGCCTAAGCACCCCTCCCGGAGGTAGGCCACAGCCAGGATTTGAACACCCGCATGGAGTGCAGAGATCTCACCACTACACTATCCCCAAGATTTTAAACAAGCTTTTCTGTAGTGCACAAAATCTCTATGCTCTGCTAAACACCTGAAGCAGCCTGGGAGCAAGCATGTTATTTATTACCTGCTGTTAATTATAACCAAAGCATATGAACAACAACTCTGCATCAGGTTAATGAATTCTGCACTCACCACACATAATTTATTGCTGTTACTTTCAATTAATTATCTACAAGGGACACTTGCTTTTAGCAGGGGTCCATCATGAGCTTCGACACTGAATGTCATCATAATATCTTTCGATTTATTGCACTGGGATGTTGGATGAAACAAATAATCTACTTTGTGAGCCAAACTATGAACAAAGTTAGGCACAACACTCTGGGATGGATTAATACATGTTTTTTGTTACTGACAGCACTTGGTACAGACGGTGCCAAATAACATTTTACAGCTTGTTCGCATAAATATGCCAGCATTTGGAGTTGTACACATACAGATTGGCAGTTTTTCAGCAAAATGTGTTAATCTTATGTCTCTCCTTTCTAGCTTGAAGAGAACCACAGATGTCATGTTTGGAGGGAAACAGGTGGTCGTATGTGGGTATGGTGAGGTGAGAGACTGCTTACCACACTAATATTAATCATATAGCTGTGAAAACATCCATAATGATACACTGAAATGCTCTCAGAACATTGGCCATGGTCTCAAAACACAGATAACTGTCATAAAATCATTAGTCATCACAATATTTGACAAGCTTTAGAGGCCACTGAAAATATCTTTGTCTGACTGTTGAGTCTAGCTGACGTAAAAAAAAAAATCTGATTTGGCAGGTCTTTGAGATGAATAGGCTTGTCATGTTCAATAACCAGAGCCTTGATAGTTTTATTGTATTTAAATACTGATGATCTTCATCAAGGTCGTGCTTATCGGGTTATGTAACATTGCTACTCATTCATCATATTATTTTGTCTCTGCAGGTTGGAAAAGGTTGCTGCGCTGCTCTGAAAGCTTTGGGAGCCATCGTCTATGTTACAGAGATTGATCCCATCTGCGCCCTGCAGGCCTGGTGAGGAAAACAAGAGCTGGAATGATCTCCATGCTGAATGTGTTGACATATATAAACAGGCAGCAGAGACAATCAAAGAGCACAGCTGCTCAAGCTAGCTAAGAGCAACACTGTCTTAATTATTTAGCAAAGTATTGTTACATAACAGCTTAAACTCAACTACTCTTTTATAACACAATAAAAATAGATACTTTCCTGTTTGTAACTGTCTTGACTGAGCCTGAATGCTTCTTCTCCAACAGCATGGATGGATTCAGGGTGGTCAAGCTGAATGAGGTCATTCGACAGGTTGATGTCATCATCACATGCACTGGTAACTTGACTAAAAGACATGCTACTTGTGGAGCTGCACTGGTGTAGCACTGCATTTTAAGGCCTAATGATCTACAGTATTTAAATATGGAACCTGTCTGACAAAATAAAGTCCTTTTAGTTGGCCACCCTTTGCACTGCTCCAGGGAAACGTGTACTGATTATGTTCTGATTGAAGGGGACTGATTGTGTCTCTCTTTAGGGAACAAGAATGTGGTGACCAGAGACCAACTGGACCGAATGAAAAATGGCTCCATTGTGTGCAACATGGGCCACTCCAATACTGAGATTGACGTGGTAAGCTTGTCTTTACGATGGGGATTGAAGTGAAATTTATCATATTAGTGTATATTTAAGATGCCCCAGTTCTAAGCACATTTAAATATTTATTAAAGACCATTCTTAAAGACCAACCAATCACATGCTGTTAAACTAGCGTGAAGGTGAGGGCGACTGAACTTCTTGTCTTTTTCAGGCAAGTCTTCGAACCCCTGAGCTCACCTGGGAAAGAGTGCGCTCTCAGGTGGATCATGTCATTTGGCCTGATGGCAAGCGAGTTATACTTCTAGCTGAGGTGACTGCCTACATGTGCCTTACTGCCAAATATAATAAATACAGATGTTGTGCATGTAAAGAACCAATTTCTGTTTTTTGAAGAACACAACATATTGATAAACAGTGTTTCATTATGTTGGATCCGTTTTTAAGATGATCTTCTTGACACATTGTTTTATTCCCTAGGGACGGCTCCTTAACCTCAGCTGCTCCACTGTCCCTACCTTTGTCTTGTCCATCACAGCCACCACTCAGGTAACAATCAGGTAGCACGTTGATGGCAACAATAGAGACACAGTGGATACTGCTGCAGACCATTTTAGCATTTTTGAGTCTGCAGGGCTCATCATTTGCTTTTCCATTTGCTGTAATGATTTTGACATCCTGGCAGATAAGCTCATACTTTGACCTGGAAATGCCATCAGTAATAATAAAACACCAGAGCAACAGAAGGTATCTGAGCTGAGCTCATTTTAATAACATAAAATATATTCCGGCATGTGGAGGAAATAATGACATGTTATAGCGTAAAGTACATTTGCAGCTGTATGCTCCATCTGTTCATAGCGGTGCTTTTATTGCTCTGTAATTGTACGTTTAGGTTTGTATTTGTTGCTTTACATTAAATTCATGATATGCACACATTTATTAATGCTTGTTTGTTTTCAGGCTCTGGCCCTTATAGAGTTGTACAATGCTCCTGAGGGAAGATACAAGCAGGATGTTTACTTGCTTCCCAAGAAGATGGGTGAGGATATATAGATACTTGACCTTGACTTGTTTATTATTTCGGTGACAGCTTACTATGCTATATCACTGAAGTGTGTGAATTAATAAACTTCTTTTCTGCCTTGTGTGTTTAAACGTTTCGAAGTTTAAAAAGTGGAAACAGACTCACTCCTGCACTATGGAGACTGATCAGTATAGTTCTGCCTACCACACCACAGTTGATTTTTCACTGTTTCATTCTAAATAATAATATCTGTGTATTTCAGATGAATATGTTGCCAGTCTCCATTTGGCCACTTTTGATGCTCACCTGACAGAACTTTCAGAGGAGCAGGCAAAATACCTGGGCCTCAACAAGAACGGTCCATTTAAACCCAACTACTACAGGTACGGGTCTACACTTTGAATTTGGAGCAATAATTTAATAATTATGGACTTTTTCTATTAAATAATTATTGTCAATAAATAATGAGAATTGTCCATTTGAACATAAATGAACATCTTAAAATCACTTATTTTACTAATGATCACATAACCTGAGAAATTTTATACACACTGTTTTTGGTGTTCACAGGTACTAGTCTGCACAGCTGTATGTGGATGGTACCCAACTCTACCTGATCCTAAGACAAAAAAAAGATTTCTGTATAATATATTTTATACTCTTCATAGCATGCATGCCTTATATTTAGTTGTATTTTACTGACTATATCAAGTTTTGTTTTATTCTCTACTTCCTACTGATGCACCAAAAGCTGGCTATAAAACGTCAGTGTAACTACAGCACTTCCCTGCTGTTGGACGAGATTTTTATTGTCTGGTGCATCTATTTTCATACTTATTTTAGAGTTGTGACAGACATTGTATCAATATATTGTGCCAAATGACTGTGAGAGGATGGGGCTACCGTTGTTGTGAAATGTCACTAGTTGCATGTGAAACTAGTCAAACTAACATTAAGCGATACTTGATATAAACATTGTATCAAATCCCTCCATGTAATGCTGTGGGGTCACTTGAAAGCTGAAAACCTTTTTAGCTATTTTTAGTTCATTGTTTTGGGTTCTTTTAACCCTCTGTTAATATGATGCAGCCATTTCCAGAACAGAAGCTTAGACAAGTCCAAGCTTCTGGGTGGTGAAGAAATCAGACTGTTTTTCTCCTGAGTAGCTGGACCAAATTGCAGCTAAAGGAAAAAGGTATTCACATAAAGACTGGACTTTATGTTTTATATTTGGAATTACTCAGGTGCCCAGAAATTTGACAAATTAGATGTTGTTGTGTGTCTGCTGGATGTTTCAGTAGGCAATTATTTGCTTTAAAATGAGCCATAACAAATTGATGATTGTGAATCAAGGCTGTGTTTTTGTGAGTTTGTTTTGGAGGCTTTCTAACCCCCAAGGCCAAAACATATTTGATGAAAATTTAAACATTTCCTTCTGTTTCATGTGTTAGATCATACGTAATACATTCCATATATACAATACAGAAGAAATGCCCTGACTGACTCTGTAGTGTCATCAACGTTACTGCTAAACGTAACTGTCATCAGACCTGGGCAATAAAGAACTTAAGTAGAAAAAAAACAATTTTCCTTCAAAAGATGTGTTCATTTATGAGATTTTGGTGTCTGCTAAAAACAGTTTCTGCACCTCAGGGCATCGAAATATCTCAGATCATTTGTAAATATATTTTTTACCAGATCTGCACTGTGTGACCACAGTATCCATGTCAAATGTCACTGACATTTTGTGTTACAGAATTGAATACGCCATGATCTTGGTAATTTCTTACATTTATCTATGTAGAGTCTTACATACAGTATATTGATACTGTACATGCATATAATTGTGTGTTAACAATGAAGCATCTGTTTTTAAATTAAGATTTATATAACAGTATACTCACACTCATTATCAATGACGATTTTAATAACAGAATAAGTAAACTTAAATCCACACATGCTCCGGGCCTAAATAAGGACACGTCGGTTGTTGTCAGTACATTTTTCCAAACTAATGTGTTACCTTGATGTCTGTGTTATCTTGTACTGTCGCACCTTGATTACTACTGTTTAAAGAATGCAATGTTTAGTTTCCTCAAGAGTTTCTTTGTTTAGGAGACACTGTTGTGACGCTTGTTCAATGCACAAATTCAATGCATATTTACTTTTTTATACTGATACTCAAGACTTTAAATTAGTGGCCACATTACAAGACTGAGTTATTTTTCTTTAAATTCAAACTATACAGTGTACACATTGTTGTCTTAGTTGATTTAATGCTCTTACACATTTTAATATGCTGTATTTCACACTGGTGGTTTGTAGGCTGATCCTACTCGTAACGGTTGACAGTTTTCCTGTTCTTGCCAAAGGTTTCAGCACTGTGTTACTTTGTAAAAGTGTTGCTCATTCAGTATCGGTTTAAATAGCCTTTTAAAAAACTTAAAAGCCATCTGCAGTTACAGGTCATTTCTTATGTTTTAACTTTTTTTGTTACTTAACCCTGCTGTTTGTTGAATAGGCCTAGAGTATGCTACTATTAAGTGCTTTCCTCTTTGCACTAGCAGCTTTAAGGGCTTCAGAGCTAAGGACATCAGTGAGGACATCTTTGTAACATGAGCACTGTAACCATGGTTACTGGTCACTTAGTAATTTATGTTCACACGTACAACTGTGTTTTTTCCATGTATGGTAAAATCCAACATGGTGGTTCTTCTGCAATACACAATGATAGCTATGCAGCAAAACGTTCTTCTTTCAAAAATATTTTACTTCTGCATTGGTGAATTATTGAATCTATGTCTAATAACTTAATCTCACATTGCTTAAAATCTTTAGACATTAGTAGGCAACATTTTACATTATGTTTTGATGTACTATATACATGTATTGAATCTATATTTTCATTCCCAGTTTTATTTCATGTGACAATTATACATGTAATTACTTACAGTGGTCTTGTCATAAGAGCACATGCCCTTTTTTTAAGTAATTCCTCTTCCTTTAACTAATAATTGTAATTTTAGCAAAGTATTAACTCTGTTGTAGAGACAATTGAATGTGTTCTTAATGGGGGAAAACAGATGGACTCTTGTCAGATTAAAATAAATAACCATAAAACTGTCATTTGACACTGACGCTGGTTTGAAGCTTCTAATGTGGAGATGCCTGTAGATGGTATATTAGCTGTAAAGCAGGTGTGTATTTTCAACATTGTATCATTGATTTGCAGAACACAATTGCAGTAGTAGGCTATAGATTATTATGTGCACAATTCACTTTAATAAACTGCTGTTTAAATTTCAAAATGGCTCAGACACATTATTTCACAGACTCAATCGGGCATTACCTATCTAGCAGATGCATTGTATGTATAAATATGGTATTAAATACATTCATGGCAGAATTAATATCTGGGTCATGTGGGCAGCTGCCCCAGGCCCTCGGATTCACAATTTACCAGCTGGTTTGGGATAATTTTGATTCTCTCTCTTAAAAAGGTATTAAGAAAAACTCCTCTTCACGTCCAACATAATTAAAAACATATGATCACAAGTAATGAGCGTGTTTGTCTCTTCAGAGTCGGCACTCACTCACGGACAGGCTGCATCTCAACTCTCGCAGGTGAGTTCTCGCGAGACAATACTGCGCCCACAAATGATGGATGTCGGTGGAAACGGTAGTGGGCTGCCTGTAAACAATAAACAGAGAGCTATGTTACCGAACAAGAGCAGAGGCGAATTTGCCCGTAATCCAAGGAAAGATTCAGAGGTATGTAGACGGAGGCCTGTGATTTATTTTGCGCATGAGATTTCCGCGAACTCTTAATAGACGAGGCCTTTCTGCTGTTGCTGTAACACATAGCATTAGCTAACTTAGCTCTGTCAAGCTAATATAGGTAAGACTAGTGTTAACTATAATTTCTATCATGATTCGTAAAGAGAGGTTTTAGAGTTGATGTGTTATTGAATCACAGTAGTGCAGTGTTTCAAGTGTAGTCCAGTGGTAGCTCATAAAATATGGGATAGCAGTGTAGCATACCAGAGGCTAGCTAGCTGATGTTAGCTAGCCACAGGCCAGACTCAGCTGTCTGTCAGAGACTTGTTGAAAACTGATTCTGTCAGGTTCAATTTAAAAGTCTTGTTAGTCCATTTTCTAATGTATTAGATTATCATGTAACATTTATTATATCATGGAGCCTTCATCTAGGCCTGTTTAGAAAGAAAGCTAACGATGGGAAACTGAATTCTTGTGCAATTATTCCAGAATAAGTTTTGTTACGATTTTATGAAAACAATCACTGACAATAACACACTGAAACATACAAATAGAAGACATTAGATCACTGTAAATTTTAAATAAATCATTGTAGAACTAGCGTCAAATGAGATTTCAGTGAATGTGTCTGATGTAAACTGATGTATCATACTTCCTGTAAATATAGATGATGCAGTAGGAGCATTAAGTAATAGATAAAGTATTTGTTTTGCTACAATTCCTATAACAAACTAAGATTAGGAACAAAATCCAGAAAGAACAGAAAAATAGAAACGGAGACATATTGGTTCCTCTGAATGACATATAGGTTTTGCTGTGGCAAAGGGTGGGTATCCTTTTAATAGGTTTGGCTTATTGCTCTAACAGAATACCTAGTTAAATGATAATGTCATGCATTGTTTCACAGGGGTTGTCTGAATCTCCAGACCTTGAATTTGAATATGCAGATACAGACAAGTGGGCTGCAGAGCTGTCAGGTTTGTAGTTTTATTATCATATTTTATCCTCATAGACATTAAAATTTCCCGTTTCTTTCAAAATTTCACAATTTTTAATTGTGTATGTTTGTTCCAGAGCTGTACAGTTATACTGAAGGACCGGAGTTTGCTCTTAATAGGAAGTGCTTTGAAGAGGAATTCAGACCTCATGGTATATAGCAAAACCTTCACCTTCACACACTAAGTCAGATCTTAATGAATGACTTGTGAACGAGTTACTACATCTAAGGTTTAGGAAGCTGTGCCTAATGCAGTTTATTATCACCTCTGCTCTGTCTTAGTATCTGAAAAGAAGTGGACAGAGCTGGATGCAGCTCAGCACAGAGCTCATGCTATGCGCCTGCTGGACAGTCTTGAGGTGATTGCTCGAGAGAAGAGGCTGAAGGTTGCTAGGGCCATACTCTACATGGCACAAGGTCGGTCCACATAATTGAAAACTGGTTTAACATTAAATGATTTAAAAGAGAAAGAAATCTTGCAAAAAGTGGCATTGAGCAATCATTTCAATTGTTTTTCTATAGGAACCTTTGCAGAGTGCAGCTCTGAGGCTGAGGTGCAGCACTGGATGAGATACAACATTTTTCTGTTGTTGGATGTGGGGACCTTCTCTGCTCTGGTGGAACTGCTCAACATGGAGATTGAGTATGCTCTCCATTTGTTTTCAAGCTTCTAGTATATAAGACATTATTCTAGAAAAATGTATTGAGAAAAGTGGGTGCATTCAGCATTGACTTGAATTGAGAGCAGCTTTAGATTTACCAGTGGTGATAAAAACATAAAACAGTGTCGATTGTCTCTGCAAAACTTAAAATAATTTTTCTGTTGTCATGTTTTCTGTGCGGCGAATATAAAGTTAAATCATTTATTTCCTCTCTTTCAGTAACAGCGCTGCCTGTAGTAGTGCTGTAAGGAAACCAGCCATTTCCCTTGCAGATAGCACAGATCTCAGAGTGCTGCTAAACATAATGTACTTGATGGTAGAAACAATCCAACAGGACGACCCAGCTGACAAACCTGAATGGAAAATCATCAAGGAAACTTTCAGAGCAGAATTGGGTACATTTTAGCTTCAGTCATGTCATGGATATAAACAAAACCTTACCCATAAACTAATTCTGTTTTCTCATCCAGGATCTCCCTTGTTCAACAATGAGCCTGTATCTGTCATGCTCTTTGGTATGGTTACCAAGTTCTGCAGTGGTCACGCTCCCCACTTCCCAATGAAGAAGGTGTTACTACTGTTATGGAAGAGCATATTGGTAAGAGGTTTGCTCACATGAAATTAAACAACAAAACAGATCATTTCTGGAGCTGAGAGACATTTAAATATGTCTGTGTCCTGTTTCAGTTTACACTAGGTGGGTTTGAGCAACTCCAAAGCATAAAAGTTTGTAAGCGTGAGGAGCTGGGTCTCCCACCTCTCCCAGAGGACAGCATACGAGTCATTCGCAGTATGAGGGCTGCTTCTCCTCCTGCATCTGCATCTGACCTCATAGAGCAGCAACAGAAACGGGCACGCCGTGAACACAAGGTAGTCATCAGAGATATGACAGCCCAACTGCTGGTGATGCACAATGATAACAGATGAGTTCTGTCTTTATTGATGTGGGAAAAATAACATGAATTAGATAGTTCTATAAAAAACCCATTCAGATACTAGGATGGTAGTTAGAGTAAAGTAGTATACATGTAAGCAACAGTTTAAAAAGGTTTACTTCATATGATACATCACGCCAAGTGCCTGATTTTGAATTAAAGTCTCACATCTTTGTGTTATTTTCATCCTCTTTGTTTCACAGTTTTTCTGGATGTTTTGCATTTTGCCCCATCACAGCAAACGTTTGCTCCATGCACAGTGTGACGATCATGTTTCCTTGTGTCTCACAGGCTTTGATCAAACAGGACAACTTGGACGCGTTCAATGAAAAGGACCCTTACAAAGCTGATGACTCTCGTGAGGATGAGGACGACAACGATGACAATGACAACTCTATAGAGACTGAGACTTTCCCTCTAGAGAGGGACGAGGTGATGCCTCCCCCTATTCCTCATCCTCCATCAGAGAGAGTGTCTTTCCCCAAAGGGCTCCCATGGGCTCCTAAAGTCAGGTACTGTTCAGTCTGACGAGATAATACTACTGAATTTGTGATGACTTTTGAGTTAGCTGAATGATTATGTGTCTTTCGTATCTAGGTGTAATGAAATTTAGGAAAAACTATTTAGTAATTACATTTATGTGTATTCAAATCTAAAATGAACATTTGGGCGCTATCAGATTAAGATTTTGTTTGCTTCTGTTTTGTTTTTGACTTCTGCTCTGACAGGGAAAAGGACATTGAAAATTTCCTGGAATCAAGTAGAAGTAAATTCATAGGTTACACACTTGGGAGGTAACTTGACTTTTTGTTGTCTACAACCAAAAGTCACTAAGCAGATACTAGTTTGTGCACTCGACAGAATGAACTCACGATGAGATGTATGTGTGCTGGACTAATGTGCTGAAGTGTGGTTATTTTTGTCTCACAGTGATACAGATACAGTCGTCGGCCTGCCCAGGCCAATCCACGAGAGCATCAAGACGTTGAAGCAGGTATTGCAACGATTTGTGCAGTATTCCAATAATCTTGTTTTTACAGTTTCTTAACATCTGGATACGTTTTGCGTGACTTAAATTTATTTAGTTTTCATCTCTCTCTTTTGTTTTTTCCCAGCACAAGTACGTCTCCATAGCTGAGATACAAATAGCAAAGGAAGAGGAGTTTCAGAAGACCCCGCTGTCTGGTGTAAGTGGGATTTTAACGGTTTGTTATGAAGTAGAGGGTTTCGAGTTAGGAAACACATGAATGACTCATCTAAGATGTTGGTAAAGCAATGAGTTCCTAAGCAATTTGGTGCACCAACTTCACTTAAGCAAAGTAACTGAACTCTTGTAAACTAAAGCAACAAACAAGAGAATCACTAGAAGTCACTAATGCTTCTTTGCTATCACTTCTCTGTCCTGAGGTTCATACGTTTTTATAGGTTTTATAACGACGCCTTATTCAGTTGAGCTCAGCTCTCTGCCGTTTTAGCTTCAGTTTACTGTATGTAACTTAACTCTTCTGCTTCTGGAAGACAGGTCAAACTGTTTTGAGATGTGGTAAATTAATTTTGTGTGTTTTCTGCTTCATCATCTCCAGGGTGAAGAGGAGGTGGAGATGTGCGCCACTGAGCTGCTCTATCAGGGAATTCTACCCAGTTTGCCTCAGTACATGGTCAGTGAGTCCAGGACTGAGTAGACACTCATTGTGACTATTGTGTGTTATTCAGTGAATTGATTTACATTGTGGTATAAAATTATCCATCACCGAAAACAAAAGGAACAACATTAATCTTTAAATTTAGACAGATGAATATCTCACATAAACAGTCCAGTACTTAAACACGTTGTTGTTGTTGTTGTTGTTGTTGTTGTTATCCTTCCATCGTTAAAACAAAGGTGTGGATTTCTGCAACAGAGTTTATGTTCTAAGATGCTTCTTAGGACGTCTGTCTGTAGCCTCCAACGTTGCACACGACCTCACAAAGGTACATGGTGTGTTTCTTATAATATCAGATTGCTCTGCTGAAGATCCTGCTCGCTGCAGCTCCCACCTCCAAAGCCAAAACAGACTCCATCAACATCCTGGCAGACGTGCTGCCGGAGGAAATGCCGTAAGTGTTGAAGTGCCTCTAAAAGGCTATAACAGCTTGGTTGCTTTGTTGCAGTTAAGTAACTCTAAAAAAAAAAAAAACATCTTCACAATGTATTTAATGAAACCATTTCAGGGGATGAGATTGTAAAGCCAAGATTCTTGTTTGCAGGCTTTAAATCGGTGTCTGTGCTATTTCCTTTGTGTAACTCTGCAGGACTACAGTGTTGCAAAGCATGAAACTTGGAGTTGATGTGAATCGACACAAAGAGATCATCGTTAAAGCGATCTCTGCCATCTTGCTGCTTCTTCTGAAACACTTCAAACTTAACCACATCTACCAGGTATGGACCTTACTCAGTGTCACTGAATCGCTCTTGTTTTTTCACTTTGATTTAAAGAAATTGTCCCTTTTTAGACAGAAAATCATCTTTGTGTGTCGTTTTTTTCATAGTTTGAGTACATGGCTCAACACCTGGTGTTTGCCAACTGCATCCCCCTTATTCTGAAGTTCTTCAACCAGAACATCATGTCTTACATCACAGCTAAGAATAGGTACTTTTAGGACATCTTCAAATAACAACTACTTACAGTTTACAGTAAATGTCAGTGAACTTTTCTCAATCGACATTAATTTACCAGTTTTTCTTTGTTTTTTTCTCATATAGCATTTCTGTACTTGACTTTCCGTACTGTGTGGTACATGAGCTCCCAGAGTTAACTGCAGAGAGTTTGGTAAGTTTCCTGATGTCTGTTGTTTTATTGTGTCTCTTTGACTACTAATGTCAAACTTACTGTTACAGGAAGCGGGAGACAACAATCAGTTCTGTTGGAGGAATCTGTTTTCCTGTATTAACCTGCTGAGGATCCTCAATAAACTGACCAAGTGGAAGCACTCCAGGACAATGGTGAGAGCTCTTCACGTCAAACTTAACCTGAAACAACAATCAGAAATCACATAAACTAGAACTAACACCTTGTGGTCGTATGGCTCTGCCAACAAGTGAAGTTGCATTTTACAATTGTATATATATCATATTCTAACCAGTTTGTCTTTGAGTTAAGTAAATGTTTGAGTCAATTTTGAAGAAACTTGGTCAAATTGTTCATCACTGATCAAAGATATCATGTTTAGATGGACGGACAAACTAAAAATAGCTCCTCTGGCCACGGCTGTCGTCGGCATGGAGGCATCAAAAATCTCTCAACAACAATATTTTCTGTCCCAGATGCTGGTGGTGTTTAAGTCGGCTCCTATCCTGAAGAGGGCGCTGAAAGTGAAGCAGGCCATGATGCAGCTGTACGTCCTCAAGCTGCTCAAGGTGCAGACCAAATACCTCGGACGTCAGTGGAGGAAGAGCAATATGAAGACGATGTCTGCCATCTACCAGAAAGTCCGACATCGCCTTAATGACGACTGGGCCTACGGCAACGGTGAGTGGAAACCAAGCGTACACTCACTGAAAACGAATGGTTTAAAACATTTCTGTAAACTGACAATAAAATAAGAAAACGATGAAAATAATTATCATTATTGATTGATTGATTGATTGATTGATTGATTAATTAAAAGAACACAAGTCAAACTTCAGATAGTTGATAGAAATATGGAATTAGTTTGTCTCATGAATTAATTTGAGGAGGGTTAATATCAGATCAGGTTCAGCCTGCTGCTGGTTTTCTGTCTCCCCAGCAGATGTTAGTGATGATTTATCTATGTCATGATTCATTTGCTGTGTCTGTTTTCATTACACCTTTATTGTTGCTTTTTGTTCTTAGCACAATAAATTTTATTTCCTGTCTGTTTTAGATCTGGACGCTCGTCCCTGGGACTTCCAGGCTGAGGAGTGTGCTCTGCGGGCCAACATTGAACGCTTCAACAGCCGCCGCTACGACAAAACCCACAGTAACCCGGACTTCCTGCCTGTGGACAACTGTCTGCAAAGTGTTCTGGGGCAGCGGGTTGATCTGCCTGAAGACTTCCAAATGAACTATGACCTCTGGCTGGAGCGGGAGGTCTTCTCCAAACCTATTTCATGGGAAGAACTGCTACAGTGAGAGTGGACGACGTCAATGTCCTCATGGGTTTTTATTTTAAAATAACAGTTCAAATCAGCAAGTCAGAAACAAAAACGCCAACAGTGCTCTCACTGATCAAACCTTGATGTTACATGTTGTTCACAACTGAAGATGACGAATGGATTTTGCTCTGAAAATCCACCCAGGTGTTAAACCTCTTACAGTTTGATCGGGGCTCCAACCAAATACTTAATCAGATGAACTTTTGCCTTTATGAAATTGAGCGTAATTGTAATTTCTGGCACTGAAACCTTTCCCAGTTTTTTTTTCCTTTAATCAAAAAGCTGAAGATGAATTTGTTTCTAATTCTGACTTCTGGACATTTACTGTATATTTACAGGAATTCACTCTTCTGTGCCTCTTATCCTGCTACAGAGGGTCAGTAACGCCGACCCAGAATCACTACATCACAGTTTGTTCACTCGTAGGGGTGAAGACGTTTATGTGGAACAATGTTATGTTTAAAAGTTAGTAGAAGGCAGGGATCAACAAAGACGAAGCATTCCCTGTGTTTATATCCTGAGTTTATCTTCTTTAAAGAAATGAGGTGGAGGCGTGTATTGCTTTTTCATAGGCTTTATCTCAAACTCTCTGTTTACTTGACCTAACTTTTGTGGTTCAGTTGCATTTGCGTATGATTTGAATTTCATTTGCTGACGTGCTGCCTACACACCTTCACCCTGGGGCCACTGAGGAGAACATTCAGACATGAACAGACACACTTGAATTTTTCATTAGGTTGTGTGAAAGAAAATCGAGTTTGAGATGAGCGGCGTTAATCAGACGGGTGTTTGAAACTGAAGCAGGTAACTCGAGTGGAGAGAACTTAAATTGCCAGTTACAAAACAAGTTTCTTTTGAATTTTTCTACTTTTTGACTTTGATATTTTTTTGTTTGTGCTATTATAAAGGTTAAGGATATAAGAATACATGTAAATTGCAAAACTTATTTATCATGGCTTTGTCTTTGTTTTACATTGACTTAAATACTGTATTAAAATTAAACTGTCATTGATGCTAAATTTTTTTTAACTTTATTTATTTTTTGCTCTCAGCATTTTTTGTCTTCACAGGTATTTGATAGTATTAGTTGATATATAAGCAGGAAATGTGGTTAAAGAAAGTGAATAATCAAGTAATATCATTGAGTGTTTGGCCAAAATAAGACATTTATTTAAAACATGGAAAACAAGAAAGAATAAAGTCATAATAACAAAACGTAGGTTTGTTTAAAAAATGAATAAAAACAACTTGTGGAGCACTACGATATCACACTGCCACCGTTACCCTTTTGTGGTTTCTCCTTCTTGAAATCAATTCAAATCTTGTCGTCACACCCTCTTCCACTCTGACATCAAGAAACCACACGTACAAAAGCAGCGAGTCAAGAAACGAAACCTGCACTTGGCCGCCTTTTCTCCACACAGACATGGCAGAACTTTGTGTCCCCGTGAGTTTTAATGACCTGCGCTGTCGAATCTGCCGCAAGGTCTTCTGGGCTCCTACAACTCTTCTATGTGGACACAACTTCTGCACGCAGTGTATCCACAACTGCTGGGAGCGTGACCGTAGGATTAGGTGTCCTGAGTGTGGTTGCATGTTTCCCTACAGACCTCAGCTGATCGAGAACACAACTCTGACTGAGTTGGTGAGACTCATGAAAAAAGTAGCTGATAGCAGGAAAACACCAGATATCACTTTCTGTAAGAGGCACAACAACCCCCTGGACATCTACTGCTACACCGATGACATGATCCTCTGCGAGGAGGTGGGGGTTTTAACTGAGCACCTAGACCACACAATTGGGTTTGTGGAACAGGAACGGAAAATAAAGCAAGTATGTACAACAGAAATACTGCAACAATATTTTTAATTACATATATTATATGAACAATGTAAATTTGGGAAAGAGTTGAGTGATTTAATGCAGTCAGCTTTCGTTTTGTGATAGCAGCTCATCCTGTCCAGCAACTCCACCTAGATCAACAGAGTAAAGTCTACTTAGCTGTCTACGACTCTGACAAAGACATTCCACTAATATGACCTACATACCACACTTCAAACTTACCTTCTCAGTGAACTAGAGAATTGATTGATTGATTGACTGATTGTTCATTTAGATGGAATAAATATTCTGAAAACGAAGACTAACGGTGTTCAGACAGATCCCGCCAAACCTTTCTTCAAAACACACTAACAGGATGTTGCGTACCTCCTCTTTCTGAAGCTGTCTTCCTGTGCTGATACATTTCTAACCAGCGTTTCTCCATCCAACCCACATTGAAGGAGGAGCTGAAGAACATGCAGATGAAATCCAAGCAGATGCTGCAGCAACAAGAAAAGAAAAGGGAGAAGCTGCAGGAGATCCATAAACAGATTCAGGTGAGCACAGTGTCTTCAGACTGTCAGCTCTCTGTGTGTCAGATACGTGGATCTCAGTCATCTGTGTATTAAACAGGAGGAGGCGGGACAAACAAAGGATCACTGTGAAATCATGGTGGCCAGTGCCATCGATTCCCTGCAGAGGTATTACCTGTCCGTGAGGGAGCGGGTCGAAGCTCAGGAGCAGGCGGTGACAGCTCAGGTTCAGGCAAACCTCATGACTCTGACGACAAAGATGGAGGAGATGAAGAAGAGGGAGGCTGAACTGGATCGACTGGCACACACTAAAAGTGACGTCATTTTCCTGAAGGTGAGTGAAATAACATAGGTCCTAGTGAAGGATTAACTTGTGTATTATAAATACAATACACATTAACCTACATGACTCCTTCAATGCTAACTGTAGACACCTGTACACATCAGAGCGTCCCACGTGCACACTTGGAAAAGCATAAGAAGTGTTGTCTCTTTAAGATTAAATTGTGCCCGTCAGTGTCTTTGAGTTTGTCGAGAACATAGAGATGGGACACAGTATAGAAAGATACAGACAGACATATCTACATATGTCCCACAATAAACATGAAGCAGCATTTTGTGGTGAGACACAAGTGAAACTATTGACAAAGCTTAGAGTGTTTTTTTTAACAATCCCCAAATAGAAGAAACTTGAAGTTTGTTAAAAACACAAACATCAAACGTCGAACAAAACACACACAGAACATCTGAATGACGTCTCCTTCCTCACAGGAATGGCGTCCACTGCAGCTCCTCTGTGAGAACAGCTACCTCCAGTCTCTCCATGAAGTTTCAGAAGATCCACTTCTCCCGCTGAAGTCGACAAAGAGATCCGTTGAACAACTCGGGAAGAAACTGGAGGAATTTTGTGACAAAGAATTGACCTCAGTCTTTCCAGCTGGTATGATTCTTCATTGACATGAATCCAGTCTACTACATACTGTTTATTGTTCTGTGGAGGATATTTGGGACTTTATTTATTATTATTTATTTATTATGGCTGTCAGTGTGGTTTGTATTTGAATGGTGTGTGTGGTGTCAAACATTAGCACACATGACTCAGTGATGCTCCGATGTTTCCTCACAGACTTCTCTGGAGTTAACAGCGCTCAGCTTGAACAGGGTGTGGAGCCGACAACCAGAGTTGTCGGCTCCACAGTTTCTGCAGTGTGAGTTTATCTTATGCACAAAACTATTGATCAGCACTTTTAACCACAACTGCATCCTTGAAGTTTTTCTCTTTTTTTTTTTTTATAAATCTTTTCTTCTTCTCTTCATGCTCACAGATGCATGCAACATTACTCTGGATCCCACTACAGCTCATGAGAGCCTCTGTGTTTCTGAAGGAGATAAAGAGGTGAAGCTGAGCCCTCAGAAAAATACAATCCCGGCTATTTATCACCCAGATAGGTTTATCCGTCGGCGACAGGTGCTGTGCAGGGAGAGACTGCAGGCTGAGCGCTGCTACTACGAGGTCGAGGTGCAAGGGGAGAAGGCAGAGATCGCCCTCACCTACAAAGGAATAGAAAGAAAATCTTACAACACACGATCCGCTTTCGGGGCCAATGCACTGTCCTGGAGTCTCGATCTGTCCAAGAACTATTCTGTGAGTCACAAAAGCGACAGCATCCTGCTCAGGACGCCCCGCAGTCACAACAGGATCGGGGTCTATCTGAAGTTCACAGAGGGAACTCTGACATTCTACGAGGTGTCGGACAGCATGACGTTTCTTTACAGGGTTCAGGCCTCGTTCACAGAGCCACTGTATCCAGGCTTCTGGCTCGGAGAGAAATGCTGCATCAGGATCTGTGATTTGAGACACGACACACACTGAACAGCTTGTAAAATAGTTTGGTGTCTGTTTTTTTTTGTGTTTAGTACCACGTGGGGGCTACACAGTATGAAGTACATCATGTTTGGACACAGATTTTATTGGTTATATATATTTTTTTGTGCCTGATTGAACCTGTTTTAGATCATTTCTATTCGTACAATCTCTTACACAACTTGTTCTTGCAAATAAATGAATCAATATATGAATTTATCATCTCACAGCATTTCTTTGCACTGAGTAGACACTTATTTTTTTATTTTAAAACCTGATATTTACATGTTTGAACCACAGTAAAACTGTTTTGATGACCACATTTCCAAAAGAATCCACAAACCCAACAGCAGCTTTGTCTACTCTTTATTATTAGTATTTCTGGGGATGTTCACATTTTTACAGTATTATACAATCATCATATGACTGAGAGAAAGACAGAAGCTGTAATGGGACATTTCTAAATATGTCTCCTGTACAGACAGTGCTCGAAACGTGTACTCAGTAAGGCCCGGCACCCACAGGTAATAAGAAGGAGACACACACACACACACACACACGCACTCCAGCACTTGTAAGGAAGAGTCGTACTGTCCCTACATTACAAAGGGTGGTTCCCAGTCACTGTTCTTATCTGACACTGAGGTGTGTAGTTTTTCACTCAGCCACAGTTTAAATAACATTATATTGCTGTTACACCTTGAATTTACTGCTATGAAGACGACAAAATTAAAGGTTTTTCTTGCAGTCTTAGTGAAAAAAGTGCTTAATCACATCATTCGTTATTACTTTGTTACATTTAATGCTAAAACTGTTACTTTGTAAGACATATATATACTTCACATGAATAAAATCTATCTTTATAATAATAATTTCAATACACTACGTTATTTACAGAGAGAAATCTACACTCTCAGCATGAAATACCAGGCTCACAGAAACTTAAACAACACAGGAAACAAAACTTCAGGTTTAGAGCCACACTAGGTTTAAGGAGTACACAGAAAAACAGTAAACAAAAAACTAAGTTTCTCAATGGATGAAAAACTGAGACGTCACTATTGTTGGACTGAACAGTGGGAGCGAAGAAATGTAAAATTTGACCTGATGGTGGCGCCGTGTGAAAGGTCGTAGTGTCAACAAAGCCCCTCACCTCTTTACATTATCCTCATCACTGTACCTACTGTGCGCGCAGCGTGTTCTGTTTCACATTTCAAAGCTCCATGAGTTAACATCGAGAACAAAGAAGGGAAGACGACTGGAGCTCCTGTTGAATAAATTTGACTGAGCTGTGCACAAGGACACAGTGTCTGTGTATGCAAAAACACTGCAGGGTACTTCAATTTACAAGTAAAATAATATGGGCCTACGCATCTGCTTCCTGTTCAGTCTGAACACATACTTTAAGATTTGTAAAGAGAGATTTTAAACTCCTAGTGTGGCTGAAAACAAGTAGACCAGTAAACTCAAAGTGGAGACAGGTGTGTCAGCATCAGCCAACACGAGGTGCAGACACACAGCTCCCACAGACACAACACAGAACCAGCTGCTGCACATACAACACCACCTGCTGGCAGCGCTTTTCACGTCCCACCATTAAAAAGAAATGACACAAACTACAAAATAGACCATACGAGTCTTTAAATATACAGTTTCAATAAACACCACACAAGCTGAAAATATACAGTTTATATATACTGGTCACTTTTAAAAGATAAATCTTTGTTGTTCACTGCACTGCAGATATACACACTGTAAATAGAAATATAGTCCATTTATACCCTAACACCATGGCTTCGACTGTAGTGATAAAAAAATAAATAAAGGTATCCTCTTCCATGTAACAGGAACATACATGTGCTCAGTCTGAACTATTCACTGTTGCCGTGAACAGAAATGACACAGAAAGACGTTTTTGTTTCCACTGGTTCAGCCTCAGTTTAACCAGGAAGCAAAAACCTTCAACTCAAATCAACTCGACTGTGCCAGAGTCCATTTCTGCTTCGTGACGGTGATTATCTGACAAATATACAGAACGTGTGCATGTATTTTATTTATATGTGCATGTGAGGATCAAGTTCATCGATGAGTTTAATATTCCGTTATATATTCTTATGTCATTATTTTTTTTAGTTTCATATTTATTATGTTTTTGGTCCGTACTCAGAATATTTTGTGCTTCAACATAAAAAAAGAGATATTGCTTTCTCATTGTTTGCCACATATTTGTGTGTAGCAATTATTTGAATTCTTTATGTGCATAAAAAAAAGGTCAGTAATTGGGGTTAGTTCTGTAATTGTGCACAATAATTGTGTAAAATCTCCTTTGTGCTTTTGTAGCGTTGTTATTTTTCTAGGATGGGAGTCAGGAATGCAACATTTAGTTCCAGTTTGCTTTACATTAGTTAAAGCTGTGCGTCCTGGCATCGAAGGATTGCGTTTCAGTTGAGTTCACTCTCTGTGCACTGTAACTCATCAAATCTATCATTCTGTCATACAAATGTACACATTTCAAGTGTTGTGTTATCTACTCTTTGGTGGAGACACTGAAATGGGTGATTTACTATAGCACGGGTTCTACAGCGTGTGTGATGGACAGTGAGACGGCGGCTGTGACGTCCTCCAGGTAACAAAAACTACATTATTCTATGATATAATACTACACTGTACATCGCTGTTTACAGAATGAACAGGAACAATACTGGTCACACACGAGACTGAGCAGGAGTTTGAATTCAGGTCTGAACTAAACATAAACGAGTGTCTACGGAGCAGCCTTACGCATTCACACCACAGAGAGTCCTGTGAACACAAACTACACGACGAGAAGGGCTGTGCAGCTCGGAGCAGCAGAACAGAGCTGCATGTCTCAGTGTTGACGTGAAACCACTTCATAATGTGTAATATCAATAACTGACGTTGTACGGCTTTGACACAGTATTGCTGTGGACGGCAACAACACAAACAGTGTTAAAACAGGCATTGAAACCTGATATTATGAAGCTCACATTCATTTCTTATTGCTCTCTGTGGCACGGCACTGAGAGAAAACCTGTTTACGCAGCACAACCACATTCCTTCTTTCAGGTGCCCTGCTGCACTGGGCGGGCAGGGATGTGGAGGACTCTGTGTGCTGAGGATCTTTGTACTAAGGCAAAGAAAAGTAAGTCGCAGAACGTTGTTTTAACCCTGTGATTTTAAATACAGAACACATATGGATGTTCTGCATCAATCTCACCCTGATTTCAGTGTTTGATTAACTGGTAAAAGTGATTTTTTTGTTCTCCTGATTGTCTCCATACTGAATACTGGAACGCAAACACACTGGACACGTTCGCAGGTGGTTCCTGGGTCTTGTTCTGGGAAGGCTGTGCTCAGAGATATTTAGTGGCTACATACAGGTTTGTGGTGACTGTGGTGCTGTTGTGGAGATTCTTGGTGCTGCAGTGACCCCCTGTGGTCACTTCATAGCTGAAAAGTAAACTGTGCTGCAGGACGGGTGGCGGGGGTGTGTGTGAGGTCAACAGCAGTCAAGAGTCAGACTCCGGTGTGATCGGTGAGGTCGGTGTAGTTGGGGTAGTGGGGCTGATGGCAGCATTTTGGTAGCTTGTACCATAGCAGCTGTTTGGAGACAGGGAGTTGGGGTCCAGGGGTTTTTTCCCTCCAGGAGTGAGGTAAGCCCTGCGTGCCGGCACCGAGGGTGCCTCACCGGGCTTGGCGCCGAGGATGAACCTGGCCTCATCCTGCTCCTCCAGATTGGATATGTCCTTCATCATGGTTTTACGGTAGGAGACGGACAGCTTGTTGGAGCCGTCCGACATCAGGTTGAAATGACGGGCGATGAAGACGATAGGGAGAGGAAGCACGGCCACTATGATGAGAGCGAAGCACATGGCCAGTGCCCAGGGAGGGTAGCTCTGAAAGCGCTCCTGAGCCTGCAGACACACGGTGAGGATGAAGGGCACGGAAAGAAACAGCAATAAATGAATAAATAAACATGAATAAATAAAAAATACAAATTAAACTTTTCTAACATATATTTGCATGAGAAATTCAAATGCAATGTGTTTACTGTCATATAAATATTTGAATAACTGGCTTTATATATCTCTATATATATATATATATATATATATATATTAGTCCAATCTGTATATATTTTAAATTTCGCCCTAAAACAACAGTCAGGAATCCACATTTTAATACTAGAAAATAGTTTTAATCTTTGAAGCAGGGGTAGTACTTCGTCTACCACTGCTGCTGGCAACACACACACACACACACACACACACACACACACACAGACACACACACTGACTGACCAGTTCCTGAACCCAGGCGTTGTATCCTGGTGGGCTGATGGCCATCTCTATGACAGACGCTGAGATGAGAACGATGAGACAGATGGGGGAGACGTACTTCCACAGGTAGAAATAGATTATACACGGTCGGAAACCCAACATGTCCTCCAGGTCTCGCATAAAGCTGACAGAGAAGCCACAGAATTAAAGGTACAATAGATTTTAAAATGTACAAATTAGTGCAAAGGGGAATAGTGAATTACACAGACACATATCCAAAGACAGGCACAGAGAACAACAGGTAGGTTTACCTTTTAGTGCCATAAATCCAAGCGACAGACACATTTTCCAGGATGACAACTAAAGTAAGAGGGAGACCGGCGGAATAATCATCGAACATGGTGACAAAGTAGTTCCCTGAGCGCTGAACGAACAACAGGCCACACAGGAAGGCCACAACGCAGCAACAGACTGAAACAAACACAGAGAAAATGGACAGTGAAATGGTTTTTATACCACTGAGCTGTTTTGCTTCCTGTTACTGCTTTGCACTCAGTCCACTCTGAGCAGTAATACAAGCTCTGCTCTAAATGTGCTTAAATACTTTATAAGTGCTGAGTAAGGCGTTTTCAACCATTAAAAGCATACAGTGACCAGAGCCAGGGAGTCAGTGGAGGACGTTTACCCGTCAAAATCTCCTTCTGGACCTTGTAGGCGTCGAGGATGGGTGTAGTTATGCCGGTCATGGTGCCGATCATGCTGCCCAGCCCGAGGTTGATGAGCATGAAGAAGAACATGACTGACCAGAATGGAGATGCTGGAAAATGGGTCATGGCTTCTGTGAACGCGATAAAGGCCAGACCGGTGCCCTGGACGGCCTGCAGAAGGACAGTCAGAGAAGTGGAGTCAGGTGTAAAATGACTCAAACACAGGACATGTGATGATATGTCGCTAGAAAACTCACCTTGTTGAGCTCGTCCTCCAGGACACAGGGATCCAGACCCAGCTGGGCAAAGCTGCCCTCCTTGACTGCCTTGATGACCCCGTACATCTCAGCATAGTCTGATGTGGTGAGATGGGAGAAGTTCACATGTGGAGGAATGAGATCGTGACTCAGGACATTTGAGTTCAGGTATCCCAGGATCTTCTCAGCATTTCTGCAAAGATAAAAGCCAAAAGTAAAAAGTCATTGTCCGCTCACTGTGATAATACTGACGGATAAAAAGGTTTTGCAGGTGCTGAACTTACTCTACGACACATTTTTCATTCATGATGTTGGCCTTGAAGCCCAGCACGGCGAACACCACCAACGTGGCCAAAATGGAGGTGAAGAAGTTGATGAAAGAGACGAGCACAGCGTCAAAGTGACAGTTGTTGTCTATCTTATTATAACTGGAGAAAGCGATGACTCCTCCAAAACCCAAACCCAGGGCAAAGAAGACCTGGGTGGCTGCCTCCCTCCACACCTGAGGCTCCAGCATCTTCTCGAGCTGAGAGACACGAGGAGACACGTATGTTTATGAGACGTCTGTTGAGATTGATTCTAGATTAAAAGGATCCAGGTTAAAAAGAGAGCGCTCTTGTTTCAGTCTCACCTTAGGAGTGAACATGTGAGCAATACCATCCACAGATCCCTTCAGCATTAAACCCCGGACCAGGAAACAGAACAGCACCACGTAAGGGAACAGAGAACTGAAGTACATCACCTGTGAGTCAGGGGGAGGAAAAGGAAACCAGTGATCTCCTTGATATTTTTCTCTAATTATAATTTCCATTAGTGTCTTACTACCTTCCCAGAGGAGGCGATTCCTTTAATGACGGCGAGGCAGACGATGATCCACGCCACCAGCAGAGACAGGGTCATTTTGACGTTGAGGCCCCCGCTCTCTGCAATGGTGCTGGTCGTGTTCAAAGTCTGACGGTACCAGAAGTAGGTTGTGGCCGAGCTTTTCTCACACTCCGGCTCCACAACTGTGGGAGATGGCGTTTTAGTTCAGGTGATAATTGGAAGGAAAGCAAACAACATGCTGTGAAAATGCAGCAATGAGATTTCAGTGTCACAGGGGAAGAAATATAGACTGTTTGATCAAGGTCAGTGTCTCAGTTCTTGGCTCATTTACGCCTCTACGATTGTGATCTGTTTACTTGATATGCAAAGCATGAACCCCCAGTTGACTTGCACACAGTATTTTTTTGTCTTGTTACCTCGGGGAAATCATATATACTGTGAGTTCAAAGTCAGCAGGGTGATTGTGATGCAGGTAAAGCTCTTCATATAATATGTGTATCTAATCTGGCAAATTCAATATGTCCTCCGCTAAATTCATTGTTTATTAATTACTGTCTGGTTCCATCATCATGCTTTGTCTGATCTTCAGCATTTCCATTCCTCCGGTGACGTGCTTTCTATTCTCCTTTCAGCTGCTGCTGTCCTTCAGCATTAGTGTCCTTCAGTACGAGAGTCTGAATCTCTTCTCCTCGTCTTTCTGCCATCAGCACGCCCAGCCAAGCTGAGTCATACACATGCTGAGCGGCTTCTTGGTTACCCTGGGGTTATGTTCTTATCACTACTAATCGAATGAAGTCCAGAGGGGTTTTAATCTGGATTATGTCTGTGAAGTCGTGACAGAAAGTTGTAAGCGTGATGAATGCAATTTGTCTGATATGTTTAGGTGTGTGGAAGTGTGTGGATCTATCTCTCTGTTGCTCTACTGAACATGTATTTGTTTTAGGGCTGTAAGTTTTAGCAGCAGGGCTGTACTGATGGCAGTATTGGTACTTTGATGATTACTTTTAATACTATAGTCCCCTATGCTATTGAAAAACCATTGATTAGTATTCAATGCCACTCACTAGCAAGCGTGCCGTTCTTTCTGATCGGGCAGTCGCTCCATGGCAGAGGATACTGGAAGGACTGGAAGAAGTAGAAGATGCTCCAACCAATGATCACGTTATAGTAGAGACCCACAAAGCCACACACCTGGATAGATAGATAGATAGAGCTGGTGTTAATCTGGTGTGTGATCTAAACCACCGTCATACATTAACCAAATGTACACATATGTCAAGTTCTTTTCACTGCAGAATAAGATCTGCACACTAATGCACATGCAAATGAGGCCGAACTCTTTGTGCACGTCCCATGTTGCTGTCAGTCTCGTAAGCCGTCGTCTTGCCAGCCAGGACATTCACAAGCTAAATACGGTTGAGGAAAGCATGAATAATTAAAGCGCTCTCTTTTCAACACTGATCTTCTGGAAGATATTTATAGCTACTTCTGTGCCAGCTGTGGATCTCAGAAGAAACGCTCCCTCTCAACCCTCAAACGCGTCCATATGAGAGGCTGAGGCAGTGTGAAGGTTGTTGTGGTGACTCGAGATGTAATTTCATTTTTCGCTGCTGTATGTCAATTTCAAACGAGGGATTATTTTGTAGATAGGTAGGTGGAGAGAGAGATATACAAAGTGTTTGCTTATGCAGAACAGAAGGCACAGTCATAAATCACACGGACAGAGCATTGGCTGGATTTTAGTTTTATCCTGCTGCACATTCAGCACATGTGCTTCTGTTTAACTGCAGGGGCTGACAGCTGTTCCAACTACCCTGACTATTATCAGAGGACCCACACCTTTCTCTTTTCACCATTAAAGCCTTCAAGAGCATCAGTGCACCATGCGTTACACTCACAGTTACAGAGAAGATAGGTTCTAAAATGTTTGCCTTACCATCAGACTGGACATCCCTATCCCACCCAGACGGGGGCAGACGTAGTTCCACACCCCAATGCTCCCACGTCGAATCTTCTGACCCACCGCCAGCTCCAAAAAGAAGAGCGGGATGCCAATGATGAGGAGGAGGATGAAGTATGGAACCAGATAGGCACCTGGACAACAGGCAGACATATAGTTAGGTTATAGTATAGTAAAGCTTTTACAGCTCATTAAATGAGGTGTTTAATGGTTCTAAAATAATAGAAAATGAGGGTGTGCAACTCAGAAACCACAAGAAAAACACACCAGAGGCATCTGTTCTTAAGTGCAATGCATTTCATTGTTCTTATTCCTCTGACAATTGCCGCTGACTCAAAATGTGACATAATGATTGAGTGAGATATATTTACCCTCCCCACCTTGCATGTCTTTGATAATGTAAAGATCACGACTCGTTTCATAAATATTCTTTGAATTTCCCTTGGATTTTGATGGAAGTCTAAATTTGTCCCTTTGCAGCTTAATCCATGAACTCATAATCAGGATGCAGAACATTTTTCATGTGCGTAGGGTGAGTCATCATCCGGGATATAAAGATTTATTGCAGGCGAACACGTACTACTATTAATACAGTATATGAAAAGTGAGAATTATATTTCACAGTGTGTGGACTAATGAGGCAAAGAGAGGAAAAGAGGCAAAAGGCCACATCAAGAAAATGTGAAATAGGGACCATAATGAAGTTTGATGTAGTGAGGAGCTTTGGGCCCCTGCCTGGACACTTAAATCAGCTTCACACAAATGCACTTCATCACAGGGTATTTAAACTGGAGGCTGTGGTAGACTGAGATACCACAGTGGAACCAGCATATTGAAACTGTAGAGGATGTTAAGAGAGAAAAGACAAAGGCAAAAAGATGAGAAAGCAAGATAAAGGAAATGAGAGAGGAGCCCACACAGCAGTAAGTCAAAACAACACAGACCTTTAATGTGTCTGTAATTGGCTTCCAGACAGCAAATTACACAGTGATAAATAGCCACTCGCCCGGTCACACACAGCCTACTGTCAGTAAATCCTGCCTGAGGGCAACAAGTCCTACATATCTACAGGAGATCAGACACAAGCAGTAAACCTGGAAATACATAGACCAGTGGGAGCAGCATCACATCTGTCAATCCACAGTGACGTGGTGTTATTCACCTACAGCCAGGCCAAGTTTACACCGTGTACATCAATGTGTAATGAAATAAAAGCTCATCACTATACAGTTACATACTTCTCTTATCAAGCTCTGTTCTGTTTAGCAGAGTATCAGCTGAGCCCGGCCCGGCCTGCCCTGCCGGCAGTAGTAATCAATAGTGCAGCTATGTTTAGACTCGCCTGCTTTCTGCATATTACAGCTGCTCTCTTGATGATTCTGCACTGAATGGAGATGGGACATAACACATTTTGCAGATTTGTAATGAGAATTTGTTTAGAAAAAATCATTTTGATAACATGGGGGATTTTCATACATGTGCTCCTGCACCAAAGAACTTTAATGGTGGAAAAACTGTTAGATGGTGCTGCTCAGCTGGGTGTTGGTTAGTTTGTTATTTGGACGTTGGCTCTGACTTGGTTTTACTTCTAGTTCCTGACTTCTAACAGAGAGTTTGAATTGAGTAACGTTGTTTGAGAAAGTAAAGGTATCACAAACTAAACTCTGCTGAAGTCCAGTAATTGTGAACCTAACTTAAATTAAAGTTACATACGAGCTTTATCTCCCACTCACCTCCTCCATTCTTTTGGCACAGGTAAGGGAAGCGCCACACGTTGCCCAGGCCCACAGAGAAGCCCACCTGGGCCAGGATGTACTGCAGTTTGCTGTTCCACGCAGGGCGTCCATCGTTTTCAGGCACCTCCAACTGTGGGACCTTCTTCCCAGCTGCCCCGCCGACGTTCAGGGAGCTGTTCTTGTAGTCGAGCGGCTCCTCGTGTGCGAGCAGGTCAGCCACCGACTCTGTGACATGCTCATGGCTCTGCTCACGCTGAGTCACCTTGCTGTTCTTAGGCATGAGGGAGGCTGAGGGTCAGGAAGGGGGTGGGGGTGGAGAGCGAAAGAGAGAGCGAGAAAGACGCTGGGAGGAACACAAAGAAGTGTCGCAGCCAGGGGATGGATGTAGCTCTGAGGGAGATGTTGAATAGTGACGGCTGGATTTCAGTTCTCGGCCTCAGTCCTGCATCAGAAAAACAGAAAGGTCAAGTAGAAACTGTTTTCAAGGTTGTCATAAACATGAAAATGTAATAATGCTCTATTATTGAACATAAACCACAAACTACTGTATCTTTAGCCTTTGACAAGGCCCATTTGATACTTAGTAAGGTTCCTTTCTTGTATCGCTGACACAATTATTCCTCCATTTAGTGCTTGGTTAGGTGCGTAATAAGACATGGTTATGTCTCTCCAGAGCCATGAAGGAAGCCAACATAAAGACAGGAGATCATTTGTCAAAACTACATGTTAATCTCAACATTTTTTCTTTAAGCAGACATTTTTACATACTGACAATAAACATTATCAGTCTTTTGTCTCTCATGCAATGTTTTGGGTCCAAAAAATTCCCAATCCGGCAAATTGTTCTATTTAATTTCCCTGTTTTGCAAAGCTTAACTTTAGTGAAGCTTTTTTCCATGTAAATCCCCTAATCCTCTGAAGCCTTGCAGCAACATCCATCCTCACCCCTCTATCAGGGAGTGGTTGGTTCAACCCAAACGTAATGGAGGAAGTGAACACGATGCTCTGGATGAAGAGCATGTCATGTGTTCTCCTGATCCACATCACAAGCCCTCTTGTAGGCTCATTACTTATTGAGTGGTTTTCTTTTTTCGTTATAAAAATCTACCTTGCAGTAAAATCTCAGCAAAGGTGGAGGACAGAGGAAAGAAAAACAAAAGGCAATAAAGTTTCTCACAAAAATGGACTGATCACCAACGTCTAGGTTTAAACTGGAGTTAAATGAAGGGGCTGCACGAGTGTGACGCAATAGCACCGATGGTCACGAGCCTTCATCGTCACAACACATGCTGCTGAAGCTCGGCAGCTGTAAACTCTCCACAAACCCTGCTACGTACAAGGAAGCTGCAAACAGAAAGGTCACGAAGGTCTTTAGGACGTGCTTTTTTTCTGTTCCTGTTTATTTATTTTTCATCCCACAACAGATTTTCCTCCTCTGTGCATGTCAAGATGAGCCTGTAATGCAATAATCCACGAGCGGTCATTCACAAGTCTTCATAATCCTGCGTGCATTAACTGTAAAGCCCCCAGCGCTGCTTTTCTGTCTTGTCATTCAATCCCACACTACAGTACACAAGACACGTAATATCAGTCAGCGGCTGCATCATCCAGCCAACGCTGAGGAATGAAAACACATCAACTCACCCAACCAATAATCCTCCAGGAAAAAAAAAAAACAAAAAAACGACACACAGTTCAGCTGACCCCAGCCAATGCTAAGTCTCACTGTGTGGAGCGATTTTATACCACAGCAACTGCTGTGGATGAAACATGCATCTTCAATTTTAACTTGATCCCAGGTTGATGGTGACTGTATCCCACATAAGCAACACACCAACACGATCACAAGTGCAGCTCCTGACAATAAACTGACCTTTTCACCACAAAATCATAGAAATCCTTGTAAAAAGTTATAGACTACTCCACTGACGTCACATATCACCTGGAATCCTTTGACACACATGTTTATAATATATGTTTCTGTGAGTTATACTTGAATCCACTTTCCAGTAACGCAGAGAAACAAAAGAGCAAACACAGCCTCAGTATCAGCTTCAGCACTTGTTCACTAACTAAACTATTACTGATGCTGGGATCCTGCTGAACGGAGCAGGTGAGGCTGTGAGAGGCTCCTGGATGCTTCCAGCGATCAACACCACGACACAGATCGCTCACTGCGAGCACCGGGCGACACATCTGGTGCTGATGCTGATCGCTCTCTGTGTCGTCTGCTCAGCGTGAGTGGTGCCGGCGCTTCTACGCACACAATCAAGGTCAAAGACGATTATTTACTGAGCTGAACCGAGCTCCTAAAGCTGCTCGCTCGTTATGGAGCTGTGACATGATTGCAGGCAGTTTGTCGATAATTAAAAGAAGCGTTAAAGATGAGAATTGAAACTCTTTCTTAAGTTCTACAGAAACAAAGAGTTTACATCCTTTTTGTTGTAAAATCCACTCGATGCCACCGAGAGATTCAAATGATTTGATACTCACCGTGAGGTTTTGGCGCTGATCAACAAAATCCCAGGTTGATGTGCTGAGAGGAAGCGTCATGAAAACATCGGCCGGGCAGCTGGTGTCTCGGTGTGGTACCTACTGAGCGCGCACAGGACACTGGAGCTGGAGGACGGAGCATCACATGCTGCTCTGCCTACAATTGACATGCAGGGTGGAGAGTCCGAGGCGCACCGTGACGCACAGAGCGCTGCTCATCACCCACCACGACGAATGATCACCTGCCACTCACTTGTTGTTTGACACTTCTGTCTCTCGCAGCATCTCTGCACGGGAAGGAGGAACACTGGGAAGGAAAAGGAGGGCAACACTGTGCGCGGATTTGTCAAGGTTATCCACTCCTACCTGAGGAAGTGACTCTCTGACGCAGCTTTCGTCATTCGTGTTTCAATTGATAAAAAATTTACGCCATTCAGCACTTGTGTGTGAGGAGGGATAAACCGGGGGGTGTTTAGGATAAAAAGCTTTATACTGATACATTACTCATAGTACTTGGATGTTAATTGTCCCCACACACTGCCAGTGTAAAAAATGGGAGACAAGATCTACAGACTTTCTAATGAACAGTAGGTTGGAGACAACATCTCTTTATGATTTTCCAAAAACCCCTGTGTAGCCTTTAGTTTTCAGCACTTTCCACCAAGTAACTGGTCCTTTAAATTGAACTTACCAGTTGTTGTCATTATTGTTCTTAGATTAAAAAACGTTTTTGAATATTTAATACTAGAAATAGTTACTGATAATAGATGAATATGAAGAAGCACAATTATTTTTGATTAGTATGTTTGCAGCATGCTCATCTGTTTCAATTTTATAAGGACTAGTGCCTGAATGACTGAAGTTGGATTTGATAAGTAGATCTGCACTTTTTGAGAGACGGTTTTTATAGAAACACAAACCAAACAGCAGAAAAACACTGATGTATAAAGACCAGTGTTTTACCCACAGCCACTGAATGGCTTTAACAACACAAACACCGTGTCCCTCCGACTGCTGAAGCTTCTCATAAACTTTAGCAGAACCTTTGAAAATACACAGACAATAACAATAAAACAGGTATTAAAGTCAGTAAAAATCTCAAAACAACTCTTTAATTGAATATGCATAACTATTCATGGAGGACTTTTACATCTGAGAACACACACAGACTCGACACTGACAATCTCTCAGTAACACCTTGGTAAACACTGGGGTGGTCCCTCTTCTATTGAGATATTTAGCACGTGACACGACTGCAGCAGACACAGTCACCCAGAGGACAATAAATCATGCACTGTCCACTGGAATATTTTTTTATTACCACCGAAACAGTGGAGGAAGATATTATCAGGAGGCCACTTCTCATCTTGTCCTGATGGATTTATTTTGTGCCTCCCTTGTGTCCGCCTCCTTAGTTATCTTAATCAGATTCTTAACTTGCTTCTTCTTGATGTTTCTCCTCATTTGCATCATTATTAAATACAGTTTGTACTAAATCATCCAGTAAAATATTATCTGTACAGAACATCTGAACCACACTCAACGTGTCACATTGTCTCTGTTTGTGTTTCTGTGTAGGTTGATGATGCCCCGGTTGAACAAAAAGACATCGGATTAGTTCTGATCTATCTTTTCTGTTTCTACTGGTCCTTATTCTGTGACGCTTTTGACGCATCTCCTTCGAGCTCACTACTGGGAGCAGTTGCTACAGCAACCTCAGGATCATATGACAGACTCTGTCTCATCTTTGCACTCTCCTGTCTGCATTTCTCCTTTGATAAATGGCTTCATTGGAAAAACAACAAAATGCATTTTAAACATCTTTGCACCATGACCAAGTTTCTATGACATCCAGTAAGAGACAGAGGGAAGTGATTTTATCCTTATGTAAATCCTCTGTCACTTAGTTAGTTGTCCTATAGTGAGAACTGCCACTGTGATGGTCGTCCTCCCTCAGGTCTATGTAAAGAAACAAATACAAAAACAGCTCCTGAAGTGACCAACTGCTGCAGGACATCTGCTAATGGGACAGCAGTATGTCACTCAGTAATACGCTCACATAATTCTCTGGGTTTTTATTGAGCTTGCATCAGCAGCCTCGCAGGCCGGTGGGACTGTCGGCACAGCAGTGCTGCTGCCCTCTCTGGTTAGCAAATGACCGAGCATCGGTCCCATGGGAGTTTTAGTAGCTGCAGCTTTTGTTCTGCCCAAATTGCCCACGTGTCCTCTTGCTGATACCAGTATTTATTTACATTTTCCAAACCTACTTGTCAACGTCTGTCCCACACTGATAATCTGCAGATTTTGTGATTAGGTAAAGCTCTAGAGATTTGTTTAGCACCTGATCTTTGGACACGCTGGTGCTTTCAGGTTATAACTTCAAAATTCAAAATCTCTCCCTGAAATCTTTTCTTCTTAGATTGTGCTGCATCTCATGGTTTCTTGGTGTCTGACGTCAGCACCCTTCCACAGCACATTTCTGCTCCTCTCTGCTGTTCACCTTCAGTCGTCTCTAACTTCACATTGTCTCCCTGCTCGCTTGCAGCCCTCCGCTTTCTTTTGTGCTTCCCCACTTCCACTCACGTGTGCTCATGCATTCTGCATCTGCACCACCACATCCGCCCAGTACTTTTCCTTCACTCCAGTCTCATTTATATTCCACCCTCCCCATCTCTTTCTCACCCCGCCCTGCTGTTTGCACGCTGTCTGGGTCACTCTCAGCTCCTAAAAAAAGCTTCAGCCTGCACTGGGCTCTGTGGTATCACATATCTGGTCCATTATTCTTAGTACAAACACTTGAACATATTTTCATCTACACTATAAGAATTATTGAAAGCAAGTGAATTAGAACACGGACAGATGTAAATGAATAAGTAAAATTGACTAATGTCTGACGTTTTCAGCCACTTCTCTCTGTGATTAAAGCACAGATCAAGACCAACAGTTCACTGTTGCTGGACATTTTCCCAGAGAAGGTTGTGCTCACGCAAAACTACTTTATAGTTCATATATTTGCAATACTGTGTAAAATGTACAAATGATTTGAAGATAAAAAGGCTTCATGTTTGGCATAACCTCAGTTGTTTCAAACCCACACAACACTCTTGGCTTTTTACTTTGTCTGGAGCTGCATTCTCACAGTGCTGTACCAATTCCTGCTATCCCAGAGTGCATCGGTGTTTGGGACGTGCTAGTGTTGTGCAGGTGTTCAGGCAGTAAAGAAAGTGGGTCACGCACTGATCTGCCAGACACCAACACTCTAATATAGTGTGTATCTTTACACAGGTCCCGTCATTTAATCACCATCAATCCATCAGAGATAACATGGAATATCTGATAGATTAACATACATGTAAATGGCAGTTAAAATTCTGATTAAAGTGACGAGCCATGGCTGGCTTCGAGTTTAAAGATTCATTTTCGTGATGGCAAATTCATCATGAGTGCACGCTGGCCCTGGTTAGACAGGTGAAGGGTTGACTGCTTTCGGTTGGCTGATGACAGAAATGCACATCATCTGTTACCGAGCATCTGTCTCACATGAAAGCCGGAGTGCAGTGGGTCAGGTCGTGTTGTTCACCTTAATGCGACACACAAAAATAGAAACTCATTAAAAGCTGTTTTCCTCACTAATACTTAGCAGATTTCCCCTTTTACAGCTCATTCACAAAAAAACTAAACAAAACTATGCATGCTATTCTGTTTTTGATCGCTATTAACAGATGATATACCTATTAGCATCAACAACAATAACTAAAATCAATACTGGAAGGAAAATGTATGCAGGGACAGACTCCTTCCTCCTTGATTCTGTCTTTACAGACTCATTTAAACCCATTTTAATACTGGGTGGCAGATTGCCTTGGTTGGCCTGCACAGGGACATGTGACAGTCTATAGAGGAACTTCACCAGATGGTCTCTCAAAGAGGGGCCGGTCCAGCTCATGGGGCCGAGGGCAAAGCTCCTGTCCCCATTTTTTGGGCAACATAATCCTTTTAAAATAGCCCTGCAGGACAGCAAACAGCATTTTCTTTAAGTACATATTGTTGGTTCAACAAAGATGATGCAACAAATAACAGGGTCAGACTCAGGAGTGAAACAAAACAGAAATACAGATTAAAAATTACTAAAGGCAAGAAGAAGAAAAAAAACTTTGACAGCACAATAGTGTAAACCAACATCTGGTGACAGGTGTGGGCAGAGAAAATATCTTCATGCCAGCTTTCTTGGCTCTGTAAGAGAACACTATTTGTTTGAAGTCTTCTGCATGTGATCATGTAATGTAGCACAACTTTTTTTCACATTAAAAAAAAAAATGAACAAACTGGACGACCACCTGTGCCCATACACGTGAGCGTGCCCTACATTTTTTGTATATTATAATGATACTGGGTGGACGGTGGCTCAGTGTTGGAGTAATGTGGTTAAGAAAATGTATAATTAGGAGTTAAAGGATTCCCTGACCATTAAAACCAACACAATGTTGTACGTAAAACTAATTTAAAAATCTCTAAATTGCAAAAGTTAGGACCTCATAGAGCCACACAGGATGCTTTACATTTAAAACCATTACTACTCGACCTCAGGTCAGAGAAACGCCGACTGAAGTTTCAAAGTGAACAGATTCACTCTGGCAGCTATGGAGCAGACTGACTCATTCCAGTCAATACTTACGATGCAAAAGCTTTTGTCTGTGTAGGGATCACTGTACCTTCTGTACCTTCCTGTTTCAGTAATAAACTGCTGCCGGAGCGGCTGTTAGGTGGAACCTCACTGCTCCCTTGTGGTAAGAGGAGGTACAAAGTGCCACAAACCATGAGTGGGGCAAATAAGATAAAAATTACTCACTGTCAGATTAGATAGTATGAACATGGCATTTAGAAAATAAAAAAAGACATTATCATGTGATTATTAATACATACATTATCATGATTTATCAAATTGACAATACAAGAAAGACCTTGTAACTAAACATTATAAAAAAAGGTCTCATGTCAGTAAAATTCTCATTTATTGAATTACCTGTATGTGAACTGCTTGATCTATCAGACTTCATCTAAAAAGAGGACTTTAAACCACTGAGCAACAGTCATATCCTTTTTCTTTTTAGCCCAGGTAAGACGCTCCTGACGTTGCCTCTGGTTCAGGAGTGACTTGACAAGAATAATGTGACATAATGTCCATTTTCTGAGATAGTGATTTTTAGGTTTATTAGCTGTAAGCCATAATCATCAAAATTAAAAGAAATAAACAGTTTATCACTCTGTATGTAATGAACCTATATAATATAGGAGTTTCACTTTTTGAATTAAATGAAATCAACTTTTTGCTGATATTCTCATTTGTTGAGATGCACCTGTATGTGAACTGCTGCGCCTCTCCTCCACTGTGTTTTCCCACCCATGTGTTAATCTGTACATTATCAGTGTCCTTATTTCAAGGACAACACGTTCTTCAAGACAGTTTTCCAACTCTACTGCACACAGTAGAAACATATGTCATAACATACTAATTCAGTTAGCTTCTATTTGCGTAAAAATCTATTTATTCAAGAAGAATAGACTAAAAGTAAACTTCCGTGTTTTCTGTGTCATAATCATTTTGGAATCAGTCTCTGCGTGTTGGTTGAACTTTGACCCCTCAGCAGAGCCGCACCCTTGTTCACAGTAGGCGAGCTGAGGGACTTGCACGTGATTGACAACGCGCCCAGCCAATCAGCGTCTCGTACATGCACGGAGGCGGGACTTCCCGTACATAGTGCAAGCAGTCCAACATGGCGGTTCCATCGGTTGCTTGATAGAGCAGTGGAAACCGCGGAGAAGTTCAGGTAGTGTACATTTATTTCAGTGGCTGAGAGCGCGTTTAAGCAGATCGGCGTGTGTACACTGCAGATATCTGCTTTTAGAAATGAAGGGAAAAGAGCGATCGCCAGTGAAAAAACGCTCCCGGGCGCCCGATGATAGCAGAGACCGAGGTGAAAGCCACCCGAGCGGCAAGAGGAGCGGAGCCCTGTCGACGGCCGGGAGCAACGGCTCTGCTCTGAGCGTCGTGTCGACGAGGAGGGGGTTACCCGGCGAGAAAAGGGACCTGAGGGACTCAGACGGACATAATTCAGCCAGTCGGAGTAGCAGCGCATACGAGTACGGAATGGTTCCGGGCAACAAGCCGCACGGTGGCGCTGACTCCTCCGCGGAAACGTCCAGGTCCGGTTCACGCGGCGACTCCCGGCCTCCGTCCAACCCCGAAAGTGAGTACAAGACTCTGAAAATAAGTGAACTGGGCTCCCAGCTCAACGACGAGGAGATAGAGGACGGACTGTTTCACGAGTTTAAGAGGTTTGGGGATGTGAGTGTTAAAATTAGCCGAGAAAACGACGAGAGAGTGGCGTTTGTGAACTTCCGGAGGCCCGACGACGCCCGGGCGGCCAAACACGCCCGCGGCAAACTGGTGCTGTACGACCGGCCTCTGAAAATAGAGACCGTGTACACGAACCGACGCAGAAGCCGGTCCCCTGTGTCCAAAGACAGTTTCCCCCCAGGACACAGGCATCACTCCCAGAGAGCTCTGTCTCCTACCGGGGTGGGGTACAGAGACTACCGGCTACAGCAGCTGGCTCTGGGCCGTCTGCCCCCTCCTCCACCTCACATCAGAGATCTGGAAAGAGACAGAGACTTTTCTGTGTATGATGCCAGAAACAGACAAGCGTTCATCCCTGAATGTACTGTTTTCCGTGACGAGGAGCTGATGAGTCCGGAGGATGACCAGAGGGCCAACAGGACTCTGTTTCTGGGCAATCTGGATGTCAGCGTGACAGAGAATGACCTGAGGAGAGCGTTTGACAGGTTTGGGGTCATAACGGAGGTGGACATAAAGCGGGCGGTGAGAGGCCAGAGCAACACCTATGGATTCATCAAGTTTGAGAACCTTGACATGGCTCACCGTGCAAAAGCGGCCATGTCAGGGAAAGTGGTGGGTCACAACCCGATTAAAATTGGCTATGGTAAACCTACACCTACGACCAGGCTGTGGGTGGGGGGCCTTGGACCCTGGGTTCCACTTGCTGCTTTGGCTAAGGAGTTTGATCGCTTTGGTACCATCCGGACTATAGACTACAGGAAAGGTGAGGCGTGGGCTTACATCCAGTATGAAAGTCTGGATGCTGCTCAGGCTGCGTGTACTCACATGAGAGGCTTCCCGCTCGGTGGCCCAGACAGGAGACTCAGAGTGGACTTTGCAGACACCGAGCACCGGTACCAGCAGCAGCAGCAGCAGCAGCAGCAATTCATGCATCTCCCTCTCCCTCTACCGCACTATGACTTAGTCTCTGAGCCCTTTTCACATCGTCTTACTGACCCAGGGAGAGTGAGAGAGCGGTCCCCTCCGCTTCCTGCACGCTTCAGAGACCGGGATCTCTACTCTGCTGCTGAATGGTCTGGTCTTGGCGTCCACGACAGGATGCGAGGAGCTGGCTTTGAGCCCATAGATCGTCTGGAGAGGCGTTCACATGACACCTGGTCAATAGAACGTGAGCAGGAGTTGGAAAGCAGAGATCTAAGCCGCAAAAGGAGACCTTTAGATGATGGCTGGCGGCCGGACCGTTCACCTGACAGTAATGACTTTGGTCTGCGCCGCCATGGCAGCTCACTAGAGCGCAGCCCTGGAGGTAGCAGCCGAGACGGGGGGCGCTACAGTGACCCTGAACGCCTGCCTCGCTCTGGCAAACCTTCTCCTGTCAGAGAGCGGCAGAACACCCAGGACACTGGGGACAAGAGGAGAAGAACACTCAGCCCAATCAAACCAGGCCCCTGCTCAGATAAAGACCGCAAACGAAAAGCCAGTGACTCATCTAAGAGTCCAGCGAGGAAGGAGGATCGCTCTGAAGATCCTTCCTCCTCTGCTTCAAACTCCTCTTCTTCAAAGTCTAACCAGCAGTCTAAAGCTGGGGGGCAGAGACTGAGTCAGTTCTGGCACGGTGTCCTCCTGCTGAAGAATAGTAGCTTTCCCACATCTCTGCACCTGCTGGAGGGGGACATAGGGGTGGCTACAAGTCTTCTGGTGGACGGCCCCACAGGAGGTCAAGTGTCCCAGCTGAAGATCAGCCAGCGTCTGCGCCTGGACCAGCCGAAGCTGGATGAAGTCTCTCGTCGCATCAAGTCCGCTGGCTCCAGCGGATACTCCATCTTCCTGGCCATGCCCGGGAAATCTGACGACGGAGGGGTCCAGGATGCCAGCAGCTCCACTGAAAGACCACTGAAGAACCTGGTGTCCTACTTGAAGCAGAAGGAGGCGGCTGGCATCATCAGCCTCCCTGTGGGGGGCAGTCGTGACAAGGACAGCGGAGGAGTCCTTCATGCTTTCCCCCCGTGCGAGTTCTCGCAGCAGTTCTTGGATGCCTCTGCCAAAGCCTTTGCCAAATCAGAGGACGACTACATGGTGATGGTCATTATCAGAGGAGCATCCTGAAAAAAAAGGGCAAATTATTAATGTCGCTTTTCATGAACCGTTAAACTGTGAGTTGTAAAGTCAGAGAGAAGTTATGGTAACAAAGCAGAGCTTTGATTTTAAGTTCCCTAATGTGCACAGTAGCCTGTCTCCCACCTTTAGAGAAGTGAAAGTAACTGAATTAAATACATGGATTTGATTGATAATGCAGGTGACATGCTGATTTCTGCTATTTAGTTGTCTGAGAAATGTACATTACTTGATGGTCCTCTGCTGAAAGAGCAAGCTAAAACTCTGTGAGTCAATACTATATGTTGCCTTATCTGATTTGAAAAGAAACACAGTTCTTTTTATATCCTTTCAATCATTGACTGACTATAAAAAAACTATTTAAGAGTATTTAGCCTTCATGTTATGTGTACTCAGCATAGATGTAATCAGTCACTCTCAACATGTTTGTAGTACTGTAACTATGTTTCTACAGCTGGGCTACAACATAATGAAATCAAACTAATGTACATAGAAATTTTCTCTTGATCAAGACAATATATCTATTTGCTCCACATTGCTCATTAATAGGCATATTCCAGATGTTCATCTGTATTACTTTCTGCTTACCAAGTACAAATCTTATGTTCTGAGTACTTCCTAATTCAAAGTTTCGCTATGAGAGGTTTGCTGTTTCTGTCAGGTTTTTTTTTTTTTTTTTGATCCTTTTTAAAGCTTCAGAAACTTGCAGACAATTATTTGTACCAACAGAGTCCTGTTATCTGGCCTCCACAGGCTCATTAGATTTTAATACATTAATCAACAACAGACCACTGAGGGTTATAGCTAAATAAATTACAGTATGTCAGTTCTTCTTTCTGAGCCACGTCTGGAGGTTTTCTGACAGTACAAGTTGAAATGAGGGAAGTTGTTGCTCTTCTGCTTTTTACAGTTTTCACTATGCAACCATGTAGGGGCTGGACACAAGCAGCAAGCGCCTGCACATTAAAATGCAGCTCAGTAAAACTGGATCATAATGCACACTTATCTTACTTAAGAATATGTTGGAAAGCTCGTTGTGTTTTGTTGAAATAATTCTTAATTTTTTAGCTTGATGTTTATTTCTCCCCTCATGGTTTCAGTGTGTTACCCTGGACTGCATTAAAATATATAAGGTTTATACTTGAATTAAGACTCTTATGTCTTCAAATCGATGTTTGATCCGAACAACAATCTTGAAACCTAAACTTTTTAATAAAATTTAAGTGGAGAAACATTAAATATTTGCATTAGAGGGAAAAAAAAGCTTTACTTGAAATTGACTAATAATTAATCTGTTTAAAAATAGATGCAGAATAAGAAAGAAACCTACAAATAATTATATTTTTACCTTTATAGTGGAATTAACTCTCTTTAGTCTCAACAGAACTGAATGTCACGAGCTTTGCAAAGCAAATTATAGGTCCTCCTAATTTGAATGAGATTAAATTATGCAGGGTTGCTTCTTCTTGTGTCCTTCTCTTTTATTTTGCTTTACCGTCTGGTTAAACACTTATTGGTTTATTATTCCCTTCATGTTTGTTCCCTTGTGTTATAATGCTTTACATACAAATTCTACCCAAGCATGTGCTGTAAAAAAAAAAAAAAAAAAAAGATGATGTAACCTTTAAATTAAGAGCTATATGTATACCATTGACATCTGTTCATTACTGATCAGGAGCGTATAAGCAGAAAATACCACGGACTTGTGTGACAGAAACCTCTGAACGCATCGCAGGACAGGAGGCTGTTCTGCTGTGGCCTTACGCCTTCCTCTGAAAGGACTGTTGAATGATTGATATTCATGCTTTGATTTGAGTACTGTGTTTCAAATGGGAAAAGAAATGTTTTGTGCTGTATACTCAGGATAACTGGAGAGAGAAATGGAGAACATCAGTGCTCATGGGCCTAAGAAGTATACCTAACTGTCAGGAAAAAAAAAACACACAAAGTGCAGCATGCACTTGATAGTTTTTGTCTCAATAAATTTGCTCTTTCGTGGGAAACACAAGTGCCTCGGAAGACAGCTTTTGTGACCCTTTCTGTTCTTGGAATTGTCTATCAAACTCTAAAGGCTTTATCCCTTTGACAGCGGGAGCCTTTCCCAGCAGAAACCAGAGGATGTGTGAGAACCGAGTGAAGACAGCTTCTCAGTTCTGTGTTTTCATGTTGTTGATCATCATTTGTTCAGTGACCACTTTGTGAAGAGCTTTTCATGTGACCTTCGTTCAAATTGAAATTAGGCCAAACTAAAATACTTTCTTCTAGTGTGTTTGCGAAGGCAAATCTAGAGTCACCACTGTGTCTCTTCTGATATACGGCTTATTCCTCGGTCACCTCTGGCCTGTGTATCCGGAGGTGTGGCTGAGATTCATCAGAGTGCTCATCTGTCTGGTTTGTCACTCACGAAGTTCTGCAAATTATCTCAGAGGTCGTCTCCACCAGACTGCCTCTCAGCCGGAGCCCAGCGGCATCTGAAGGTCGTCACTCTCATCCGGCTCCAGGAGCACACACACAGAGTATTGGTTCAGCATCAGCACCGGCTTGTGATGGAGTGGTGGTCATTTGTATAGTTGTTTGTTGTTCTCGCGTTGGAGTTTTGAACATCGTCTCTGTGCTAGGTGTCTCAGCCTGTGTGGGAGAAGAGGTTGAGACAGTGAGACAGCGTCTGCTTGATTTGCCATGAATTGGAAAGGAAGCACAACAGGAGAGATTGACAGAATCCTGAACAGGGAATCCTAATCTTTAGTTGATATGTTGATCTGAATTTACATACTTGTGACGAACAACATATGAAAGAGAGTATCCTGCTGTCACTGAGTCAAAATCTGCTGCAGGACGTGTCTCATCGAGACTGTACTGCTCCTCACAACTGCTTCGACTTCAGAGTGGACCTGAGGAGCCCCAGGCGTCCTGCAGAGCCACTGCTGGAATTCAAGGTTTCCTGTAGCTGTGAGACGCAATAGGTTTGAGCCTCAACCTGCTCCTGTCCCGCAGGTAAAGTATTGAGGTGGCCTGATTATAGGTACGTATTTAAATGTTGAAAGACCATTAAAAAACATCAAAGATGGTAACAAAAAAAAAAACTTCAGATTCAGTAGCTCCACAGTACATATAAAACTGGTGACTAGATGCAGTTTTTACTAAGACCAGGTCAGTGTCTATGGTCCTCTTGATATGTCATGGTTTTATAACTTTTATCCTTTAAAAAAATTACAAAAAAGTGTTGGCGCCAAGTGCACTAGTAGTTCATGCAGCAACTGTTATAAGTCTCATCAAGCAGGGATGGGAGTCACTGTAAAAACTAATAGAGTAAAAGTATTTTTACTAGAAGTTCCTAATAATTCTGCCAAAATGTCTAAAGATTCAAAAGCAAAAATCCTTGTGCAGAGTACATCATGTTTTTAAAATAATGGTAAAGTGAGGTAGAAGTACTTTTCTAAACTGCAGTACTTAATTAGCTTAGTTTCAGAGAATATATGGAGTTGTTATTGTCTGCTCTCTGACGCATAGGTTGCAAACATTTCAACACTTCAATGAAAGTATGAAAAACAGTGACATCAGATGTCCGAAGCTTTTTACTAATGCAAATGTTAAAACATTTGCATTAGTAAACGTAATCAATGTAAATTAAAGCTGTATTACTCAAATCCGTGACATTGGGAAACATCAGACTGAGGGCACCATCACTTTGTTTAATCTATGCTTACTGGCCACTTACAACTGTACAATCTAATTTAATTCAATACAGCAGCTCTGCCATGAATTCTACTTTTCCACATTTATAGTTTCTCATGTTTTTATTAGAACTTTCAGAAAGGTGATGATTGTACTACATGGTTATTTAGGTCTCAGTGAACGAGAGAGAATTATATTAAGAGATATTTATAATTTATGTTTATATGGTGGCCAAAACAGAAGTCCAGTACGACTACACCAATATAAAATCAATAATAAAACTGGGAAATTATAACCTTATAAACGTAGAACTCGCAGCAGTGCTGCCGTATTCGATTGTACCGGTACCAGTGATATATGTAGCTTTATTTAAATGGATGGTTCGAGATATTTCCATTGGGACGGGGGATGATACATATCTGCTGATGTGGGTTAAGGAAGTTTAGGTTATAATCATCGGTGGGAGCACATAATGTGAACAGCCCCGGCCATCGGTGTGTGATGTGCTGACTTTGAAACACTAGATTTAGGATCCTTCACACAGCTGTTCGTACTGCTGCAGACAGAGCCAGCGTCACTGTTCCTAGCTCAGCAGCACCTGCAGTGCAGCAACATCTGCTGTATTTACCGGGTATTAGTGTGATGAGGCAACATTCATTACACTTGTTTAATTGGTCTCTTGATGCTGTAGAAGTCTCAGAAAATTCATTCAGGGATTTGATGTAGACACACGTCCGAAGTGTTGGGATCACCCTAATATAATCATTACTGCTCAATATACTATGCTGTTAGAACCTTTTTATGATTTGTACATGAAACATTATCTCAACATTTTTTGAAAGTGGTCATAACGTAAATGTTCAGTGTTTTAGGTCATCCTGTCAGCGCGGAGGCAAGAAAGAAAGACAGCTCCTCTCTGTCCTCTTTGAAAACGTGACTCAGTGAGCACAAGCTGTAGAGCAGGTTGAAAAGATGTTGCACAAGTCAAGGACTTCATCAGACAGGGAAACTATGTCCTGGTAAGTAAAATTTAAATAAGTTTTACACTATGCATACATGATGCTTTATACTGATATTGTTCATTGAATTTTGCTTCAATAAATGTTGCTATTTTTGAAATACCCACTGATGCTGTCTTGTATTTATTTATAAATAAAGTTTGTAGATTCTCTTTCCTCCAGAGGGCAGAGTTGAATGGAGTGAAATAAAACTTACCATATAGTATCAGTGTTTCCTTAAAGTGATAAGCTTATCCAGTTGATCTGTAGTTGACAGCTGAGAAATTAATTACAAGTCATTAAACACTAATGTCAATAACGCAAATAATTTGCTCTGTATCTTTCAAAGGCCCCAAAAACACTTCATCTAAGAAAACCCTGTGTGAAAAGGGCTTTGAAACATGGTCGGAGAGCATTACTGTGATTTTAGACCAACATTTGTTTTCTCACACTTTGTTCATCATTCAGAAAAAACTGAATTGAATTTTGTCAAATCAAGTTGGCAGCTCACACACTGTCCTATTTTTCGGTTTACATTCAGCTGTAAGTCCACACAGTCAATGAGAAAAGTCAACAGAAAGTCACTGGAAGCACGGACTAGAAAAGGTCGGACGTCACTGGGCGTTCACCACTTTACTGTAACGCACTTGTGAATGTGCTGAAATGTAAATATCGATTTGCTTTAGTGACCATTATCAAATGATACGACGGAAAGTTTGTTTTCATAGATATTGACATATTAACATGCAACACATTTTTATCTATATTTTCAGTTCTCCTTAACAGTATGCACATAAATGTATGAGAGATTAGATGTAGAAACAGTTAAATGACATCAGCCTCATCTGTCATCATTTCATCTTTGGTTTCATTTGGATAAATGAACAGCTGAATAGAAACTGTCAAAATTTCGTAATTCTTATTCATCAATCTGACATATTACTGTTGACTTTATGTAAAATGGGTGGCATTCTGACCTGACCTGACTTTAAATAAAGACGTGAGCAAACATACATTGAATTCTTAACACAGACATAGATTAACATGAGATTAAAGGGCCCTGGGAAAAAAAACAATTGGTTCCTTCTTCTTATCTAATTTCATGTATTCAGAACTCTGCTAAGTAGTTTCTTATCAGTTCAGTTGTGTTACGGTCAAAAGGAGGAGCGGAGACCAGTTTTCAATTCCATATAAAAACACCTCACCTGTCCTGGTCTGAGAGTCACTTTGGATAAAATGAAGTCTGCTTTTCTGTTGCTGGTCTTCTTGGCCGTCTCACAGGGGCTTCTCAGGTAAGACAAAAACATTCATATTTACTAGTGAACTTTTGCAAAGTGTGGTTTTGGTGTTTCTAAGCGTTGATATCCATAAGAATTAATTGTATAAATAAGTAAATAAGTACTAATAGTGCTGTTTATTGTGGTCATACACCACAAATGATTTAGACTATCTTGTGAAATTTGCATTAGAATTTTCTAGAAATTAATGTGATCATCTAGATTTAATTTGCACCCACTAATAGACTTAATTTTATGGTTTATTAGTTGATACCATGGCTTGTTGAGATGATGTTTTGAGGAAGAAATAGCTGTGAGCATGTTTGTGAACTGGTGAACGCAGGTGTGAGGCCTTTCCTTTAGACTCTTGTTTTTGCACAATCAGTGACTATTTTTAAAAGAGGACAGGATGGACAACCTGTGTGTCCCACAGAGACAACACAGGCTGCTGAGCGCTCTAATTTATGTTTCACTTCCTAAAAGAACTCACAAGCTGAAAGTCCTTTTTAGGATAAGTTATGAGGTCTCACACATTCTCTAAATCTGCTGTGAGTATGCTCCCGGACGTTTGTGAGTAAACTGAGTGGAAATGATGAACATGCTGCAGGGATTTCGTGTCACTAATGGATCCAGTTTGTCTGGACAGGATTCCCCTGATGAGAGGAAAGTCAGCCAGGCGGCTGCTGGAGGAGAAAGGCCTGTTTGAAGAGTACAGGAGGCTGTTTCCATACAACCCTGCGGCAAAGTTTCTTCCCAGGATTGAGCAGAGTGTTGTGCCCATGACCTTTGACCCAGATGTAAGTAGTGTGTAACCACCTTTTCCTCCTTTACTTATGAAGATATACATTGACTCACTGAATAACTGCGTTCTGGGAACAGACGACGTACTACGGAGAGATTGGCATCGGGACTCCACCTCAGTTATTTAAAGTTCTCTTTGACACCGGCTCCTCTGACCTGTGGGTTCCCTCTGTAAGTTGCAACAACTCTGCCTGTGGTAAGTAAAATGATAATAGTTCATGGTCACGACAAGCTGATACAGTTACGATCCTGTGAAGTGAATCAGTTCCAAACCTGTAATTCATACCACTGTCCTTTTGTTACTCCTAGTAACAAAGTATGTGTTTGTGTACAAAGCAAAAAGTCAAGTGTCCTCTCTTCCTCCTGTTTGTCTCCTGTGCTGTCTACCTCTCTGTCTTTAGACAGTCATGTAAAGTTCAACAGCTCAGCGTCGTCCACTTTTCAAGCTGGGGCGAAGCCCTTCTACATCTCATACAACAGTGGATTTGCAGCAGGGAGTACAGGATATGACACCATAAAGGTGAGGAACAAACGTGTGTGACAAACCTCCGAAGTACAATAATCAAAGACCATGTTTTATATATATATATATACTTATAAAAACAGTCTGTCCTGCTGTCAGATTAGTGACCTCTATGTGGAGAACCAGCTGTTTGGCCTCACCAACACAGAGGCACTTTTCCTTGGATCGGTCCCCTGGGATGGGATTCTCGGACTGGCTTTCCCGAGCATGTCCCTCGAAGGAGGAACACCTATATTTGACAACATATGGAATCAGGGAAAAATCCCCCAGTACATGTTCTCCATGTACTTGAGCAGGTGACGTCTCATTTGATCCACAAACAGAGAAATAATGCCGTCTGATAAGTGTTTGATGTGTTTGTTGCTTATCTCTATACCTCTAGTTCTGTGGAGGGCAGTATGTTAATTCTGGGAGGAACAGATCCTACATACTACACTGGAAGCATTAGCTGGATCCCCCTCTATCAGGCCACAAATTTTTGGAACATCCAAATGCAAAGGTAGTTTTATATCTTCCCATAAATTCTCATATGAAAACAGCCACTTCACACGCCCTAACTGCTTATAGATGAGCTAACAGATGCCTTTTTATCGATACTTCCTCTGTGCTGCAGTATCACCATTAATGGGAACACAGTTGCATGTTCTGGAAGTTGTGCTGCGATAGTGGACTCTGGTACTTCTCTAATCATTGGCCCGAGCGAAGACATTGACAACATCAATGGCTGGTTGGGAGCCTTCCCAGACCAGAATGGCAACGTGAGTGTCCTCTTATTAGTGAGCAGAAAAATGTTTATGCAACTGTCCGAGGTATAAATCAGTAACATGCTGCATCGCTGTTCAGGCTGACGTGAGCTGCAGTAACATCAATCTCCTGCCAAACATTGTGTTCAACATAAACGGCTACACCTTCTCTCTCACTCCTTCAGTATACATCATAAAGGTTTGTCTTTCAAGCACTAAGTGATATATTGTGCCTACATTAATATTTAATGATTGTGACTGCCTTGTTTATGAGCTGTTTATCTCAACGAGGCCTGGTTAAATAAGACAAACACCTCTCTGTGTGATGCAGAACAGTTCAACAGCAGCCTCCAAAATGACCATGCACTTATCAATTAGTTTGAGCAGAAATGGATCATTATAATCTGTATGGTTGTAGCAGAGTATGATGTAAAATGATCCTATATGTTGTAATATTTATGTAATCTGTGGCGATTAAAGTCATCTGCTGCCTTCATTCACACTGTCTTTGCTTTCTCCTCAGTCTGCGTCTGAGTGCAACACAGGGTTTGCAGCCGGCACCTCTTGGATCCTGGGTGAGGTCTTCATGCGTCAGTTCTACACCGTGTTCGACGTTGGCAACAACATGGTGGGCTTTGCTCAGGCTGTGTGACATGTAAACATGTGACACTGAGATGTTCCTAGGAGAGTTTAAGACTTAGAAAGTAATTTACTTTAATTTTATACTCATCACTCAATGCAAAACCAATCACTCATTGATATTTATGAACAAAAATAATATAATGTCACCTTTCAGACCTTTAAGTGAGGATGTCTTTGCACTAAAGGGAGAATTCAGGAATTTAAAACCCCACAAACTCTTCCCATTTTGTAAAGTTAAACCAAATGTTACCTTCCAGTACAGTGTGTGCCAAGGTTTTGATGGCCACTAGATGGCAGAGGACTCCCTGCACTGCACATTCAATCACTTCATCATTCATGTGGTTCTCCTGGGAGGAGCCTGAGGAGGGGATGAGTCATCTTACTTAGAATTCAGTCTTTAAAACACACAGCCACATGCCAGTCATTCATTGTCAGCCGGCGCTGGCTTACACTCATGCCATCTGTGATGTTCAGTGATCTGAGATTTTCTTTAGGCTGTTGCACTTGTTCTAATTATAATCTTGGATTTAATACCCAAAGGGGATGCGTCACTCAGCTGTTTTCTATTTAAACACATGCAGCAAACAGATCAGCTATTACCAGCTTTTAACCCTCTCATGCCTCCTATGAACACTTTTATTTCCATAAAAAAAAAAAAAAAAAACATGAATTCATTACTGCATATGCACTTTGCATACAGATCTAGTTCCACACACACCTGGCTGGTTTATGCCTGGCTGTGGGTAAACATTGTAACACAAGACACGAGTCGCTGCTGTAACAGGGAGCATGGACATCCCTGCAGACCTCTTCAATCATTCATCCACGAGGAGTCACAAGGCAGTGGCTGATGTTTCACACTGCGGCATATGTCACTATGATGGGCCAGCATCTTCACATCTAAACCTCAGTTTAAATAGTGAGAAATAACAAATAAGTATGTTCTTTATAATGACAAGTAATTATAACTTTACGTTGTGTTGTACAACTTAACAATGACATAACATAAAGAGAGCGTTTTAAATCGAAATCTGAGAAGTCAGAAGGTAATGTGATACAGATCCAAGTGACTGCGCTGCCCTGAACGTTAACAAGCAGACGAAAGTGAAGACAGAGCAGAGAGCTCGCTGTGCTCTGAGAGATCCAGTGGACAACGATCCAAATAAGGGAGAAGAGCCAGCAACCACAAATGTTGCCAGGAAGAATTAAAGTGTCTGGGACAGGTGCAATAAATTTGATTCCCCGGGTTAACAGTTTCCACTCCAGCGATCTGTGTGGTCTCCCAAGTCATCCTCAAACAAACAAGCCAACAAACTTTGTCATTAGTGTAATGCAGAAACTGCAGCCAGCAGAGCTCCAAACTTGGTCACATATGGAGCACTCTCCACTTCAATATATTTGTTGTGTTTCTTGCACAGGGTTCGATTTAAAAGGACCATGTAATATCTGCACTGTGAATATGAATATAGGACCATTGTGCTGTGCAATTTACACTGTATGCAGGAAAATAAAGGCATAAACGAGGCTGACGCCAGCAGCCGGTTAGCTTAGCTTAGCACAAAGCCTGCAAACAGCTGGCCTGGCTCTGTGCAGCAGTAATAAACTCCACTAACCAGCACATCTGAACATCAGTTACCGTGTTGTGACTCCTTATCACACATGTTTAAGAATAATGTTTTTTTTTTTTTTTAAATGTGAACTTTCAGTGTATAACCCCTATTAAAAAACTAAATGTATTTTTGTACAGTGAAATAATAAAAAAGGGGTAAAAAAACATTTTAAATGAGTGTTTATTCAGATTTTTTTTGTCGTGTGCAGACGGAGCCTGTCTAGCTGTCTCCAGTGTTTATGCTAAGCCAAACTGCTGCTTGCTGTAGCTTCAGGAGCAGCATCAAATGATTCCTTTTGCTTTATTTTCAGGTTTTGTAGCCGCCTCTCTGTGCATTTCTCTCACAGGACACAGCTCACAGCGCTCAGTCTTTGTTGCCACACTTTTATAGTTTATGAAACACAGAGACGGTACATTGATAGAGCAGATATAATACAACAAATATAAATAAAATACAGTAATTCCTTACACATAATTGCATGTATTAAAATATGAATTTGTGGTTTTAACATAGAAATACAGAGGGTAACTTCAACATACTAATGAAATCTAACGTACTAACTGAAGACACTGAACATGTAACTCAGTCTTTGGTTATACAACATTACCATATAGTAGATATAAGTATAATTTAATGTGCATAACTACATTCTGATACAATTGGACAATGCTCACAATATTATGACAATTTCAGGGCTTACAGCTCCTTAGAGACTTTTATTAAAGGTGTGGATCCACCTAAATATTTTGCCAAAAAGCACCATGAGGTCCGAGACAAAAACAATCTTTCTGTTCTTTCAAAATAAAGTACTGTACATTGCTGCAGCTGTTATCTCTGTTTGTCCTGCGTGTTTTTTATGGAGTGCCCTGAATGTAATGTCTGTAAGTTAAAGAAGATTCAGTTTTTATCTTCATCTGTATCAAGTGATGTCTCATCATGCATCAGCAAAGCAGCCAGAGTGAATGTAGCTCTGACAGTAACAGTTGTGATACTTCTATATTTATACCGCAGCTGTGTCAGACGGCCTGTGTATTCACTGCGCTTCTATTCCTGATTGTGTTTATGAGATTTCTGGCTGGCTGGCATTTGCTGATTTGCTCTGGGTTGGGCACTAATGCCCAGAAGCTTTCAGTAGATAATACATGCTCTCACTTGTTTCCCCTGGGTGACACTTCCTGGCTGCTGTTACTGTCCAATGTGGCAGGATGAACGGTTCCTTTATGACTGAACCACAATTTTAGCATTATAGTATTTAAAACATGTTTTAACTCATTTCAACGGTTCGACCTGCGTCTAAATTGATTTCAAATCTAATAAAGTATGGCTTCATGAGCAGTTACATGCATCTATTGTTTTATATATATATAAATACATAAAAGGTTGGAAACCACAGTACTACATGAAACAGAGCCTGCAGCAGATCAGTGACTGTGTTCACTTGTGGAATGTTTCTTTTATTTAGATTTAAATTAACTTTAGCTTATTACTATGTTTATTTTGTTGTAACACAATCGGTGCTCTCTCTGCAGACTACTCAAGTAATTATTGATTACTGCTCTTAATATACGGGTGAATTTACTGTCAGTGGAGATTCACTGGTGATGATAATACTGTACTGTACACAAGTGCCCTGAAAGACGTGCCTCTTTAAAAAAAAAAACAGCCATAGACGGTTAGAATAAGCAGAGACGTTGCAATAACAAGACCAGAATCTAACAGTTAAAGTGCTCCACACTGCTGGACTGTATGATCTTAAAAGACGTTTGCAAGTACAATGCGCTAGAATTACTGTCTCAAATAGTAATTTTTGCATGTTAATAGTCAATAATTATGTGTGTACTGATGTAAACGACTAATTACTACTATTTTGCCATTGTGACGACCTGGCCTTATTATGTAGTAAATGATCATTCCTCAGAAAGAGAGTAAAGCACATTACACTAAAAGAGGCTCTAATGCATAAAACCGTATTTATATAGATCTTTTTTTTTTGTATATATATTGTATATATATTTTATATTAAACTTACAGTATTATTGTTATGTACTGGTATTGTATTAGATATATATTTTTTTATTTTCTACTTTTCTATAATTTATCTGTTTACCTTGTTTACTTTCTTAATCAGATAGTGTCTGTTCTTTTTAATCTGACTTATTGTTTAACTGTTGTATTTATGTTGCTGTAACCAGTGAATTTCCCCCTTTGGGGATAATAAAGTCTTGTCTTTATGTTTTATGTTTAAAGGTTTTGGAATGATATATTTCTATGTTGTGGGATTTAGGCTGATTGGAATTCAAAAACACTACAACAAAAGGCCACTCACTGAAAATAACAACACATTAATACTTCTGTATTAAATAATTGAAATTGATAAAATTGCATAAGAGTAATCCTTGCAGTACCATGTTCTGTTAAGGCAAAACCAGACCAAATAGTTAAAATAAAACTAAAATTAAATATTGAATAAACAGCAGTAACAATAAAAAGGGCTCTGCGAGCTCTGCATAAAGTTTCTATTTCAAGTAGCAGCTTCTGTCCAGGACTGTTTAAACTTCTGACTGCATAAAACAGCTGGACAACTTTTCTTTAAAGTGCATTCAGAAGCAAACTAAACTAAGGAATAACACCCAAAATGTTTTTATCCCGTTTGTCTCTGAGTAACTAGTACTGATACTTATAGTATTTTTTACTTCCAGGAACGATCCGAACTCTAATGTTCCTTCTTGCATAGTGTTTTCTCATTTTATTTATCTTAAATGGTGTGTGATATAAATGCATTGATTAAAATGCATTAGTAATATTTTGAGGCATTAACAGGATGCTTACAGGCAGAATTACACTAATTTCTATTTCCTCAACAATACAGCCATTACTTTCTTACCCTGCAGGGTCTGCTACTGACTTTTACAGCACCATGGGGGTATCAGAGCACACGGAGCTGACAGCCTCTCTATCTGACCTCGTCCTCTCCCTGCTGAACCCCTTCCACTCCTCATCTTCCTCATCTATTGGGTTCATCCTCCCGTTCTGCTCTAGCTGGTCCTTGGGTTCCAGAAAGGCCACATGTCTATAGGGGAAGCCTCCGCCTTCCACTCTTTCCCACCTTGTCTCCTCATGTGTCTGACATATGCTCACATTTGACGAGTGGGGGCTGTCGCCGGGCTCAGTTTTCTCTGGAACATGACCTGGACAAAAAGCACAGTGGCAGGGTGTCAGGTAGAGGTAGATGAGAACCATAACTACACTGACCAAGCAGGCTACAAGGGTAGTGTAGGCGGTCTTCAGGTTCTCCAGTCCACCGCTCATAGTGGAATTTAACACCACTACAGTTACATACAGTGTCTCATTGACAGAGTCACTTGTCCCAAAGCAGGTGTAGACCCCTGAGTCGTCTACCCTCAGGGGCCCAATCTGGAGGCTGCCGTCAGGACGCATCACAACAGTCTTGTTTGTTTGAGACATTGGGATATTTCCTGGCAGCTCCCAGGACTTTGTCACATCCTTATGTCTAGTGTCACAGCCCAGTACCAGGAACTGCTCCAGATAGGCTACTTGATCCATCATTTTGACCTCACTGCAGTTCAAATGCACCTTGTCCAGATCCATTATAGCCATTTTCTCTTTCTGTGGGCCCGGCAATAAACAGGTGTGGCTGCCTTTAAAATCAGTGGCAGAGCTGAGCTCCTTGAGGTGCCAGCGTGCCACCACATCGTGCAGCTCACAGCTGCAGGGGAGAGGGTTGTTGTGGAAGTACAGACCATTCTTGAGCCAGGCAGGCAGAGCCTGGAGCTCATGGAGGGGCAGGACTTTGATTCGGTTGGATGACACATCCAGCAGTCTAAGAGTTTCCAGGCGGCTCCGCTCCTTCACCAGCTCCAGTGGGAAGCGTGAGATCTGGTTCTGGCTCAGATAAAGCCTCTGCAGGCTGAGGAGGCCGGAGAAGGCAGAGCGGTCTATCTGAGCAATACGGTTGTTATACAGCAGCAGCACTTCCAGGTTCTCCAGCGGTTCAAAGATGAACTCGTCCAACTGGCGTAAGCCATTAGAGGACAGGTCCAGGTAACGAAGCTTCGTCACATACACAAATGCCTCAGAGGAGAGAAAAGTGAGGCCGTTGTGACTGAGCAGCAGGCTGTGCAATTTACTGAGCCTGACAGGTGTCCACTCAGCACGCAGCCTGGTGATGGAGTTGAAGCTGAGATCCAGGACAGCTGTATATTTTGGAAGAGCGACGGGAACATTGACTAGATTCACGTTGGAACAGCTGATGATGTTGCTGGCACACACACAAGTCTTGTGGCAGTCGAGGGGGCTCCCCAAAAGCTGACCACTGACTCTCACCGCTGGTAACAGAAAAGCCAGAGGTAGGACTGTGATAAAGCTCCTTCTCCTGAGCACGGCTTCAGTGGCATGGTGGGAAATACAGAGTACGCCCTCCATCATGTCTGGATTACACACTGCAGGAGCCTGGACGTGTTTCACCTGGCCGTCATGGAGCTGTAAGGACACACAGCGTTGTACAGCGAGAACAAAACATCACCGCTGTGTCACTGAAGATGTGAAATAATAAAGATGACTGTGTTCAGACTGACATGACATTAGTTGGTGCAGCATCTCATGCTCCAGTGCACCCAGCTGCACTGCAGCAGCCTGTTCACTCTTTAAAAGTTGAACATGTCACAATACAGCCCTCGATAAGTCGCAGTAAGAAACAGGATCACTGTTGAATTCACTGCAGCTTGTTTCGAAACCCTATCATCAAACATTTGTCAGGATAGTGCTCTGTACCGTTTGGTGTTTCTTCAATCCGAAGCGAGAAGTGTTCCCCGGTCCAGCCTCGGGATTGATCCGCTACGGGACAGACTCGTCCTCTTCCTCAGCAGCGTCCTGTCTCTCATCGGGACGCACAGAGTCCGACTCAGCATGACCGGAAAAACAAGTCTGCGATGAGGAAACCATCTGATATATGATCCGAGGGGTGGGGGGGTGCAGCGTTTCCTCTCTATCTCATTAACATTAGAAAAACGACATAACCAAACGGAAGTGTGCAAATAAACCAGCACAAAGACAAAATGAAATCAGTCTCAGTCTCTCACCTCCTCTGTCTCAGGCTCCTCAGGGATGGTTTAAAATTTATTTCCTTTAAAAGCACGTTGATGGATCCTTCATGGTGTCTGTTATGATGAATATCCTCTGCCTGGTTCATCCTATTACTCTGGTGAAGGACAGGGCACACACTGAGTGTGTGTGTGTGTGTGTGTGTGTGAACTGTTAGGACGTGATCTGCATGTAACACTGTGTGAAGGATCAATATGGAAAGATCTTAAAACTAGATTCTGACTCTTTCTCTAAAGACCTAAAGATTGTCCACATCTAAGTATTAACAAATATAATGTGAATAAAATATCAACACAAAACTATTCTGATCGTTCATGTTTTTATTGAGAACAACCATAAAACATTCACAGTATGGAATTAATACCTGGTTATCATACTCATTAGCTGTAATAACCTCAACCAGGCTCTTCCTGTAGCTGTGGATCAGACCTGCACATAATCTCACATAATCATACACACATAAAGTACAAAAACAGTCAACAACATGTAAAGGTTGGAACTAAAGTAAGAATAAAATATGTTACACAGTCTTTTACATTTTGTATGGTTTAAGGACTTACTTAAAATTACTAACATTCTCTGTCTTGTTTGTTTCAGTAATGTTTATAGATTATGGACATCATTTCTAAAATGTATATTTTTATTATACAGGAGCAGCTGGGAGCCCTGATCCTTACACTCACTCTGTTTATTTATTTATTTGGTTATTGTGTTTCTGTTTTATTATTTGTTCCGTTTCAGGTCCTTTTGTTTCTCTTTTTTCATTCTGCATCTTTTAACTTAGCTACATGACATAAAAACAGCCGTGTAACAGGTGAACAAGTAACAGGCAGGAGAGGACGTTCTACTACAATAGTAACGCAGTGGAAAATATTCCAATCACATGCTCAAACCCAGCCTCTGTACTGTCAAAAGGAAATTGGGGACAGCTGAGCAAACAGGTGGGTGGGTAAGAGAGCTACACCCACAGGTGGCCACTGTAGAAATCTTTCAGTGTGGACATAAGCCTGCAGCATGCAAAACATGACAAACCTTGGAGCTGGATCACCTAAGCCAAAGCATGTGTGTGTGTGTGTGTGTCTGCTATAACACACTAAAATGTCTGCCGTGAAGAAGGTTTATGAGTGAAATATGAGGCCATGGAAAAAGCCAGAATACCGACTGTGACTGAGACGAGAGATAGAGTCTAAAGCTGAAGTAGGTGAAGAGGGTAACAGTGCAGATGTCAACATGACAGATGAGCTTCCAGCTCATGTATAACTGTACACAGAGTAGCTCGCCAGCTGGCCACAAGGTCACCTCGCACCTCACATTAAGATGTAATGTGAAGATGAAATGGTGCACAGATCTGGTTGGTGGGGGAGTCAAGGGCAGAGTCATGTGATAAAACGAATAACAGGACACATTTCAGTCTGTGTAGATGGAAGAATTTGGGTGGAATCTGACGACACTAAAGATCATTTGTTACATGGAACTTGAGTGAATGTATGTCTATGTAAGAATATGTCAGGTGGAGTACGGTAAACTCTGTGCACTGGCCATCTGACATCTTCAGAAACTGATGGCAAAGGGCAAGAAAGTGAACACAGAAGGGAAGTTTTAACGTGAGCTGTGTCGACATGCAACACTTAATGGTTCCTTGTAAATGTCTGATTAAAAGGTTTAAACTGTGACAAGAAAGCAGGGCAGGATTTCAACGCAGGATCAAGTCACACTGTGAGTTCTCACTTACGGGACAGTGTTTGGTGTCCCAGATAGGTTACATCCCTCAGTCTTTAAATAAAACCGAGCAAATCTCAACTGCATCCTGTCGACAGACCTAAAGAGCCTAAACAGATTGAAAGTTATAGCAGTTGGTGATTTAACACAGTCAACAGAAGTGACAAAAAAGTTAGGATCAAAGTCATTCTCGGATGTTTTTGGCCATCACGCCCCTGCAGTGATAAACCAGAGATGTCAAACATACTTCACTCCATAGACAAATGTGACTGTATAAACGAGTCTTCATCTGGGCTTCTGACAGAATTCAAACTCACTCAACAAGCACCAAGGACGCTCAACTTTTTCTATTCCTATGTTTCTATTAATAAATGTATAACATTTCTAATATTGACAATTACTGTAGCTCATAACTGATACATGTCCTTTCTTTTTTTTTCCTGCCCTGGTGAAACTGTGCACATCCCTAATCATACTACTTCTTACAATGAAGAGCTGCTACGTTACCTTTCAATGTATGTACCAAATGCTCAATAAATTATACAAATATATTCAAACACACACATATAGATCAAATTAAAGAGCAAATGCAAGTCAAAGTAGACTATCCTCTCACATTTCCTTTTTACTCCATAATGGAAAATGATTACTGCTTTCAGGAATATGATGAATCACTTTGGATTAATTGTAAATAGGCCGAATCCTTTTTGAATGTCCCAGCTGAATATGCTATAATGTATGTATTGATCATCTCACTTAGACAGTTGTAACTTGAGATATCATCATCTTTAATCTTTCTGTTGAATGTCAGTAGGGATCCATCTTCACTGCAGTGTTTGTATCATATTCTGGACATGCTGTTATTAAGCTGCAGCTGCTGAGCATTGTGCTAAACTGTGAAGCATGATCCCAGTACAGTGTCAATTGAAGAGCGTGATTCATTTAGAGTTAAGGCTTGAAATTGGAAATGCCAATGCCTCTCACCACAGAACCACACAACCAAATTAAGCATTTCATGTCATAAAATAGCTTTGTTTTAGGTCCTCAGACTGTGTTGTTTGGACTGCACACTACACTACACTACACATCTGTCCTCCACTGTATAGAGACGTCATATGGACATCAGTAGTTATTACCCATCATTACCAGAGTGTTTAGAGACACAGTGAGACACATGCATGAAACTTCACCAAGTACACAGTACACAGTTTACTACACAGAGCTTTAATAAAATGGTTATGATTTTTCATTTTACAGTCAAAGCCACAAATAGATACAAAATGCACAGTTTTCACTAAATGTCTCACTGTCAGCTGCTTCACAGATAGCAGGCTTGATGTAGGCAGTGGTCTGCCCGATGGGCACTCTGCTCCCGGGAGATTTCCAGTTCTCTTGTGAATTATGAATGAAGTTCAGCTCTGTGGCAGCAGGTTGGGGTAATAACCATCTGAGCGAACAGCGCTCCATCAGCTAAATGAAAACAGCCTCTTCTAAGGAGGAGTGCTCCTCGCTGCTCCCAGCTGGGAAAATAAATGGGTTTAAATGTTTTGAGAACTGATACTAAACACGAACATAAGTGAGTGTCACTGATCACTAATCCTCAGACTATAATGTTAGTTGACAGGTCATTGATTAAAATCACACCATGTTGTATAATTTACAGTACATACTGTAGTTGCAGGACTCGGTCATTAACAAATGTGTCTCAGGCTTTGTCATGTTCCTTTTCATGTACTGTTGTTATTTTATAAATGTTTTAACTGTTCTGCTGTATGACGGCACTGTTGGTTTGTTCTTTGTCATCAAACTATTAAAGGGCATCTTCTCTCAAAGTCAAGTCATTGCAAAGATTAGGCACATTTTCAACTATCTATAATAATTTTTATTGTGTCATATCAAAACTTATAGACTTACACATGCATTCCTTCAAAAGCCAAAGATTGTGATTTCTGTGTGAGGAACACAGCAAGAAGGTATAGGTATAGCAGGAATAAAACATGACGCTACTACATGTCATTTTTATTTGATATTTTTCATCATTTCCTAAATCTACCCTAAAAACACAAGTTATTGATTCTTAAAAAGTTGGTTTGTGCCATTTTGTGCTTCTGTATTATGTATGTGCATTTTGTTAAAAATAGTACTAAGTATACTAAGTATAGTATATTGGTTATGTTTAGGTACATGCATGTCCAGTCATCCTAAAATGATAATACTGGAGTTATTTTTCTAATCTCTGTTACAGTGGACGAAGAAGCTGCTTTAATGCAGCACATGTACAATACAGTGGACACACTGCCACCATCTGGCAGCCAGCATGATCACAGACCTGTTTTCAGAGTTATCAAGATCATTTTTAATGATAATAATGAATACTTCATTGATACCCTTGGGAAAATTGTGAGCAAAACCCGCAGATGTACTCCTAGTTGCTAAGCAGTTCGCCGATCACTCAGTAAAGTCAGTAAACCTGCCTGGTAGAAAAGAGCTCTGCCCACAAGTGATTGATAAATACTTTAAATGTACTTTGTTAAGCTGTATTTGAATGTAATTTTAACAACATTATTTGTTGTTGGGTGGTTTAACTGAATGTTTTTATTTACATTCCACCACTGGATTCACTGCTTCCTGAACTCTAACCAGGCAACCTGCCAGTTACAGTGTAAACATTTACAGTGGACTGTTTTCATTTATATCTGTGTTCAGGGGCACTGTGGTTTGAAAAAAAAAGACAGTGTCCCTAATATGACACTTATAAATTCTGCTACTATCCACTATGATATTGTTCTATATTGTATATCACTCACAAAGCTGAACATCACATAAACCTGCGATGATGATGCTTCAGACTGGTAAACATTCACAAGCCGACAAATATTGTTTTATCTTAGTATCCACAGTCGCTTTATTTTAGTTTATTCTCTATCCTCTGTCTGTCTCCTGCAATATAAACCTTCCTCCCCAAGTTTCACCAAGGCAACATTCATCCCTTTATCTCCAGCAACATCACTCCGACACATTTTTGCTTAAGATATCTGAAAATATGATTTGACAGGTGCTTGTTAGTACACTGTTAGACATTTGTAAAGACTCTCTCCTTCCGTCATGTCAGATTTGGTGCAGCCTGACTGAACAGTTCCTTTGTGTTTTGCTTTGATGCTATTAAACACAAGGCTGGCTAATGTTCTCATATACCTTAGTAGAGCAGTGCATTAGTATTTGTCTTGATTGTTTGTGTAGGTTGCAGTAATTATGTTTTGGTAAATGTAATGGCATTATTTCTGAGTGCAGCTGATATTTGTGCGTCCATATCTACGGGCAGTTATTATTGGCAGTAGAGGCTCTCTGGGGTTAGCACAGCTATTTCTGAGTGCGAATGTGGAGTCTATTTTCAAGATTGCCATGGAAACCATTGTATTTGTGGTGGCAGTGATTGGTGCTGCCGGCCGAGCAAGACTCGGCTATTTTTGTCATGAGTCAAAACCTGATATACACACATAATCTCTTTCTCACGGCACACACACACTCAGGTGAACATGCCTGAATACAGATGCAAACACACAGGGTTCACACCACATGTTTTCAATCACATGTAATATTATGTGCTATACTGCCTGCGTTTGCCATCTCTCTTTGGTGTTACCAGACGTCTTGATACATCCTCACCATGACAACAGTAGTAATCGCTGTCCATTAAATCTCTCCACCCAACTACATCGTGTTTCCTTATGTTCGCCTGTGCATGCAAGTGTTGACATGAAGAGACAGATGATTGCTTTTAATCAGTCAGGAATGAAGTTTACAAGACTGTAGATCACTCTAGGCTTATGTAAAATTCAAACAAAGGAATTACAAAGACTGATAATGTTGTCTAATACTGCGATGGGTGGTATATGAATTATGACACTATAGCTGGAAATGTACTTTACATATTCTGACAAAAAAGTTTACAAAGATTCATAACAAGTTGCCCATGTCTAACCAAGAAATAATGGAATAAAGTAAATATTTTCAAATGCACTATTGGTCAAGAATAAAATGCTATAGAAAATCCTCACATTTGACATGCTAGGACAAGAAATGTTTCTGCATTTTTGCTTAAATTATTAAAATTGTTCCTCAATTTACCAATCAGCTTATAATTGCAGATCAAATATTAACACTGGACATTATTATCAGTTAATGAGAGGCATTGCAAATTAAAACAAGCTTTTTAATAAGTGAAAGAGGTACAAGATATGATTTCCACCAAATACAAATGCTATTTGTGTTTTCATGGGAAACTTTACAAATGCAAATAACACGCAGGACTTAGCCGCTTCATGCCTGCCCCTTCAGTAGAGTAGCCTTACCCATATTCGCCCAGATTTCATTGTCCTCTGGAGACAGAGCAATGAGATAGACTGTATATGAAAAAGATCACCGTGGCAACAGGAGCACCAGTTTGAGAAGCTGGGATGTTGAAGGCTGAGGCCTGACCCAATCAGTGCCTCACTGTCTCAGTAAATCCTGCACTTTAATCCATGAAATTACTACTTGAATCATTACTGATTGACAAGAAGGGATGGGATATGAGCAGTGTGGTGCATTGTGCACATGCAAAGGTTTTGTGAGTAAATGTTACAAGGTCACTTAGAGGTCATCTGTTAAGAATAGGGAAAAGATTAAGCATTTATATCTAAATATTTCTAGATTGTTCTTTCTAGAAGACTTAACATGTTAGAATCCCTGGGCATGCTCATTACTCACTGGAGAACAAATCTGTTAGATACAACATTGCTATCCTTTAATTCTTTACTACAAAGGGCTGAAAAACATAGGAGGGTGGTGCCTATTAGATCAACCAAACTTAAAAAATTCTCTTTGCATTTTTAACACTTAACAATTTTCAGGCTCAGCTCTGTGTTGTTAGACACAGCCCCAGATTTGATCAGTTTCATGCTTCACTCGAGTCTGTCAGACTGTAATTACAAACAGACAAAAAGGAGAAATGCTTTGTAACTGTGAGATACAAACTTAATACAACAAAAGCAGATAATTTAGGTCATTTAGCTGATCTACTACGACGTATTTCCTACAAGTAAACATGTGAGCCATGCTTGAATTCCCCAAAGAGATCATAATGGGAGGTCTTCCTCTTCTTCCATTCTACAAATATTTTGTGAATGCAGTATAATTTCTACATTGTCACCGCACGTGTAATAATAATAATAATAACAATAATAACAATAATAATAATAATAATAATAATAATAATAATAATAATAAGGGTGTGCAAAATTAGAAAATTAACTTGCTAACACGTCTATTACATATTAATGATATTTAGTAAGAGTTAACATGTAACCAACAAATAGTTAGCATAGCAGCATTCTAGCTATGGATATAGTGGTTAGCACACTAACATGAAAACAATTTTAGCTTTATCCCAAAGTATTACACTACGTTTATTTTATTTTATTTTATCGTAAACTACAGAAGTGTTGAGCAAGTAGAGATTTTAACCGGGTAAAGAAAGCAAAGGATTATGAATGTCAAATGAATGTATGAATGTACAAAATTACATAAAGATATATTGTATTTTGACTTATGGAGGGTATTGTCATGCCTTGTCATACACACCCTGATATATATATCTACAATATTAACTCAACTGACAACATGACATTTTCTGATTTCCATTATATCAGTTCCTAATTTCTGAAGGTAAAATGTTACTATACAATCAGGACACTAGGACCCTGTGGAGACAGCAGTTCTGGTCCTGTTTCTCACTGCCTCCTGCTCCATCTCTGCAGTCAGTGTGTGAGTGGAGGAGGAAAGCAGAATGTGAGCTGGTGTCTTCGCAAGCATTTACATCAGTGTTGGTTCAGAAGAATCTCTGCTGCCACAGATGTAGTCATCTGAGGAGGAAGATGCACAAGGCACATCAAGAGATGGGAAGAGAAACGGCCTCTTCCAGTGGAAAGTACCACAGCAGCATTCACAAGGTATAGTGACTGATGTCCACTGTGTACCTCAGCTGTGTGAGCAAAACCAGGTTTTTATCCTCAGAGACCAAAGCAGCAGACAGCTGCATCAAGAAATACTCTGATTCAGGTACATAATGCTCTCTGCCATGTTTTCTCTGTGTTTCTTCCCATCACACTCCGCAATTCTCACCACATTTTCTCGCTTGTTGTTATCCTCGTCTTCTAATCTGCTGATTATACACAGCTGGATGCAACTGATAGATCTAATTCAATTGGATTGTGACATATAGAACGTGGGCCTTGCTTTACGTAGCATTTGTAACGTATAAATGATTAATATTTAAATGAGTAGGCGGTAAGACATGACTAAATCAGGGATGTAGGTTCAACTGAATTGGGAGAACCCCTATGTGTGATTAGAGACACTGCTCATTCATAGGTGATGAGGGAGGTTAGAGCCAATTTTAGCCTTATGTGTATAATTATTACTGCACACATGGTCCAGAATGAGAACATGGGTTTTTGTGGAAGACGCTGATAATAGCAGCAAGAAAATAGATTTTCTTGATCTGATACACATATTATCAACACCAGCCACCTATGCCTGTTTGTTGTTTGTACTGGCTAGGCACAGTTAATATCCAGACAGCCTCTGAAACCTATGAATGCCCTCAGGTTTTACATTTAAAACACAAAATTCATGCATATTGAGCGCTTCCTCAGCAACAGACTATGCTATTGCGGCTTATGTATGAAATCAAAATCCGCACATATTGAACCCAGCCCACCATGCATGGAATACACATGGATAAGGCCGTCCTAGTCATTCACAGTCAGGTAAAAATGTTCAACAACAGCTCTTACATTACGTGTTAAAGGTGTAGATGTATTACAGAGATAGGACTGGTTTTGGGGCATTTATTTGCGTCCATGCATTAACAGGATGTGTGCTTGAAGGGTATTTATAGTCACTGAAGCTTCTCAGTGGAATTATCTTTAACCTTTTGTACTGCAGTTAGTTTAAAAAAAAAGTCATCCTGAATATTCGATGCACTTTTCTTATCTTATGCTTCCAAAATAACAACAGATTTATAAACTAGATAATCTGTTCAATCTTGATTTACACAGTTTAGGTTTGTCATTTTACACCTTCAGTTCTCTCATGATATTGCTAATAGAGGATACTAAATGCCCCCCCCAAATAATGCATACCTAATTTAGTTAATTAAATAGTGGGCGGGGCCAGTAAGATTGCCATTACAGAGATTTTAGAATCTAAGCAGGATTTTATAAAACCTTCTTCCAATGAATTAATCTTAGTGGTAGCTGAGGCAAAAGTGAAACTCAGCATGAACAACTGATTGATTGCCAGCTATGACAGGACTACACATACACTCACAGATTATTTTCCTCTGTCTTTCTCCTGTTTTAGGGTGGGCTGTGATTGATCGCAGACATGAAGTTCTTCTAAATGGACAGCAATCATAAAATCTGAACCTCCTGGTAAACAGTATCATCCTCAGGACTACAAGGTAGCCACTAACGTCATTTTCAAGCCACTCTTTTCTGGCCGTACTTCCTGGCTTTGAAGGATGGATGATGGGCCTGTGACTGATCCTGCCTGCCTGCCTCATCCCACCCTTCAATGGAGCCGATGTGGAACTCCTCCCACCCACCTCCACAGCTCATGTCCAACATGTCTGCCTCCTCTCTGCCTGAGAGCTGGGCTCTGTCCCAGTCACTAGCCCTACTGGCCATGCTGCTCATGGATGTGCTGGCTGTGGTGGGCAATGTGGCTGTCATGACAGTCATTGCCAAGGCCCCACAGCTCCACAAGTTTGCCTTTGTCTTCCACCTGTGTGTGGTGGACCTGCTGGCAGCCCTGGTGCTGATGCCCCTTGGCATGCTCTCAAACCGAGCCTTCTTTGGGGAGGCCCTGTGCCGGAGCTACCTCTTTCTCAGCGTGTGCCTGGTCAGCGCTGCCATCCTCTCTATCTCCGTCATTAATGTAGAGCGTTATTACTACATCATACACCCTATGCGCTATGAAGTAAAAATGACTGTTGGCCTGGTAGCATCAGTGCTAGTCGGGATATGGGTCAAAGCCCTGGCAATGTCTGCTTTGCCACTGCTTGCCTGGTTCCTGCAAGGTGGAAGATCTCCTCTTTTGGAGAGTAATGGGGTTGCGGGAGGAGGGGGTGGGGCTGTCCCATCTCCTCCTGCTCAGGGTCACAGGCGCTGCTCACTGCATTGGACAGCGGGTGGGTCAAACCGCTTGGCCTTCATGGTTCTCTTTACTCTGGTGTATTTCCTGTGTCCACTTCTGGTCATTCTTGTTGTGTACTGCAATATGTTCAAAGTGGCTCGAGTAGCTGCCATGCACCACGGGCCTCTGCCTACCTGGATGGACACACCTCGTCGCCAGCGGTCAGAGTCACTCAGCAGCCGTTCAACTATGGTCACAAGCTCTGGGACAGGAACTGGGACAGGAAGAGTGACTCCACAGCGCCCCTTTGGGGGAGGAAAGGCTGCTGCAGTGTTGGCAGCAGTAGGTGGGCAATTTCTTTGTTGTTGGCTGCCCTACTTTACTTTCCACCTTTATTCAGCACTGGCTGCCAGCCCTCCAGCCACACTGGCCTCTCTGGAGGAGGTGGTTACCTGGATTGGGTATTTCTCCTTCACCTCCAACCCCTTCTTCTACGGCTGTCTCAACAGACAGATCCGGGAGGAGCTGGGTAAGCATATGCCTTGTCTGTTTCGTCGAGCGGGGGTAGAGGTGGAGGATAGACTGCCCAGCCGTGATGGATCAATAGAGGAGAATTTCCTTCAGTTTCTTCAGGGCACTGGCTGCAACTTGGATCCTCAAAACTCTCACAGCACCTCCAGTCCTAAGGGGGAGGCCTGCTGCCCTGTGGCTCAGTCCCAACCGCCTGAACAAGCACAACCCATACCTATTGATTTCCGTATCCCTGGTCAAATTGCAGAAGAGACTTCAGAGTTTATTGAGACTGAACAGGCCAAAAACAACCACATATATACAGACAATTAAGTTTTTAATGTCTTTCCTTCCTGAAAATAAGTCTAATTTTGTTTATTTGGTCTTTCAAATGTAAAGTGTTTCAGGAAACATATTTCTCTATTCCTACTGAAAGCTGTCCCAAAGGTAGCTAAGTTCACCCAAATCACTTTAAATTGCAAAAGTCACTGCATTAGCCTCTTCAGATTTCATCTTAGTCTTTGAGAACAGTCATGGCGATACAATCACATATGAGATGCAATTTGTTTGTGAACAGGGAAATTACTGCTATATTTAAAAAAAGGCTGTATTTTGGCCTTCCACACAACCATTCAACTCTGTACAGTAAATGACTCAGTGAATTTATATTGATGTAATATTTTAAAATAATACAAAAAAAGAAAAAAAGAAAAAGAAAACACAAAATATATGTATGATTCCATGATGGCAACTGAATACTTGACAGAGATAAATGTTTCCAGAAAGTCCTTTTCCATCTCAAATTAGAGAAAATGTGGCTCCTTAATTACTGTTGTACAGTAATATCCTACAATTGGACAGACAACAACAGATATTGTATTTGTAACCGTCAAATCAATTATTTTGAGACTGGCAAGTTTAGTATTTTTAAAAATGTTTGTAAATTATTGCAAGAAAGTAATGTCAAAGAAGACAGCAATAAAATACACAATATTATAACTAGTATTAGGAGTACCAGCTGTATTTAGAGTAGAGGTTCCATTAAGGAAAAGCACTACTGTCACTTTTGATTGGTAGGTGGACCTTCATCAGCGTTAATGACACTCTAAATCTTGAGCCAATCTCAGTAGTTAGTTTGGGAGGTGTACATATTGTGGCCTAAGTCTCATGGAGGTTTGAAAAACTGTTTACAGATAAACTTATAAAATTTGTTCTCCTTTTTTCTGGTGCTTGTCCAAACACACTTGTTTGATTTCCTAAAAAGTAAGCCAGATCTTTTGTGACTCAGATTAGGATGTAGGCTGACTTTATAACTCATATTAAGAGTCACCCTTTCTGCCATGTGATGTATTTATAAGTATATTTGGATATAGATCTTGCATTTGTTAAATGTACTGAACTGTATGTTATGTTTAGTAGAATTGTATAAGTTTGAGTTGTGTATGCCACTCAACGCACCACTTTTTCTTTTTTATTAGTGAGTGTTAAGTATTTGTTATGAATTTCATTACCAGGAGGCTGATGTATTTTGACATGTATGCAGTAACTGCCTTCTTTGTGTGTTTTAAGCTGTGGATTTTTTTTTTATCCCTGAAGGAGAATACATGCAGATCTTTGGAGTACCCTGTTCATCAGGGTTTTTACAGTACCTCAAACGCAGGAAAAGACATTATTTAACAGTCCTGTGCATTTCCATGTCAAGTCTGACTCCTGCACTCTAATCAAATATTGTAAGGAGGCTAAAGATGTGATTGCTTGTTAAGGTTTTATTAGAAATGAGGGTGCAGACTGATATATTTTCCTGCCTGTTTGTTCATGAGATGAAGTAGTATTTTATAGAAAAGTGTTGGGGAATATGATAAACCATATGTGAAGATGTTTGATTGAAATAACAGATAATTTCTTAATGTGGACACAGGGTTTTTAAGATATTTTTTCAGAGGTTATTTTTGAGTGACAAAGCCAATCCTAAAGCGAAAGCTTTCTGAGCTTAATCTGTTCTTGTCCTTACGTCTAAGTATCCCAAACTTTGAATGATGTTGAATGTTTGTGTTAGAGTTTTCACTTGTTCAGAGATTGTTCTTATGCTGTGATTAAAATAAAAGAATGACTTCCATTGTACGGCAATGATAAGAAAGTGTTTAGAAAAAACATGGCCAAAACTTGATTGAGAGATCCTGTTGTAATAAAGAGTTTGTATGTTTTTAAGACATTTTTGGTGCATTCCCCTAATTCTGCCAACAATTTCAGAATATAGGTGTTGTAATATTTTGTTTCTTTATATCTTCGTTTACTCAGTGTCTCAGAGCTCTTTGGCTGTATTCTGGGATTCAGTGTGTGCTGCATAATCTCCTGCTTTGCTTTGATATTCCATTGCAAAAAGGGTGTGGGAGGATGCAGTTCAAACACTTTGACCTTAAGGTAACATTTAAACTTCAAAGGCCAATGCCAGTGCTATGACCGTCATCAAAAGAAAAGTTATATATGACATAAGTGTTGATATGGTAGATAAATACAGGTATATATACCTACATGAGAAAAAAATGCAAACATACTTAATGTAAACACACCCATGTTGGAAATGTTTAATTGTGTGTGTCTGAAGGTGTTGGTGTGCGACAGGCCTCACACCTCAACGATGGACCTCAGTCAAGCCGCCCCCAGCTTCGCCAGGCTCAGCCATCCCCATGGCAATTATTACCTAGTGACATTTCTCAGTGCTGTAGTGGGTGGCAGGAGGAGTTTGCTCTATTGGGAATCCAACAAGACATCCTTATCTGTGACTTCTTAAAATATATTTTCTAGACTAAACCAAAGCTGACATTTGTTTGTTTTATTTTATCACGACCTTAAGATTGCTTGTGTGAATATTTTATACTATAAAACGAAATAACCCTTCTTTTCTGCTCTTTAGAATAACCTTTATTTCCATGTAGTGTTAGATTGCTTTACATTTTTAACTTAAAAGTGTAAACATAAGTGGTATATGAGGCAGACTTGTCTTATTATCTAATATCCAAATTAGTTGTAATTTTATGCTGTGTGAAATGTCTTTATACTCATACATGCACACACATTTGTTTGTATAAATAAGAAAGATCTTTATCTTTGCATTTACATTACAATTATCCTTTTTGTAAAAGTAACAAACCTGTACAATTTCACAATAAGGCAATGGAAAGCAAATACCTAAATTATGCATAAGTGTCAACATAATAGCTAACAGCAACTGCAAAACATTTTCCCTAATACATGGACAATAAAAGCTGTAAGCAAAGGACAGTGATAAGTAGTGGAGAGGATGGAGCACAGATTAAAGTGAAAGATGGGGATATGTTTTTAAATGAAGGAAGGGCTACATATGTGAGTAATATTCAGGGGACATGGATCATGTACATGTTTAAGTTGCAGTAATTCAGTATTTTGCCACCTGGGGGCACTTGATCTACACTAAAATGCAACAGTGCAAAGTGCCTATTTTGCAAGCAGCAAACATGCAAACACTGTGATATATGTGACAGACTGATGTGTAGTTGTTTTCTGGCTACCTGATTAATGTATCCCCAATGCTGATTCACCTTTTTAACTCTATTTAGGTCTCCATTAACTCCTGAGGGACATATCTTGCTCTTTAACTGATAAATGCTTTGTTTGGTGTTGGCCATGTAGTGTGAATACATCGCGGCCTTTTGTTGAGAACAGCTGCTACACCTGGAAAATGGGCTAATGAGGATAGCCTTTAGAATAGGAAGACTAACAGAAAAGTTACTGAATCAAAGTTCAGACGTTTATAACAAAAATGATATGAAAGATGCTAAAGTGCTCTGCAGAATGGAAGTTGAATATTTATTACTTTGTCTTTATTCTTTGCACATTAAGTAGTTAATGTGAAATGTGGTGAGAGGTCAGTGCATCACATGTTTCCTGCCTCTGGTCAGCAGGACAAAGTGGAAGCAAAGCAAGATAAATGATAATGAAAACAAACTGATTGTTGAAGAGCATCTACTTCTCAACAAATCACATGACAAACAGTAACACCTCTCTACTGTCCCTGACCCTAGTGGAAAACTGCTCATCAGTTAATCAGCCATTTATAGTTACCTTATAAATATTATCTGCTTGTTTAAGTAAAGGCCAAAGTTTGATCATGGTTAAATAAGCATTTGGACTTCAGTCTTTAAAGCTAATGAGTCAGCCAAGCTGCGGCTGTGAGTTCCCATTTTCACTTCATGTGTTTTCATGTGTCCAGCTGACTTTGGCAGCTTCCATGTGAGTTACTTAATAAAAGACACAACTAGTAACACATGAGGTATTTTCCAGCTGTTTTACTGCTTAAAACTAAAAGGTCCCATATGTACTACACTGCTGCTAAAGTGCAGCACCATGTCTTTAAATGTTAATAGAGGCCTTATTAAACCATCTCTGCTGCACATCTGCCGACCTTTGAACCCAGACTCACTCTCTGCGGGCGGCGCCTTAAAAAAGTCCAGTCCGTCCTCAAAGGAAACTCAATCTACGTCAAAACACAACCCTCCCTAACGGAGCAAAGGTAAACAATACCTACATTTCTTATCTGTTGTCTGTTTTATCCCACAGGTATTATCAGTAATAGCTTTGGGATGTTTTTCCATTCGCTGAAGTAACTTTATGCAGCAGGTGTCCGTAAAGTTACCGTTATTAGTTATCTCACGCTAACTAGCTAACTGTTAACGGTCGGTAATTTAAGCTAGCGGGGACTTAAGTTAGCTGTGTGAAACTTACTTTTAGTTTCTAACTAGTCAACTAGACAGACCAGCTCACCGGGTTAGTACACTGAACCTAAAAGCCTCGTTTATTAGCTCACCGCCGTGTTGTTTGTGTGTTTTCCGCAGGACCTCTGCTGCCTTGTGTCACAGACTCCTGCCTCCGGCTGCTCCTCCACTATGTCAGGTGGTAAGTCACCAAGCAGGAACACAATCCAAACACCTGTGAAGGGTTATAGCTTTCACATATAGATACTGTGTTGTGAGCGACGCTTATATAAAAAAGAGTCTACCCTTTTCCCCATTTCTTTGTTTCTGTGTCAACTTATAATGTTATATGTTATATTCAGTGTCAGCGTAACATGCCTGCGTGAAGCTGCTTTGTCGTGTAACGCTGGAGTTCCGTCTTTTTGTTTCTGCTTGTATCAGGGATATAATGTTATATTAGCAGTTTTTCCTTTTACATTTCTACTTCTGTCTTCTACTTTGCTTTTGCAAATACTATGTGTGGTTATAAAGTACACAAACTAGCACATGAGGGAGTTTACTTTTTATTAGCTGGTGTGTTTTGGTGTCTGATCAACACTATACTTTTGTACAACTTGTTCTCCTTGAGTATTTTCCATTTTTTTTATAATTTATGATTTTATTCGTCTATTTATATTGTAGTATTGTAAATATAGAACTTTTCACTTCTCTAATTGTACATGTATTAAACAGCTGAAGTTACCGCTGCAGTGACACAGAGCAAACATCATACATCAATAATTATACCATACACTACTACTACTACTACATGAGGGGTTATAACTTATAAGAGCTTATATGAATCCACATAAACAGATGCTTTTAAATCAAAGACCATAACAATTTAAAGACATTTACAGGCTCTGCCTCCCAGACTGTGAACTGGGAGGGAGAGAAAGGCATATTATGTTAAAATGTGTTAGAGAACAGTGCATGCTCCACACACTAGAAAAAGTCAGGTCACCTGCACTGTTGTATTACTTTTAAAGACAGTAACTAAACTCAATTTTTACTCATGTTGATTCTGTATTTTCATTTTATCATCATTATATTTTAATTAAACTAAATATTCTGCCTTATTGTAGTCAGTAGCACAATACAGCATGTAGCCACCGGAGGTTGTTTTGTGGCATTGTGTCAAAAATGGGGAGTTTTGTGGCTCATGTTCAGTCAGCCATAATGAGTCCTTTGTAGTGTGTACCTTTGCTCACAGACAGTTCACCAGAAAGAGGTCTGCCAAACTGACATCAGCAACACTTCAGATATCTCTTCTCAGTACTTGTTGTTGTTTGCAGTGCCCTGGAAACAAGCAAAGTTGATTATACATCCTTTGTTACTACTAGTTTATAAGTCACAAATTTACATGAGGGTTTTAAAACATAAGAAACCCTCTATCCTATAGACTCTTTACTCAGATATTTGGCATAAATATCATATGTTTTGTAATTAAAGTATTTAAGATTAATGTGCAAAGGCACAGAAACCACTCATGTGACATGTGACGTTGAAGATGACTTGGAATAAAATTTACCACTATAACACGATGAAAATGGCATCCTAATGGTAATATGCCACTTACATTCCCCTTATATCTTATGTTAAGTGAAGTGGGCCTTTATGAGAGAAGAACGTAACATTACTTAAAGTAACAGTGACTAAAGTTACTTAATCTCCGTGTTAATCCCTTTGAGTAGGAAAAAACAAGCTTACATAAAAACAAACAAACAAAAATAGAGCCTTGGTGACTGGCAGAAGCAGTGGTGTTTATTGGAAAATACCTATTTTAGAAACAGTTACAATAATCCTGAGCTTGTTTTTTTGTGCAATGTATGAAAATGCTGTACATGGAAAGAAAGAACTGTTTTCTTTTTTGGTGTAAGGCTTCTGCAAACAAAATGCTGAATTCCATGAGCTGTGAAGGAGTGAAAAAAATCCTGCAGCAGCCAATGATATGCACAGTGGTCTCATTTTTAGCAAAAGGGTGTACAGACTGAAAGCTTGACCAAGCAGCAAGGGGCAGAGAGAAAACCAAAGAAGGAATAAGAAGAGCCAGCAGGGTAACATAATTACCTTCTGTTTCCAGGTAAGAGCCTCAGGAATGTGAGTAATTTGGTTTAAGCAAGATGTGTGACATATTTATAGGGGTAGATAAATAGGCCTCGGTTTTTCAGTCTTTGCTGGTGATGGTGAGTGTCAGCTCTCTCAGAAACTGGGTCATATTTCAGAAAAGGCTGAAACAAGATTTTCTTCAGCTTGCAAGTATAAACCTTGAGGTCTTCCACTTTTGTGAGCTATAACCATTAGACTTGTTTTGTTGTGAAGCTTGTTTAATAAGCAGGTTGAATTTCACTTTGATGGTTGTGAAAATACGTCTGTGTTTGTAGTTGGAGCTTAGTCTTTAGTTGTTCTTAGCCTATTTTCACAGTACTCCTAACAAAGAATGCCTTCTGGATTATGTTTTAGTTGTAAATATTAGTTTGATAGAGTGTTTTTGAGTTTGTTCTCCAAATTACTGAATATCTGATCTATCTACATAGTGGAATATAGTGGCAAGAACTAACTTGAAGCCTTTGGAATTTCATGGTTTTCTGATCTTCATCTAAGTCAAGATTATTGACAAAAGGTTCTCTCTCTCTTTTCTTGCCACCATATGTTGGAGGATTCAGGAAAATGGAGGATTCAGCCTGTACTTATGTAAAACAGTGTTCATTTAAACACCATTTTGAGCTTAACTCTCAGTTATGCGGTATTAATTCCAATTGTAATTAAATGATGACTGATTAGCAAATTCTTCAATGAATAGATAATAATTTTACCACTTCTCCCTGTGAACATTGCTTTGTACAATTGTACGATATGCAGCACTTTAAAGCTAATAATGTCATAGATTTTAAGTCTAATTCAGTCATTTTTGGACAAATGATTTTTAAAGCCTATATATTGTTTGGCAAAGTAAAGCTGCTGCAATATTGTGCTCAGAAGCAATAAACATTTTCTGTGTTCATAACAATTTCATACCACTAGATGGGGATCTTTATTGTTTTTTATTGTTTTAGTGCTGGAATCTATAGGGAGCAAAAGACAGCATGAAGTTTTTTTACGTGCTCAACAGTTGGTGTCCTCCGACTTTAGTATTAAACTGTGGCTGCAATGCAGCTTTTATTTCTCTACAAACTTATTTTTTTTATTATTTATTTTTTATTATTATCATTTACTTAATCATTTTGGCTACATTTGTTGTATAGCGACAGAGCGTGAAACTCAAACTCAGCAGTTTATGAGACTTTTAAAAGTCTGACAATTTTAATCTTCAATTTGCAATTTAATAAATTGTCTGAATACCTAGTTAGTGTCAGTACGGAAAAAAATCATAGTGCTTTTTAACATATAATTTTCAGCTTGATTTGTTTAAAGTGATCAAATTCTACTGAACGTTTCCATTTAAATCGTAGTGGATACTATAGTTTAAAAAAGTGTATTATCGATTATTAAGTACATTAGTAAATTCATCTAAACTACAGGGAAAGTTGTACATGTTACCGATTACATTACTGACCCTTGCTGGCCATTGGTCGTGACTATTTATAATACCTCATGTCAGGCAGGCCTGTGCTGTGTGTGTTTAGGCTCTCTGTCTCCCCTCAGAATTTTCCAGCAAGTGGGTAGTTCACAAGTAACCTTAGACTAATCTGGTTTCTGTATTTATACACACTGACCATTCTTTTTTCTGTCATCATTTCTGTCAGTTGCTGTTCATCTGGATCCTCTTAACTATCTTTTTCCTCTCGGCTGAATACACATTCTCTAGTGTATGCGATTGCTATTTTTAGATGAGTGGAAAATCTTTTGTCCTTCGCTCACCTTGGCGCTCAGCTTGTGGGGGTGCAGTTGGTCTCCAGGCTTGCTGGCTGTCATGCTAGCTACACACTGTGATCAGCAATGCCCTCCTGTGTGGCTGTGTTCCCCTGCATTGGCTTTGGGAAGCTCATTCCCTGGTTGCTAGGACAACCAAAGAGGATGGCCCCCAGCAGGAGCTGGGGAAGCCTTGGGCTAACTTTCAGCACGTCACTGTGCAGCATGTCTGCTGACCTACAGCTGGATGGGAGGAGCCAACTCTGCAGAGGAGCTTCTCCCGTCCAAGTAAGGGTCCTGCCGCCCCGCTTCTGCACCATGAGACAGAGCTCCAGCTTTAAAGCTAGTGTTACTCTCTCCCTCTGCTGGCCACTGCGCAACTTTGACTTTCTCTGCTCCAGTAATAAAAGGAGCACTGACTGCAAGATGTCATCCTCCTCCTCCACCACCGATGGACAAGGGAAGCCTAAATCTCCGTTTTGCAAGAGGGGGAGTCTGCAGAGCACCACCATCCCTGGTGAGTGTGGGTGACAGATGGTTCCATAGAAAAAGTGAGGGAACTCTATTACATTAAGGTTGTGCAGAGGCTTTTAAGAATCCATACTGCTCACCATAAGCAATAGAGAAAGGAACTGAGTCCACCGTGGTGGGACTCCTGCAACTCTAGTTTGTTCTCAGTGCTGTTTCTGTGGGTTTTGGTGAATTTGTATAATTAAGCACACTGCTGTGTGTAAAACTATAGGCTTGAATCAAAACATATTTGGCATTTTATATAGTATTGATGTGTTCATTTTATTGTTTATAAGTGACAGTGACAAGACACAATATAGTTATTGAGCACCCATTTAAGTAGTAGTTTTTTTTCCTTGTCATTTGTCCTTACTTTTCCTAGAAATGCAGAAATTCATTCATAACAATAGATTTGAAGTGGGTATTTGGATTTTTGACATATTGTAAAGAGATGCCCACAGTAGGCTCCTGTGCCCACCCTTTGTACCAACAATAGTTTGTCAGACTCTGACTGGCTATGAATGGGCCTTATCCCCACAGCGTTAGCCAGAGCAGTGGGATCGTTTATCTTGTAGTTTCGCGTCTCTCATCATGACGTCAATATTTTTAAAAACTGCTTTCATTTTTGTTCAGGAGTATTTGCGTTACTATCAAGAAACTATCATAACCCTAATCCTGTAAGTTTTAGTTAGTGTATGCTTCCAACATCACGCGGTTACAGATGAGACTATAAAAAACTCACAGTGTGTATTTAGGCACGCTTTTGTGATACTATTCTGTGGATTAATGTGAAACATTGCAATGAGGCTTGTGCCCCAACAGAAATCTAATTTTGTTTTAATTTCAGCGACTATTTTGATGTGCCACATAACAGTACATATGCTGAGTATTCAGAGGAATGCAGCAGCAAATCTTCAGCAGTTATTCATGTTGACACAGAGTATACTGTATTTGCTGAGGAATCCTGTCTTTGCTGCAGTAATAAATAACTTAGAAGTCTCTCCATCCACGCAGTCATTTAAGTCCACTCAATTAGCCGCTTGGCTGAGCCCTCTGCACTCCAAGTCCATCATAAGAGCTTCATGTAGGCTCCTCGGTACAATACTTCCATCTGACCACACCAGTCTGTTTCATCATCAAAAATCTGCTGTAGCTGCAGGATGAACTGCTGAGGTTTTATTCAAGAACTGAGGGCTTCTATATTTTCTGTTAGTTTGTTTATTCCAAATAAATTATTATCGCCATCCCTCCTGCACATTTGAAACGTTGCTTATGTAAGTGTTAGTGTTGATTTACTGGTGGAAACATTGATTACTCCGTCAGTTTTCTCATGTGCAGGGCTGTGTCTGTGCCTGCATGCTGTTCTCTTCCAATGGCCCATCAGTGCATCACATGAAGCAGAATATATAATGTCCTGGCTTTGCAGCTGAAACTATGTGACGTGATATATAGGGGCTATTAAAGTGTCTGCCAGAGAAGTGAAGGGAATTCCTCTCTCCAGCATGAATCGCTGCTGTGCTTTCTGTTTTAATCTACTACATACTAGCCTTTAACTTTATACACTATCTTGTGTACCTTTTATCTTTGCCTGTCTTGGTTTTCATCTTGTCTTTAATTTTGTTGGAACAATTCTTTGTTCCTCTCAAGCTGATTTGTCAACTCAATAACATCTGAAAGATACTGTGACCCTTGCCTGATTACAGGACATGGATTAACCACTGTACTTTGTATGGTAATTTATAAAGGGCGGAGAATTTTTTAGGAATCTGTGGTGTACATTTCATATGTAATTATGACACCAGAATGTACTGAAAACATTTCCTTTTATGTATGTGCTTTCTGTTAATATGTGTTATTTTGAACAGTTCATTAATAGTTAATGAATAGTTGTATTTTGGCAATAAGCTTTGTGTTACATGCACTTACAGTCATGAACCACTATACTTGATGGTCAGGTGACCCAGTTAGGATCAGGAGGGCGGCCTTTTTAAACTGTCAGCTCCACATTGATCTGTTTGCTTGTTTAACTCTTTGGTCAACTTTTAGTGTACCATTCCAGCCTCTCCTTTTCGTGGTCCATTAACAGCCAGATATACTGTCTCTGTCATGACATATCTCTGTGGGCCTTTCGCTTGAAATGAAGTGTATACTGATCTCATGATCTGACAGGTCATGTGAGCAGTTGTTAACACTCCTTGAATCAATAGCACTTCCACACATTAGTGTCCCATGGACTTTAACCTGCACAACTGGCAACCCCTATGCCCACCCATCTCACCCCACCCACCACTCCTGCAGCAGATATTAATACATGACAAGCAAACAGGACCTTGCCCATGGCCTCATAATCTCAAACTTGCGCTCGTGGGTGTTATGGCATAGTGTAGTTGTCACCCCAGCTGAAAGGGTGTCACAGTGGGTTTGTTTCCACCACTAAAGGACAAAGCAGAACCTCTGTCACTAGTAGCGCATTGATTAAATCACTGAAGAGACATTTGGGACCCATTGTAACTATAAAGGTACTGTATGGCAATACTGACTTTCATATTACAAAACAGAATTTGTAACCAGTGAAGTATGTTTGCATGAATGGTGAATTTCTTTTGTTAAAAATTGTTAGAAATTGTAATTTTAATTAATTAATTATTATTATGATAAAGTTCTGTTTTACGGTATATTTTAAGAATAAATTAAATAGCTGCTCTTTCTCACCTCTACTCTAGAGGAAGTCTCTGTAGTCAGATCAGTTTAAGTCACTGATTTGCAGTGAAACATGACTAAGGAACAGTTTGCTATGTTTTTGACTGGAAAATTACGTAGCTTACTTTTGCCATGCATCGCTTTGTGTAACAAAGGGAATGTTTTAGTTCTGAATAAGGGATTAGAGAGAACTTGGAGCTCAGGCCTTGAGAGCTATCAAACAAACAGGTGGGCCTGTTGAAAGATAGCCAGCAGTGTCACAGTATCTGTCTTTTTAATCATCACCATACTATAAACACACACACGCTCACGCACAGTGCTGCTAGACTCAACATCATGCTATTAGACACATCATATCTCACTGGGGTGATTTGCTGGCATACAGATTATGCTAAGGCTCATGGGTTTATTTCATTGCTGAGGCAGAGTTAAGTATGATGTTTTTCCACTTCATTTGATCACAGATGAACTGCTGTCGGCTGATGCTTGGTCCCTGTTTGGCTTTTTATTGTCCTGTGACCTCAGTGAGCTACAGAATAACTAGCCCCCTGTTGATGTACGGATCCCAGCTCATATTCTGGCTTTTTTAGGAATGCATGCACACACATAAAATATATCTCCATACACTTAATGCAAACCCACGGTTTTTCAACACACACACACACACACACACACACACACACACACACACACACACACACACACACACACACACACACACACACACAGTCACAGTCATTTATCAATTTAAAATGCCCATCATTCACTGCATTTCTCAGTAGTGTAGGCTTAATACGTTTGTGTGTTAGACCATTGGCCAGACAAAACAGCATACAAAGTTGATTTAACTTTGAAACATATTTTTTACACTTTATGGTATTCTTTCAAGACAATTTGTGTATTTGGAAGTAAAGACAGCTCTACTAACTACATGTGCATGTACATGTGATACTGTGTTAAAGTTCATAGAAACAATATGTGTTATCTTCTTCACTTAGCCATCTCTGTGAAGTAACACTCTTTTTATTGCCTCTGGCTTTGATCCGTGACAGGGGATGGGATATTAACCTCCTGATGACAGATGAAGCATTGCTAACTACTGTGTCTTACATGTTGATAGTGTCAAGTGACACTCTTTGCTTTATTCAGATATAGCTGGACTGACAGAGGTGGTAAGAGGTATGGTAACCAGACACAGCTCTGGATATCTGTATCCGTTTTGTTTAGTGTGTTTGACTTTCAGGGTGGGTGCACAGGGTAGCTGTGTACATCTACGGATGTGTTTATATGAGTATGCTTTTGTGTGTGATAATCTGCAGAGAGGATTTTTTGTTTTGAGAACACTGCAGCATTGACTATTTTGTTTGAATATTTGTCCTGTTTTATTCATTCACATGGGAATCCTTGCAGGTTTGCCTGGTAACAGCCTTCAAAATGTAAGCTCTTGTGTTTATTTGGGAGAAAGGGGGTGAGAAATGCTGCACAGTTACTCCCATGTGCTGTTGATTAGCCTCTTGGGAAAGAGATGTGTGAACACAGCAGAGCTCAAGCTGAGGTTACAACAAGAAACCAAAACTCCTGAGTTACTTGAGAAATATTTTTTAAATATGAGCACATACACAGTTTAAACCTTATTATTAGCATAATCAGTGGTAGAACACATACTCATAACTGACTTTACACTTGTACAAAAAGTGTAATAAAGAAATTACCTGAGTGTGATAAGTAAAAAAACAAGCACTGCAGGATTGGTTGCAGTTCACAAATCTTCTGCATTTCAGGTCACTTGAAAAACTTGAACAACAACCTTAAAATTATTTAATGTTTCATACAAAAAGATTTCGCTTACTTATCTTACCCAATCTTGCACAAATAATACAATATGATCTTTTATCTTCAGTCAAAGACTTAATTTACAATAGCAACTTTGATTCATATTGTTTATGTTGGAGATTGATCCAGTGGTCGCAAATATGTTTTAGAAATCAAATGTTTAACTTTGTAAAACTTTAAACAGTTTGGAACATACATGGAGAAATATATATAAAGTTTATATTAACTCTGTTTATTTTATTTTATTTTTAAAGCTATTTAAATAAAGTGAAATAGATTGTTGATTTTCTATGGAAGTACAAAAATCTCATCTAAGCTGTAAAAGGCCTGACCACTCAATAATCACAGTTATGTAAGTAAACAGTGTATCTACGTAAACCTTTTTTAAATACTGTGCACAATAGTGTTGATTGAGGTTAGTGTAATATCTTTGTGTCTAGAGTAATGAAGCAACATTTGTTGTGCTGTTAAAAATCACAAAAGATCTGTCTCTTTTTGTCCAGAATTATAAACCCATAGCACAGCGTGTGTCATGAATTTATCACCTCTACTTGCAGTCATTTAACTGACAGGAAGAAATTTACATTTTTTGTGTTTTCAGGGCAATAAATGCTATTAGATCCTGACTAGATTTAAGATGCTAGAAGCAGATGTCTTGCAGTAGCCTACAAGACTGTATATGCCAAGCCTTAGCACATACAAACTGTCTGTCAAAACGAAGTGTGTCAGAAAACGAAGTCTTGTGAATATTTGAGTCAAACAAGTAGAGCAACATTGTCCATTGTTGTTTTTGCATCTCATGTGCTATATACTGTTGACTTGACTTTAGTTGCAACTGTCTCATTCGCATGTTATGGTATTTCACAAAAATGTGGATTTGTCCAGAGCTTAGTCCAGAGTGCTTTGTGACTTTTATATTGATGCTTGTGCATGTGTTTCTATTCTCTATCTTCATTTGGAAAACTGCTTGATGATCTTTACTTGTAGGTGTCGAAATTTCATAAAAACTAGATCTTAAATAGAGAATTAGCACATTTCTTGAGTACTGTGAAACACAGCAAGCTGGCTTGCCTTGTGCCTTACAGCAATCATGTGAGAGAGGAAGGAAATAACATTCCTGGCATCATGTGATCAGCAGACCATGTTTTGTGTTATTCATTATGAAAAGAGCTCACTTGAAAAAAAAAAATGAAAAAAAAAATGTTTATTTATACACCCATGTCCACCCCCCCAAAAAGTCACAAACTATATTATTTAGTTGTACCACCTTTAATTTTGATTACAGCATGCATTCGCAGTGGCATCGTTTTGATACGCTTCTGCTATGTCACAACTTTTATTGCCATCCAGAGGTGCATTCGTTTTTCGACAAGATCTTGTCTTGATGTTGATGAGTCAGACAGCTGTTCAAAGGCTTCTCACGCACATCCCAAAGATTCTCAGTGGGGTTAAGGTCTGGACTCTGTGGTGGCCAAACCATTTGTGAAAATGAAAATGATACCTTAATCACTCTTTCACAATTTGAGCCCAATGAATCCTGGCATTGTCATCTTGAAATATCCACATCTCATTGATGGAATAACTTGGTTGTTCAGTATATTCATACCCCAGATCATAGCACTGCCCCCACTGGCTTGTACAGTAGGCACTAGACATTGGTGCATCACTTCATTTGCCTCTCTTCTTACCCTGATGCTCCGATCACTCTGGAACAGGGTAAATGTCAGTTCATTAGACCACATGACCTTCTTCCATTGCTTCAAAGTCCAATCCTTATCCTCCCTAGCAAATTGAAGCCTTTTTTCTGATTAGCCTCAATGACATGTTGTTTTCTTAAGGCTACACAGCTGTTTAGTCCCAATCCCTTGAGTTCTATGCACATGTGCATGTGGAAATGCTCTTACATCCATTTTTTAACAAAGCCATGAGTTCTACTGTTGTTTTTTTACGATTTGATTTCACCAAATGTTTAAGTGATTGCTGATCACGATCATTCAAGATTGTTTTTCCGACCACATATCTTCCTCAAACATTATGGTTCCCCACTATCTTTCCAGTTTTTTAATCTCCTTAAATGTTTTCTTTGCTTGATGCATGCCTGTAATTTGACCCTTCTGAAAAAGATTAACATCTTTTCCACGGCCACAGGATGTGTCTTCCGACATGGTTGTTTCGGAAATGAGAAGCTACTCACTGCATCAGTTAGGGTTAAATAACTTGGCAGCTGAAACATAATCATTCATGCGTAATTATCCAAAGGAAGGCTCATACCTATCTGCTTAGTTAAATCCAGGTGGTGACTTTTTTTTTGCATGGGTAGTGTATGTATTTGTTCTCAGTGATATGAATATTGATGCCAGAAATCACTCTTCAGACATTTACTGTTCATGTATTTATTATTATTAAGATTGTAGATTCCAGCTACTATCCAATATCCATCTAAATCTGACACATAAAAACAGCTTGTCAGTCGCAAGCAAAATTAAAAAAACATCACTTACAATGAGTAGTACATAATAACAATAAAACATTAAGTCACAAAAATTGAAAAATATGTAATTAATAACATTAATCATGAAAATAAATTAGTTAATGTGTGAATTAATTAATTTTTATTATATTTACTAAAAAGGAATACTTGTTTTTAAATACTGTTATTTATACCATAAATAAGTGGTTTGTAGCCGTGGGAAGCTGTTTGCTCATGAATAACAGGGGGGTGGAGAAAAAGGAGGAGTGGCCAGGGATGCAGGGCCTCCTCCATTTTACTGCACAATAGAGCATGAGCTGCTCTGTTGTCCTTCCCTTTTTTGCTACGTGGTATGTTCCATCCCAGTATTTAAATCCGGGAGCTTGAAGGCTGTGCTGTTCATGCACTGAAAACCGGCGTAATCCAGGAAGCAGCTGAGAGACAGAGGCGCAGAGACAGAGAATCTGAGGAAAGAGAAAAGAAAAACTGCCTCTCCAACACACCGGAGCTTCTGATAGTAACAAGCAAAGAAAAAGGAAAAGAAGAGCTTGTGTAATCCTGGTAGTATAGCAGCTGGTGTTTAGGAGAGAGCATATCCTGTGTCTCTCCTCTCTGTCTTTGCTGTCATCCTCTCTCTCCTACTGTACCAGCGGGGGAGGGTACATCAGCCGTCCCAGGCCTAGTTATATGTCCCAGCATCCCGCAAGAGCTCAGACAAGGCCACTGCGACTGTAACGGAGACTGTGAGAACAGGACAAGACAGAGAGATAGAGGTACTGTATCCTATGCTGATTAATCATGAACAGTACCTTATACTGTAGAACCAGTTCATGCAAATATTGTGTTACTAGAAGTTTCACCAGTTTTATGTTAGGCATTGTACTTATCACTCCAAAAATACTGCACAATGAAAGCTCATAGTGACACTTTAGGTGACAGTAAACACAGACGCTGTGAACAGAAATAAACTGAAAGCATGCAGAAAACAGTGGGAGGAAAACAGATGGAAGAACAAACAAATTTACTGTGCACTTGTTTGGTTGCTCTACTGCTATGACGCTGATCTTCACCAAGCTTAGTGAATTTCATAGTTTGTTGGAGATCCTGGCAGTTGAATTAGAGCCATCGACTACTACTCCTGTTTTCCAAAGTTCAGCATAATGCAGTATTATCACCTTGTGGCTTAACCACTGAGATTGTTGTGAGTTTCATGACAAAACATATCCAGTATATGGCCAAACTGCAAAAAACTGGAGCTGCTGACAATGAAAGAGAATAAATATCCTGTTCAGAATGACATCTTCATTATACAGCTGTGTGAGCAGACACAAACTGTAAACTCCCACAAGAACTGGGGTACCAGTTTTGAAAATCCCACTGAAGATGTTGACCTTCCTGATGTTCATGAGGTCAGTGTTTTTGTGAGAACAGCTGACATCTGTTTTGTGTGTTGGTGTATATAATGGCAGTGACTAGTGTCTTACTGGAGCTATCCTCTTTTAAAGGCTGTTTATGTTAGATGAAGCTGTGGAGTAGCAGTTAAAGTAAATGTCCCTCACCACATAACTTGGAATTCACCTTTTATTTTAAGCACACACTGAAATGAAATGTAATTTTGCCTTTCTGGTAGACATTTATGATTACACAAGCAATTTAAATTAGAGGACGATGCCTTGTTTACTGTTTAAAAAGTGAATTTGCAGGCAGTAGTTTTCAGCTGGCAGATTTCTTTACCCTTGGTGGTTTCTTTCACCATAGCTCATGTGTACTGATAATATGTATTTTCGAGATGAAAATCCAAAGTAGAGGTTTATTCTCATCTGTGGTTGCTAAGGAACATCTGAAGCGTGTGTCATCGCTGTGCCTCTCAGGGAATGAAGTGAAATCTGTAAAGAAAAACAATTGTCTCTGAGCACAGGAGCCACGTTTGCAGTAGACCAAAAAGTAAACTAGAACACATTACTGGGACTGGGACAATCAAGTTTTTTCTCTCAAGATGTCCATCATGCATTGCTGCTTGTGACATCTCAGGCTGCACATGAGTTTTAACTTTTTACATGAAAATAAAGGCTCCCTTTTATCAATATAAACATACAACCACAAATATAGTGGTCTAACATTGATCAGGCCCTAAAATCCTTACAGATTTTTCTTTTTGGGTAGTCTGAACAAAAGTGAATTGCAGGCTGATATTGTGAGATTATATGTATGAAAGTTTTTTTTTTTTCTCAAATGTTTCTTTGAGACATGGAGAGGTCAGAAAGTCTACAACATGCTATTGACTTTAGTATCTCTGGGCAAAATTAGAACATGGACTAGTACAACAACAACAATTCTTAGATTCAATTCAGAGGAAAGGGAAGGTTAAGATTAATGCAGATGTGGCAGTTCAAGGCCAGATATGTTCACTAAAATGCTGCTATTGAATTAATGTTGTTATTGTGGTGAAATCCATATCTTTGACATTGCATTGACAATAACAGCAAGGTCTATTTTTCAGCATGTCGCACAAAGGGAAGGAAAAAGAAATGTAGAAATTAAACTGGGAAATGACCGACTGTACAAGTAGGAGAGGCGTTTTTCATCTTTACAGCAGCTAAATGTAATTTGTTCTATGCAGAGATAGATCATAATTTATCATATCATTAAATAGACCGGTCAGTGGGTTTGATATTGAAGCTTTGATAATAGTGTCCTGCTAAGAGGTAGAGAAAGTAAAAGTAAACAAGTTTATATAAATTGTTGTAGTGAGAGTATTTCCCTGGACATCCGGATTACTAACTTATAAAAGGTAGAATGACACTGCCAAAACTGCTAACTATTGGCCCTAGCGATGGATAGGATGAGACAGGATGGAAGCAATGCATTGATCCTAATAGAGCAGAGGCAGCTGCAGGGATACTACACAGCCCTCTGGTAGGGATCAAAAGAACAGGTGGGTGGTGTATGTGGGTGGTGTGCAGACTCAGCTCCCACAGATGTGAGAGAAAGCTGAGCTGGTGAGCTTTGCCGATATTAGTCACTGATCTAAGAAATTAACTCACTGGCGACATGAAGATGGAAGGGTTGAGGCATTTCATTCTAAAATAGACAAGACTGACAGACACACAGTTGAAATAGCATGTTTGAGGTTTCTTGGCTTTCTAGTCTTTGTACCAAAACACATTGTCATGCAACCTGGATCTGCACAGTGGTTTGAAGCAAAGACCAACAGTTTGTTATGTCTGTCTTTTAAGGAAATACAGTTCTGTGTTGAGCCACACTCTGTTTTACAGTTGAGTTTGTAAAGGTTTTTGTCCTAAGGAAACACTTAAGTCAGCTACCTGCTATGCTAATTTTACTCAGAAAAAAAAAAAAAACCCAAAAACTAAATACTAAACTAGATACCCAAATATCCAAGATATTTGTCTTTATAATTGGTTATTAATTAAAAAAATTCAAACAATCCTGTTTCCTCCTCACCTTTGTGAAGATGTTTAAAAATAAAAATTAACTGAATAGTAGTAGTCTAACTTAAGTTATCATAAACTTGCTCTTATTATTGCTTTGGTCACTGTCTCTTAGCTGTGTTTATGTTGCTACCACAATACAGAGCAGAGAGAACTGGAGGTGATGGTTTTTGCTACCCACTACAATGATGTCACTGAGACAAATAGAGTTGGGGTTGCTGGATCAAGTGTCATCTGTGGTGGAAAGGCCAGGGGATTACATGGATACTATACTGGGAATGACTCTGTTTATGTGTGTGTCTGTGTACTTGAAGTCATTTGTTTGTCCATGTGAAAATACACATGTACATGTCCTTAGTGTTTACACACCAATGTGTGTTTACTTTATATAATAATGAATGCATGCCCATAAAGATTGAGAAATCACACCCAACACAAGCACCAAACATCATTTGAAATGATTAAGAATTAGTACTCTCGTTATATAATTCAAAAACATTTGTATACACGATATGTTAACTTAAGAAATTGAATATTTGTACATAACTTTTTGTCAATTTTTTGAAGTCTGATTTATTGTTTTCTGCCCTACATATCCAGTATGATTTGGGCAATAATAATATGCATGTATGTTCAAGAGCTCTTTCTATGTCCTTCAGCACATGATTGTCAGCAGTATTCACGGGCTTTAAACTTTACCGTGCACTTTGCTCATTTCTTACATAGCCTTAGAGGCAGACAGCAGATGGCAGACACAGCACCAATAATGACACCAATTATAGAGGCGAGTGAACACACCACTCCCAAAGCCTTAGACTTATTATAAGTGAGTGAATTACTGTGTGCACATCACTATGTTAGTACCTTAAATTATGGTTCCCCTTAAGCTGAATTCATGGTTGTACACAGGAATCAGTAAATGTGATTTTCCTGAGTGTACCTAAATCTTAAGAGACAAATGTATTTAGTGGGGATGTCTTGTGCCATTCCAGAGGATCGGTATTAGCGCCGGTCTTGACAGTGAAAATTAACCCACGAGTAAACTTTTTAGTTAAAGTGCTCTCTGTAACTGTAAAGAGAAGATGCTCCACATGATGAGTGTCTTTAGTTTCATGAAAAGCACAAAGTTATGTGTTTAAATCTGTATCTGGAGTATCACATATCTTCTGGAAAATAAGTTGTGTAGAATTAAGCGTTATTTCAATGGGTCACATGCTTAGTTAATGCAATTTTACTGAAGCTAAATAAATATTGGATTGGATTGGATTGGCGTACAAATATTAAAGGACTCGGATTAGAGCCAAAAAAAACTTGATCAGGACATCCCTGGTATTTAGTCCTCCCCTATTAAGTGTGGTTTACTCAGGACTGGAGCTGGTGCCATCTGTTTTAGAGGTTTAGAGTGGGAAGGGCCCTTCTATGTCACAGTCAGGTGTATTTACCCACATGTTGATGTGTTTACATGACTAAAGGTAAAACTTTTTTTTTCCTTCATATGTATCATTGATCACTATATCTGCTTGTACAACTGTCTTTTCTTAAGTGGACCCTTGTGAAGTAGAACACTTTCATGCTGTGTCACTATATTCCTATTACAAAGTGACATTGTGTCTTTGTAGTATGAACTCTAAGGCTCACAAGTGAAGTGAAGCTGTAGTGTACAGACTTCTTCTCTCTTTTCTGGTAAAAGTCATGTGGCCCTTACCATAGACAACATGTTTCATACTCATAATGGGTCCTACTTTTTTCTAGGTCATGTTGTTTTTACATGTTACGTTTTGTCATGTTATGTTGTCTTTTCCTGGCAGTTCTACAAAAGTAGCAGTTACCTAGCAATTACCTTATAATATATATATGTGTGTATATATGTATGTATGTTTTGTTTGTTTTTCTTTGAATGATGGCACATTTGGAAATGTTTCAAAACATGTTCTGAAAGCTCATTTTTTGCAGTTCATTACTCCATTGCTTCATATTTTTCAGGGCACAGGGCTGAATATAAAGAGCCTAAAATGAATAATACATGATCTTGAAGTCATGGTGACTCACTGTGTTACTATAACTGTTTAGCATATTGTCTGTGTCTGCTTACAGATCTGTGTGGTGCAGCTGGGCCCAAGCCCCTCAAGCCCCAGCGATCCCTTCCTGGTACACCAGTTTCTCTCACACACTATCCAATTGATCTGCGAACATCCATGGAAGAAAAATACAAAGAGATAGCTGAGGTAAGAATTGTTTCTTAAAAAAGTAAACTAATGAAACAGAAATAATGTGATTAAACTAGCGGTTCTATATACAGCCAATCTAAGTGAACTTAAACTGAGCCAGGAAATTAGCCAACGTAACTTAAATACACAATAAAGAACTAATCAACTGTACGTCATCCCAGTGGCTTCTGCATTGACTAACAATAAATTCAGCTTTCATTTTCTTACCAGTTTAAATACAGAGATATCTGAAACTCATTCAAAGGATCCAAATCAACACAGACCATTGTGTATTTTCAGATTTGGCTAAAATAAAGCAGATCAAATATTGTCCTTTACTTTTATTGCTCAAACTGTGGGCCTCTATTCTCTCACTCCTCTCTTCTGGAGTTCCCTATCTATTTTACTTGATTGGCCCACAATGCTTGTTAAGCAAACAATTCTGCCCATAGTGGAGACAATACAAGCAATTTATCAAATTAATGAACATTTATGGATTTATTCCAGTGTAACAGGTGGTTTATGTGTGTCGCCCATACGTCCATATGTACACAATATCCATAATACCTGTTTCCTATTCTGTGTTGTCATATATGATACAACTTTACTCCAGGAGCTGTTCACACGCAGCATGGCAGAGAGTGAGATGCGAAGCGCTCCTTATGAGTTCCCAGAGGACAGCCCCATTGAACAGCTGGAGGAGCGGCGGCACCGATTAGAGAGGCAAATCAGCCAGGACATTAAGTGAGGAAATGCAAACAGAGCACACACACAAAGCAGTTATATAAACTATTTACATTACCTCAGACAGATGTAGCTGTCCCTCCTTTCTCCACCGTCCATGTACTCATCAGCTTCCAGTTTGCTACTTTGGGGGGTAACTAACTTGCCAGCTGGCAACTGTCCTGGTGCTCTCTTTAGTCTTTTTTTTCTTTTACTTTTATGAGGAGGTGGATTCTGTCTCTGTTGCCAGGGTTGATGCTATCTGCACCACTAAGCCAATTGTTTGGGTGGTTATCTGGCACGCTCCCACAGACCCCTGTTTACCAGGTTTTAGTACTACTAACTGATGATGTTTTTTTCTGTTTATGTCAATAATCTTGATTATTTAATGCCTAATGCTTTGTGTGCATATGTATGTATGCCTGTCTGTGAGAGAGAGTGTGTGTGTATGAGTGTGTTCACATGTGCATATATTTGGACTCTATCTGTGCTTAATTTCTTCCTCACTATCTCTGATGCCCCTCTGCCCCCCTGCCTTGCCTACACTATTCTGTGCCGCTGCATATCACCCCAAGGCTTGAGCCTGAGATCTTGCTCCGTGCCAAACAGGACTTCATGAAAATCGACAGTGCAGCAGACCTAGAGTGAGTGAGCTCTGCTTCAGTATGTATGTCTTGTGCAGTAATATTCTGTTTGGTTTTTTCTTTGTCTTAGAATTGCTCTCTGTTTTCTTGCTTGTACATTTTGAATTGTGCTATCAACTACTTACCAGACATTTTAGTGTTTATTCTCAATACTCTATAAGGTGTTTCCCATACACACACTTTACGTGGGCGGGCTGTCCAAGTATATTTAGCCATCCTTTTTTTTTTTGTCTGTCCAAGCGAACGACACCATCTGTGATCCATTAAGATTTTTTCCCTGCTCTCTGCTCTGCCTGTAGGTTACTTTTTTGCAAATTAAAATGTCAAACAGCTGCTCAGATCGCCTGTTGCTAATAATTTTAATTCTATGAACTGTTGACAGAACAAACATGCTGTTATCGGTGTATGTGATTTCCGCAAGTTGCTGTAGAGACAGACTTTAATACAACCCCGCTGTATTGTATGTATATTGTATGATCAATATTAAGTCTTCTGCTATGTATACATCTACAGCACACTTTATTGATGTCTACTGTTCATTTTATTTTTAAATTGACTTTAGTTTGTTGTAGTGTACACCATGTTGTCATTCTGTTGCTGCTCTTACCCACCTCAGGTAAAATCCCATTCTGTGGGAAACACTACTTTATGTAATAATGTCTAGTCTACAGTGTTTTACACTGTGGACTGACATAGTTACTTTTCTCCAAAATCACTGAATCACCATATTGAGATGGACCACGTTCTCCATCTGCTGGTGACCAGATAGATAGTTAAATGGGTACCATGTGTGTTTTTTAGAAAGTAAAATAACCTTTTTAGTGTGATTAAGGTCTACATTTATGAGACTGCATTTGCATTTTCTACTGGTACTGATTTAACCTTTCTCTACATAAGTTGAACATAATTTGTTGTGCTGTCTTGGTCATAAATTACACCTCTGGTCATTAGCAAATCTGTAGTTTAACTACTGATTGTTTATATGGTAGATACATCTTGCCATTGATAATATAAAGTCAATATTTTATTAACCCCAGTGCCCCATAAAACCAAACCTTTTAGGCGATTGCAGATACCGTATATTAAAATTGACATACAGAATTACCTAATGAACATACATTATGTTGTCAGAATCTGGATGTTGAATCATGGCAACTGGACCTCCTTCTTGTTAGGTTGAATAATTTTACTACTCATCCAAGTAGCTTCTTCTCATGACAGAATCCTCAGTGACATAGGGTTTAATAACTTTTGCTTTAACACTTATTGTCATGTTATTACTGAGATATTTCTAGATTTTGATTAGAAAACCTGTGTGGTGATTATAGTCCACTTGACACTATTTACAGAAGTACACACCAGCCGTAAGTAGGTTCCCAACTTCAGTACTTTTAGTAAAAAACTGCTGTAAAATTTAAGAAACGTTCTGTAGGAAAACTTCAGGAAAGAATAAAAAAACGTTCAACTACAAACAGTTTTTTAAGAAAAATGTCGCTTCTGTAGTAGTATTGTTTAGTGTGACATAGAGATACTGTAGCTGTAGTTTAGATAGATAGATTTAAGCATTAAAATATGCATTTAATTGAGGGACCAGCTATTATTACTAAACTACATTAATGCCTAACACTAAACCTATTTCTTCTTCATTTACTCTTCTACCATACTTCCTTCTTATATCTGCATTTTACTTCTCTTTGTCTTCATCCCTTTTTCCTCCATCTTGGTTATCTTGTTTTAAACACTGATTTACTTTTTATCGATTTTCTTTAAGGTTAATGAAGGAGACTAGTGAGGACACTGTTGATGATGGCTTTAAGGAGAGGGAAATGCCAATGGAGAGAGAGTACCAGCGGGTCTCAATAACAGGAGAGGAAAAGTGTGGAGTGAGAAGCTTTTATTTATTTATCTGCTTAGAAGTCAAATCATCACCTATTAACATAAATTCCACTGTGTGTGCACTCAGCTGTGTGATGATATCCCTCCAGGTGCCCTTCACTGACCTCGTAGATGCTGCAAAGTGTGTGGTCAAGGCATTATTCATTCGGGAGAAGTACATAAACCGCTCCATGCAGTCATTTTGTAAAACCACAGCTCATGCCCTGCAGGACCTCGGGATGAAGCCTCTTGATCTGAGAGTCTATGAAGATATACCAGAGACTCCAGTAGATGCTGGTATTACACGCACACATTGAACATAGTTTACACCACATGGGCAGAAATTGTTTCTCAGAAAAGGATAGAATCTCACACTGTTAAACAAGAGTGTCTTCTGTCTGCAGTCTGTCTATTTTAAATTGTTTTAATGATAATCATAGCTTTGTTCCTTTTGTATGGGTGAGCTAATTGCAAAGACCACTCCAGATTGAAAACAAAACAAAATGAAAACACAAGACACACCCAGAGCCTTGCCAAGCCTCTACTCTTTGTCACTTTCAACTTAGCAGTTCCTGTATCATTGTTAATCATTTTGAATACTTTTGAAGATCAATAAATGCCCACCCTGTTTTCCCAGATGCTCCTGTCCACCCACCTGTTTCAGAGACGCACCCTTATGACAATCAGGACCCCAAGAATATGCCGGCAGATACAGGATATGGGTGCAAGATGGTGGATGGAGTTGTCCATGTCTATACCAACAAAAACAACATGGACAAGTATGAATTTATTAACCTTTAAGAAATCACGTTCTTAAAACAGTTTCTTTGTAAAACTTTATAATCAATTCCTCTGTAGAAGTACCGAACTGGACCTGCCATATCCTGACCTGAAGGAGTATATTGCAGACATGAATGTCATGATGGCCCTCATTATCAACGGGCCAGTGTGAGTTTTTCTTTCACTGTATAGTTCTTCAGATATTTGTAGCTCACCGTATGGTTTAAATGCAATATATTTGGGTTTCTTTCTATGTTGTTCACAGGAAGTCTTTCTGCTATCGTCGCCTACAGTACCTAAGCTCTAAGTTCCAGATGCACATTCTTCTGAATGAGATGAAGGAACTGGCAGCACAGAAGAAAGTTCCTCATAGAGACTTCTATAACATACGAAAGGCAAGAGCCAAAATATGCCAGCTGCTGACGGCTTAGCTAGTTGATGAATTAATTGCCTGATAAAAGTTGTTTAAACCTATTGCCTTTTCTAAATATTCTGTCATAAAAAGTTAGCTTTGTCTTTGTTGCTGCTTTTCTGGACTGATTCCAGGTGGACACACACATACATGCATCGTCCTGCATGAACCAGAAGCACCTGTTGCGGTTCATCAAGAGAGCCATGAAGAAATACCCTGAGGAGATTGTTCACATTGAGAATGGCCAGGGTCAGACCCTCAAGGACGTGTTTGAGAGCATGAACCTCACAGCCTTTGACCTAAGTGTGGACACTCTCGATATGCATGCGGTGAGAACGGGAGAGGCAGTTCAAGATCTAAAAGCGTTATTATTTTAAGAGATTATGAAAAAAAATAAATACTGTTGTTTGTACTTATCAGGATCGTAACACATTCCATCGGTTTGACAAGTTCAATGCGAAATACAACCCTATTGGAGAATCCATCCTCCGGGAGATCTTCATCAAGACTGACAACTATGTTGAAGGAAAATACTTTGCACACATAGTGAAGGTGTGAAAGAGCTCATGGATCATTTTTTTCAGCTTTTCCAAATAATTTACAAAAACCACTCATCAAAATCCTCTGTTACTATTTGTACAGGAGGTGATGTTTGACCTGGAGGAGAGTAAGTACCAGAACTCAGAGTTACGTCTGTCCATCTACGGACGCTCCAGGGACGAATGGGATAAGTTGGCTCAGTGGGCTGTCAAACATCTCGTGTATTCTGATAATGTGCGCTGGCTTGTCCAGGTGCCTCGTTTGTTGTAAGTAGTTTCTCATTTATTGTCTGGCTTTACCTTTAATTAATATTTAGATCAGTCAAAACAAAATGTCACAGCAAGTTGTGTATCAAGTGTTTGTGTGGTGTATGTCTTAGGTTACATTTGTCTCATAAGCTTAAATTAACACTAAAACTTTTTCTATACTGTTCAGTCTGAATCCAAGTGTTATATATAGTGCACTGCTAAATCAGTAGAGGACTCTTCTAATAGAGAAAACCAAATACAAGTAACTTCTTAATCAGTGCAAACATCTTTCAGCTTTCAGCCAGTTACAATGAAACCTACATTTTAAATCACCAAATAAACAGTAATGATTTCTGTGATATCAACAAATCAACACTCTCCACTATCAACACTCTCCAATCACCACCTCTTCAGTGACGTTTACCACACAAAGAAGCAGCTGGCTAATTTCCAGGAAATGTTGGAGAACATCTTCATGCCACTGTACGAAGTCACAATCAACCCTCGCAGTCATCCTGAGCTGCATCTCTTCCTGGAGCATGTGCGTATCACATTAAATAAAATAAAACCTATCCTGATGATTCAAACTCAAACAGCTGAATGTTGTTTATTGTGTCACACGTATGTTAATAGGTGGTCGGCTTTGACAGCGTGGATGATGAGTCCAAACCTGAGCACCACATCTTTAATCTTGACAGTCCACTGCCAGCAAACTGGACAGAAGAAGACAACCCACCTTACTCCTACTACCTCTACTATACTTACGCCAACATGACCGTACTCAACCACCTGAGAAGGTATGGAGCAGCTAGACACATAATTCACAAGATGCCCACTTTCAGTTAATTTGATCTCTCAACCATTTGTTTAAGTAATAATCCAATAAAACACAAACCCCAAATACACACGCATGAAAAAGTCACCACCTTTATTAAACTAAGCAAATAGGTAATAGCCTCCCATTGGATAATTACTGCATGGATGATTATTTTTCAGCTGGCAACTAGTTATTGAACCCTAACTAATGCAGTGAGTAGCTTCTTATTTCTTAAACAACCATTACAGAAGACACATCCTGTGGAAAAGATGTTAATCTGTTTCAGAAGGGTTAAATTATTGGTATAATTCAAGCAAAGAAAACATCTAAGGAGATTGATGAAACTACTAAAACTGGGTTAAGAACTGTCCAATGGAAAAAGGTCACGTGGTCTCATGAGTCCACATTTACCCTGTTCCAGAGTGATGGGTGCATCAGGGTAAGAAGAGAAGTGGATTAAGTAATGCACCCATCATCCCGCATATTAGAGTGTGTGACTTGTTTTTTTGGACGGACAGTGTATATGCGTCTTTACTTAACGTTTGTTTTTATGTCTGTCTGACACAGGCGGCGAGGCTTCCATACTTTTGTCCTGCGACCTCACTGTGGGGAGGCAGGGCCGATCCACCACCTGGTGTCAGGTTTTATGTTATCTGAGAACATCTCTCATGGGCTGCTGCTAAGAAAGGTCAGAAAAGGACACACTGGACTGGTTGTGTAACTTTCACGATGTCTTGTAAAACTCATTTAGAAAGCTTGCTAAAAGATTGGTGAATTTTCCTTTTTATTACAGACATGGTAGAATATTAATTGACAAGAGAAACCATGTCTTGAAACAATTGAATACATAAACAAGTAACAATTCTACTGGTTTGAACAACATTGAGAAGGAAAAAAAGACAATACAATACTTTTATATTTCTTTCCTTTTGATATCTGTCAGGCCCCGGTGCTGCAGTATCTTTACTATCTGGCTCAAATTGGCATTGCCATGTCACCACTGAGTAACAACAGCCTGTTTCTCAGTTACCACCGCAACCCACTGCCAGAATATCTGTCCAGAGGCCTCATGGTGTCTCTGTCCACTGATGATCCTCTTCAATTCCACTTCACCAAGGTCAGTTAAAGCTCCACATTGAAGCTATACATTTCAAAAACATCATCAGAAGTGATGAGGCTACATTACAATATATGTGTGTGTCTGTGTGTGTGTGTGTGTGTGATGGTATGCAGGAGCCTCTGATGGAGGAGTACAGCATTGCTACTCAGGTGTGGAAACTGAGCTCCTGTGACATGTGTGAGCTGGCAAGAAACAGTGTCCTCATGAGTGGGTTTTCACACAAGGTAAACTACTTGAAAAGGCATTCTGTTTATCTAATCAATATATACATTTTTGACATGCATGTTTCGACATTGTGGGTTAGGGTTATGTTATTCTTTTGTATATAGCTCATATCTGAGCTTCCAATACATGTAGCTTTTTATAATTCTAGGCCAAAAGCTACTGGTTGGGTCCCAGTTATTCCAAGGAAGGTCCTGAGAGTAACGACATCCGGCGCACTAACGTTCCTGATATCCGTGTGGCATACCGCAGCGAGACCCTCTCTGAGGAGCTTAATCTCATCACTCATGCCGTGCGCACAGAAGAGCTGGACACTATTTATGAGGAGGACTCTCTGTCCATGGGTCCTCTGCCAGGAAGCCACTGAAAAGACAATCATTTTGTCTTGTGTTGTAAACCCCCATCCATGTGGTTCATTCAGCATGACACTGAAGGGATGTAGTGTAAGAGTAATTCTGCTGTTTGGGCTACTTACAGTATAAACACCACCATTCGTAACTACACAAGTTTGCTGCACACTGATAGCTACACAGGAACCAAAAAGCCAAGGATACAGAGGAGCCAGAGCACACTTCTTCTTCTGATTCATCCTAACTTCTTACTTTTAATGTATATTTTGTGTTTTCCCCAGCTTTTTTTTTATAGTCTCTCTTTCTTTGTCACATACTGAGACTCAGTCAGCATGAAGAAGGTTAGCAGGGTTACCCTGCAGCAAGTTTTTTGTGAATGAACAGCAGGGAAACATTAGAAGGACATGTTTTCCACACTGGAGACACTTTAGAACAATGTTCTCGTTATTTCTTAGTCCGCGTTTGACTTTGCATCTTGTCCTGCCAAAGCCGCCAAGTAATCACACAGATGTTGTTGTGTGGTATGTTTTTATCGCATTACTCAGCATGTAGTATCTCTGTAGTATTTACAAAAACCAGCACATTTAAACAGTAAATCTGTTTTAAATATTATTCTCTTCTCATTTTATAGTCATGCTGCTTATACATATAATCTTAATGCTACTATTCTTCATCTTGGTTATACAACCTTGTAATGAAGGAATACACATATAATATATTAATTATAATTCAGTGAGATTGTTGATGAAGGTGGGACTCAGTTCTGTTTTAGCCTTAAAGCGTGAGGAGACTAAATCAGAGTCCTAAAACAGGAGGGTAAAGCTGTCTGAATGCTGCAGTGTTGAACTTCACACGCAGTGTGGTTAATTTTTTTCTGTGATTTTGATCAGTTCACAAATGAACAGAAATCTAACACTTTATAACACTCAATGTAAAAGACAAAACAGACTTCCTGTGGTTGACTATAAACATTCCAGGAAACGGTGCGCTTTAACTGCAAATGGACGACGCTGATGTAAAAAAAACAAACAAACAAAAAAAACACAGAAACTGTAGAAAATATTTCCGGTTCGATGGTATAAAGGGGAATGTGAACTGTAGATTTTAACCACAGCAGTTAAATCTACAATTCATCCACATGTGTGAGCCGTATGTCTGGATTTAGCACTCGCTCCCAGCACCTTGAAGATATGGACCCTCCGTCCTTCCTTAGGACCCTGATCACTCTCATTCCTTTCCCGGTGAACAAACTAGAAAGTCATGGAGTTTTTTCCCTCTGCATGCAGCGCAATGTACATATGCACTAATCCAAGACTTCATAGTGCCTTTTCATTTTCTACAGTAGCTTTGGGTACCGCATGCCCACGTTTATCCAGACTGTTTCCATGTAAGAAGTTTTTCCTCTTTAGCATACAAATCAAGTGTTGTCTATTTTTCCTCAGTTACACACAGTAGGCCTCTATGCTGTTGGAATATCTTCGCCAGTGTAAATGAAACCACCTTGCTGCATGCTTGGTCTAAAAAAGCTTTTGCCTTTGTTTGAGGATGAAAGTTGCTTTGTTTCTAGTTCTTTGCTTATGAGTGCTTTTTGCATGCCTGCATGAAAAATGGAAGGCAGGAGAGAAGACGTTGTTTACAGCAAGCTGCAATGTAAAGCATCTTAAGTAAATCAGGGCTGCAGCTTCAGAGAGTCGGAAATCGGTTTGCACTGAATATTACAGCAAAAAGATTTAAACTCAGCATCGTTCACCATGTAGACACGAGCAGACCGTGCTGGGACATGGTTAAAACAGTTGCATGGTTCTTGTAGCATTTTTTAAACTTTCCCCAGATCTGATGAAAGCTGGGATCACATGCCTCAGATGTTCTTATTGTACACGCATCATGTTATCACACCACTCGGTCACTCCCATCAAACTGTGAGCATTCTTCTTAAAGCCAGACTTTAGTTACTGTCCAGTGAAATTCGATACCAAGACTGGATGGAAAGAATGAATCGGAAAATGTCAGCCTTTATTTGACGAATTTGCTTTATACGGCAGGCGATCCATCTTGTTAAGCAAGAGTGCAGTAGCTTCTAGGTGGGATGCACCTGAGTTGTGCGCTGAACATGGTGGACTTTGTGTGATCGTTGGATTTCATGTATAAAATGTATTTTTTTAAAGGTGATATACAGATAAGAAATTTTATATTCTCAATATGTTGATGTCAAGGTTTGTTCCTGTTGACCGTCGTGAATTAATATTATGTCATAAAAATAGTTTTGCCGTTTGTATTTGCTAATTAGACACAATATTTAGTGTCTGTTGTGCTTGTTTAACAGTTATTGTTTTCCTCCACTTTCATTTTGTTCCCAGTAATCCCTGTTTTTTTTAATATATCAGCAACATGCATGATAGAAAGGTACCTGATTTATACCTTGATACCTTATTTTAAAGCCAGAGGGCTCTGTAGTAGCCAGACAGACACAGAAACACACGCTTACATATACAACAACTAATCCTTATTCTGCATCAGTAGAACTGGCCTTTTGTGGTTTTGTTGGGTGCAAAGACTCATTTCAGCACACGCTGTCTGAAAACTTGTCTGTTTTTCCATCGGGGTGAACTACTGAGAGACTGTGATCCACATGCCTTGTCTTGACATCACTCGCCCACAGGCTGAAGCAGTGTATTCCTGTTTACTTACTGCAGCTTCGTTATTATTTGCTTTACATTAGCTTTAATGTTTGACAGCATCCTGTTGACTACTTTGTATGATGTTGGAAGATAAAGATGAGAATAGGTTGTTAATGACAGAGCGCGCTGCTGTGATATAACGTAGAATATGGAGTTTTCCATCCATTCAGCTTTACGACTGGTTGTTTACTGAACTTATTGTTTCCCATTCTTTTACAGTCACCACAGAGCCACGGCGGCCTACCTCACAAATACTATTCTCTGATTGTTGCACCTCTGTGTTGTTCTTAGCAAAGGCAGAGCTCAGACTTACAATTACTCTCACTGTTGACTAATTTACTGACTATATGTTGTCTATGAAATGGTGAAAAGTTCCCATTGTAACTCTGCATAGTGCAAGAATATTTAATCAGACTGTTTTGTCTGTAAAAAAAAATATATATATATATAGTTACTACTATAGAAAACAAAGTTCAAGTAACAAATCTTTCCATTTGAGAAGCTCTAACTAGAGAATTTTGATCATTTCCACTGAGATTAATCGATTATCGCATGATTATTTTGTTGTTAAAACATTTAAAGATACTATTGATTGATTGTCTCTCTCTCTCTCTCTTAGCTGTTTGGATCAGTCATTTGGATGCCAGCACAAAAACACAGTTATTCACAAACATTAATCAACATCACAGTTCACTATTAATAAACATATGTATGAATATTTTTTATCGTTGAGTCATTCAACTAAAATAATTCCTCTATACTAACTTCACAGTGCATTTATTACAAATACTGATGTTTGAATTTAGTTCATACTCTTCTCAGTGTCTTTGCTTTTGTACCATCTTGCCACTTTAAAAGGTTTTTTTTTGTTTAAATCCTGCCTAACTTTGTGTCCATTGATCTGTAGCCATTTTACTGCCTGAGATAGACTGTCATTGTTTTACAGATATGTTTATGATGAAATTCATGTGTAATGTCTGAACAACAAAATAAAGCATGTTTATTCACTGAATCATTGCATCGTGCTGAACACAGCTTTTATTTACAGGTTTTAAGTGCATAGATCAGGCCCCAGACTTCACAGTGTCATACTCAGACATACAGTAGAGTAGAGTTAGACATCATTTGCTTTTATTCACATGTAATTGTTAAACATGCTGATCTGAGTGATACCAGACAACTAAACTTATTTACATTTCAAAGAGCATTTATGTTATTTGGTACAATATTTAGCACATTTCTTATGACTGTGACAAAATGTTTTTGAAACGACTGCATGCTATGATACATATTCCCTGTTGTGTTAAACTTAATCTCACCTTATTACTTAACGTTTACTGAAAGCTAACAGCGTCTAACCACTGGTGACCTGTGTCCATGACTTTCAACGTCCTCTTCCTGGTCTCACTTAAATGGCAGCCTGCACACAAAACAAACAGAAGAGTGTGTGTGTGTGTGTGTGTTTACACCAACAGTTATCAGAGTGATAGTGGACAGTGGACACAAATGAAGCTGCACTGTGGTCTGTCACTTACAGCCATGGAAGACTTGACAGCTTGTAACTGGAAGAAGACTCGTCCTCCCTCCTCCGGACACACGGACTTCAGTTCCTCTCTGGTCATGCCCAGGAGCATAGAGCCACTCAGCACGCCCAGGCAGCGCACGGTGCTGCAAGAGATGAGCAACACTAACCGTCAGTAACCAGTGGGCGTCATTCTAGCAGGGAAAGCGTTAAATGTACTTACATTTTGCTAAAGCCCTTGTCTTCCAGCCAGGCTTTCACCTCTGCAGGCTTGGACTTCTTCGTCAGGACAGGAGAACCCACATCTTCCTATGAAAAAGGTTTACAGACGGATATTACTACTATTTAGTTACACTATCTGCCTTAATATACAGTGTTACAGAGCGAATGATAAAGTTGAAATGAGAATGTCACACCTCGTTAGATTCTTCGTCATGATCATCCAGGACATTATTGGGTACGTAGCCCTCCTCTCCCCTGCTGTTCCTCACTTTCCACCACTGCTTTGACGTGTCCAGCAGCTGTGCACAGAGAAAACACAGTGTTCAAGAACTGTGAGTAAGTAATCACTGGTAAGTACTAAGTAAGTACTGATGAGGAGTAAGTACACCAAGAGTACTTGGTCTATGTTATTAATACTGACCTCAATTATTTCTCCTTTTCTGATGGTGAGCTCTCTTTGGTTCCTTGAAATAAAGTCCTGTGAAACTCTCATGCGACGAGGTTTTGACTCACCTGAGCTGAAAGAATAGAAAAACAGGAAATGTAAGTTTGAGCTTTACAGTGTTCACATTCTGCTGAATTTCTCTGTGTGTGATCATACCGTGCTTTCTGTGGAGAAGGGGCTGGTTTCCATTTATCCGAACCCTGCAAAGAAAAACCACTTTGTTTTTCTTCACTTCTTCCTCAACCTGAGCTAGAATTAAGAGCGTTGTACTGCTTACAAACGTCCTTTACATCTGTGCTGATGTTAAACTGATTTACCTGGTTGGGTGCAGGTTGTGCGATCTGTCTGCTCTGAGGTTTACTGAACGTAGATGCTTCAGTTACATCCGGGGGTTGCCACCCATCAAAGAACACGGGTGTGTATGTTGGGATGTCCTCATCATCCTCAGGCCACTGGGTACTGGTGACATTGTCAAAGTCCGAACTGATTATATTCTACTATACTACACTGCGTCGCATTCACACAGCAGCTCACTGCTGATCTACTGCAGATAGTAAGTAGGTGTTCAGTGTCTCACCTGGGGATGTTCCAGGCGTCTCCCAGAGACTGCCACAGCTGATCCTCCTCTGCGGTGGCCTCTTCACTCATGAGACGGATACTCAGTGGCGTCAGCAGCGGCGCCACAATGGTCTGAGGCAGATCGTCAGGACAGTGAGAAATCACCTGGGGAGGAAAGAAGAAATACGTGTTGAAGTTATTCTAAATTGCTAACATTAAAAATGAATGAGCAACAAACTGACTTACAAATCTTAATGTGGAGAAGAGGGAGTGCACAAATTCAGGAGCACTGGGATTGCTGATCTTTCCTTTGAGCTCCCCCTGTTAAAATGAGCGAATCACATTTTCATTCACACGTCTCGTCACGAGCAGCGCCGACCACGATGAAAGCATAGAAATATGATTGAGGACACATACCAGCAGGTTGAAAGCATATTTGATCTTGTGGAGACAACCTGAAAAGTCCTCTGTAGAAGGCATGCCCTCCATGGCTTGAAAAAATATATATTATACGAGAAGAAACTTTTTTGTATCACTGTTCATAGACGATATTAAATATACTGTCATTTAGATCCAGCCTTCACTTGCTTCATTGAATTACCTTTTCCTTTTTTCATTTTCTTCTTCTTCTTTGCATTTTTCGCCACTACTGCAGCTACTTGTCCCGCAAAGATTTCAATGTCACCTAAAGTATGATTCAGGAGATCCTGAAAGAAAGAAAAGAACAAGTCTGTATTCTGCTTTTCCTGCATGTGTCCAAACATGATTCCTGCAAAACGTGTAGCAGATCTCACACAGTTTGCACATATTCCTTTCAGGCGGAGGCCACTCACCACGTTCCTGTCCAGCTCTGTGTACGGACGTGTTGGAGGCATCATGTCTTCTTCAGCGGTGAAGAACTGTGGCGATGGTGCCTCCTGTCTGGGTGTTGAAGCCTCGTCCTCGTCCTCCTCCTCCTCAGGTAAAAACATTTCTTCTTCTATATTTCCAATCAGAAAAATGATGAAAGGTTTGTACTGATTTTGAACCCATCATTAATAATCAGTTGCGTGCGTCCTTTCACTCACCGTAGTCAGGAGCAGCCCAGTGGGGTCCTGCATGAACCTGCTGAGGCTTCTGCTCTGTAGGTTTAGGGGTTGCTTCAGCATTAACGTAGTGTTTCACGCCTTTGTTTGCAGGTACATCTCCTGCATTTCTGCTTCGAAAGGAGGCTCAGTCAGTAAAGGTTCAATTCTGCCACATGTCATCAAGTCTGCCACATGTGCTCGGTCATTTTACTGCAGGTTCTCACCTGGTGCCTGGATCTTCAGTCTTGCGTGACAGAGCTCGTGAGAGATCCTTTTCAACGTAATCAGCCTGTAAACAAGAGGAAAACATTCATTCATTTGTTTCTCATGTCAGCCATGCTGCAGATAATACCATGAGCTGCTTCTCACCCTGACATCCTCACACTGGAACATGAAGATGGTTGTGGTCTTTTTTCTCTTGGGCTTTACCGACAATGTGAGCAGCGAGTTGAACACTCCAGCGTTCAGCACGGCCTTTAGCTCCAGGACGTCACTCAGAGCCATGGACTCCAGCTCCTCCTGAAAAAGCACAGCACCTGTTACTGTAACATGCATTTTAATATTATCACTTTGTTGACATTTGCAAGTTGAAGATTAGAGTCATGGCGGTTAGGTGGTTTAGTCTTTAAGATGAAACAGATCTTAATTGGATTTTGAAGAGGCCCTACAGCCGTTAAAGGGGAACTTGTTTGATTCACCTTTCTACCCCGTGTCCACACACAATCTGTAAGAGACCTAATGTGGTTCACCTTGGTTTCGATGTCTGTAAGCAGCAGGTTGGCACCGCGCACCTGCAGCAGCATGTTCTGACCCCACACTCGACCCATCTCGTCGAGCAGCTTCAGCCGTTCCACACAATCATCGACGCTTCTCAACTCCTTCCCATCCAAGTCGCAGCTGAACAAGTGCTGTAACACAGGGGCAGGAAAAACATTAAACATGACGCGGCTCAGAACGGGTCACGTTAGTGTGGACAGAGATAATTCAAAGATACCTCCACTCTGTACTGAAATTTGTCCATCATCTTGTTGATCGAGGCTGCGTACTCCTTCCTCTGCACTGTTGCAACACAAAGCATCATTTAAAAGAAAGATACAAAAAACTGATCAGACGTAGAAATGTGCGATGTTAAATACGTGCGTATTAACTTACAGTAAATTGACTTTGCACTGGGCCTCGACAGGCTTGACAGCTGTGATGACACTTCATCCATAGTGGAATAACCACTGTCAAGAAAAATGCAAACAATGTAAAATCCACTTACAGATGGGTGAAAGATTGAAATCAATCAGTCAGATAAAACTGTGAATGACATACTTAGACTGCATCGATCCTGCATAGCTGCTGGTGTCATTTCCAAAGGGACTGTCACTCCTGAACATTGTGGCCTGACACACCTGCAGTATCAAACGTCACATGTTTTCAGCCTGAGCACAATCTGCAGCTACAGCAAATCAGATGTTTTGGTTCCTTGTGCTGTCAGACTTTATTCGAAGCTGACTGAGGCTTAAAGCCTCAAGGTGAGTCTGAGAAATCTTTGGATGTGAGTCACTGAATTAATCTCTTACTGATTAGCAGCAAAGTAATAAAAGGATCTTCGTGCTCTTTGGTCGCCTAGAAACGCAGCACTGTGATCGGCGTAACAACAACTTTGTGATTGTTCTGTCAGAATATTCAGAGCTTTCATTTTTCAAAGACAGGTTTGCTGAAACCTTGTGTAACATAACAGTGGCAAATGACATGTGGATACAATAAAACTACAAACTCAACTAGTTCAAGCACAAATAAATGTGACTGGTATAGAATATTATACAAGTTTATCTGACTTAAACATATCCTGAGGTAAGTTTTACCATAAGTAATGTGGGAAATTGTCAAATGACTTGCTACGGCTCAGCACCCCTTCACTACAGATTACTATACAAACTAATAGGAAATTCAGTTTCTAGTTGATCTATTGTCAGAGGCTCTCACCTTGGATGTCCGGCAGTTGAAAGCTGGTGTTCCTTCCTTCTGAATTATTAATGTTGTAGAGCAAATAAAAGAAATATTTTAGTCCCGTACCTCCGTCAGCGACATGATACACCCAAGACTTCCTCATAAAGGTGAAGGTCAGAGTCCACTGCTGGTAGCAAAATGATGTGTATGATACTGCGTGCGGCATCCTATGGGAGCAAAGGTTACCAGATATGGAGGAAATTGCTTTAGCCTGGAATAGATCTACGTTTTTAGAGACTATCAGTGACGACTTTTGTGCCCGATTATTTTTACATTTGTGAATATTGAGTCGCTATGTTGTGACTTTAATTTCCTTCCTGGTGTAAAACAAAACAAAACAAAACACATTAAAAAAACTGCCACAGACAATTGCCAACAAGTTACATAATAGTGAATTGGACATAATCTAGATGTAATTTCTGCTCATTTCGAGTCCTGATAATAACTCCTCAGGGTCATGATTTGGAAAACTCCCTTCATGTTATGATTCAGACTCTCCAAAGGCAGCGTGAACAGGAAAGTTCACCAATGTTTGTCTGATTGTTGATTCTATCAGTGAACGTCTTTGTTCGTTGTTTGATTAAACCACCACAAGTGTCAGGCCACTTGACTGACTGGCTCCACAATAAAACCACCACCCATCTGGGTTTTATGTCAACTGAGGAGAAAATCCCACTGATAAACATTAACTAGAACAAATTCTTTATGTACTGAACACGTGGTAAACACAATAAATTAAGTGGCAGCATGAAAAAAGATTCAATAGATGTAAAGGGTCGTTCACCACACTTTTATTTTTTGATTTTCTAGACATTTTATTGTTCCTCAACTCCTCCATTGTGTTCTTTTTTAAACAAAAAGAAAGTTATGACTACTATGTCCTGGTATTATTTCTGTTACCTTAGCATTTACTATAACTAACTTAACAGAATACAACTCTAGAGTGTGAAGAGTATTTAAGGAATTTCTCAATCATCATAAAAATGACATTCAATTAAAAATACAAAGCTAGAATACAGTAAAATGTTGAATAGCGCAACACTAATAACACAGTAAAGAATAAAAACAAAGTAGAGAGACAATAAAGTGCGTGTGTGCGACATGTGTGCAAGAATTAAAGGTGACAATGATATTTAAGGATCCGGTGTCTTTAAGCTGTAGACAAATCGATATTTAGCTAAATGTGAAATTTGAGATTGCTGTGTGCAGTGATGCAAGTTGTGGAGTCTGATGGCAGCAGGGACAAAGAGCTGCTGCTAACATACTATATAGTCAATTTGGACATTTAGCACGTGGATCTCTACCGATGTTGACACTAGACTAAAACACATAACATTATTAGTCTACTGATCCAAGGCTTTACCCTGTTCAGCTTAACCACTAGATGTCAACACTACAGAGCTAGAGTCAACAGCTTATCAGCTTTTTAAAAAGGTATGAGGAAACTAAACCTGACTAGAAACTAGTTTTGCATGGTCCACTACAGTTTTAGTCTCGTTGCCCAGAAAAATCTGTTGTATGTGGAAAATGAATGAATGAATGAATACATTTATTTTGGCTTTTTTATTGATAAAATACAACTGTGGGGTAAATGCAGACACTCGACTAGCCATTTGATGTTATTTAGCACCCCAGAGTGCAGTGACCTCCACATGAAAATAGACTGAGATAGCTTAATGTGGTCCAGTAAAATGGCTGCCTGGATACAACACATGGCTTAAAATCACAGATATGAACACAAAGATATCATACAGTATAAACGGCAAAATAAAAAGACGGAAGACTAAACTGCAGACTAGATGACCAGCAAATAGATACTTGAAAAAAAGACTTTATATCAGTCATCTTTTAATTACATGTGCACATCAGGAAAGGGGACGTCACACAAGAATGGCAGAAAGATGTATCTATCCATCCTTTAATTCACATTTGCCTACATTTTTCCAAATTTCTATTTGATGTTGGATACAATTCTCCAAAATATATAAAACATCAAAAGATAAAAGGGACTCTGCCCTTTTTTATACATGATGAGGAAAGTTTAGTAGTCACTGACCCATTTTGGATAAATAAGGCACAGGGAGATTTCTGTAACTCATTAACTATGTTAAATGTTGCCTTGCAGCAAGCAGGACTTTGGCCCATGCAGTCACCACATCTGTCCACAAAAAGCAGAGTAAAGCAAGAGCACGGCTACAATAGACACACAAGCATCATCACAGCACAGACACACGAGAGAAAAGCTAAAAAAGAAGCAAATTAATCCTACAGTATAATGTCCACACTTCTAATATTATTACACTGAAGTACTTTGTCGCTAAGAGTGGCTAATTCTCAGTAGCAGTGTGAAACATACAGAGATATGTTATAAAGTGTATTCACAGCGTCACAGTAGCTGCTTCACTGTGTCTGCAGAGCCTGGACGATGTTAATGCCTGGGCCTGGGGGCAAGGCCCAGCCGTCCTGGCCCTGGTGGGTCTGCAGCAGACAGTACAGCTGCTTAAGGTGGGTCACTATGTTGTCTTTGATATCTGGAATTGAAATCTGCAGGCGAACGCTGCCGCTATCAAAGGATCGCGTGTTGTCTCCTGTAAACATCTCGCTTATCATACGAGCCACCACAGGGATGACCTGCAGGACAGAGGAGGGACAGAGGACCAATATAACTCACAGCAAGAGACTGAAATGAAATTAAATATAGAAATAAACGGTGTTTGTACCTCAGTATACCTTTTTAATTCACATGGTGAAATAGGGGCATTAATTACAGTCCAGAGATTAATCAGCTGACAGAATATTCATCTAAATGATCTTGATTAACATCTTAAGAGATAATGTTTGCTGATGAACTGAAAAGTCTAACGTCTGCTTCACTCTATTGTCCCTTAATAATCTTGGGAAGATTAGGACACATATTTCTCACCTGAACCATGATAAGCTTCCTCTCCCTGGGCTTTCCATCAGGCCACTCCTCTCCAAAACACAGGTTGATTTCAAACTGAGGGGGTTCTGGTGTCTGGCCGCGCTGGTGCGCTATCACACCTGCATGGCACACACAGATGTTAATCAGAAGGAAATGCCGCAACTAAGTTATTTCATCTCTGCAAAGACAATCATCATCTCATTCTACTAATTGACAAACAGTACAGTGGAAATCCCACTGACCACTGAGAAAAGACTCCAGGCAGAAGAGCTTGACCTTCCTCTGGCGCTCTATAAGATTTGGTGCAGCTGAATTTGGAGCACAGGGACCAGACCAGTACACCTTACACTGGCAGAGACGAATTGCATAGATATCGTGGCCATTGACCTCCAGGATTAGACCTCTGTCCATCACATCCAGCAGACGATTTGTGAAGACCCTCTGCTTGTCGTTGGTGATGTGCTCGGTGGTTGGAAAACGTAACTGCTCCAGGCTCACTGGCCCAAACAGTTCTTCCTGGTTGACCATGGGGCCGAGGTCTCCGTAGAAGAGCCTGCAGCCCTGTGGGTTACTGACAGTCAAGGTGGGACACATTTCCTTCCCTCTGTACTGGAACTGGACCTCCAGGTCCGTCACTGGGTCACAGTCAAGCGTAGATACACGTTAGAACCACGTATTATGTGCATTACTGAAATTTGTCTTCAAAAAGGGACAGTTCACACAAAAACGTTGAAATTCAAACCAAATTACACTGATGTACCTGAAGTAATCAAAGCTTCTGAGAGGTTAAGTGTACTTTAAGAGTCATAATCTAATATTATATCATTTTAGTTTCTCTCTCTTTAAAACACACTCAGTAAGCCAAACTGTGCTGTGTTCCTTCATAATAATAAGCACAGGGACTGTAGCTTATTGTGACTTGATCCCACAATAATTGTTGATGTAAATACTCACTAGAGCACCACATGCACTGCAGGAAACAGTCGCCAGTAGTAGTAGCAGTGGGACACACTTACTCGGGAGGGAACTGATCCACATTTCTGGAGATGCAAACATGGCGTCGGGTAGAGAAGGGGGCTGCATGGATTGGTCAGGCAGAGGCGCAGGAGGCATGTCAGCCAGCGGTGTGGGGTCCATCTCCACATCAGCGGGCTCTTCTTTAGGCCAGATTTTGACTGGTTCCTCTTTGGGCCATACCTCATTTGAAGGGGGACAACTTGGAGGCTGCACAGATGAGTCTGAGCCCATAGGGGACCACATAATAAGAGGGGAAGGACTGGTGCCTAAAATAGGAAAGGGAGAAGAATCAAGTGCGATTGTTGCTGACTGCAATCAAACCCTATTCCTTTGCTTTGCCTTTTTCAAAGCTGTACTGCTAGGACATTAATACGAGGAGAAGTCATTCACCATTGTTCGGGTATGGAGGGAGAGACTCAGGTGTATCTGGAATATCTTCCTCACCGCCATCTTCATCATGTGGAGTCCAAGAGCCAGCATCTGAGGAGCCTGTGTGGCGAGAAACAGCATTAAAAGATGATAAATGTTGTAAAGTTAAAGCTGTTTATTAAAGATTCGCTGAGAATATTAAGAAATTCAATCATATTAAAAAGAACAACTCTCGTTTGCCTTGGTTACTGAGAGGCTGCGGGATGTCACAGACGTCATAGATCTTCAAAGGGTTCATGGGGACCTCTTTGGTGCCATCGTAGACGAGGTTGAATTCCCGGCTTTTGTTCAGGGCACATCGAAGTTGAGCTTTCCACTTTGCAGGATCGGGTTCATCGACTCCCTCCTGGAACTTCCCGGTCTCCACAGCCCATGCCTTGCAGGCAGAGGTATCAATATCACAGGCTCAATACAGGATCTGTACATTTTTATGATTTTACAGTTGATGATTCACGATTTTGGGTTCGTATCATTTATTCAAGATCCTGGAACATGAAGTTTTCACTGTTACTGACTGTTATGAACCATAAAATATATTTACAGCTATGCAAAGTGGAAGGAGAAAACTGGTGTTTCAGAACCAGGCTTCCTCTTTTCTGTGAATCTTTATTTCATTTTCTCATTTAGTTTTCTAAAAAGGTACAAGAACACAAAACCAAAGAAGACTGAATGTGCTCATCAGTCAAACTCCTGCAAACAACTTTACTAAGATCTGCTGCCTCCTGCTAGAAGCCGCAGACAGACCTTATGTAACTGGGTTGCAAAACCAGATGTTGCTCCAGAGGTTAAAAATCTACAGATTATGCTACAGAACTGATCATTTTCTAAAAGACATTAATGCGCAAAACTCGAGCTTAAAGCGGGATGAAGCAGTGTGGACTACAACATATGGATGTCTATGGGGCAGTGCCGGAGGTGCATGTTCCAGATAAACTTTACTCTCAGTTTGTCATCATGGCATCTGTTACGCACACTCTTCACCTTAAATATGGTGTCTTCGTCCTCATGCTGCGGTGTGTGCCGGGTGGCGTGTTTCCATGGGATCCTGAAGCGCATGGCGTCACGGTCGAGCCACACCAGACCCGGATATCGCCCGCTGTCCACCTGAGCGACCAGCCAGGGCTTCAGGCGAACACGTCGAGGGGTGACCGACATCCTGGCCGACAAAGAGAACACAAACCAGTCAGTCCTGAACCACTTCCCCGACTGTCAGGGACACTGACGCCTCTCAATGACGAGCCACACTGCAGCTGTGTTCACCCAGATCCTGCGCGTCCGGATCGTCCAAACATTTCAGAGCTGCGCGCCTGCTCTTTGACAGGCGGTGTTCAGAGTGAACATCCTACTGTTTGCGCACTGGGGCCTTAAAACAGGCCACCGTGTCTCTGAAGCTGAGAACTGCACTGAGCTCCAAAACCAGAAATCCAACACAGTCTCCAAACGCGAAACTAGACGACACACATACCTGTGGCGAACCAGGAAGTTGGAGAGGTCTTCCCTCTTGGGCCTGCTCACAAAAAAAAAAAAACGGAATAAAACCCTGTTTCCTCTGCAAATCTAAAAAAAGAGACTCCCTCTAACCAGGGATCATCGCTAATCACGTCGACGGAGCTGACTGATAACAACAACAAGAGAAAGGTTCATGTCGGACAACAGTGAAGAACTAATGTTTTTCCCTCGCTGGGCCCTTCCCCTCTCCTCACCGAAACTCAGGTACGGCCGTGACGTCACGCCGGCGACACACCTTTTCTGAGCAGCTGGAGGATTACTTACAAACACGTGGGCGCTATTTTTGAGATTTGAATTGAGCTCGTGTGTGTGTGTGTGTGTGTGTGTGTATTTACACACAGACATTAACATATGAACCATAAGAAACTCCGGATCATGAGTGGTTTATCCTCTGATTCAGAACATTTGTATTGTGTCTCTGTATGTTTTCAGATCACTCATATTATATCATAACCTATGTTTTAATTTTATGTTTATTTTATCTAAATATATCTAGATGGTTTTGTGCAATTTTAAATGTTTTATATGTAGGGAAAGTAATAAAAACCGTAGGGGTTTCATATAAATGGTCTGGACTTACTTATCTCTAAACTGAAACTACAGTGTAGTTTAGTTCCTACACTAACAAACACTTATCATTTTTATGTCTGACAGGCAGAGCGGATGTCTCCGTACAAAAGAACAATAGATTCACTATGAAGTGGCACAAAACAGGTGGACGGTTGATCAGGATGCTGTCACTAATTGGAGCCAAAACAGTCCAACAATAACAAACCACACCCTGAAACTAGTCGTGATTTACAGTGTGTGTGTGTGTCGGCCATCCAGACGCACACCGTTCCCTTTAAGCTTCCTGGTTGCTGTTTAATATGCATTATGAGCTGGATAATGTGCTTGTTGCCACACATATTTGGTGCAAATTCATGCATGTTGGCATCATGGGGATGAAAATAGATGGTGGTACAGGCCCATGTTGGCTGGGTGTGCTGGTTTGATTTGGACCAACGTTAGACCATTTGGTGCCATTCAGCTGTGGCATCACATCAGGTAATGTTTTTTTAATTTTAAGACATTATTTGTGACATCACAAACATTTTTGGTGCTAACTCCAGCCTAATAAGCGACTTAAAGAAACGTGAAAGAGAACAGGCATCATGGTGAAACGGTAAATGGTCTCCACCTGTATAGCCCTTTTCTACCTAACTAGAACTCAGAGCACTTTTACACTGCTTCTCAATCACACACACAAACGTGGCAGAGCTGCCGTGCAGCTGACCTGACTCACCAGGGGCAACTTGGGGATCAGTATCTTGCCCAAGGACACTTCCATAGGTGACATTAGGAGCCAGGAATCAAATTAGTCCCTTAAGTAGGAGACAGCTTGTTTTAAGCAACTGAACCTTCATTCTGAACTATAAATTCAGAATTCAGGTTTTTTTAATGCAATGCAAAAAACAACAATGCGTCTCAGTACAGTTATAACCCTGAAGTTTTGAACACTTCACTGTTCAAGTGTTTCTCTGACCCTCCAGCTCACCTGGTTTAACTTCAGCATCTGAAGTGATGGTGGCACGATTTATATTTTGTGACTTATTTAAAAAAGTTGATTTGAACATCTTCACATCTGTGATGTTACAAAAGCAGCCACATTTTCTTAATTTTATTTCATCGTTTGCACAAATGGACCAAACGCAGAGAGACGAGATCAGGGAAGACACACTTTGATTTGGTTGTAACATTTTTCAGCCAGTAGATGTCAGCTTAGCGTCAGCTCTTTGACACTTCCATCCCTGCATCACCACAGCGTGTCCAACACTCTCAAAAGCCTCTGGTAGAGTTTCCACAGCTTTGTGCCTTTTCAAACACAGACAGAAAGATGAACCAGTTTGTTCAAACAGTCCTGCTCAAATACGTTGGCTTTATTGATAGACATGAAACAGAACTGGTGGAAACCTAAAGTACACGCAAACAAATACATCTACACGTTTTTTAAAACAGCATTGTGCAATCTGTGATTAGAATGATCTTTATGATTATTGCAATTTAGTTAATTAATTAATTAATTATGAAATTATTTTTTGTAGTAGTTTTGGCTTTTTCAGTAAGTACGATCATTCATACCAGCAGCCTCAACACAGACTACTTGTAAATTATTAAGGGGAAATGTGAAAAGAGAAGCTTCTTGGAAATGCAAAAGGATTTGCTTGGCAATTTCCTTGACCATCTCCACGTGCACAAAGACAACAAGTGGAGCCGTGACAAAGAGCAAATGCAAGAGAAGCTATGTCACCTGAAATCCCTGCTGAGTTATATTAGCACGCTCGAATCTCAGGTGACAAACGTGAACACACTCACCCTTAGACAGGTGCCGGACTTGAGGTATTAGATAGCTGCCTGCAGGTGGAGCCCCGTGTGTCTGAGAGCTACCTGTTGCTTCACTATCAAATGAAAGCAGCTGTCATTATACTTCTGACTTACCCTCAGCCCACGATACATTTCTGACACTGTAAGCAATTTGTATTAATCCGCTTTTTTAATTAAACTCAGTATCACAATGGCCTCTGTTAATTATTTTCATACTGTATTATTCAGTACATGATAAACATTATGACAGTCATCTTCCCAGAGGGAAGATACCTATTCAAATTTTCAAACTAAATAAAGAGAAACAAATGAATGCAAATGTGAGTGTGCACGCTGAAACTGATTTTTGTAAGGTTTATTGCAACTAACGCGACCCAAAGCCTCTCTCTGCTCTCTCTCTATACCTGAAGCTAAAGCACTTCCAGAGGGGTGAGGACAGAGTGCAGCGTGTGTGCTGCTGTACATGTACCTAACATATCTTATTCACTATTCATGGCAGAGACCTATTGTTATTGTTAATGCTTTCTTGTATGCATGTGTGCATGGACATATTAGGGCTATTTATGTCGTCCAGTGAGCTTCAGTAATGGACAGTGGTGCAGCAGTGAGTGGGCAGACACCTCCCTGTCCCTGACACACTCAGTTTTTAACAGTTTAAGAGTTACAAAAACTGATTTTCTTAATGACTTTGAACTCAACACTTTAATTGAAAGATTGCATCTCTCCTCTGCTGCAGATGAGAACAGAACCATTAGCAGTTAATACTTGTTGCATTTCATTTTCTTTCACCAAGATTTACTAGAAGACACAGAACCAGCACCGTGTGTGGAACCAAAGAGTGAATATCTGCAAGTTTGTGTTTCGCTTGTGTTTACTAAAACAATAAATAAAATAATAAAATTCCTTTCCATGTCAGCAGTGAAAGATAAATAGATTGTGCAACATCCTGTACACATTCTTACAAAGAATGATATTTGGTTCAGATATGATCTGTAGTTTCATTTACATTTACAACTAATTCATATGTCATCATAAGGGAATGCTAAATATTTACTGTCTTTCCATCTTCATTTCCTCTTACTTTAGTGTCTGTAGATGTGTAATATACATTGGAACACGGATGAGGAACAGTGTGTGTGTGTGTGTGTGTGTGTGTGCTGCCATAGGCTGCCACATTTAAATAAAATATAATAAGATGATAATAATATAAAATAAAATAATTCACCACTCAAAAACCGAGTACAGGTGGGATTAAGAAACCAAATCATTAAGTCTAAAAATAACCAACGAGCTCTTGACACGCTGCTCGTGTTTAGTTATATCCAGGATAGAGCTGAGCCGTAAGGCAGGTGACACGCTAAAGGCTCTTCCCAGCACATTCTTCACATTTTAGCCAGCATCACTTAGCGTGGTGAATTCCAGCCCAGGACAGAGGAACCTGATGGACCAGTCTGGTTTAACTCCAGGACAACTGGGGTTAAAGCACGGCAGACAGAGCCGTACCTAAGACAAAAAAAAAAAAAAAAAAACACTGACTGGTTTTCTTTAAAATTTGTTATTGTGTAACTGAAAGCATGAGGTCAAAACCACTTCCTCAACTACAATCTGTGAATATTTGTCATCCTACATTTAATATTAATATGGAAACAGCTGGCCTTATTGAATTATTATGACGTTAGTGACATTCAGCCAGAGGTGAGAGAAGTACTAGAAACAAGTATTGTATGACAAATGTACTAACAGTGTACTACACGTTATGCAGCACAGGCCTACTTATATAGAATTAAACACAGTATTCTTATTTACTGTAACTTAATTTTCTTCTAATGAATGCATGGTCATCTTATCAACACCTTGTGCAAATACATGAACATTATACTTGAATGAAATGAATGAAACAGAAAGTTAAAGTCACTAAAACACTGTACTGGTATCAAAGTATTAAGACAAAAGTAATAATGAGTAAATGTACTCAGCGTCTTTCTAGGACTAGTATTAAGTTTGCGAATCAGCTCAGGATTTTCCACCATCCTTAGGTCAATATTGGAATACATGGACTACTTAAATGATAACACAGATTTGTAATAAACACGAATTCATGACGTTTCCTCCTTAATTAATCACTAACTGAGCAAATACTCCGAAAATAAATATCACACACTTGCTGATATTATAAGACTGAATGAACAGAATATATACTTACACCTGAATAACCAGCTGTTCTTACATTTACACCTGTACAACCTAATTCACTGCAATACAGCAGCTTTATCATGAATTTTACTTTTACAAGGTTCTAATTCCTCAGTTCTTCTTAAAACGGTCAGAAAGGTGATCATTTTATTTCAATTCAATGTATTTTTTAAATAAATAAATAAACATTTTACGACATGTTTAGTGAGTGCTGGAGCTGTACAAGAGTGCATGATGTTAGCAGCTGTCTAATGTTTCGTTCTTCTATGTCAATAGAGTTACTGAAACATTAGAAACATGTGATGCAACTGCCACAAACCCTCAGTGTAATATTATTATATTAATACATTATCCCTGGAGGAGCTCATTTGAACTTGTTCATATAATATGTGTAGTCCAGTCAATAAGAACACATCCTGTTTTATAAGTTGCATTAATGTTTTTGATCTTCAGAGTAAAGCTGATACAAAAATAATTACAGCACTGGCCTCTGAAATATGTTGGAATATATTTGATAAGAAGCATAAAATAGAAATACCCATGTACACCTACACTAGGCTACATGTATTTATATATTTACATATTTAGGAATAGACTGGTGACCTGTCCAAGATGTACACATGAACACAGCTTGGCTTCAGCAGCGACCATCAACAGGAACAGCTGTTCAGATAACAGATGGATGGACATATTTCAGTGCAGTAGCCTACTTGAGCAGTTTCAGATGCTTTCACTCCTCTAGAGCATAATACAGCTTTCACCTCTGCTCAGAATAGTTTTTATGGGACATAACTATAAAAGCTGAAATCCAAACCCTGGCTTTTTGTCACCGGTGTTAAATGAAACCCCATGTGGCTTTTTCTCAGGTCGATGGGAAAGTTCAACTTGTGATCTTGTGCATGTTTTTAAAGAGTAAAGTAAAGGGACAGTTCGTGAGCTCTGCCAGGTTTGCAGACCAGTGCGCTTTGAAATGGAGACGATGATGACAGAGTCAGCTCACCTTGATAAACCTGAGCAATGAGAGCATTGTGCGCGGCCACTGGCACCAAAGTTTGCCAACGCAAGGCAGAGCAGAGCTGATCTCCACAGGAATGTGGATGAGACAGGGCCGCGGCCTCACCTGCTGGGGAGTGGATACGCGCAGGGACGCGCAGTCGAAGCGCAGGAGGAGGAGGAGGAGGAGGCGGGGTCAGCTCCGTTTTGCTTTGTCTGTCCAGAAAAGTTTGCATTAAACCGCTGGAAGCAGCTTCACCTGGAGGCCCCGTGGCGCACCTGTCGCGAAAGCAGCTCACCTGCGCTGAACAGACATGTTTCAATAAGAAGAAAGAGGAAGAGACCACGCGTATCTGCACATCAGCTGATCAGCGACCATGAAGAAAGGACCGCGGAATTTTTTGGGTCGGAAGAGCCAGTCCCTTTTCGACACCAATATCAAAATCAAGGACATGGGTGAGTTGCGCTGTCTCCAGATCAGCTACTGCTTTGAAGGAGAACAAATGTTGAGTGAATAGTAACTCGACCTTTGTACCTGGCGCTGACAGGTGTTAAAACCTGTGTTTACGCAGCGCCTTTCTTCACACAGATCCCGCTGCTACTGTTGGTTTAACTGCGTAGATGTATAAGGAAATCACAGCAATGCTCAGTATTATGAAGTTTAACTAAATGAAAGAGGCTCATCCATTAACATGTTTGCACTGTAGCTGTGAATGACATCTGGCTTCACGTGGACTTGGCGTCGTGAGGCTCTGTAACAAAGAAAAGAAAGAATTTGGGTGCAGCAGTATCTCTCCAGCCAAAAGGAAATATTAGGCCACTGGCAACTCTGAGGAGCCCATTATAGCCATGTCACTGGGATAATGTGTAAAGTTGCACACTGATGCTGGTGAAATCACCAATCCCACTATCTTCCTTTGGAGCCATCACAATGTTGGATCAACTGGATTTAGTGATTTTGAGCTAACTAGTGGTAACAAGGACAGTTTCCAGTTTCACAGTTTAACACAAATGACCTTCAGAACAGGAAAGGACAACTTGAGAGCTACATTGTGGTAACTCTACATCTTTTCCCATGAGTAGATTTAAATCTGATTCAAATCTGATGATGACTTCATGACTTAGAGTAGGTGCACAGGAGAGAAACAAATACGTTGGTTGAATAGGTACCACCATTGTTTCTGTGTCCCTTGTTCCCTCATGTTTTGGAGCGACACCATCATATTTTTATTATAAAGTGTGTGAACATGATAGACGCGTCTAAGGTGTGAGAAATAAGCAGTTCTTAATGTTGCTCTGAGCTCCCTCTTTCTTCAGCCCTGATGGAAAGCGTGGCTGCAGAGGGCTGACAGATTAAGATCATTAAGTGACTCTCGGTGACACGTTTCTTTCGTCAGTCATGTACTGAACAGCCCCAGAGCTGAAGCTGGAGTGAAGTAATGGGTGATTTCTCAATGTTTTTTCTGCAAACAACCGCAGTGACCGTGTAGATTAGCAGAACACTTTCCTCCTACTCTCACTGGTTGTGTTGCTATAATTAACACCAGTTGCCACCACTTAAACAAAAAAAGTGAAATGTAAATACAGACTGCAGTCTTCTGTTCAGCTGCGCGTAACTATTTAGTTGTCAACAACAAAACTACTTCAGCAACACATGGGATCACACAACAGATCATCAGCTTGACAGACAACCACTAAAAGGCAGCTTTGGCCCTCGCGGTATCTCATTACCTGAGCACTAACCAGAATGCTGCTAATGTTCACCTGAAGAAGAACAATAGGCTGCTTGATTTACTGCAGCTTATTCCAACGTGTTTGACCTTTGTGGCCAAATTATCCGTGGAGCCTGTTAAAAAATAATATGTTGAAACCCGCTCTACATTTAAAAGTCTGCTAGAAGATATTAACGCTCTGCTTTTTATTTCCTCAGACAACATGGAGTTGGTGCTGGGTTCACCAGTGATCCCTGACTCAGGGACGGCCAGTGTGCGGGCCAGACCCACTGTCAAGCATCACCCCGTGAGTATCTCAGTAAGGCTTCGTGTTATAGAGGTTATTTCATCTTACTGTAATTCTGTATCTGCAGAACTGCGCAGATGCAAACATGATGATAGTGGAGAGTTTAGTGTTAGTGACTTGCAGAGTGTGTATAAATCTGTCTCGGCTTAAATAACCACAGTGCAACGACAAGAATGAATCGTCAAAAAAAATCATGGTTAAGTGAGAGAAACTTACATAACAGATGAGTTTAGAGCTGTTTTCTGTCTTCAATAACAACAATGTACCCTGATGTGGGAGTAAACACTGAATGATATGCTGTACGATTGTGAATGGTGCAACTCAAAACAGAAATAGTGCTGCAGTCTGCAATCAAGACGCCACCATCGCACACTATGTTGTGGAAAAAAGCCCGAATGAGTTCTAAACATTACAAGTATTACTCCTATAACACTATATTACAGTTATACTACACTGCTATAGTACAGTTACAGTACAGTACAGTTATTAACATATAGTACAGATAGTTTAAGGACAGTTTTCCAGTGCTTTGGAAATGCATACCTTTATGCATAGCACTGCAGTCCCAGTGACTGTCACGCCTCCTATTATATCATCTTGGTGCAGATATAAACAAAGAGCTCATCTCTGCTCTTGTTCACACACCTCAGTGTCTGGGAGTGTCCTGTGAATGTGTATGTGGCATGTGTTGGATGTGCCACACCCAGCACCACATGGGTAGGACTCAGACTGCTGCAACATATAAAAGTGAGTCATAGCACACAGGACAAACAGATGAAATCACACTGGAACATACGCCATCTTTGGTGACACTCCCTGGTCTGCGGTGCCGGATTCGTACTGTACCGAGAACCCACAAGAGTGTCCTGTCGTGAGAGCGGTGCCGATCTACGTGTGATACCAGTCGAGCGTCCTACTAATTTGGTTATTTTAAAATATTTTCCTTCTGAGGTAGTAGTGTCCTGCATCTGCTTGAGTTTTGGTGTATTGAGCAGAACTTGCACATAAAGTGCATGAGATTACATTTTCTATATAACAACCTAACCCGTCTATGATCTCATTCAATTCAAATCAGTCAACTTTTGAAGGGCACATTCACTCTTAACTCACATGGACCTGTAATGTGTCAACACAGTCTTTTTTTTTTTTTTTTTTGATGTTGTTGTTGTTGGCTCTGAGCCACGAAGAGAACAGCAAATCTGTTTTTCGGTCTTTTTCCTCTCTCATACTCACATATACAGTAAACACACAGGTATCTAAGTGACAGCCTGCTCAGCCAGAACTGCTTTACCACTACATAATGTGATGAATAATAGGTGTATCCACTGATTCACCAAGCACTCCTCATGAGTAAAGTATGAGAAAGCTTGGCATACAGAAAACGTTTCCTTAGCAACCAGTTTCACTGTGTGTGTGTCACCTTAGAGTATAAAATATGTATTATTTAGATATTCACACATGTTAGTACAGAGCAGTGAGTATAGTAAAACATTATTATTTGCAAATAGGGCATCTGTGAACAGACTAGATAAAGACTAGGTTCCTTGTTATATTAATACCTGTGAGTACATTCAATTATTTGGAAGCCGCTTTCATTCTGTTGATGATAATAATACAGGTATTGCACATGCTAACCTGTTTTTAAAGCACACTGAGTGCTGCAGTCGCTGAGAACTGGTTTGTTCACTCCAACAGCGAATACTTGGCAGAAAAAAAAATCTCCTAAGCACCTCTAGAACAGGATGCCGAGTTTGCACTCTTTACTGCACCAGCTTTGCTTTTCACGTCTACAGTGTGATGTTGTCTTCTTCTTTCCTCCACAGTCATCTGACAGTTTTCAGGGATTTGCTGTCCCAACACCTAAAGTCCCCCTCCTCCCTCCCGTCAATGGTCCAAAAGTCAATGGCTCAGGTGAGCGCCCCACTCCCTTAAATATTTACTTTAACTTTAACATTGCAAAGGTTAAAAATAAATAATTTACATGACGAAGGACCCAGATCGCCTGTGGTGCCTTTCATAGGACTCATCATGGTTCATGGCTCACAGCGATCGCAGTGTCTCCATAAGGGTTAAAAAGGCAGAGGTAAATGTTTGCCCAGGCAGTTGCTCAATAATCCTGGGAGGCATTTTTACAGTCATCTGAAGGGGAGTGTTTGTATTCAAAGAAAGAAGCTGGTGTCATTCATTTCATTTTAGCTGTAGGCAAAATGAATGTTAGTATGATTCCCATCCTACTGGTTCATCAGTCATGTCATCATTCTGCCTGTAGAAGCATAAGATCATCCTTGTAGGAATTGTATTTTTATTTATATCTTATTTACATACAAAGCATTAAAAGGTAGCTTTTAATGCCTCCTTAGTGTGTGAATATTGGAAACCAGACGCAGCAGCAGGCTGTTAATCCCTCTCAGTGCTCCTGTTCCACAGGGCGCTACAGCACTGAAGTCTCCTCAGTAACTCTCTGTCTGCTCTTCTTTCACAGTCGGTGTTAACGGTTCAGTTTTATCTGTTCCTGACCTTGTTGAGGGGGAAATATTTGTTCCTCCTCCTCCCTCCATGGCACCTCCACCCCCTCCAGCGATTGTTATCCCTCCTCCACTAGACTTCATGGGTGATTTAAATGCAGGTCCAGACTTGGGAACCCTTCAGCCTCCCTCCATGCCAGCTCCAAAACTAATTTCACAATCCATAGAGGAGGATCTAGCTTCCTTAAAACCACCAACAATGGCTCCACCGAAACCTCCATCTACACCGCCAGCAAACATCCCTGAGCATCCAAGATTTGCTCCACCACAGCCACCGATTGAAAAGCAACAGAAGACTCATAAGAACCCACCTCCAAAGCCCATTAGACTGTCTTCTATCCCCACCCTGGACTCCCCACCACATACTCCTGCACCACCTCCACCTGTGCAGACTCCCACACTCTCCAGCTTCAATCCACAGAACCAAGCTAAACTTTACAGTGCCCCTAAAGCTTCAGTTCTCAACGTGTATGAGGATCGTGACACAAGACCCAAGCAGATGCTTTTCCTGGAGGATTCTGGGTCTGTTAATACTCCCCCAGTGCTCGTCCAGGTGGATGGAAAAGTCCCTAAAGTGGCTGCACCATCTAATCCAATTCCCCAAGATGTACCGGAGCTGAAGGAGATTGTACAAATTACTGAACCCTCTCAACCACCTCTGCCTGATCCAAAAAAGGAAGCTACACCAGTGACAATTTCAGCACAGCCAGAAATAGCCAAACCACTCCAGATTCCACCGCAGATATCGACACAGACTGAGAAAGTGAGCGGTACGCAGTTGAATCTAGAGCCCAACAAGGACAAATTTGAAGGATCTCCAAGTCAAAGTCGCAAATTCAGTCCGTTAATAGATCGTAAACTACGCAACCTAAAGAGTAGTGACACCAACGGGCCACGAGAAGGACATGCAGCTTCTCCTCTGGCTCTTTTAATGGCAGCTAAGGAAAGAGATAAACAAAAATCAACTCAGGAAACGAAGAAGAATGAGCAGCAGAGTGCAAGTATTCACCCGAGTGACTCAAGTCCCAATTCCTTTGTCGTCATCCCAAAGTCGAGCTCATCCTCTTCCCTTAGACCTCAAGAGAGTCAAATGTCTGTCCCTCCTGTAGAACATACACAACAAATTCAGACTCCACCGATTGGAAATCAGGTGACATCTAACACTCCAGCTCTCAGTCTGATCACAGCAGCTGCATCCCCGACCGCGACCAACACGGTGGAGCAAAAACAAAATGCAGAGCAAAGCCCGTCAAAGTCTCAATCGACACAACCTAGTAACAACACACATGGGATAAGCATGCCATTACTCCCTCCGCCTCCAGAATTTGATGATTTAGATGATTTTATGGAGCCACCTCCATCTATACGTCCACCTGACCCCCCAGTAAAAAAGGCAACACCAACACCAGCTGTGAGTCTCTCCCCTCTAGCTCCAGTTTCAAAACCACCTGTGAGTCTTCCTCCACCATCTCCAGTTTCAATACCACCTGCGAGTCTCTCTCCTCCCGCTCCAGTTCCAAAACCACCTGTGTGTCTTCCTCCTCCTCCTCCAGCTCCAGTTCCACCACCAACTTTCACTCCTCCCCCTCCCCCACCTCCGGCTCCATCTCCTCCTTCTAAACCTAAACCCTCAGCATCTCCGAAACTCCAACCACCGGAGAGTGACGTCAAACCAAAGCCTCAAGTTCAGACAAAAACTCAAGGGGCCTCTACTCAGCTACCATCCACTCTTTCGCCCAGTCAGGCCACACTGCTGAGCATCTTACAAAAGAAGATGTTGGAAATGGACCACAAAATGGGCCCAGTGAAGGAGGCAGAACCCAGTTCTGATGACTGGAATGGCCCCTTGTCTGATGAGGAGAAAAATGTTCCTACTGTCCCCAAAGCTGCACCACAGAGCAAGAATTCCCCTGTGGTCAACAAGGCAGCAACTCTGGACATGCGGGAGTTGGAGGGTAAAATGAAAAAGAATCAGCAGACGTCCTCAGTGAAAACTCCCACAAGGTGAAACCTTTTAAAAATAATACATTTTAATATAGTATGAGTACAGTAAGTCATGTATTTAGAATCAGAATTCACCCATAATCATGAATGTGTTCTTCTTTTCAGCAATGGACCATCAAAACATGCATACGGTATGACCTTTACAGTTCGGCCGGGAACCAAACAGCCTATAACTCTTGCTAATAAAGGGGAGTCTTAAAGAAGGGACAGAGTAGACACATCTATATGGTCCACACTGATGATTGTACAATGTGATTTTCCACAGTAAATCCCCAAGTAATCCCCTTGGGGATATTTGTTGTATGTATTAACTGATATCTGGAGAGTAGTGTCACTGTAATAGAGGCTACATACATATGTCACCATCAAGTTGACAAGGCTGCTGTTGTTATAGGGTTATAACAATATTATATCAAATAATAAGATACAATGCTGTAAGATTCATGCTGCAGCAGGTTTTCTCACTGTTACATGTATATTATGTAGGTCCTCTGGACGCAAGCCGACATTTAATTCAGACAAATGCTGAAATATGTAGACCCTGTCAGTATGATTGTTTCTGATATTTATTGATCTAGGAAATGTTATCCTAGTTGTGTTAATGGTATTCATTATGTATTGGCATGGAGTTCATATGTTGCTGTATGTGCGTTAAAATCAAATATTTAATATATTCATATAAAGTCATCAGGGTTGCTTATCTACAACAAATGTTCAACAATGTAACTGGAAAATAAATTAAAGCAGTAAATGCATGTTTTAATAAATGTCGTTTAGTTTTTGATCAGGTTTAAGCATTTGTCATGAATCACTGACAGATCACATAGCAACACAAGGATAAAAATGTGAAAAGTGAAACGCAATCTTAAGCTCTGTAGACACTGAGGCCAACATGGTGCTTTTGGATGTACACATTGAACAGATTTAAGAAACTGGAATAATATTGTGTAATGTGACTATAAAAGATATTAAGATGATGTTTTATGGCCAAATCACAATTTATAAAATTAAAGACAATCCACTTACCCATAATAAAATAACTAAAGATATGTGATGTGGAAAATATCTAAATTATATTTGTAGTAATTATAAAATAAAAAAAATGATGACAGCATGGCAACAATGGAAAGGAATGAAACTTTATCCAAAACATAATCATTGCCAGTTACTAATTATGTAATCTTTGTTTACTTCTGAGCCAGCAGTGGGTAAACAATTCTGCCTTATCTGGTTTTATTAGTAGACAGTATATGTCAAAGGCTCTTAGCATATGGCCTTGGCATTAAAAACACTTATGGCCAGTACTGTCAAACTCCAATTTCTTCATATAGGTGAAGCACAAAGAAATATCAAAACGGTCTTGGTATCACAACAGTAAGTTACCTTTAATGTAAAATTATGCAATATCAGTAGGTTGCTTCAAATGTAATTACATATGGTTGGAAATGTTACATAGCATGAAGGAAGTGGGCAGAGAGACACTACACTGCAGAGTAGTAATGCACAAAGGGACTGGGAGTGACTGGGAGTCCAACTGTGCATACACAGGAAGTACTAAATGACAAATGACTATGTTTAGACACATCCCCTCAAAAACAGGGGAAAGGTTGAGTAACTCTGAATTGTGCTCTTCCCCCTTTGGTTGGATCTAAGAGGAGTCGGGAGCTCCACCAGCTGGATTCACTGTGTGATGAAGCACAAGATGGTCCCAGCCTATAGTTGTGAGGGTATTAGAGCCGCCTTGGAGCCAGCACACACCCTTGACAAAGTCCTGGTGTCGCCTGTCCCGATGTCTACAGCAGAAGAAAATATAATTAGTAATTAAAAGTGGTGTAGGAGATTGACCAGGTGTTACAGTATGAAGGACAAAGACTCACATTTCTTGCAGTTCGGAGTTCATAACAGCCAGGGAACAGTCATCACTAATGGAGGCCAGCAAGCAGGCACTGACACACAAAGAAAGGCGTTACAAAATTGTAGAAGGGCTGATTGACAGGACAGTGAGAACAGGACAGAATCTGTATGTACCTCTGTGTGGAGAAGGCGAGCCCATTAACTCTGCGGCTGTGAACAGTCTCCACCTGGACCGGCTCTGTTCCCAGGAAGTCCTTCACAGTGACTCTACCCAGCTCATCACCTGAGGCGCAACAAGCACGATCACAAATACAGCGAGTGCCACTTTAACGTCTCTGTCAAGTAACAATCTGCCGCTGGGCCTTACCGAAAGCAATTGTGCTTCTGTGTTGGGGATGCCAAGCTACAGTAGTAGGTGAGCAGCTGGAAGACTCAACATCTGAGAGTGAAAGAACAAAGACAGTGATGAATGATACAAAAATACTGTAGATGGATTATATCTTGACATGTTATAACATTATATATAAATTATATTACATATATCCAATATATTATTAGATATATGTTGTCGAGCTTCTTTATTTTAGCTGTAAGCTGTTCACCAATTCTTGTAGCTGGTTTGTTTGGCTTCCTCCTGTCCCACAGCAGAATCCGACCATCCTGATGGATGGACAACAGCAAGAGGTTGTGTTTCAATGACATGCATACAGATGATCTGTCTTTATTGCTGCTGCACTGTATTTATACGCATTGTGTTGTTGTTGTCTTGTGTTACACCAAAAGAGGAATTATTGATGTAGCCAGGTGCTCAAAAACTCCAGTTTCCATTAGCTATTGTTGTACAGTTGTATCTTAGGTGTTGTGTTCAGTCTAGGCAAACTGTTGATCAGGATCTTACCTGACCACAGGAGATGAAGAGGGACTCATCTGTGGGACTGCAGGCAACACAGCTGACCGGCTGTGTGTGCACTGGGGGAGGAAAAACGATTTTTAGATACAGCTCCTCCTACTGTCTTTATGAATTTGTTTTTTCCCCACTACTGCCAACAGGTCAAAACCACATTCTACCAATGAGATAATATATTTTGATATAATACAAATGACTAGACAGCATTCAATATACATTTTTACCAAAGCTATTAAAGACCTACAATTTATTTTAATTATTTTCAAAACAAATATTTCACAAATCACAAGTTTGTATTTCCAGGGGATATTTACCTTTTATCTATTGCACTTTACACATGTGCCTCTATACTCTAAGGTGTGTGCTATTCGGACTATAAAACTTAAAAGGACAAGGCCAAAATTCTAACAAACTATTTTTAAAAATTATGTGTGACTCCAGGGAATGTTTTTACAAATTTCCAGATTTAACAGGAAAATACTTTGTTAGCAACAGTTATTATGAAAGGAGATATTATCTCACCACTGTACGTAGTGACAACTGTCTCCTCACTGAGATCCCACACTTTAATGCTGTAGAAAAGAAAGGGAAAAGATCCACTCTGATGAGAAAAGGACGCAGAAAGTAACTAACAAAATTGCAATACCGATATGTAAAACGATCTGCATTGTCTATATTCATGCAACTGTGTGTATGAGTGTAAAACCTCTAACCGGCAGTCCATGCTGCCTGTGACAGCACTGCTTGCTCCTGTAATGGGGCTCACTGTAGTGACAATATGGTCATGCTCATGTTTGGTGAAACGATTCACGAGCAGCCGCTCATCCTCTGCCAGTTCCCAGAGCTCCAAGGCACCTGCACAGTAAAACAAATCCAGTTTATCATTTAAGTCTCGGGTCAAGTGCTTGATTGTGAATCAGTTTCTTACCCGAGTCTGATGCAACAACAACACCCTTTTCTGACACCCATTTGACATCCGTGACACCAGCCTCAGTCTGCACACCGGCTTTGCAGAACCCCTCATTGGGGGCCTGGTTAGGGTCACTGTAGATCCACACAGATCCCTGCCAGCTCCTGCCAGTGAGGCTGGAGGCACCGAGCAGCAGGGTGCCATCTGAGAAGAGAGCAAATGAAAAAACATACATTAGCAATGCACTTATATTTTCATTTTATTATGGTAGTTATTAAAAGTTGGCTAATGTGCTATTCACCGAGTAGCCCAAATTTAAGGTACGAAGCGTAACTTGTTGATGTTTATCTACTTGCACCAAAAGAAAAAAAAGCTTACTGGGCTGTGGTTATTTAAGATGCAAATATTACACTATTATATATATTTTCACACAAATGCTACTTGTTTTAGCCTTCAGCTAACTCCACTTGTTAACCCACCTGCTCTGTATTGCGCCGAGCACAGATGCTTCTCCATGCATGCTGGAGCATTGGGGGGCAGGTTCCATCGGTTCTCCTTGATCATGCTAGTATCCACAGCGCTCTTCATCCAGATAAATATCACAGGCTACAGATGTGATTTTTCCAAAACAACTTCACAATAACACAATCTCCACGTTAGCTAGCTAGCGCCACTGCTTGCCTGGAGAGACACCTGCTTTTTTGATATATTTAGAGAATGATATATGTATCGTATCTCATAAAATATAATTATGCCCGTGTTCGGCAGAAAACCACAATCTAAATCTCGCCTGCTAAAGTTGTTGTTTCAAAAATGAATGAACGAGTTAGTGAGAACACATGGGGCCGATGACCATATACTTCCGGGTCTCTTCTTCGCTGGTATTTCTTCTTCTCTGAGGGTTTCGAGCAGCTGGTGTCCATCAGGGTGTATTACTGCCATCTGCTGGAGTTAATTACTCCAATACTCAAAAATACTTCTTGCCATTGCATTAAGGAATATAGAAGTATGTTAATCTGTAGAACGTGTTACTGGAAACTCCACAAAAATAAAATAATTACTGCAAAATTACAGTGAATTTGTGAAGAAAATATAGTACGGTAACACTTTAGAGATTTTAAAGGACGTGATGGATGGTTTAGGGATCCTGAGTGTTGTTAGGACCTTCATCTAGATCATAAGCAATGTCATCTATGTGCAGTGCTAAGGCTCATTGATGTTAAATAGGTGTACAAGTATTTTCATGTGTGTGTGAAGGGATGTGAACGTTTGAAGTTGACTTTTTTCCAGTCTGTGGTTTCTATCTGGTTCTTCATTAAAAATCAAATTACTTTCTATCATTTCCACTATCACGCATATCAAATGCAAAACACTTCCTTTTTGTTACACTTTTGACATATTTTGAAGTTGTTGCCATTACTTTCCACCAGTTACTCAGTAATGTCCCAAAATCAAAGTATAAACAGGACCAATAACACCATTGGGGTCTAATGTTAATATGCACCAATTTCTACTTTTGTCTTCTTGCTCTCTGTGCTGTCTATGCTCTCCTTTAGTCATTCCCCTGTGTCTGTTCAGATTAAACACGGACTTGACTGATTTATTTACTGGCTTGACTCCGTCAATCTAAGGAAAGTACAGGAGATAAAAGCAAGAAGGCAAAAACACCCTGGCAAACAAGGTATAGAGGCACAACAGACAAACTGGCAGAGCTAAAACAGACTGGAACATAAGAGACGCACAACCGCAGACATCATGGCTGCATGGTTTGTTCTGTCTCTTTGACTTTGGGGGTCTTTTGCCCTTCTAGCAGGTCTGGGGTGTTTTTCCACGTCTGAACCCAGGTGTCAGTCAAATCAATCTGGTGTTTGGTGACAGGCTGGTTACAGTAAGGGTCCTCGAGAACCTAACTTTAAGAAAGACAGAGCTGCAGCCCAGCTGTAACTCTCCAACAGGTACACAGGAAGAACATACCCACAACATGCATGTGCTGTGTGCAAAAACTGCTGCACAGGTAGGTTCACTATTCACATCTTTCAAGTTCTCTTGGTGGTAAAATGAGCCAGTGAGGATATGAGCTATGCACAGTACAATATGATGTAGAACAGGGTTCCTGTCTGTGAACATGACGCAGGCGCTGGTGTAGTTTTATTTGGACTGGGTGGCCTGAATGCATTTTGTTCAGCTGAATACAGGAGGTTTAATGGCGATGGGAGAAAAGATGTCAAGGAGAATTCAACTAGCCGGAAATGCGACGCACTCACTGGTCACAGCCACGTCGTATATCATTTTTTCTAAATCGTGTCATGGATAGGGTTTCCAAAGACTAAAATGGTGAACATCATGTGACCTGTTTATCAAGCAAATCCCACGTTACATTGAAAAGAAGGTAAATAATGATCACAACTATGTGAAACACAGGTGTAACGTGCCGTATGCTTTTATGTTGAAGTGCACCAAACGGAAGTGGCCGCTAGGCTGTCGCTACCTTGACACTTGTGTCCCGCTGATTAAAATCGATAAGTGATTGGTAATTTTTATGGTGAACATTTGGTGAGTGTAGTGACGTGCGGACACAAGGTAAGCGCACAACTATGCCGAGTGGTTCAACTAAGATATTTTCCAGCAGGTGTCGTCCGACAGCTTTGACTCGTTGGTCGCTGCTGCGGTGATGTCTTTGTCTCCGCCGTAACGTTCACAGATGTTGAGGGCTAACCGGCTACCGGTAGCTAACGTTAGCCGTCCGCGGTCCGTACCTGTCCACGCTGGGTGACAGTCGGTCCGGGGGGGCGGACAGCTGCCGCTCGGTGCACTAGCTTAGCGGTACCGCTGGTGTGTGCTGGCTGTGTGCAGCTACGGGAGGTCAGGGTGATCCGACAGTCAGACCTCCGGACCTGCCTAACGACCCGAGCCCACTGTTGGTAAATGTCATCCCAGGTGTTAACACGTCCAGGACGGAGTGAAGCTTTCATCAGATGGGGGCACATGAGGCTTCTTCTCTAGTGATCACATGGGGACATGTCCATTTCTTCTGGCCCTGTTTGTAGTGGGCACACTGGCAATATTAAAAATGATACTGTCAGTTTTTCATGTATGTAAACTTTATTTTAGTAGAAATATGCAGCACAACGTGTCTTTGACAACTTCTGTGTCTTCAGAGTCTCTGTTGTCTCTTCTGTCATGTTATCAAAAAACCATTTATCCAGGACAAGGATCGGCACTTTTAAGATTCCACGTTTTATACATTATTTTTCACAGCAAGAAACAGAAACTCTCTGCACTTTGTCCTTTATTCATATTTATTTTTCAAGCCAAGATTAGTCATCAAGGAGAAGAGACATTTTTAAACCATAAACCAAGATTTGACACTGGATCCATTGAACATGTTAATGTGTGTTTATACTGAACTGTTGATACTGTTGATACTTGATTGTATAATAGGTGTTGATCCATTTCAGACATTTTAATTTCAATAACAAAACTGCAAATTACAATTCTTAATATTAAAAGCTGACCCCACCAGATTAACCTTTCTTAGTTAAAATTGTTAAGTGCTGTGATAAGTAAAATATTTAATTCTGTAGTCATATCTTCCAAGTACTTTGGAAGATATGACTTTGTCTATTCTTCAGAAAGTAAGTAAAATATATCAGGTGGTAGGGATTGCAGCCCTATACAGAGATTAGCGAGTGTGTATCATTTCACTGCATTAATATGAGACTGTAGAGTGATTTTAGTTACTCCAGTGGAATTTGTCTCTACCTCAGGGGTTCGTCATGGCCTTGAAAAGGAGACGGACGACATCTCCTTCTAGCAGTGTGAGTGGCGGAGATTTTGACGATAGCCAAACTTCACCGTTAGTGTCTTCAATTGGGAGAAAGAGGAGAAGGACCTCAAACATACCAACTGTTGATCCTGTAATTTTACAGATTTCAGTTATTGTTCTTTTAAAACATACTGTCAGAATTATAGTCCCGCACATAAAAGTTGGGCAGATGAGCTGGAAAGGATGTGGATATTTTTCAATGTTTAATCTTTGGCTTGCAGATTGCTGTATGCCACGAACTGTACAACACCATAAGAGATTACAAGGATGACCAGGGCAGGATGTTGTGCGAGCTGTTCATCAGAGCTCCCAAACGAAGGTGAGGAGAAGAAAAACGAATCATTAGATATGCACATATAATTACATAATAAAATTTGATTAATATCAATACAGTAATTCAACACGAACATTGAGCATTTAATTCTCATTTCTTTCAGGAATCAACCAGATTATTACCATGTGGTGTCTCAGCCTATTGACATGATGAAGATTCAGCAGAAATTAAAGATGGAAGAGTATGATGATGTAGAACAACTCACCAGTGACTTTCAGCTGTTGTTCAACAATGCAAAAACATATTACAAGGTAAAAATATTTATGAGTAGAAAATAAGGTTGAATCTATTCATAGACCATACCTCTAAAATTAGTATTGCTTATGTGCAGTCTGACAGTCCTGAGTACAGGGCAGCCTGTAAATTGTGGGACTTGTACCTACGAACAAAGAATGAGTTTGTTCAGAGAGGGGAATATGATGACGATTATGAAGATGGGTATGATGCACAAGACAACCCTGGGGCGTCCACTGAGGACGAGGTAACACTCCTGGATTCATATGACTTTTTATCCCGTACACATCGCAAATAATATGAAACCACACTAAAAGTAACGTTTTTAACCTCACTGAAGGTTGTATCTTTGTTATGATGGAAAATAATATTTTAATTCTCAAATTGAATAGTTATAATTGTAGACCAAGCATTGCTTGTTTGACCAGCACTTTTAATGTATATGCATGACTGTTTGCAACTGTTTTTCATTGCCTAAGCTGTGTTTCTTCTTGAATATGACAGAGTGCACCTACCTGTTTGAAAGAGGTCCTTGAGCATCTTCTTGATGCTGTGGTGTCTTACACTGAGCCTACAGGCCGTCTGGTCAGTGAGTTATTCCAGAAACTTCCCTCCAAAATGGTACGAGCACCTTTAATTTACTTGACTTAAATTTACAAAATAAAATGAGTGACATACCTTTGATGTGTAGCTTGCTTTTTTCAATCAGCAATACCCAGATTATTATGCCATCATTAAGGAACCAATAGATCTGAAAATCATTGCTCAAAAGATTCAGGTATGCTTTATGTCTCTTTCATTAAATATACATTATTGTTTATTGCTTTTATTATTAACATTTTGTTATTAATATGTCCATGACATTAATTTGTTTATAGCTGGGCCATTACAGGAGTGTCAATGCCATGGCTAAAGACATAGATTTGCTGGCCAAAAATGCCAAAACCTACAATGAACCTGGATCACAAGTGTTTAAGGTGATTTGATATTTAAAAATATAGCACACGGTGCCTGTTCTTAGCAGTGTTTGACATACATACATATTTGTAATTATCCTTTGTGTTCCAGGATGCAACCACCATTAAAAAGATTTTTGCACAGAAGAAATCTGAGATAGAGCACGGAGAACCGATCAAATCCAGCATTCGTATCAGGTACATAGAAAACAACTCTGGGACTAATGTGGCAAGAAGTAATGCTGTGATTGATTGAATGGTTTTGACCCCAGGTTTTGTGTCTGTCTCTGTCAGGAATAGAAGGTCTGCTCAGGGAGACCGTCTGTCAGCTATCACCATGGCTCTTCAATATGAAAGTGATGAGGAAGGCATACTCTCTGGTACACGTTTACCTTAATAGCAAACAAGCTAATGCTTCAACTGGGCATTGATGAAGCGTCTGTATAATGCAGTGTTGCACACAGTGTTGCAGCGTGGTGGGTAAGTCATACTTCCTATATTTGTCAGGGTCCGTCCACTATGATGAGGGGGAATCTGAGGCAGAGAGTATGACCTCTAACATGGACATGAGTAACCCGATCTTCCAGCTGTATGAAGCTGTGCGAGGTGCCAGGAACAGCCAGGGCCAGCTGATCTCTGAGCCTTTTCTGCAGCTGCCCTCCAGGAAGGACTACCCCAACTACTACCACCAGATTAGCCAACCCATCTGCCTCCATCAGATCAAGTATGGCACAAAAAGAACTGAACTTTGTTTGTCTGTTATCACAGCACCCAATATGGAGCATTCTCTGTCTGGTTTAGTTACTGAAACATCGTCAACACACATTTGATTTGATGTTTTTTTCCCCATCAAACTGGATTTTTTTGTTTTATTACATAAAATTTAAAGCGGAGTCAGATGATAAAAAATGAGTAAAATGGGCATTTATTGTAGTGTAAGGGTTTGTGGCATTGTCATTTGAATTAGTTCATGAATTCGTCTTTGATTTGTTTTATTTTCTTTCACAAACATTGTCTCTTTTTATTTTCTACCCCTACGGCATCACACACACTCACTTTACAGTACAGAATTTCTGTGCCCTCCTTTCCAAATGTGAGAGCCCGTAATTTCCCACAGGAACAAGATGAAGAACAATGAGTATGAGAGCGTTGAACATATTGACTCAGATCTGACACTGATGTTTGAAAATGCCAAACGATACAATGTTCCTCACTCCTCAATCTACAAGCGTGCGCTCAAACTCCAACACATTCAGCAGGTCAGTCCCAGCTTTCATTTGTTCCTCTGTGTTAAATAGCTATGCACATTTGCTGGGAACCTTTTGCTTTTTGTAGAAGATAGTAATTAGCAGTGGTTTTAATTTTTATCGATGATCTTTTTGGTGTTTTTAAGAAACACTAACAGTTAAATATCACCTGTTATCTGTTTAGATGAAGAGAAAGGAGCTTTTACAGAGAGATGATGATGATGGAGACAGCATGCTCTCCTCTGCCACGTCTGACACCAGTAGTACAAAAAGAAAAAGGTGCACTTTGTCACATTTTACTTGCTCAGCTCTCAGTAGTTTAAATTTTTTTTTGTGGAGGAAGTGTGACAGTGTGACTTGCATTTTGTTTCCAGTCACAAAAAGAATACAAAGAAAAACCGAATGAAAGCTCTTCTAGCCGCTGTGACTGAGGCACGAGAAGCTGGCAGTGGTAGACGACTGTGTGACCTCTTCATGGTCAAGCCTTCAAAGAAAGACTACCCCGATTACTACAAGGTCATCCTGGAGCCAATGGACCTCAGAACCATTGAGCACAACATCCGCTCAGACAAATACATGACTGAAGACTCAATGGTGGAAGATATGAAGCTGATGTTCCGAAATGCTCGACACTACAATGAAGAAGGCTCCCAGGTAAGATTCATTAATGTTTCATTTATGCTTTGTTAATCATTCTAATTTCTCAGGTTTTTGAGTCAATTAGAAAGAATGGACATGTGAATAGAAATGCTGTTGGTTGAAATACGGAAATTTCTATTTAATTTTAAGTAAAATTTAGCTTGAGAGAAAGCTTTTACAGATTTTGGAATTTCTTCACGATGAGTCTTTTTGCTCTGTGCAAGGTTTACAATGATGCAGATGTCCTGGAGAAGATTATGAAAGACAAACGCAAGGATCTTGGGCCAGCAACTGATGACGATGACATGATGTCCCCAAAGTTGAAAATAAGTATGTTTCTCAGTCAGCCAGTCTTACTTAATGATCAAATCCATGCAGATGTCTGAGTTTGTTCCCTATGCCATAAATTCTTTCCTAGTAGCACATACTCTTTATTTGATTTTAGGAAAGAACAGTATTTCTCTGAAGAAGTCCAAGTATCTAACACCTCTGCAACAGAAGCTGAACGAACTTTTTGAGGCCGTCAAGAACTACACAGACAAGCGGGGTCGCCGTCTCAGCACAATCTTCTTGCGGCTGCCGTCTCGTGCTGAGCTGCCTGATTATTACATTGCCATCAAGAAACCTGTGGACATGGAGAAGATCAAGAGCCACATGCTGGCTAATAAATACCAGGATGTGGATGCTCTGGTGGAAGACTTGGTGCTCATGTTCAACAATGCCTGCACTTATAACGAACCAGAGTCTCTGATTTACCGCGATGCTCTAGTGCTCCACAGGGTGCTGTTAGAGACGAGGCGTGACTTGGAGGGAGGAGAAGATGCACATGTGCCTGATGTGCCCCGTCTCATCCAGGAACTTATCTGCAGCCTCTTTGTTTCTGTGCTTGGGCACCAAGATGATGAGGGCCGTTGCTACAGTGATTCACTTGCTGAGATTCCTGCTTTAGATCCTGCAAATCCAGAGAAGCCCCCGCTTAATTTTGAGATCATCAGGACTAATGTAGAACGAGGGCGTTACAAGAGGTTGGATGTATTTCAGGACCACATGTTTGAAGTACTGGAAAAGGCCAGACGATTGAATAGGTAAGGTGCTGTTGGTCATCATGTGCATGTCATTGAATTGGCATTGATATTGTATGACCATTATATTAAAAGGAAGCTAAAACAATTTGGACTTTTTGTTCATTGCAGGACAGACTCTGAGATCTTTGAGGATGCTGTAGAGCTGCAGCAGTTCTTTATCCGAATCAGAGATGAGCTGTGTAAGAATGGAGAGATCTTGATGTCTCCGGCTCTCAGCTATACCTCCAAACATCTGCATAGTGATGTGGAAAAGGAGAAGAAAGAAAAGCTTCCCAAGGAGTTTGAGGAAGACAAAATCAAGAGGGAAGAGGAGAAACAAGGTATGCTGTTAAATGTTTGTTGTATTTATAGTAAGTTGTTTTTTTTACTACATTGCCTCAGTATATACTGTGACGTTGTATTACCTATTATGTTGTAACTTCCCAGAAGCTGAGAAGAGGGAGGACTCTATTGGAGGATCGTGGCAATCTAACCTGCAGCGCACATACAGTCAGGACTGCAGCTTCAAGGACAGTATGTACCATGTGGGAGACTACGTGTATGTGGAACCTGCAGAGCCCAACCTCCAGCCCCATATTATCTACATTGAACGCCTTTGGCAAGATGACACTGGTCAGTTCCATAGCACTAATTGTAAAATAATGTTTTATATGAAAAGTAGGAATCATAGTTTATGTGACATTTTCCAACATACGGTATCTTTACTGAGGCTAGATCAAGTCAGTTTTTCCCACCTCTAACAACTGCAGGTGAGAAATGGCTGTATGGCTGCTGGTTCTATAGGCCAAATGAAACGTTTCATCTTGCCACAAGAAAGTTCTTGGAGAAAGAAGTCTTCAAGAGTGACTATTACAACAAAGCTCCGGTCAGCAAGATTCTGGGCAAATGCGTGGTCATGTTTGTGAAGGTAAATGCTAATCTTTTCCTCTGTGTGAACCATAGCAGCTTAAAGTGTTTTACTGAGCATTGATCAAATGTTTGTGGTATCTCGTGCCTAAGGAGTACTTCAAACTTCACCCAGAAGGCTTCAGACCAGAGGACGTCTATGTCTGTGAATCACGTTACTCAGCCAAGTCTAAGTCCTTTAAGAAGATCAAGATGTGGACCATGCCCCTGAGCTCAGTTCGGTTTGTACCCAGAGAGGTACCGCTACCTGTGGTCCGTGTGGCATCCATGTTTGCCCCCAAACAAGAGGAAAAACCAGCAGAGATTCCTGATGAAAGTAAACTGACAGATGGTATTGTAGATAAGGTAAAAACCAGCTCTCATATGAAAATGATTGAATTCACATATAAAACTGACGACTACTCAAACAAATTTCTTTCTGCAGGAGAGAGAGGATGTTCCAATGGATATGACCAATGGGGAGCCAGGTTGTCAATACTATGAGCAACTCTGCTACAACAACTTGTGGCTCAAAGTTGGAGACTGTGTCTATATTGGTTCTCATGGACTAGTTCGTCACAGAGTGGGCAGGTAGAGTTAACACTTTATATGTTTTACAGTATATAATTAGAGTGTATTAGAATGGCTGTAAATGCACTGTGGAGAGTGCTGTTTGATTTCATGTGTTGATTATTTATTTGTAAATATACAGAGGTTATTTTTCTTACTATATTGAACAGGATTGAGAAAATGTGGATGCGAGATGGGGCAGGCTACTTCTTTGGTCCGATCTTCATTCATCCAGAGGAAACGGAGCATGAGCCCACAAAGATGTTTTACAAGAAGGAAGTGTTCCTTAGCAACCTGGAAGAGACATGCCCCATGACCTGCATCATAGGTACTTTTACATTTGTCATTTGGCAAGAAGTAAGGCACAAAGCAAACAAAATAGCTAAGTCAGAGGTTTAGGCTTCCTGGAAGTTCCATTTTCAGCTTTTTTAATGGTTGGAATTAGGCTGCTGAATGTGCAGAGTTATGCAGCTTATTCCACCATTTTAGGACCACTAAGCTGAAGAACTCTGCAGTGTCAAAGCTTTGAACCTGGTGTGGCTTTTGAAAGCCAATGCATAGTTATAAACAGTGGTGCAACCTGGTATGATGAGTGTGTTCACAAGGAGTTGATGTGTCTGATGTTTCAAAGGGCAAATGCGCATGCGCGAGAGATGGATATGTGGTCAGCAGACCTTAGTTGTTTGCCACTAATGATCCCCAGATTTCTAGTAGCCTTTGTCACTGTCAATGAAGGTCCCAAGGTGATTTTGATGCTGTGTTGTAGGGTAGGTTTTGCTGGGAAGACCTGAGAAGAAGAGACTGGGCTGAAGATACTTTCATGTTTATTTAATTGCAGTCACTGAATCAGTATTTTGTTTTACAGGAAAGTGCATAGTGTCCTCCTTCAAAGACTATCTGTCATGCCGGCCAACTGAAGTGCCTGAAGAGAATGTTCTGCTCTGTGAGAGTCGCTACATCGAGAGTGAGAAACAGATGAAAAAATTCAAAGGTCTAAAACGCTTTTCACTGTCGACAAAAGTTGTGGAGGATGAACTCTACTATTTCAGGTAAGGAACCCATAGATCAAATGTGTTTGGCACCATTTGCACATGGAAAAAAAAGACTAGCAAGTCTATAAAAGAACTATGAAGTAAACATGCACTTGTTCTTACTACTTGAGCAATGGAACCTGATGGCCAGAACTACACAGTAGTAGTATACAGTCAAACAGTTAAGGTAGAAACATTTTATCTTCTATTGTTGGCTGGGTATAATCCCTGGTTTCTCCATGATTTTCTCCTTTTTCCAGTTTAATGAAGCACTTAATTTATAGCAGCCAGTTATTTCCTTAAGAAACGTTTTTTTTTTTTTTTACGGAAAAAAGGATATATTGTTTATTTTGTATTATACAGAAAACTTATAGTGCCCCAGAAGGAGCCGTCCCCTCTGCTGAACAAAAAAATTGAGGAATTGGAGGCTAAGTTTGCTGACATGACAGATGAGGAGCTAGAAGATCTTGGGGATGATGATGGTGAACTAGGGGACCAATCTCTTCCTCAGATGCAGTCTTCCATGTCTAGTGACATGGATATCATGCCTTACACTCCTCCACAGGTCAGGGTGGAAATATGTAGTAACAAATGTAAAACTATCCTTCAAACTAAGAAGTCAGTTTGTATTTGGTAGTAATTTTTTAATGGCAATCGGTTTTTGGTTACAGTCCACACCAAAATCCATAAAGGGCCTGTCAAAGAAGGAGGGCTCGAAGCGAAAGATCAACATGAGTGGCTACATTCTGTTCAGTAGTGAGATGCGAGCAGTCATCAAAGCCCAGCATCCAGATTTCTCCTTTGGGGAGCTGAGCCGTCTTGTTGGCACAGAGTGGAGGAACCTGGAGAGTTCCCGGAAAGCGGAGTATGAAGGTGAGAATAAACTTTATTTACTTTTAACAAATTGATCATTTCTAATTAGGATCTTGAATTTGTAAAAAGTACAAAGTTTAAATATTACGCTTGTCTTTATTGTGTTGTAGAACGAGCAGCTAAAGTGGCAGAGCAGCAGGAACGTGAGAGGGCCCATCATCAGACATCCCCTAGAGCAGGTACCCCAGTAGGGGCACTGATGGGGGTAGTGCCTCCTCCAACCCCCATGGGAATGCTAAATCCCAGCATGACGCCTGTGTCAGGTAACCCCTCATAGATGCAGATGGATCCCCAGTGTACATTAGAAGGCTGGAAAAAGAAGCTGAACTGCTAGATTTATTCACTTTTTTAAGTTAAGTTCTCTAATCACATTCATATCAGCATGATTGTGATTTCTTTTTGTTTTGCCTCTAACAGCATTTCACTTAACTGATAAACCCAAACCTTGAGTGGTATACAACACCATTTATCCTTTAATGATGTCCACCTCATAGTGGACCCGAACTTGCAGAACAGTCTTACTATGGCCCATACACATGGTCTACATTTGAATAGAGAATATGAATAAAAAAAGGTTCCTGTAAACCATTTAAGGATTGGGGCTCCAAACGAGTTACTGCTTGAAAGTAGTGCATGTGCACCAAATTGTTTTCACTGTGCATTTTTGCATCTTTTATTTTCATCCATCTTCATTATAATCTTTTTATTAACATATTAATGCACACTTAGTAGTGAAGTAGTGCATGTTTGACTAATGCATGTTACTGTTTGTGTTATTACTGTCCCTTCGTAATAAGGCGTGATGGGTGCATATAGGTCAGCTATGATGCCCCCTCAGTGCCATGTTGAAGGCATGGTTAGTATCCCTGGCATACCACCACATCACATAGGGGTGCCTGTCTTTCCCCAACATCTCCTGCCTGTTATGCCTGGGTTTCCTGGAATGCCATACTTTGGTAAGAGTGCTGTCATAGCCACCCCACCTGCCATGCAGTTGCTTCCTGTCTACCAATCTGACTTGCTGGAGGGGCTACCTGTACCAATAGGCTAAGTTCTATAAAGGATAAGGCCGGTAATCTTTTTCATTAATTACAGTTATTGTTAAGATCTGTGAATCCAGAGTTCTATATTAGGTTATATGTCTGTGCCAGAGACCTCATGATCAGAAAGCTATTAGTAACACATCTCTGTGCCACACCATTACCTGTTCTGTTATATATTAGTGCTTTCAATTATTTCTAGTGGCCTATGGTGCAGACAAATAAGTTAAATCATGTTCTGGATTCACAGACCTTAAGGTTAGTAGACACAACTTGTTTGGATCAATTAACAATTATAAAAATAAAGAAACACTGACCTTATCCTTTAGGTCGACTAGTTAGTTAAGAGCATAAAGCCTGAATTGGGGCTTGCTTATTTGTCCTGCTCATTACTGGTGGGCTTGTTGGTAATGTGTCACAGAAAAATAAAATGTGTAAAGATAAAAAAAATAAAGTTAATAAATACGTTTCCTAATTGGCATTCCTCATAGTGCATTAAAATGACACATCATCTTCATCTTAGTATTGGACAATGTAGTATTTGTGAAATTACTCTTGTCATGTGGTAGTGTCTTGATTTTAAATATCTCCTAAGGCGTCAATGGCATGGGAGGTGGACCTGGAGCAGGAAACACTCATGGATCCCAGGTAACATATAAGGCTGTGTAAAAAAGTAATAATTACAAATCACATGTAAGGTCATGTAAGAGTTAAGATGCATGTTACTGTCTTGATGCATCTGCTGTTTCTGTGTGGTTTGAATAGTGCTTGGATCTGAATAATGTCTAGGAACTGATTAGGTCATGTTCACATCAAGTGTTAAAATCACATGCTATTTTATTCTATTTCTAGTTTGAAATGTGGAATAGTTGCACTACACTTCTTAAAACCCTAATCAACAAACCACACACAACCAGTCTGAATCAGGGAATTAATAAAGTTCTGATATTTTCATTAGATGGGTTTGATGGGCCCAGGGCAGCAGGCTCCACCGCCATATCCAGGACAAGGCCAGATTGGACAACCCGCACTCCAGCAGCCCTCCACCCCAGTGTTTGTATCCCCACCAGCCAAGTCTCAGCGGCTGCTCCACTCTGAGGCATACCTCAGATACATTGAGGGTCTTAATGCAGAATCTTCTACAATTAGCAAGTGGGACCAAGCCCTCTCAGGTTACTTTTGTGCTTTGATGGCCAGTAATTAAATCTACATAAAATGATGATGTCTTGCTTATTCAAAATATTTCAGTGACATCTGGTTGCACATCCCTCTGAGCATTAAGTCATTGGCTTTTTCTTTATTGTACTATATGTATGACCCTTATTGGACTCTTAGTATTTGTGTGTTTAGGTAGATATTTATATACTATTATACTATCATTATTTAATGTCAAACTAGTGATTTTCTTTTCTCATTTTTATATTATTTGTGCAATTTCAGCCCAAAAACAAGATGTGCGCCTAACAAAAGAGCAAGAGAGCAGACTACCATCCCACTGGCTGAAGAGTAAAGGGGCCCACAAAACGATGGCAGATGCACTTTGGCGACTCCGTGACCTGATGCTGCGAGACACACTAAACATCCGTCAGATGCACAACCTGTAGCGTGCTCATTATGAGCCTCTGCTCCCTGAACCCTGTGAGACAGGAAGAGGGTTAAGCTCACTAATATTGTTCACTTTGTGTTGTTATTGGAAAGAAAATGTGTTTGTATTCATCTGAGCTGCTTTCTGTGTTGAAGCTGTTTTTCATTTTGCATTTAAGGAAAAAAAGTGCACTATTGTTAGGTATGTCATTCTGTGATGAATGCCTTCATGCTTTTCGTCATTAAAATGTGAACAGTTACATTTGTGTGTATTCATTTACTGTGATTTCAATGACCTACTTTATGTTGACGTTTGAGATGCATTTCCTGTCAGGATCACTTTGGTAAGTTATAATTAACTTACCAATATTAATCATTAATCTTAATGTCGATAAATAAGCTCTATATAGTAGAGATTATTAATAATGTTTAATTTGAACTAGGTTTACTGCTGCAGCCCAAACAAGGGGCGTGTTCTACAGCCTTCTCCTGACATCTGCGCCTGCGCACTATAGTGACCGCGCAGTTCCTTTTGCCCCAGACGTTTGAAAGCTGGTGCGGAGACACGACTGTGAACTGTGGAGTGCCTCTCCTTCTCACCCTGACTGAAATTTACTGAACGGTAAGATGCCTCGCTACGTAAACAGTTATCATCTTATGCATTTAGGCATCCAAACTTGTGAATTGGAGCGTAGTCAAATACCTTGCGAGGAATGTGGACTGTTCGGAAACTAACGCTAGCTAACTTTATGGTTAGCTCAAAACACATTAGCAAGCTAACGTTTCTGCTAACATTAGCAGACTGAAAATGAAGGGACCGGCTGTTGGATGAGTCTATCCACTGGAACTGGTTTCCACGCCGCTTTAGATGATATTGTGTCATTATGTTGTTAGTGTGAAACAACTGACCAGTAGAAACATTCTTGTTAATATACTTTAACGTTGTATACGAAAGAGTTCATGCTATATCCTGACTACCATGTGCTTATTTGAACTTCCAGAAGACTAGACAACCTAGCTTGTTAGCTTAGACGCAAGAGTGCACAGACCGATCTGGAGTTAGCGGTTGCAACTAAGCTAATGCCAGATTCGGACAGTATATATAGGTTAGCTGCTAATAAGCTAACATCATCGGCTGACTGAGTGATTGAATGAATGAGTGAATCTAGCAGAGGAAATGTAGACTTGTTGTCAAGAATAGCGCTTACTTGCTACATAGAGTAGTGAAAATCTAAGTTGGTTATTTAATTGAACTTAAACCACGTTAGAATTGTATGTAAACAGTATGCATATTTTAATATCTCATCGTTGGAATTAAATCTCAGCAATTGAATAAATGTATATGTGATAAGCCAGTAAGCATCTCCCGTTCACTTTCAGGTGTCGTGGTCCTTAGTTTCGAGTATGGAGCTGAATGATGCTAACCTACAAACCCTCACAGAGTTTCTTAGGAAAACACTGGACCCTGACCCGGCTGTCAGACGTCCAGGTAATACAGCCTAAAAACTCATAAATTACTTGTTGTACATGTTAGTGCAACATCTGTAGTATATTGTTTTCACCACCTATTATTTCCTCTTAGCTGAAAAGTTTCTTGAATCTGTGGAGGGAAACCAGAACTACCCCTTGTTACTACTCACTTTGCTGGAGAAGTCCCAGGACAACGTGATCCGTGTCTGTGCTGCTGTTACATTCAAGAACTACATCAAAAGAAACTGGCGCATTGTGAGTCTCACTAGCATCACACTTTCATTTTATTGAACTAGCCTAAACTGTATCTAGATAATGTCAAGGATTATATAGAAACAGACTACAGTTGATAGATTTGACATCATTTTGAACATTTTGTTATTGATTGAAATACTATTGCTATTTAAGCCCCATTTCAATCAGATCATGTGCATTTTCTAAATGTTGATTCCTTGCAGTGATATTTTTTAAGCCTGTGGTTGTGGTGACAGAATTGTTCCATCATACATGCATGTGGAAGTTGAGTCATGGCAACTGGACCTCCTTCTTGTTTAGGTGAAACATTTCACTACTTCAGTCTGAAGAAGCTACTTGAATGAAGAAGCTACTTGGATGAGTAGTGTAACATTTTAACAACACAAAGGAAGTCCAGTTGCCATGGCTCAACATCCAGATAACTTTACCTGGATGACTGAGAATCTTCGCCAACATCATACATGCAGTTTTTCCCACTTGCTGAACGGGACAAACTGAATATAAAGTATAAAACAGTGTGTACAGAACCATTGTTGACCAGTGCACTAAATTTATTATTCTATATTTGTGATTTGTTTTCCTAAAGGTTGAAGATGAACCAAACAAAATCTCAGATGCAGACAGAACAGCAATCAAAGCAAACATCGTAAATTTGATGCTCAGCAGCCCCGAACAGATTCAAAAACAGGTATATCCTCACAGGTCATATTTTCTCAAGGGATTTGCTCTATCCTAGTTTGATTAGTGTGGATGCTGAACCCAGTCCCTGTTCATCCTATGCATCTCTACAGTTGAGTGATGCCATCAGCATCATAGGGAGGGAGGACTTCCCTCAAAAATGGCCTGACCTGCTAACCGAGATGGTCACGCGCTTTAGAAGCGGAGACTTCCACATCATCAACGGAGTCCTGCGTACGGCACATTCCCTCTTTAAGAGGTAGCACTCACTACTTATTGGTGAAGATGTTTATGATTAAGCTTTTATAAAAATGTTAAATTCTTTTCTGTGCCCTCCCCCCCCTTTTTTTTTCTTCTTTTCAAGGTACCGACATGAGTTCAAATCAAATGAGCTTTGGTCAGAGATAAAACTAGTACTGGACACATTTGCCCTACCTTTGACAGAGCTGTTCAAGGTTTGTAATGACTTTAAATTCAGTTACCACACATAAACCAGCTGTTACAACTGTTTGTTTTGTCTAATCAATGCTTATAACAGTTGTACACAGTACAACTGTGTCCTACTAAATACACAGTATTTGTAGTTCAATTTCTCTCTTCTTTGCTGTAGGCTACTATTGAGTTGTGTCAGACTCATGCCACAGATGTGAATGCCTTGAAGGTCCTCTTCTCTTCACTCACGCTCATCTCTAAACTGTTCTACAGCCTTAACTTTCAGGTCTGTTTAATTTGCTTTGTACTTAATGGCTTTGCTGTATTGAGCAGTAGCAGTGTGTGTTTTACTCTTATCAACCTAATTGATTATTAAAACAGCTGCTTATCTTTTTTTTTAATTAATTGTAAAAACTTTATTTCTTATTTAACTTTTGAATTTCTTAGCATATTTTATTTTCTATTAAACGATTGCAGTAGTAGTAATTTTAATAAATTGTGATTAAATATAACTATAGCAAGGCAATCATACAGTTGTATTCTCAGATTATTGTGTTGAATTTCCTCCATGTAAATATCAGGGTGTTACTTAAGTACAGAAACAGATGTAACTTCATTTATTGATTGTAATTCTTATACACTTTAATCCTAGGTGTGAAAGATTTGCATCTAACTTTTATACTGTACTCTTCTTCCACAGGACCTCCCAGAGTTTTTTGAGGACAACATGGAAACCTGGATGACCAATTTCCACGGCCTACTGACTTTGGATAATAAACTTCTACAAACAGATGTGAGTTGTTTTTTTTTTCTTTACACTTGGTATGTTTTTAACAATTTTTTGTTTTTAACCATTTGTTTGTGCGCATGTTATTACAACTCCATAGGATGAGGAGGAAGCAGGTCTCCTGGAACTGCTGAAGTCTCAGATCTGTGATAATGCTGCTTTATACGCTCAAAAGTATGATGAAGAATTTCAGCCCTATCTTCCCCGCTTTGTCACTGCTATCTGGAACCTTTTAGTTTCTACTGGCCAGGAAGTCAAATATGACCTGGTGAGAGCCCTGATACTTCTATGTGTGTTTAAGTGTCTTTGAAATTCACATTCCTCTTACAAACAGTATACCTTGTTTTTGTTGCAGCTTGTGAGCAATGCTATCCAGTTCTTGGCTTCAGTCTGTGAAAGGCCACACTATAAGCATCTGTTTGAAGACCAGAATACACTCACTAGCATTTGTGAGAAGGTCATTGTGCCAAACATGGAGTTCAGAAGTAAGTGAATGCTTTGTACTCTGAGTCATCTTATTGCATGTTATTGGCAGCAGGCTGATTTAGGGTTATGCTAACTTGGACACAAACATGCTTTTCTGTAATCGGTGATACTGACCAGATGGCCTTTAATGTCCAATTAGGTGCAGATGAGGAGGCCTTTGAAGACAACTCTGAGGAATACATCCGGAGGGATCTTGAGGGATCTGGTAAAGATTTTAGATTCTTGTTCATCTCCACTTCTAATGCACGAATTAACAAAAACATACATTTCTTGCATTACGAGTTGGATTGTTTTGGTTGTTAGCTAGGCTAGATTCCTCTCTTATCATGCAAGATACAGTTGCAAGAAAAAGTATGTGAACCCTTTGGGATTACGTGGAGTTTTGCATGAATTGGTCAAGTTACAACAATAGAAAAACACAGTCTGCTTAAAATAATACTACACAAACATTATATGTTTTTATTGAACATAACATGTAAACAAGCCTAATGACTTCTCCAAGAGCCAATTGGAGCCAGGAGTGAGCCAACCTTGAGTCCAATCGGTGTTATGATTTTGGATGTGTTGCTGAAAGATGTCCTGTCCTTTAAAAACACACACCAGTTTTGGGTTTACTGGTTTCAAGAAGCACTGCTTGATGTGAACCATGACTTGCAGAAAAAAACTCTCACAAGACTTACGATCAAGAATTTTTGTCTTGCATGAAGCTGAAAACGGGTTACAAAAGTATCTCCAAAAGACTTGATGTTCATGTATCCATGGTAAGTTAGGCTGTCTACAAATGGAGAAAGTTCAGCACTGTTGCTACACTCCCTAGGCGTGGTCGTCCAGTAAAGATGACTGCAGGAGCACAGCACAGAATGCTGAATGAGGTAAAGAAGAATCCTTGAGTGTCAGCTAAAGACTTACAGAAATCTCTGGAACATCCTAACATTTTTGTTGACACGTCTACAATAAGGAAAACATTAAACAAGAATGGAGTACATGGGAGGACACCATGGAGGAAGCCATTGCTGTCTAAAAAAAATATTGCAGCACGTTTGAAGTTTGCAAAAGAGCACCTGGATGTTCCACAGCACTAGTGGCAAAATATTCTGTGGGCAGATGAAACCAAAATTGAGTTGTTTGGAAAAAACACACAACACTATGTGTGAAGAAGAAAAAGTACACCAACATCAAAACCTCATCTCCACTATAAAACATGGCAGCGGGAGCATCATGGTTTGGGGCTGCTTTGCTGCCTCAGGGCCTGGAGAGATTGTTGTCATTGATGGAAAAATTAATTCCAGAGTTTATCAAGACATTTTGCAGCAAAACGTAAGACCATCTGTCCGCCAACTGAAGCTCCACAGAGGATGGGTGATGCAACAGGACAATGACCCAAAGCATACAAGTAATTCAACAAAAGAATGGCTTCAACAGAACAAAATACGCCTTCTGGAGTGGCCCAGTCAGAGTCCTGACCTCAACCAGATTGAAATGCTGTGGCATGACCTTAAGAGAACCATTCACACCAGACATCCCAAGAATATTGCTACACTGAAACAGTTTTGTGAAGACGAGTGGTCCTAAATTACTCCAGATTGCTGTGCAGGTCTGATCTGCAACTTCTAGAAACATTTGGTTGAGGTTATTGCTGCCGAAGAAGGGTCAACCAGTTATTAAGTCCAAAGGGTTCACAGACTTTTTCTTGCAACTGTAGATGAAAACCCTGTAGGCTTAATTATTCTCTGAGTCATTTGATTGGACTAGTCAGAATATACTAGCTGCCAGGTGTTAACCCTTTTTTCATCATTTTTTCCTCAGACATCGACACTCGGCGTAGGGCAGCATGTGACTTGGTCAGAGGCCTTTGTAAATTTTTTGAGGGCCCCGTCACAGCAATCTTTTCTGGCTATGTGAGTTCAATGCTGGCAGAATACGCAAAGAACCCTGGAGAGAACTGGAAACACAAAGACGCTGCCATCTATTTGGTCACATCACTAGCGTCTAAAGCCCAGACACAGAAGGTGTGGTTGATTGTAACTGGTGATTCTGTGCATGTATACAAGCTGTTTGATATATATTGTTGGTGTAATTAGCTCAGCACGTAAATCTTGTCTTTTTGTCCCTCTCTAGCATGGAATAACACAAGCTAATGAGTTGGTGAATCTGACTGAGTTCTTTGTGAACCACATTCTTCCGGACTTAAAATCAGCCAATGGTAGGAGTGTATTTAAGGCCTCAATATGCTGTAGAGGTGCACATTTTTTTCTTGTCCTATAACATGTGGACTGTTAGGTTTGATTCATAAGTGGATTATTGCTTTAAGTCATTGTTTTTAAATGTAAAGTGCTATCATTCTGCAGCTTTAACAGGATCTACAGTATTAGTGCATACACATTAACACTGAACTTGAATCATTGCAGTTAATGAGTTCCCAGTGCTGAAGGCAGATGCCATCAAATATGTTATGATCTTCAGAAGCCAGGTATGAACTTTTGCTTTATTCACAATGTTTTCAATTTTAAACAGCAATCATGAGCAAATCAGAGGATGTCTTCTTCTTTGTCCCTTTCCTTTAGCTTCCTAAGGAGCAGCTGCTACAGGCAGTTCCACTACTGATATCTCATCTACAGGCAGAGAGCACAGTGGAGCACACCTACGCTGCCCATGCTTTGGAGAGGCTCTTCACAATGAGAGGCCCCAACAACACCACACTGTAAGTATCAAGTAATACAGGGACACAAGTTTATATCATAACTGTTGTATCTTTTTAATTAACCAGAACACCAGTTGAACTCAAGCATTACTTCTGTCAAAACATATAAAACAGTAATTACAGTGGGTTGATATTGGCACCATTGCCGTAATTACATCTTTTTCCATTAATGTCTAATTGTTTTCACCTGTAACATTGCAACAACAGCATTGTGATTTGTTTTACAAAAACTTTTAGACAGCTTAGATGAAACAATGCCATACAAAAGGTCTGCTCAAACATAAGCATCCACCTATATATGTATGTATGTATAACCTGTAGCCAATCATCCTCTTTCTCAGTATCACGCCTGTAGAGATGGCACCTTTTACTGAACAGCTGCTCAACAATTTGTTCAAGGCACTAGATCTTCCTGGTTCTGCAGAGAATGAATACATTATGAAAGGTAAACCATTCATTTATGTGTTCTCTATGAACAGTCCTCAGTGTTAATTCTCAAATAACTCGGTTATTTTACTCAGCTTCATCTTGTCTTGGTTTTCTATTTTCTTCCATTTTCATTTTTAAAGCCATCATGCGCAGCTTCTCCCTGCTGCAGGAAGCCATTGTTCCCTACATCCCCACTTTGATTGGTCAGCTCACTCATAAGCTCCTCTTAGTCAGCAAGGTAACACACACCTTGTAATCATTAATGGATACGTGTGTATGTAGAAAGATGCCTGTTTAGGAGATGCACATTTCAGCTTTACTGAAATCTGCTGCTCATTTTCAGAATCCCAGCAAACCTCACTTTAACCACTACCTGTTCGAGTCCTTGTGCTTGTCGGTGCGGATCACCTGCAAGTCCAACCCCACTACTGTCGGCAGCTTTGAGGAAGCCCTCTTTCCTGTCTTCACGGAGATCCTCCAGAACGATGTCCAGGGTCATTTAACTATAAAGCTTATTAATCTTCATGCTTATGATAAACGCAGCTGGTGGCTGATCAGAAGTAGCTCAACTCATCATCTTCTTTTTGTCTGTTACAGAGTTTCTTCCATACGTGTTTCAGGTGATGTCTCTCCTGCTAGAGATCCACTCCAACTCTATTCCGTCTTCCTACATGGCTTTATTTCCTCACCTGCTGCAGCCGGTGCTTTGGGAGCGAACAGGAAACATCCCCCCTCTGGTGCGCCTGCTTCAGGCTTACCTGGAGAAGGGAGGGGCCACTATTGCTGGCTCTGCTGCAGATAAAATAGTAAGTGATGGCCGTGATCTGCTGGTCTGCATTTCAACACTATAATTTACACTGTGATTTTTTTTTTTTTTTTTTTTGCTGTTTTTAGTTTTTTTATGAATAGAGACATCTCCACTGTTTATTAAACTACATTCACACTGATTTCCCATCTTTTACTCCTTAGCCGGGTTTGCTTGGAGTTTTCCAGAAGCTTATTGCGTCTAAGGCCAATGACCACCAAGGTTTTTACCTTCTCAACAGCATCATAGAGCACATGCCGCCGTAAGTAGACTGTAGCTGTTTTCTCAGTAATGAACCTGGTAAAATTGACATGTAATATTAACAGGCTCTGTTTTGCCTTTGTCAGAGAATCAATCACTCAGTACAGGAAACAGATCTTCATTTTGCTCTTCCAGAGGCTCCAAAGCTCCAAAACCACCAAATTCATCAAGAGTTAGTATCATTATCTCACAGTTTAGCCCTATTAACACGTACCCTTTTAACATGTGTATAGTCAGTTTTAATATTAACTATGAGTTTATTAACGGTAAAGATTTCATTGATTTTCCTCTCAGGTTTCTTGGTGTTCATCAACTTGTATTGTGTCAAATACGGGGCTATTGCACTTCAGGAGATTTTTGACAGCATCCAGCCAAAGTAAGTGTATTTTCAAAGTAAACTACAATACGCTGACAGGAATTACACACGTCTGACTGCAGGTCTTCACTGCAACAAGTAGTTAATAGGAACATAGGATCTATTAATCTTGAAGCAGAAACGATTTATAAGTTTACTGTCTTTGTGAAGATTATTAGGGGATGTGGAAAACTCAGATTCTCAGTGGTGAACACACAAAGTTATAATTCAAATCGGTGAGGGAGATAGTTTTGAGACTGTATTTAAAATTCTGTTTACTGGAAGGTGGTGTGTGTGTATATATGCATACTTATTGTGAGTAATTGCCTAATTGTTTTTAAATATGCAGATAATGAGAGGTAAAATACATTTGTCTTGTATTGCAGAATGTTTGGTATGGTGTTGGAGAAAATTGTTATTCCAGAGGTTCAGAAGGTGTCTGGAGCAGTTGAGAAGAAGATCTGTGCTGTTGGTATTACAAAAATCCTTACTGAGTGTCCTGCAATGATGGACACAGAGTACACCAAACTCTGGTAAGAAACTGGATTTAAGGAAACACAGTTGTTCTTTAAGAACAGTTCAGGGTTCTGAAAAAGCAAACCGTCAATGACAAATATTTTTCTTACACGCACATTGTTTTGAGTAAAACTAAAAGACATTCGTTTGGGTTTTAATGCGTCTGTTCAGGACTCCACTACTCCAGGCCCTCATTGGTCTGTTCGAGTTGCCAGAAGATGACAGCATCCCTGATGATGAGCACTTCATTGATATTGAAGACACTCCAGGCTACCAGACGGCCTTCTCACAGCTGGCCTTCGCTGGAAAGAAGGAGCACGACCCAATTGGTGATGCTGTTGGGAATCCCAAGATCTTGCTGGCACAGTCACTCCACAAGCTTTCTACAGCCTGTCCAGGAAGGGTATGTTTAGACACACAGGAACTGTTTAGTTCCTTATGAATAAACAAATGTTCTGTGGCTGTTTTAATAAGTTCACTGTGTACCTGTGTGTGGCACAAAGAGCTGTTAAGAGGAAGCAAATCAGTAATTCTTTCTTCTTTTCTGCACTTTATAAAATTCAGGTTCCTTCGATGTTGAGCACTAGTCTGAATGCAGAAGCCCTCCAGTTCCTGCAGAGCTATTTACAGGCTGCCACTGTGCAGTTGGTTTGAAACTGAGGTGACGGTGTTAACATCATAAGGAGACCACAATACACTGCAGGAGTAGCCCCTGTGGCCGTGGGTCACAGACCAGCTTCAGCTCAACTTGTCTCTACAAGTTTATTTGGTTTGACTTGACAGTTAATGGTGATTTTGCCAGAGAAATGATCATTTTGCCTGAATTTACGGTGTGTTCTCTGACGGATGTGTTTTTTAAGGGTTTTTAAAGACATGACCAAAAGTTGACATAACTGAATAACTGTTTTGTGTTTGGACCCTTGGTGTGCTGTGTGGCAAAGGCTAACACAGATTTGGATATCAAGTTCTGATCAAATTTCCAGTTTATTTCAACAACAGCAGCAGCAAGAGCGGAGGTAAACGTGAACAGTATTGTGGAACACTGAACATCTGAATCATATGGGAGGGATTTCTTTAGCGCTTTTCCTGTATGTTTGAATTCCTGTTTACAGTTGTGGAGACTGTAGTCTGTGGCTCAAACATAATGCTTAATATTTTTCTGTTGCATGTTTCCTGTAGATCTATTCATGTCTAGTCTTTGTTTCTGCACTGTTTGTTAATGTGAATAAAAAGAGGCACTTGTATAAATCGGCTACAATTTAACTTCCTTCGGCTTTTCTATTGTATAATGAGACGTGTTGCTGTCGTTTATTAAGTGCTATTGGTCACAGAGGAAAATTCATGGTTTAAGAATGTACAGTATTAGTCTCTGGTGTCTGTATCGGTCGATTTATTTATTTATTATTTACAAGGTTGTAAAACCGTAATTTAGGAAGGTTTGACATGGCCGTTGCCGTTCCTCATTTCAACATTCTTGATGAAGGGTAGCATGCATTTGTCACCTCCTGTGAAGTTGTATGTTGCCACGTTTGCCTCCCAAGGTAGTAATCTAGAGATGAAAAATTGGTTAAATGTGTCGGCCCCGGTACATCGAAGCAGGTTCTCTCTCATACATAATGTCATTCCACTTACAGGTATAACAGCTGTTTACCGTAGGTGTTGTTTGATATATAACCAGATTAATAACTTACGCTCTTGCTAGAAAGGGGATGTACATAAGGCGAGGGATGCAGATCATTTGTTGTTCAGTTAAAATGGCTTTCATGGACTGCTGCACAGTGTAGAGCGGCTGCAGAGGCGGTATTAGACTCCTGAGTTCCTTTCTGGAAAATGTCAAACAAGAAGTGGAGAATGAAGCATCCAGCTTTTCAGTGTTAGTAGTCATAAAGACGAGAGCATGGATGGTGGTGTCTCACCTAATTTCACAGCCTGCAAACATCCCTGTGTCCACAATGTAAGGGCAGACTAAAGTACTTTTGATGCCATCCAAGTCCTCTGCTCTCAACTCATGCGTCAGTGACTCGTGGAAACCAACAGCTGCAAATTTACTGGCACAGTAATCCTCGAGGAGAAAATGCATCAGTTTATAATTCATTGTTCTAGTATTTATTCAGTTTGTGGTTGAATGGATGAACTATGAAGCGCTTTACCTCCACACATGCAGTACTGAATAGTCCAAGAGCACTGGCAACGGTAACAATGTGACCGTGGTTCTTTGTTTTCATCTGGGGCAGGAAGGCCTTTGTCATCTATTAGGTGAGTTTAGAAAGATGATTTTAGTTTTATTTAATAAACATAGAAGCAGTGTCCTAATTAATAACAACAAATTCTTACCATGACTCTCTTCACAACAACATGAGCACAGGCAAAGATGGATTGTCCACAGGCAGCTCAGAGCCACAGCACTGCCCTTTAAAGTCTGTTCATTTTATTAACTGGAACCTACTCTGTAAGCCATGTGTCGATGAGAGGTCTTTTATCAAAATGAACTTTGATAAACTGGCTGTTTGCTTAAAGCGGGGTCCACCAGCAAAGAGTCATTCTTCTTCTGAGATTTGAATATGGGCTCATTTAGAGGAGTTATTTTATTTGATCTTATTTTATTTTAAGTAAGCTCATGTTAACTTTGCTGTGATGTTGCTGGACAGGATTTATATCATTATCATGTCAGACTCGTACATCGGCACACACACAGCAAAAGTTTTTCACAGGTGTTCGTGTGCGTAAAGGCTCCGTGCGCAAAGTCTTACCCAAAACAGCGCATGGCAGTTCACCAGCAGCGTCCTCTCCAGGAGCTCGTCAGGACAGTCCAGCAGCCTCCGGCCGGCGACCACGCCTGCGTTGTTAACCAGGATGGAGACATCCCCGACCTCCGCTCTCACGGTGTCCGCCGCCTCATAGATGTCCCGGCGCTTGGACAAGTCCACCGTGTACGTGTGTACCCGGACTCCCAGCTCCCGCGCCAGCTCTGCCGTCTTCTCGTTTGCAGCCTCGTTGCAGTCCCAAAGCACCAAACTCGCTCCTTCTTTGGCAAACTCCAGGGCGAACAGGCGACCCAGTGCCCCGCCGGCCCCGGTTATCAGACATATCTCCCCGTCAATGCACTTGAGTCTCGGCTGGATGAAAGTCTGGACGACGGCGTTCAGGATGGAGTAGGTGAGATCGACCAGCATCAGCAACAGGTCCATTAGAAAAATCATGATGCTCGACTCCAGAAGTGGTGGTTTGTCGTGTCTGCACGATGCTGGGCTGGAAGGCGGCTTTATGTGGACTTCATGTGCCGGATCAGGGACGGTGGCGTCCAATAAAAAGGCTTTTTGCGTGATGACAGAGTAACCCTTTCACATTCATAACTCATTAGTGACGAGTGACCGAGTCTAACCGAGGCAGGGATTAAGATAATACTCTGAACACAACACTGTGTGTTACATCATCAAGCTGAGAGACACAGAGACCCTTCAGAAAGTATTAAGACTGTCCCCCCCCTCTGACTGCACACTTTACTGTTTGCTAGATTTAGTTGAAATTTGATATATTTTGTCCCATAAATCTACACATAACCCACACACATCAGTCTGCACTGGGTCATCCAGAATGATAAAGTAAAAAACTTGTTTACTCTTTGTCATTATGGATTATTTATTGTAGATTGATCCATTTAAAATGATATTTCCTGAGCATACCATATAAAAACATGCAACACACAGTATTTCCAGATAATAGATGAACCGGATTCTCTGCAAATTCACCACGTTTTGCAGCAGCCATATGTTGAAGTGTAAAAAACTATGAAACTATAAAGCTATGTCTGATTTATGTAAGTCCCAGCTGACCACAGTTTTACACAAGTATGTATATTTTCAGTTTTTTTAATCCGTCACTGGTCACCTCTTACGTCGACATTCTTTTCATCTGTTAGAGTGAGTTATTCCTGATCCATAATGTGAGGGAGATTAATGAGGAAAATGTTAAGGAGATAACCTTCTTAGCATGGGCCCACAGCTCTCTAACATGCAGCAATCTTCTTCTTTTACTTTATTTTACTTTACTGGACTTTAATTTGACATGGGGACATAGCACATTAATAAACATCACTGTAAATGTGTCAGAGTCATCTTCTGTCCCTGCACAGATCTTACAGTGTCACACCTAAAAACTGCATGAAAGAAGTATAAAATACCATCAAACAATAGAACACTGACACTAAAGTACCTATTAATTATTAACTATATAAAATATTTAATAACTATTATTAGGGTCAGTCAAAGAGAGTGAATCAGTGACGGGAGGGTCACACAGATAAGAAATAATAGTTTAAAATGGTTGAATTTTAAATCTTATTATACCATTTTAAAACATTTTACTGTACATATGATCCAGGGCTTTAGAGAGTTGTTTGCTGCAGAAGGATTATCTCTGGTGGATTGTTTGTGTCTTGGGAAAAGCCTGAAGTTGTGACTTGCATTGACTGTGTTTCACATGGCAACTAAGATATGAATCAAGAATCATTGTAGGGATTAGTAATAATGAAAGTAACCATTGCTGGTAGCCTTATAGACCTGATCCAAACTACAAACTGAATGTTTTATTTTACTCTTGTATTTTGCTGAGTCCACACAGTGAACCTCATCCACTGTCTGAATCCTTTTTTTATTTAAAGAACATAACACTGGAGGGTGCTGTTGTCTAAATGATGATGCAGTCTCAATCTCTAAACCACAGCCACAGCCATTGCACAATCTCGGCTATTTGCTCCGATGTGTCATTGTCCTGTTGTCAGAAATTCAGTGATTTTATCAGAAACTGTTGGTAAAGTGAGGCTCATGGCACCAACACTGGATTAATGTCTTTTATTAAGCGTCAGTCAGTAAAAGGAGAAAGTTGCTTCAAAACTGCTCACCATCTTCCTACAGCTTCTCAGATGATATTTACAAATTCGGTGTGACAAAGGTTTTAATAGCGCTACATGCGTTGAACAACAGGAAACCACAAAGATAATATCTTACAAAGTCAACTGGTACAAAGTCAGAAACTTTACAAAACAGATATTTTCCCAGACACGGTTAGACGACACACAGACCCACGCGAGCTGAACGGAGGTGATTCATTCCCTGAAGAAGGGGGAAAAGATCTGAAAATTCAATGATGTGTCTGTACTTGGCTTGAACCTGTTTTGTGGCATATTGTTCTCATAACTTGTGCTTTTGGAAATTGTGTTCGAACCAAATGCACCTTTGTGTGTTGACAGTTCAATTTGCATGTTCACTAGGTTTTAATTCAGAAACATAAAGTGCAGTTCAGAGGAAAAGAAACAAAACATAGATAGAAAAAGTAATAAGGACATTGTTAACATTCAGTAACCCCTTCTATAGACTATGGCTTGTTTAGGAGTAAGTCCGCTATAATGAGAGGCTCAATTCCAAAGATGTTTCAGTATTTACTGCATGTCTGACTGTTGTGTGATGAATGTTAATGAATCTTCACTCTTCACTGTGTAACACACGCATTTTTATCCCATCACCATGCAGCGTCAAGAGCTGGGCTACAACAAATGCCACGAACCACTGAATCATTCTCTGTAAGCCTCAATAGACCCCATTTTTTCCAGCCTCTCGTTTTAAAGTTTGTTCTTCAGGACTTTAGGACACTATCTGACCAAAGACGTTGCTGTAACTGAGCCTCTCCTGCTGGCCCGGTCCCTCCCTCTGCATGCCCAGGATGTTATTTATAGAATCACACAAACGAACACATCCTCAAAAGGATCCCTCAAACCAGCTGCCATTTTTTTTTTTTGCACTGTCATTGTGCAAAAGCCTTGAAATGGAAAAGATCATGATGAGCCTAATCTCACTGGTTAATTGACAGAATGTCATGGTGGTCGTCTGTGCCTGAGAAACACTTCACCCTCCGAAAAGGGCAAACGAGGAGCTGAGAGATCTCGCGAACGATGTTTTGAAGGGCAGTCTCGTCTGTGTTAGGAGTTATTTGGGGTGAAGTTGGACACGAGGTCAAACAGCGATCATTAAGGATGCCAGTTGTAATCAGGCTGACAGCTTTGCAGCACTGCTCTGTCTGTCACATACTGCTGGCTCCTACTCCATTCACATTTCACACTCCCTCCCTCTGCAGGAGTAAGTCGCTGAAGTAAACATACACATCGCAGCAACAGCACCTTACTTTCAGACGCACATTTCTGTGCTCGGGGCTCTCCTAATTTGTAAATTGCTGCAAAGGGTTTTTTCTATAGAAGGAAAAAGATACACTAACGGGATGAGGCTCAAAATCTAGTTTTCTATTTACACCTTCTCTTCGATAACTCAGGCTTCAGCAGGTGGAAGCCACATGTGAGGAGGGAACATCTGAGATGAATGAACGAATGCAGGAACATTATGTAAACACTGCTCGGTCTCTAAGAAGTGTTTAAGAACTCAATCTCTGCAAATTAGGCGTCGTGCTCGTAGGAAATGTGAGCCATCCGGTCTCGGCCATCACCATGGAAACAGTCGTCGTTCACTCCATCGAGTGAGTCTGCACCTGTTTGTTTTTATGGATTGGGCCTTTTTCATGTAAAATACACGATGCTTTCAACGGCATATGCACAAGAAACACACCGGAGAGAGGGCTGTGGTGAGCTAGTGTGTGACTCTGACCACATGGTGACGGAGTTCCCCATGTGTTTACTTGTTATATAGTTTGTTTAATTGTTATTTTTCCATTAACAGGCGTTTCTTAAAAGCAAAGGCACAGAAAGATCTAACTTATTATGTCTAATGATTGCAAACAACTATACAGAGTAAATACTTCTAGTTTTTAGGTTTCCCCACTAAAAAGAGATAGTTTGCAGCATGCTCGCACGATATCCTGTAAAGTCAGCAATGTTATAAAACCAACTTGCATGATTAATGTAACAATGCATGAGCATGAGAGCACCAGATCATCAACACCCAGACTGATCGTATGTTCCAAGTCAGGTGCAGACATAAAAGCAAGATGCAGGATATTTGGTTGAACTAAAGTGAGCGACAGTCACACAGCGTACCTCCATGCTGCTGTGTGTCTGCGTGCAGAGCTGTACGTACCTGCAGGGTGGCTTTTTGTTTCTAAGAGCATCTCATGTAAACTCATTAGCATGATGTTTTGGATATGTGAAAATGAACCACTTGCCCAGATCCACAGCGTGTGAATGATCGAATTAGCTTCCAAAATAGGATGTAAAATAAAGTGCTGTGTTCCCGCTCCATTTTCCAGCCAGTCCTCACATCTGTGCACTGTCCAGCTTATCTGTTTGTACCGAATGAGCAAGTATGGCTCCCTGAAATATGTCCGAGTCTGCTGTGTAGAAAAGGAATGATTACTTTTCTAACATTTTGAGATAAAACAGTAAAACCTACATAATCTCTATGTGTTTCCAGAAAGAACAGTTCTTTGGTTCTTCACATTGCACAAAGGATACATGGACCGACATTTACAATGAGACATTATAGCAAACAATATGTATCTATTATAGTATATTGTCTAATAATAAATGCAACTCCATCAAAATAATGCAGTACATACCGTGTACTAAAATGCAAAACTATCAGATTAGCACAATATATTTTGTCCATTCTTTTAGAAAATATCTTAAAAATATAAATTATTTGGATTCTTGTACAATAAATGTGTGTTTTTGTCATTTTCTAGTAGTTATACATGAAGAGTCACACTCCAACAAAACTGGAAGGTCAACATTTAAATTTCAGTGCTGTTATTCCAGCGATAGTGGTGCTCAGAAGTGAATTTTATCAGCTACAAGAAGAAGAACAACGGCTCTGAAACACCTTTAGGAAAGTTTTGAAATAACACTAGACTTTAACATTTTTTCCAGATTCACAAAGGAACTCTGATTATATCAATCTGAGGGACACACACAGACATTTAGAGACAAACAAATTGAGCAAACAAACAAAAATAATCTGTTTTTTTTTCTCCGCTCATAGTAAAAATAATTATCGTGTTAAGGTGCTCTCTCTTGCCAGCAGCAGGGCACAATGGGAACAAAAAGGAAATCAGTGGATGCAGCCTCACAGTGTCTCTCTGAGTGAAACGTATTCTGTGCATGACATGAACCACAGACTAAAACATGTACTTCTTCATGATGTCACACTTATGACAAGAGACCAAGACCATTACATAGGAATAAATGTACTGAAAGATAATTATTGCACACACTGGTATGTGCTGCCCGTGTGCCTCTGTCTTTCTTTCTCACTCATACAAACTTAAACATGGGAGACAACATGAACTAAGGCCAGTTTTTGAGGAAGAAAGTTAAAGGAAGCAAACTGTTTGTAATGCCATAATTATACACTGTATAATTGTAAATTAAAACAAACAAACAAACAAACAAACAAACAAACAAACAAACAAACAAAACCTCATGCCCATGCTTTTCACTACAAGATATTTATTTGAAGTTATCCTAGCTGAATGTTTCCCACTTTGCAGTGCCATGTTTAAATACCCTCTATGGTTTGCTACTGATCGGACAGCCTTTGCTTTATCTGGGCACGTCAGAAAAATATGTTTTTGCTTATAAAATTATTTTCTGTACTCTTACAGCTAGTTGAAATTATGAGGTTTTAATCTAGGCTAAAATAAAAGTAAAATTAGTAGAAATGGTCAGATGGGCATTCCTTGTCATTACAAAACCTCCTAGGACCCAGTTATTCAGGAGTCCTTGGTAGGGGATCAGTCTTTCCCATCTTCCAAAACTGTTTTATATTCAAAGTCTTTTATTGAAAGTCTGTAATGTCCCTGCAAATAATTTCAGTGCCTTTCATTTTTCTTGGGAAGTTTACTGTGCTTCTTTTTCTTCTCCCCAACACTCTTCCTTCCTCTGCTGTCGTCCTTTCTTGCTAATCTGTCCTTTATCGGCCCTTTAAGCATTCGATTGACGGTTCTCTCCTTGCAGTGGCTGTAGTTCCTGAGCCACATGGTTCTCCTGCCCGTCTAATGGCAGTGTGCTGTTACCTAGCTTCCTCTGATGACCCTCCGTGTGCTTGGACCCCTGCTGGAAGCTGGAGTGATGGCCAAACTTAGGGCTGTTTTTTTCCAGCAGTCTTTGGGACGGGTTGGTGCCTGAACCATCATGCAGGTGCTCCTCCTCGTCTGTGTCAGCATCTATGAATTTATTGATGGATGCATCGTGGAAAGTGAAGATGCTGGGCAGTAAATTCTCTGGGCTCTTGCTGGGCGTCATACTGCTGGCAGTTGTGTAGACAGACACCTCAGGACTCTGGACTGACGAGCTGTCTGAGAGGGCACCTGTTCCTGAATCCTCACCACCTTTGAAGTTGACCTTGAGAGAACGACTTTTAAGTGGGTTGTTGAAGCGCAGGCCCCTTGGGCTGTCAGAGTACGCGGGGCTGGGCTTGGTGCCTCTTCCTGTCAGGATTGGGGTGGTGCCCTGGGATCCTTCATGCTCATTCTCCAAGGTGGGCTCTAGACTGGGGTGAGTGCTGACCCGCCCTGGCATGCTGCTGACGGGGCTGTGGGAAAAGCGCGAGCTCTCAGGAAAGTCAGTGGCACAGCTGATGAAGCTGTCAATGCTTGACATGCTCCTCATATCTGTCACTGCCTCTGCTGTGCTTGACACAGCTTCAGCGGGGATGCTTCCCATCTCAAACTCACCTCTCTGTCTAGCTGCTTTGCACAGTGTCGCTCTTTCCCGGCTGTTGATGTCGGGTTGTGACTGTGTCTTCGCCATCTTGTTGTACATCTCCTCGAGTTTCTGAGCACTGAGATGCTGAGGGCTGCCAGAGGGCTTTGCCTGCTCCTGGTAGCTTGATTCAAGGGTCTTGATGGGGCTGCTCTGGTTGATCTGTGGCTTGAGTTTGGGTGTCCCTTTCTGCTCATTAGGAGACACGTGATTATCTTGCACTTTGTCCTTCTTTTCATCAGCTTTTTCCACCATTACATCCATGAGCTCCACATTGCGGCCAAATGCATCTTTAATGTTCATAGAGACAATGCTGCCATTTCTCTTAGCTCGCTCCAGGGCCTCCCTCCTTTTAATGGCTTTCTCCTGCCTCTTTTGCTCCTTATAAAACTCAGAGAAGTTATTTACAATGATGGGAATGGGCAGGGCTATCACCAATACTCCTGCGATGCAGCACAAACCCCCGACTATCTTTCCCAGTAGAGTTTTTGGGTAGATATCTCCATAGCCTACAGTGGTCATAGTAATGGTGGCCCACCAGAAGGAAGCTGGGATGCTTTTGAACTTGGTGTCCTCTTCATCCTTTTCTGCAAAGAACACCAGACTGGAGAATATCATGATGCCCATGGCCAAGAAAAGAATGAGCAGGCCAAGCTCATTATAGCTCCTCCTAAGAGTAAATCCCAGCGACTGAAGACCTGTGGAGTGACGTGCCAATTTCAGAATCCGCAGGATCCTCATGATCCGGAAAATCTGAACTACACGGCGGACGTTCTGAAATTGCAGCACACTCTTGTTGGATTCTGTCAGGAAGATGGTGACGTAGTATGGCAGGATGGCCAGCAGGTCGATAATGTTTAAAGGACCCTTAAAGAACTTCCACTTGTTGGGGGAAGAGAGAAAACGGAGGAGGTACTCCATGGTAAACCAGGCAATACACACGGCTTCCACGTGGGCCAGTTGTGGGTTGTCTGTGGACTTGACCAAACTCATCCGTGTCCTGCAGCTCTGGAAGAGTGTTCAGAGACAAGGCAATGGTGGACAACACAATGAAGAGGATGGAGATGATTGCCAGGATCTGGAAAACACAGAAGACAAAAATAAACCAACAAACAAACAAAAAACCAAACAAACATTAAACATAATGAAGAATACGCAGTAATGTCTGACTCTGGGTGAAATGTCTCAACAACTATTTTATAGAAAAGATCAAACATCAATTTGCTAATACTGTGATTCATGACCAAATAACCAAAGGTAATGACATTTCCACCAGTCTCAGATGCAATTTAGCTTCAGTGCCAATTAATACAGCTTTAGTTTGCTAACGAATCACTGCTTTGACTAAGTACAGCTTCACAGGCTCATGGGCAATAATGCCGAGCTTTGGTTGGTAATCTGTAGTTTATGAAGATTTCTCGAGGATCACTTTTCAAAACTTACTTTTAGAGTTTGGAGGCGTGTTTGTTAATTAAGAAATGAAGTACAAAGTACTCAGTACACATACTAACAAAATACAGATGATTTCAGACTAATTGCATGTTGTGTCCAGTCTTTTAATCACTGTAAAACAAGAAACAGCCGTTTGATCATCAGAACATCATTTCACTGATGTGGGGCCTCCAGCTGATATGATTAAAAGACTAAAACATTAAAAAAATCTTCAACAACTCTGAAACCATCTGTTTTGTGTTTGTGTTAAGGTCCTCCTCATGACATTGGAGTGGTAGTTGTTGTTTTCTTTATTTGAAAACCCTTATTAATCATTATTATAATGACAAGACACAAGAATACTGGATTGAAGCAGTAGTTTGGCATCAAACATCATAGATTCACGGGGAGTAGATGGTTTTCATTTGCAACTTTGAAAGTTACAAAGGGTGAACTTGACGGCGAGGGGGACCAGATTAGCTAAAGTCAGCTAAAGTTAGTAAGTTGACTGTCCCTGAACAACATGCTGAAATGTTAAATGCTCAAGCGAGATACACAATGACAGAGGATCATCCCCAACCTCTGGGAAAACAGTGTGTCAAATTGGTGACATTAAGTTGTGTTTCAGAACTGGCTAAAACATCCAAACTAGTGATGTAATTTTCTGATGATATTAGGTCATGGCCCATTTAACTTTCTGGCTATTTTCTCCGAAGCATTCATGAAATGTCATGTCAGCGTTTGTAAAAAAAAAATAAGGTCAGAACTAATGTGATCTCTGGGGCACATATATTTTTTCCTCTCTTCAGATTTCTACGGAGACAGACAGAGATGAGAGAGAGAGAGTTTGAGGTTGTGCTGATGCATTTTTTAAACCCCTGCTACACTGTCTCCATCTCTTTTTCTATTCAGCCTGGTCGAATCCTTCAGTGCCCAAGGCTACAAAAACTCACAGTGGATCGCTTGTTTTACAAAGTTCACCATATGTGGTCAGTGACCATGTACAGACACCTGGAGACCTCTGAAACATTGAGCCACCTACTAATGATATAATCTGCTCAGCACAACAGGGTCTGGACATAGTGTTGGAAGATTAAGAGGGCTGCACAGTTGTGGGTGTGTAGGTGTGCCACACCTATTATTACTGTCCCAGAATCAGTGTGAAATCCAACACAAGGTCACAGTGGAGGCTGTGTCCCTGACCAGTGGTGAGCAGGATTATTCCCTCGCACCAATCAGCAGCCATAAGCTTTAATTAATCTTGACAGGTGCCTGCTTGTGCACCTACCTTGGCCTTTGAAGAGAGAGTGACTAAAAGAGGAGTAACCCTGCTGTAGGGGAGGTAAGAGAGGACAGGAGAAAGACTAGAGTAAAGGCATTTCAACTTTAGCTGTGAGAGTGAATTAAAGGGCGGATAGATTTTTTTTTAAAAACTCTATCAGAGTTTTTCCCTGAAATAGCCAACCTCCTGATCTGGATCCCAAGAGACCAGGATGATGGATGAAAACTCTCAAAAATGACCCATTAGGAGTAGATTTCTTGCTATGGAATAATCACACCCAAGAGAAAAAAACAACTAATGTCAATGAGAAACTTTAACACGGTCCTTTTAACAGTAACAAGCATACGTTCTTGACTATTATCTGTGTATTTCCCACATGTTGAGGTCAGAAACCTCAAATTCTACAGTTGTTAGAAAAGGAAAATATACAGTATGTGCGCATGTGCTTAGATTTAGCATTAGCACCAAGACAAGAACACAGAGGCCTTGGCTGAGTCTCAGTTCTAAAACGGGCCGTCCAGTGGAAACCACGCTCATCAGATCAAGACTAATCTAGCTGATGCACCGACCAAGCCTGGGCGTGCCTAATGATTGCTGAATGAATGAATACTGAATACGAAACACAGCACTGACACTCAACCTGGGCGTGTTGCATGTGAAGAACTCCCCAAGCACAATCAGCTTCGCCTTCCTTGACATTTCCCCTCTTACTCACATTTCTCCTCCCGACATGAACATACGCTGTGCAGAGAGGAGGCTGAACGTCTGTGATCTCACCATGGAGTGTCTACAGAGAGCACTTAGCCCGGTGACAAATCTGTGACACAGGTTGAATGGGGCGAACCCAGCTTTTGCAAAAGAAATGTGTGAGTTGTTTTTTTAAATAAGGAAATTGAATGTGAATGCCTTTGTTATGTTCCTGACACTTAATCATAGCAAACACACATGCATAATACACACACATACATATTCAATCCCATTTCAGTAATTAGCCCCAAGCCTCCCTGCCCCACGGGCCAGGAGGCAGGAGCCTGAATATTTAATACCCTTCTGAAGTGCAAGCTATCCTGTCCTGGAAAAGGTGTGTGTGAGTGGGTACTCACTGGGCCATGACAGACTGCAGAGAGGTAGCCTAGTTTTCACACTGCTTTCACCACACAAGGTTAGCCCTGTTTCATGCTTGATCAAATGAGGATTGGACAGGGAAGGAGAGTTCCTATAAGCACATAACATGAAGTTCCTCAGAGACGGATTGCCATATGGATCAGACGTTCAACCTGGTGTGTAGCCAGCTTTCAGTCAAAAAAAAGAACAGGCAGCAAATCAAGACGAGAGCAGGCGGAAAACTATATGACAGAAGGGAGAAGAGTGTCAGATAGGGAGTGAATGAAAAGAGACATAACACCCACACAATACACACGACTGACATCTGCGTGTGAAAAGATTGTGATGAAAGTCGTATGATATTTTATCCACAAGAAATGTGTTTATTCGGTTTTTAGGGGTTTTCCCTTGCGTCATGTTGCGTGAAATGTTGATTCACTTCTGATTTGTCCTTATCATAACTGGATTTACCCTTTTCACCACATGAGCTGAATCAATGGACAGATTATGTCCCACAGTGACTCATTCACTTTATTTTTTTTGGACATGTTGGGTGCAAGATGACATCGCTAATCCTCTTATTGTAGTACTTCTTCTGTGATTTGCCAATAAATGTTTTCCGGCCCGGTACACTGACAGCTGACATCCCTCCTACAGAGTGTGTGGTTCTGCTGTACTTCCCTCTGTGGGATACAGTGTCTGTGTTTTTGTTTTTTTATTAGAGGCTTCAGTGGAAAAGATGGATGGCATAGCGCTGCCAGTAAACACTGGAGAAATGTTTCCTCAGCAGACTAAATGGTCGAAGCCTTTTACAGCTATAAACACTTCCTCCCCAGGGTTACAGCTATGTTCTTGGAAACTTCCACTTAGGGACCATAGGACTGCTCTCACCTGCTGCCCTCTTACATAAACTAATTACTATTAAATCATCTAATTTTCTACTCTGTTTCCACTTGAGTAGTTTTAGGATTGCTAGTAATATTTTACATGTTTAAACCTAAAAAAGTACCAAACCATTAGTTTGTCTGTACTTTCCAACTTCCCTACTTGGTTGTGGTTGTTAGGCCCTTTACTTCCTAATAAATATCTTTCAAAATGGATCACACACAGTTTGTTTCAGGCTCAGTGATTTCCTACAACAGTTGGACATACAGTTTTTAGTTAATGTTACACAAAAAGAAGTCAACTGTATATTTCTTGGGGACTGCTGTAAATATTCACAAGCCCGGCAACTTGTGTGCTACAGTGATGTGTGTGGGCTGACTCAAAATAAACTACAGTAACCATGTTCATCACGTTGAAGACATATTTCGCCCAGTGGTGCTCGCTTTTTAGGCAACAATGGATTTTTACAATACAGAGGGGAATTCAAAAAGGGTTTTGGCAGGAGTAAATGCATCCTGCACGGCCTTTAGTGAGTCAGCAGAAGGACACAAACTCCCGGAAGGCGCCCACTTCTGATATTTCTTTCCTCCATATTTGTTTCGTCTCATTTTGCCAGTGTGGGTTTGCCATTGTTTATTTTAGTTTAATTCAGTTTATGATTTCATTTGGATTTTTAGAGAACAGAATTTGTAGCCAAATAGAAAAACTCAAAGGTTTACATGGGCGGAGGAGCAGTAATAAAAGTAACAACGTGGTGTCTTTGAACTATTAATGACCTCATGATGAAGTCTCACTTCCTACTTTCAACTCGTTTGTTTCTAGACTAGATATGTAATGATGTTAACCGTCTCCGAAACTGACGAGACCTCGTGTCCCACACAGATGTGTCCTCCACCTCATCCGGCTGGTTTCACCTTGCCTAGAAGCCTTTTTTGTCCCACCTTTTAGCCTATAGCAGGGAGCCTGTGCCGTGTGCTCAGGAGGAGACAGAGAGATGGATTACTGAGCTCGGGGCTGCACACTGGATGCGTCCCTTCGGAAGAGTGAAGGTGGTGCTAAAATGATGAGGCACATAGACACAGGATATCAAGTGTGTGCCACTGAGGAATGAGTGTTTGTTCCTGTGTGTGTCTGTGATTTTAGTTGGTCTATGAATCCAACATGTACAAAAGTTGTCATTTGTCAAGAAACATTTTCTTTTATAATGACAAAAATCAATATGGTGAGCAATTTTAATTCTAGACAAAATCCAGTAATTCCACATTTTCTTCCCCAAACCACAAATGATAGCGAGTGAGTGTGTGCTTCTTGGTATGTACAACATTTCCTGTACTCAAGCTCATCACTGGAGGCCTGGCAGTATTCCAAGTGTCTGTGCTTTTGAAGGGCATGAAATGTGTTTTTAGCACTTCTGACAAAGAGAAGGTGACAGCATGAGAAAAGAACAGAAGTGACACTGTGGGGGATGAAGACTAAATGAGAGTGAGAATGATGAGAGATTGTTCTCTTGTGGTTGATGTACGGAGTGTCAGTCTCCTCTGATGTAACACCTGTGCTTTTGCCATTGGCCTTTCACCTGAGACAGAAAACCTTGACTCTGAAACGCCTGGAATATCTGTACGATCAGGTGTACACTGAAGAATACACACACCACGATTGTTAACAGTTTCTGTCCTGCGTATGCTAGAAAATCTAATGTGAATTTCACAGCAAATCTGCCCCATGTGTAATACACTGAGCTGTGGCACATATCCCCCTCCCTCCAACAGAGTAATTTCATAAGGAATATAAATCAGTTTAAGCATGAAATGAAAGACTGATCCAGGATTATTAAGTGATAAAACGCCAGACAGGAGCTGCTCTGCTGGCAGTGTGAAAGGAGGGTTATGGATCCACCTGACCTTCATAATGTAAGAATATTGATTTCTAACTATAAATTCCTCCCTGATCCCCAGAAATCACCTGGCGTCCTACTGCTGTCACATTTTCTCTGTGTGCTGAAATTTTTGTTTATATGTAATATGGAGTCTGGAGTCCTCATAGTATGTAGTTCATAAATATTATAATGTGTTTTCATCCTATCAGGAAGATTGTTTATCTACCTTCAGATGAGGTGAAATCAGCTGAACCTTTAATGACCTGCCTGTGTCACGGCAGAGAGACAGACAGGTCTTCCTCACCGCATGTGCCTGTTTGTCTGCATGATCAAGCTGAGGAAACCCGCAGTAGACTGTGAGAAAAAATACAGCTTGAGCTCTGCTAATAGCAAAAGTATGGTATCTGTGATTCTGAGATGTACAATTGTGATACACAGTAGGCGTACCGTGGGGGGGGGGGGGGGGGCTCAAACGCAGCACACTGGCAATACTCACGGCTTACAGCACAATCACATCTCCACTCAGTGAAGACACATCACACCCAGCTGAAAATGACAAGTACTCAGAATCTGGCTTTGTTCTTGATACTTGTTTGTGCAGAACGGAGCTCCAGCTGTCTCTTGTTGCTATGGACTTGCTCACTCTAAAACTGGCAGTGGTGTTGGCAGGAGAATGGTACAAAAAAAAAAAAACATAGATGAGAAAAAAAAGAACAGAATAAATCATGCTGAATCACCACCAACTCTGAGAAAACACACCATTTGGCTGCATAGTGCGTAACAAAATACAAGTGTGGTGGTGTTTTCATTACACAAGAGAATAAGTACCCATGTATAAAGATATGAAGTAGAGTAATTAATATCTCAGTTAGTAGTTTAATGTAATTAGAGGGCATGGTGAACATCCAGAGACAGGTGGCCTACGGAGTACTACTCGCTTTAATGCAGATTATAACCAGGTTGTAAACACAGGTCAGGAGATTACAACAGAAAAAATAGGTTCACGACCTCAGTCAGAGAAAGTGATAATTGAGAGGAAGGAAATGATTATATCGCTTCCAGTGAGAGCTTTGTGAGCCCTGTAACATTTCACTGCATACATTGCCCCATTTTAATAGAGACACAGCTCTGTTTTCTGTCATCTGCTAATTCCTGATCCACCACCTCTATGACTCTTAGGTGCAAAGTCTCACCACATACAGTTTCATCCCAAACCTGTATTCTGACCCACCACACCAGTGGACTCAGCGGCCGGTAAGATGCCTTTGCTGATCAGATGTCTGCGGACAGCTAATTAACATTGTACTAATTAATTTTCCTGTCTCCAGTGACCCTGTGCAGTGTTTACCATAAAGACCAGCACTCACTGGGTTCATGTGACACGATTGGGTGTCAGCACTGAGTGAACAGAGTTACTGGGCCGCTCACGGCGAACACCTGAAACAGGAGAGGTCTGGTCACTGCCCATAATCCTACATATCAGTTCTACACTACAGTTCCAGTGCTGGGTGTTTGATGACGTTCATGACGGATAAGATGGCCGTCCGTAATAAAATTAAAAGGTACAATATTCTAAGGGAATAGTTTTGGGAAAGACATCGGCTTTCTTGTTAGATGAGAAGATCAATACCACTGCCATAGAGGTCCATTAAATTTGAAGCTACAGTACAGAAGAGTTCCACTAACTTAAGCTTTCTTACTGTAAGGATAAAAAAGAATATAAAGCACCAGCTCAAACTGTTACATGTGCATTTTCAAATTTGAGAAAAGACCTTTTCTTTCTCTGGTTTAGTGTATTGCTTTTTGCATGCTGTACTTCAAATACAGAAAAGAGTTAAGTTCACTCTCAAGTTGCCAAGATGGTTCAGCATTTGCACAGAAAAGAAGGCTTAGCTGAAACATCTGTGCATTTTATTCCCCTCTGCTAAACTTAGACACTGAGACATGAATCGAGGAGAAATTCTGACTGAAGTTTGTTTTGTTCTGGAAGTTGGAGATAAATAGCTTAGTTTATCACAAAGACTGCCAAGTGGGGAAAACAGTACAGTTTTAATGGATTAAACAAAGGATGTGTTACATATTAGTTATTGAGCTACACCTATGGATACCCACACACACGTCATTCCTTTCCTTAGCATGACAGTTATATTTGTATTAATTGAGAGCTGAAGCTATGTCTCCTGACAAAAGTGGCGTTGATCCACACTCCGGCAGCGACAGACAACATATGCTATGAGCTTCTCTGATAATTCCTTCACTGCAACAGAGAGACTGGTGGTGTGTATGTACCTGTGAAACTGCAAATGCATCAAAACTAAAATTATCTTAACTGGTCCCAGCGAGGCAGTCGCACTACTCAGTGTAGCCATGACAACAAATTCACAAGGTTGCAATTATAGAAAGTGCTGCACCACCGGATGTCTGGCAGAATCTATTTCCTTTTGAATCCTATCTTTTTCCTTAACTGTGTCTGAATACACAGCCACAGGTTTTATTTTAAAGGCATCTGTGCCTCAGTAGAGTTTGAAGCATGCAGCTGACTTAGCAATAATAATTTGCAAACTTGCAGTTTCCACCACTAAATTCTTCCACGATGAAATTCAAACGTGGCAAACATGAAAAATCCCACCATGCACATGACTTCACTTGACTTACTGTGGGGACCTGCACGTTGAATGCGTATGGTAAGTTAGACTGTAGGTTGGCTTTACACACGTCAAATCAAATCTAAGAACGTTCCTCCTACACATGGAAAGTGTAACATTAAATCATCTATTTTTCATTTTGTAGACGTGAAACAACTGCTGTGTGTCAGAGTCTCGTCCTAAATGATTCAGTAGGAAAGAAGGGGCCGACCAGGAAACTTCCTGACTGACCATAAAAGACCACAGCTCTGTGTCCGTGTGTCTGTGTGTGACTGTACATTATGTATTTTACATTAGTGTCAGATCACTGAATGTATCTCTGCCCATCTTATTACTGAGGAATGGTGCTGAACTCTGGAGACTACAACCCCCTGAGATACCCGCTCATCCTCAGCGGTAAAGGAGGTTAGAGATACATAATGTAGAAAGAGACCACGAGAAATAATGTTTGAAGTGCTGAGTATAGTGTATAATGTATGCAGCTGAGATGTACAGGCACTAAAGCGCCCTAAGGCAACAGGCAGAAAAGAAACTTTAGAAGTGACCTATTTTCTTAAACACCTCAATGAAATGTTAAATAAAGTTGCGTAATAATGCTCAACTACAGAAATAAAAAGCACACTATGTTTTCTGTCCTCCAACTCTACCAAGAAAGAAAAGAAACGGAGACGGTGACATTTACTAGAGGAACAGTTTAGAGGGAACTAACCTTTAAAGGATGAGCATTCATTCTGAGCTCAGAGGTGTGAGATACAAAAATAAAACGCTCATTACAACTGACTTTGTGGTAGAGCCTCTCAGTGCAGGCAGAATGGGAGCGTGCTATGCTACTATAAACACATCCGCATCACACTGTGTGGTTGTGTTTATGGTGAAATGTAAGATTTTCAGTGTAGGTCACGACCACGGGGCCTTTCAGTCATGCTGCAGTAAGAGTGGATAGAGATTGTAGTGAGACAGAATCGCGTGCAGGCAGCTGCATGCGATTCTGTGTGTATGACTCAACCAAAACTTACACACCAATCAAACAAGGACTAGATCCACCAATGCAGAATATAGACGGATAAAAGGCCATGATGTGGCGACAGTGAAGGAAAGATGAGCATACGTGCAAACACGTGCACACAACAACGCAGCGAACATACACAGATCTCCTCATGGGGAGACTGCAGTACCTTAGTGTGCAGCTCAGCTGATAGTTTCCATGGGGACGTGAGGCTTTTTGGTATTTGCATAACAGATGCAGGGAGGCATTCACAAAAACAAAGCTCATGAAACAGAGACTGGGGGACCAGAGGGACATGTGATCAAACTGAAAAACCACCGAGGATTGTTGATCGCACTCACAGGAGAATTCAGTCAACGACACAGCTCACTAGGACGGATTTCTAACAATAAAACAAAACTACCCACACTAGTTGATTCACTGATTAGTAGACTAACAACAAAATTATCTGCAACCCTTTTGGATCACAACTTCAGTCAGTGTAGACAAAACACGACAGCTTAAGATATCTAATCCACATAGACACAAATGTGTAAGGTGTGAAACACAAGAGTTCTTCAACAGTTACCTCTACTGCTACAAGATCATTTGATCTACATGGCCCTGAATAATAGTAACTGAGTCATATAGTTGTTAGTTAGTCAAGTTAGGTTGAAGCTAACAAATAAAAACACTCACATCAAGCTCAAGGGTCAGAAAAACCAACACAAATACAGTGTGTGTGTGTGGAAACAGCCTAGAAACACAGAGTTAACCAAATATCAGTTATGTACGGTATTATATATGAGTTAGTGTCTGTAATTGCATAATGATTTGCTCCCTGTGGCCAGTCTAAATTATGCCATCGTAACACTGTAGGAATGAGAAATGGCTGCGGATCGTTAGCAGGTGGCACAAGGCCAGAATTGAATATAGCAGAGTGCTGATTTCCAATCTGGAAGAGCCAAGTTTCCCAGCCGTACCAAGTGGGAGTAACAGTGACAGAGGTTGATTTGCAAATGGAACAAAACTCTAAATTATACAAGGATGTGTTTAATGCTGCTGCCATCCTCGGGATAATGGAGATGAGGCTCACTGCGGAGTCCAAACCAACTGTGCCCAGACAAAATCATGATTAAAAACACACTGCAGTGTCACATTTCCGTGATCTCGATTTAGTTTCCCAGATGTGATGTTCACACTGAGAGCGCCATTCACTAAAAAAAAAAAAAAAAAAAAAAAAGGCTGAGCACATGTCAGACTGTCGGCTGATGCTCCACGCACTGACTGTGTGAGAATACTGACTCTGACCCCAGGTTTAAAGACACATGGTCAATTTCCTCCTGCTTCCCTTCATCCTCAGTCTGTATTACTCGAGCCAACAATCTGTGTGTCGCTGTACTTGACCTGACTTCACCTCCCGTCCTTGTTACCGGTCAAATCTTACTTTGGGTTGAGTAAACAGCACTTTATTGTCTGTGCAGGGGGGCAGTCACAGTGCTTCCCTTTATGAAAGAGATCAGTCAGGGAGTCATTTTAATTTGCAGCTGTTATCTTTCCCACTACTAATCTGCCTCTTCTGCTGCTAGTGCAGCTGGTGCCCTGCCCACCAACCACCGCACTAGCTGATATATTAAAGAGAGGCTGCAGGGTGCAAGTTAAAAGACAATCCTACGCGGACCAATAAAATCACACGCTCTCATTTTGGGTCCTCTTGAGACATCTATTCATAGTGAAGTCAAATGTCTTGCCAAATAAATGCTGTATGTATTGAAAGGTGGTGTCAACCCACAGAGCACTAAGGAGTGAAGCTGCACCAGCCTTTCAGCCACCTGGCAGCAATGTGCCTGCTATTAATTCATGCCACTTTTCTCTGTGGCCATTTAAGCAGCCATTGGAGCTCTCTCCCTGCTGTTGTTCTTAAATCCTTTATCTATCTCACTCTGAAATATTCAGTATCTTTTTGCCATATAACTGTTATATAATATATTTCTGTTTGACCACAGTCGTCCAGAGCCTCAGTTGTTTTATCTTATTTATCACCTGCACCACATTCAAGTTAATCTACTTTAACTATCTGAGCCCAGTTGAGGTTTAAGCCGAATGATCTCATGTTAACAGTAAATTAATTAATCTATCTTTGTTCTAAGATCGAGCTCTTCCATTCTGTCTGCACTGTACCGTGATTTGTGGATCTCTAACAAGTGAATGGTCTTGAGTTTATCCTTGTAACATCTTATATGATTATTGTATAAAATATAAATTGCTGTGGTCTTTTCTCCAGCATCAACAAACCGTACTCAAATCTTTTATCGTTATATATAGTTTAGCTGATCTCTTCTTTAAGAGTGTTTCTTACAATGACTATGTGAATCCTTTGAAGAATTGCAGTTATTTCTCTAATGACTTTTTGGCTTTAGACCCTGAGAGCGCGAGATCACACCAAGATTAGAAAAGAAATCCTCAGAGATTTGGCAACACTTTTGGCGGCATTATTTACAGAGCCAAGGTTTCTGCGGGATAGCCCCTGGGATTTCCGTCTAATGCTGATTTTGATCTGGACAGAGAGTTGATGAATAGGCTGCCCTCTCGTCTCATTTTCTCAAAGCCCTGTCCTTCTACAAAACCACTGGGCAGACCAACTGTGTTACATAAAGACATAATAAGATAAAAAACAACTACTTGGACATGCTGTCATCACCACTTTGTGTTAGATTTACAGTAAAAGACAGAGGATGAAATCTGTCCATGTTTTTATTACATTAGATTTTTTACAGCAGCTGGTTTGAATGTGAAAACTACAAATCAGAAACAATCTAATTAGAGATCTTCTCTTGTTTCTTTGAAAAATGATGACACGATCACTCGATCGACTGACAAATAGTTCAAGCTACAGTTAGTCAACAAACTGGTGCATCCCACGTCCAACCAGTCTTCTCTTCTCAGCTTTGACTCATGGGACATTCATGCATCTAGACTTGCCTGTCCCAGCTGAGTGTTGGGTGTTTCTGTCCTCAGAGAACTTCATCTGGACCCACAAATGTGTTAATGTAACGACGAGGGAGTCAAGTTTCCCACAGATCACTAACCCTTTCAATTTACATCACACTGCTCAGTTTACATAGGACCCATGGATTCTCAGCTTCTATTCTTCTGGGACATAGAGCTGCTTGAGGTACTTTGAGAGCTCGGTGTCACACGGATGAATTTCCAATAATTATGAGGTTAAATCAGCAGCTTTATATTCATATCATGCTACCAGTGGTGTTTATTAACATATAAACTAATTTAAAGTGGGTAACGGAGAGAACCGACAGAGTGGTGCTACACATGTTAATAGTAACTGACCACAAAGAGTGTGTCAGTTCTCCGTTTTGTGATCCATACACCCCCTTCTCCTGTCCTGTCCCCTCCTCTGCTGCATGTCCCACTTAAGACCAACGTACCTATATATCTTTGTGGCCTATATCTCACATCAGACAGAGGTAAGGTGATGTGCTCATGGCTGGTGTCTGGTAGGTGGAGGAAGGCGTGAGAGAAATGAGAGCAGCGAGTAGGCTGAAGCTCTGGCAGTAGATTGGGGGGAACAGGGGCTCCTGGGACTGCTGCCTGGAGATTAGTGGGATAGTGATTGAAACTCGCACAATCCACCCACTCTGCACTGCCGGACTATCAGCTACACCGGCTTACACTTAATGTTACACAGTGCTGCATGCTAAGGACAGAATTTAAATGCCCTCATGTGTCAGTCATTCAATGTTTTGAGTGGCCACAGGGTTTCAGGTGAGTTACCTGAGGAGCCGTATCACTTACAGCTGCTCCTAAGGGACTACCTCTATGGTGTCATCACGGCAAATAGTCATGTAGCACTAAAGTGATCTCCTGAGTTTCGTGTGGTTCATCTAGAGTTTTCTGCTACCCACCGCTCCTGACTGTAATTACAATGAAACACCATTAGTTCCTTCTCAGTCAGCACACCGCAGGGCTCTTACGTAATTAGCATCAATATTAGCTCACAGAGACTAAAAGGACGTGGCCTTTAAATTTCTCTCCCATCACCATATGTGTACTTTGAATTCAACATATTCTAAGAGCACTATGTGGTTTCTCTCGTAAATGTCTCTATATCAATGCTGATTGACAGGCCACACAGTGTGTCTGTTGTCCCATTAGCATCCCTAGATGACAACTTACACGTCTAAGCTGAAGGATAACATCCACCGCTGACTGGCAGCAGAACCCAGACTTGCTGTGTTAACATTTCTACAACGGAAACCTTTTGAAACCAAAAAAAGGGTAGTGTGTCCTTCTATTCAGTTTTAAATAGACGCTGCATTTCTTCGCTGTGTTGACCCAGAAAAGCTTCTCTTTTCCACAACCTGTCTCTCTCGCTCTCACTTACACTCACTCAAGGAAGCATGATAAATACACACACACCCACACACTGTAAATACAGTATGCACAAACACGTACACAGTGCAGCAGATTACGCAGACAGGTGATGTAATCTGATCATGTCATTTCATTTTAAGTAAGGAATCCTAAGCCGTGTAGAATTCATGATTTTAAAAATAGTTTTGCACACAAACAGCATATTATCCGTTGTATTCCTGTCTTCTACCTAAAGTTCATAGACATTAAGAGAACAGCAGTCATGCCTCTGTTAGTCTCTAACTTTCTCTTGCCCTTTATTCTTTAGTACTTCACTCCTGCAAGGTTTCTGAAATTCTCCAGTGGTCAATTTGTTCTATGCCATAAAGTGCAAATGAAATACCCATTAAGTGCCAATTACAGCAGCTATTAAGTAACAAATGCAATAGAGGACTTGTACTTTTGTGCTCCACTAGCCAATCCTTATTTAAAGAAATAGCTCAAGTTTTAGGAAATATGCTTGTTTACTTCCTTGCCAAGCGTTAAATGAGCCGCCGCTGTACCACAGTATTATCTGCTTGTTCAATATGAAGAAGTTAGTTTAGTCCACCCACCAGCACCTCTAAAGCTCATGTTATGTCTCATTTTATCATCTGTTTTTGCTTTGAAAAAAGAAATATTGCATGTGAGTGAACAATAAAACCGCAGCTTTCAGACCACTATCCATCATCACGGACGCTCGCCTATCACACCAATCAGTTAAGGGTCAGTCTATCATTCATTAAACCACTCTTTCTCATTTCCTATGTATGATCGAACACCGTTGCTGTGCTTTCTGCTGATTTACAAAACCCACTTCTGAATCTCACAGTCTGCTCTTTAGAAATTAGATGACTGCCAAACAGTTTGATGTATTCCAATGAAAAGGTTCCAGCCATCATAATTAAATAAATTACAACATCAATGTGTCTATTTAAGGAAACCTGTGTGTGTGTGTGTGTGTGTGTGTGTGTGTGTGTGTGTGTGTGTGTGTGTGTGTGTACTTCATGGAGAGAGAATGAGTGGGAATATAACCGGAAGGGAAAATGCTTAAGTTAGTGCACGCACGTGTGTGTTTGTGTGTACATGTGTGTGACAGCTTATTTATTTATAGAAGCCCCTTGGGAGCGAAGTGCCATTACCGTGCTAAGGTAGAAAATCTGGTGGGGCTGTGAGGGATGTCACACTCAGTTGGCTTCATCCCTCCTCACAGGCTGTGCCTCATTAAGATGAGCAACACCCTGTATTATATCAACAGCCACACCTCTTCTGCATTGTCTTTGTGTCAATATCATTACAAAGCCAACACGGCTACTCTGGAGATGTGGATGTGGAAAAGATCTCTCGTGCTGGTTTTCTTGTCTTTCACACAAAAATCTGGTAATTAGTGAAGAAATAAACAAAAAGTTCAGGTTTTTGAAATCGATCGCTTTGGTTTGAATTAGTTTTGTTTTTTTGTTCCACACAAAAAAAAAAGAGTAAGTTCCATATTAAAGCTCCCTCCTCACTCCTACTCAAAATAACCAAGACTCGAGAGCAGCATTTTATCTGTAAACCTTGCATCAGAAACCCAGCACCACAACCTCTATGGGGGGCTTGATGTACACAACCTCCTCAACTGCAGAGAATTGCTGCAGTTGCAAATGTACACCAGTCACATTACTGGCTCTGAAGCATTCTCTGAACGTGAGAGCACACATCTCACTTTAGAAGAACAGATCACAGCATGTAAATATACACCGCCGCATTAAAACCACTGACAGGTGAAGGGAATAACATTGATTATCTCATTACAATGTCACCTGTCAAGTTGTGTGATATACGAGGCAGCAGGTGAACAGTCAGAGGCCGACAGACCGACCAACTCTGGGGTTACGGGACTCAAAAGACATGCTGCTGATATCTTAGTGCCAGGTACTTAGAGATCTTGATGAGTGTGTGCCTCGATGGGTCAGAGCCAATTTAATGGAAGGACGCGGACCTGCACAAAAGGTGCAGGTGATTTCAGTGTTGTGGCTGATTTTGCTCATGTGTTTGCCCTGTGTGTTCACTCTATTTGCTCGAGAGCAGAAGCTAATAATATGTGTGCAGAGAACAATGCATATGTCTCTTGCTCATCTGCTTCTATTGTTTTGACGTTGAACTCACTCACCTCATGTGTGCAGTCTTGGTTTTTCCTCCTTTCTAACAGTGGATTTAAAACTGCATTTGTGCAGATAAATGCAGTTTTAAATCTCTCTCTCTCTCTCTCTCTCTCTCTCTCTCTCTCTCTCTCTCTCTCTCTCTCTATATATATATATATATATATATATATATATATATATATATAAAGATACAGATAAACTCACTGGAAAATATAAAAAAAGCCTGTTTTGTTGTCAGATCCACATGTATATAGCAATTGTAACTTGAAGCTTTGTTTAATTCAGCCTATCTAACAGATGTGATGACCTGCAGTCAGGGAATAGAGGTGATCTTGTGTTAATTGAACCCTGTTGTTGGTTGTTTGTCCATGGAGCTTTTAGGTGTTGGGTTCTGTATCAAGTTCAGGTAATTACTGTTCCTCAGTCCGGCCACTACTGCAGCAGCAGCACACACATGGTTTTAATCCTGTCTTCACTGACACTTCTAATACAACCACTGCATTTATAACCCAAGGAAGTGTTGAGAACTTCTATTTGTTGTGGTTCGAACCTCTACAGGCGGCCTCGTACTGCTCAGTTTGCAGAAACACTTTTGGTCCAGTCTGTTTTGTTGTAAAACCACACATGCAGCTTAGCTAACGCCATCATTTCAACACATTTTCACCACTTTCATTTTCACTTCCTCCCTTTTGTCTCCCTCAGAATGACAGAGACAATAAACTAATGGAATTACTAGAAGCACAGTCATGTGAAGATGTGTCATGACTTGTGAGCCTTATTCACCTCTGTGTATCCTGTTACCAGCTCTGTATCAAATGGGAAACTTACAAGAGATTATTTAAAACATGCACTCTGCTCATAATTAAAGAATCAAGTAGCAGTGAAAAGAAAGCGCTGCAATAACTCCTTGCAGATGGAGCTACCTCTGACAGCTCTGAGAGCTTTCCCCCTCACAGATCTCAAAGGGGCAGACAATAACTTAAGAAAAAAGAATGGGATTATACGCATGTATGTGCTGTAGTGATGTCAGCCCTTGCTTTTTCACTATTTACTTGACAGCTGGATGATGCATCCTTGATAAAGGTGGCAGGTTAAAAATGCACAAACCATCCATTTGTGGTGATGACAAGTAAAGCACGTGCAGAACCTGTGTATGGAAAGCAAGTCACAAACATCAGGAAGCAGTGTTGAGGAAGAATCTGTGACAGGTCAAAGCTGGTTTACATATATTGAGGCTCCATAGAAAATATATCTACTGTGACAAAAATGCATTGACTACAGAATTTCACTGCATTATTCAGTCATGCCTGTCTTGCATGTATGGGTGGCTGGAAACTGATATTTCCATCTCAGCTTGTAGAGTGAACAATGAACCCCATAGGTTAGTGCAACTATAGCTTAAGAAGCCGTTTTAGCATGCAGCCACTTTGTCTTTCATTGCCTAACTCTCAGTAAACTTCCATATTACTTTGTGGGTGACCACTCGACCACACACCCCTGTACATCTTCTTGAGTGATGTTCTCTTACTGACAGACCTGTCTGAATAATGAATGAAGTGCTGCAGAAAAATAGTCTCCATGTCTCCATTCACTCGCATCTGACCTCTAACCTTTATAAATGCCAGTGTTGGTGAAGACCTCTGCAGCCACAAACCCAATTGCACCAAAGCATGAGGAACAGAAGGAAAGACAGATAAGGCTTTGTACTAAAAGCAAAGCATGGGTTTTGTATGTCTGTCAAACAGAGATACTATGCAGTGGGAAGCTGTGTGTGTCTGTGTGTGCATGTGGAGTATGCAGTATTGACCCAGCTGGCTGGTGTGATAAGCTAATGTAGCGTGCAAGATCACCTCTCTTCATGGAAACGGCAGGGCAATGGAAGTTTCTGAAGCTTTCTACTTCCTGAAATTGCTTCAGACTGGAAATTCCAGGAAGAAGCTATTTTCTGCCAGTGTTAGTTTTTTCCTATTGTAATGAGTTTCAAAGCAAAACATTAAACCTGCACTAGGAACTGTATCTGGCTCACACTGGCTCACAAATTGATGTGAACCTGTTAGCAAATGATTTTCACATCTAGAACATGTATCGCAAAATTAACACTTCAACTCAGCCAATAATCCAAATGCAAACTCATATTGCTGTTGTCATAACTCCAGTTTTGGCAATTTAGACCTCAAACGGAGAATGTCATGCTCTTACACAAACCTTTATCTTATATTTCTGCTTCCCTCATGCAGGGCGGTCTAACTTAAATTAGAAGAGAAATGAAGAAATGCATAGCCAGCATGTGCGTTATGTTATTAATATACTTACATAAAACAAGAAAAAGCAGGAGGAGAAACTGAGCAGTCTGTCCACGGAGGTAACACAGCACCTCCATCAATGAAGGAAGACATTTATAGACCACAAGAACTGAATCCTGCTCTTTGAAACTGTCTTCATTGGTAATTTCTGAGGAAATGTAAGAGACGTGTCTGGATAATACTTTAGTTCCAATCCATCAACAGCACATTTCTTCAAAGACAATGCATTGGAGAGCAGTTTTCAGTTGAATGAAAATGCAAGAAGCAGTAAAAAGTCTGGTCCAAATGTGTGTGAAACAACACAACGTGGAAGGCTTTTTATACATTTATTACAACGTGATTCTTTCTAGTATCATAAAAATAATTTAAGATAAACAAAACACAGCCTGACCACAACAGGACCTATTTAATCATCATCTCCGCAGCTCACAAATGGGCAGATTTTCTGTATCGATTAGCAGCCACTGATGGGATGTGTTACTTCCTAAGGTGAATTTCCATTCGTGTGTATCCGCACGCTGATCAAACAGGTCAAAGGCAAGTTTGAAATCAATAATGCTAATGTCTCTTTCACTTTAGAGCAGGGCTTCATTAGAGGCTGTGCGGTTGCCTTTTGCATAACAGCGATTTCTTCTAGCTGAAAAGTGGTGAGAGATAAAACTAAAGGATGACGCCATTGATTAAAGCTAAAACGAAAACAAAATGGAAGTGGAACTTCATAGGTGTTGTGTTGTGTTGTCTGAGGACATTTATGATCTCTGTGCATAGAGCAAATACACCTACAAAGTTTTCTAACGATGCCTATCTTTAATTAGAATGCATACCACAACGAGTGCCGACAATCCACGCTGATTAGATTACTTTTAAATGAATAATGAGAGGAGGGAGTACAGCAGAGGGAAACAGGCGGATGAGATAATAACAGGGCATGGATGAGCAGGAGAAACTGAGAGACTTTGCTTCCCTCTGTCAATGTGCCAAACAGTCTTTGTGAGTCTGTGTGAGCTCATTTGGCAATTTATGGTTCTGCAATCAGTCTGGCAGCTGGGAAACGGTGTGCCATTGATTTATGGCTATTCAGAGCACACCTAAGCATAATGGAAGAGTTGCCGTTACCCAGCAACAACTCCTGAAAACAACTCACAAAATACACCCTGCTGGATAATCTCACAGATGCACACACACACACACACACACACACACACACACACACACAAAGACAGTAAGTGAAAGGTAGGGAGAGAAGGAGAGACAGCCCCGTAGAGACAGAGGAAACTCTGCTCTATTATTGCTGAAAGCCACTGCTGAAAATAACTACAGAGACCATAAAATCACAGTACTGTACAGCTGCATCTCCTCTCGTCCCACTGCACTTCCTGTGACACACTACCAGGCCTGACAGTACACCCTCATGCAGAGCTATCACAAGACAGTCCGTGGGAGGTCACGTGTCCGAGTCCCTCTCTCCTGGCGAGGGTGCGTCCTCACTCAACCCAGCTTGCCTTACATTTTAATGTCTTTGTCATCGATTCTCTCCCATTCTTCCAAAAAGTCAGACGACAGGTCATGTGAGGTGAACGTGAAGCAGGTAACAGAACACAGTGGATTACGCCAGCCTGACACCAACACAGCCAAAGCTGCTGCACACACACAGTGATCTCAGACTTCACAAACAACAAAGTGCTTACAGTGAAGTCAATCAGGCATATCGGATGTGCAGTAAGAAGTGCAGTTAACTGCCTCTAGTCATGGCTGTCTCTGGTTCACTGAGAGGAGGCATTTCCATGCAATTAGCTCAAACAGCCTCTGCCAAACCAAAAGAACTAAGTGTCAGTCTGCGTGGCTCAGTATTCTGTTCTGGACCAAAGCCTCAGTGGGTAGTGAGAGCACTGCAAGACTTTTAGGAGACAGGAATTATAATTCCCTGAGAGCAGAAGTTTCAAAAGAGTCTGTTAAGTGAAAGCTGTATGAGTCAACATTACTTTAGACACCGTGAAACTTTACAGGAACTTAACAACCAGAACTTGCTCCTGTTGAGTTTGTAAGTTCTTATGACTTCCCATTGAGTCACATAATGTAAAAAAGTGTCTGTGTAGGCGTCACACGCGTTGCAGTTGACTTTTGGAAACTAGAATCAATCAGTTAAAGTGCTAATAAAATGACGATGATAGTGATAGTGTTTAGATATTGTTATTAGTGACATCACCTTTTTTCCAACCGCACTTTGCCCTTTTTCAAACAAACGCAACAAGCTGAGATCTTTCAAATGTTGTGTTTATGTGTGACATCATAACTCCAATGCCAAACCACCGGGAGTGGGATTTACTTGGTGACCGTGATTCCTCTGATACTGATCTGCACCTCAGGGATGGTTGAGCAACAGAAGCATGCTGAGACATGCTGTGTTTCAAAGACTCGTTTTATTATCAACTTTCTTCCTCCTTCCTTCTACTGGGCCATGCTACGGAAAAATGACGACACAGGCGTTCAGCATGAATTGTTTCATATCCACCACAACTTATCTTTTATTGATGAATCTATTACCTGCAAGTTTTCCTGTGTTTTCGGAGTCCATATTGTTGTGCTGAATAATTTAGTGGGCAGACCCATGGTAGAAGTGCAGACTCAAGTGGGTCTAAAACTATTCAGTAACACCTCAACACCCTCAAGCAGAGAGACAGACAGTTAAGCACTGCAAACACACGGAGTCCCTCAGTCCTGCTTTGACATGAAAAATGATTTGTCCAAAAAATAGCGCTGTGTAATTTTGGGGAGCTTATAACTCCTAAAGGTCTCGGATGACGTGACATCTGGAGCTATAGATATTCTGGATCCTACCTCTTCTCTCTGGTATTAAGTCAGGTGTTATTAATGTGCAATTAAAATTTCATCAGGGCTGAAAAATAAATGAGATGGAATTTGTGTTCAGGAACAAACCATTTCACAGATACAAACTCTTCAATTAAGCTTAAGAAACAAGAGTGCATTTAACAGCTGCCTTTTCATCTCCATTTGATGCTTTTACTGGTCTCTGCCTCATGTGGCAAAGTAAACTATGTGGAAATTTTCCCATTTGCCAAAGTGTGCCTCCCCCCTCTTTCTTCCTTACTGTAGAGCCTGTTATAGGGTTGGAGTCTTGTTTGTTTAGTTAAGGACAAGGGTTTGCATGCTAGGACAGCCACAAAGAGAAAGTCATAAATCAAGCTCTTACTGCTCTGTTGGACTTTATAATTCACAACTTATCATTCATAACTGCAAGCCGGGATCGTGGGGTGACATAAGCCAGTGCTAAGTGGTCCAATAAGAAATATAAAGAATCTAGAGGAACTTGTTAAAATGCTGTTGTGGAACAAAAGTACCAAATATAGCTTACATGCAAAAACCAGCCGATTGTTCATTACCCGTTTTCCCACAGGCCGTGTCATGAGTCTATTATGAATTTGCAAAATACACACTATTACATAATACAACTTTTCATATGGCCATGCCTTTGGGCCTGACCTTTATTTAATAATTCATGGTCCTATAAATTCAGCGAAAAGCTCCAGCACTCAGTAAATATTCAAATAAAAACATGTATTTGCTGAGGTAGTCTCACTAAAAGGAAGAAACCGGACAATGAAAAGTGACCTTCACAGCCAGACGTTAGCGACAGTGAGAGTGTACAACAAACTGTAATCAACAATATTTAGAGCTAATCTGGGTGTATTTTTAAATGCTTCATGATTTAAGTTAAATCAACATCTCTCGACACAGCCTGAAAAGGACTTTGAACTACGTGTACCCAGTAAAAACTGAGAAAACCTCCAAATTAATCTGTGTTCTTCTCGGGTCTTAATTAATCTGTGTTCTTCTCTTCTTAATCTAATGAGCTGCTTCCGTTGTTGCCAGTAGGTCTGTCAGTCAGCATGAATACCAGCACCGGGCGATGGTTTCAGAGCGCTCGAGAGAGACCCCAGGATCACAGAGTGACTTAAATGTGATCGAATATTAAAGAAAATAATTAGGAGCTTAAGTAATTCCAGGCCAGGGCTGGAGCAGGTTCTTTGAATAGATGAGCTGAGTAAATTATGCAGGAACTCCTGTTCAAGGAGGTGTTGGAATTCTTTTTTTTGTTTTTTTTTTTTGAGTAATGATTTGACCGTGGTGTCTTTTGTAGATTAGTTAGTATGCTGTTCCACCGACGAGGTCTCATGTCTTTCTGTGCACACAGATGTAATGTGAACTGAGACACTACACTACATCAGTGACTGCAAACATCAACAACATCGTATAACGGCCTAATGGGCAGATTCTCTAAACAGCTGTTGTATTAGCAACATACATTGGGTCATTAAATTTTAATTGAATATTGGCCCGGGCCACATCTTTTAGGAAGTCAGTTCATTAAAAATACTGTTAACATGACTTTATCCAGTGGTCCAGCAAAGTGGAGCACTCCTGTTCCCGGAGTGTGAGCTATGAACCTGTTAATGAGCTCGATGATTGAATACTGGACTGGAAGTGAAGCAGGGGCTGCTAATGAACACAGAGGGGGTGACTGCTGGTGGGTGGAGGTGGTAAAAAAAGTACATCTTGTTCATATATATATTTATATATGAACAAGATGTGCAGGATTTCCTAATTGCTTGCAGTCTTTGTTGCCAGTGAAAAACAATAACCAACCCAAGAGACTTGAGACTGACTTGGTGACGAGTATCTGACTCAAACCAATAAAGACACAATGGATGCTGCCATGTAGTCGTGTAAAAAAGTAGCAACCATTAATTGACTTGCAAGAAAAACAGCGCTCATCTATTGTGTTCTCAGGAAAAGACCACCTGGTTTAGATTATGAACTGAAGGGCAGTAAAGATAAAGCCCTATTTTTCAATGAGCCGTGATGAACGGGCACAACTTGACATTCACCTCTGAGCAGAACAACATTTCTCCATCTGCTTTTCATTCCTTCTCCCTCTCCCACTCCAGCTGCTGAAAGTGACAGATTAAAAGTGCTGCTGGGGTCAAAAGAAAGTCAACCCTCAGATCAAGCCAGTCTCCAACAGAGGTTTCTATCAGCCTCTGGATGTTGACCTGACTGTTTCATCTTTATTTTCTAAACTTTAACTGCACCCTGCACTTGTTCCCACTCCTTGATGGAGAAATCCTTATTTAAACTGAAGTAATTTAGACTTGTTGGCCGTGTGCCAGGGCTGCCCTCTCTCACAGCTACCTGAACCTACCACTTTCACTGGAGCTGTCCAGGCAGTGAAATGCAGGCTGAGTACAACACTACCTTAGCAGCAAAGGACGAGCCTGGCTTTTCCAAGAGGTCCCAGAGTTTCTTCCTCTTCTCGGAACAACATGTGGTAGTAAACTCCTCTCCTTCCCTCTCCCTCATGTTCTCGGCCTCTCTTTTAAGCTCTTCGTTCATCTGCTCCTTTTTCTGGTGATACCTGGCCTGGCAGCAGGACTCCAGGTAGATCTCGTCGATGCCCCAAAAGTCCAGCTCCTGGCTGAAAGACAGGGCGCACATTTCCTCCATCATGTGCAACTTTCCGGTGCGGTAAAAGTTGAGGATGGAGGTGAAGGCGCCAGGGTGTCTGTCGAAAAAGTACTCGTTGTTATCCAAACTGTAGTCGTCGCATATTTCGATGATGGATTCGTGGGTGTTGCAGTCTCTCAGTTTGCCCAGTCGTGTGCGGGGCAGCCTGTCCAGCGTCCTCCACAGGACCTCGTGGAGAAGCCCCCCTACGTTGAGTCTCACCCGGCGGGAGTGCGTCTTGCTCCGGATGATGTCCATCGTGTCCGGCGGCACCGTGGTGGCCGACTGAGAGCCCGCTTTGATCATCTTCACTCCAGACACCGAGTCACTTCAGAAGACTTGAAGAGAGGACATTGTCCTGCAGCTGACCGCATCAGGCTCCCGCCTCCTTCCCCGTGACTGTAATAAAACAAGAAAGAAGTAATTTGGACGCTGTTGAACCACCGCTGCAGGTGTCCTAGAGTAGCAATGTCAGGTAGTTTATCCACTCATCAGAGAACCAAATAGATATTTTAATCGGCTTTGAGAGGCACAGCCGCTTTTCTTGCTGACAGGGGTGGAGGTGAGCGGGGTGGAAAGTCGGGCCAATGATAAACTGGTGTCCACTTATGAGCGCTGTCCGGTGCTGAAGCTGTCTGTCACTCCACGCGCCGCAGGTCGGTCGCTGTCCACGGACTCAGTGCTGAAACCTCTCAGCTCGAGTGGTGGAGCGAGCAAAGGCCGCGAGCGAGCGACAAATGCGCACAGTGGCCGCACTGTTCCGGACTAATACTGACACAGCTTATTAACTTGGACACCGTCCTCTAACACCAGTCTGCAGCTCCGCGGCTCAGCTATTTGCTCACACGTAATGATCATTTCTTTTCAACATACTAGCAGTCATATTAGAATACCATCATAATAATAATTCTGATTTTGCGCATATCTGAATCGAGCATCTCACGCATTTTGGAGACGACTTTACAGGACGTGACATCCCCAGCTCAAACCAAGTAGGCTACAAAGCTTGTAACAGAAAAGCAGAAGAAGAAAAATTGAACAAAACAAATAAATACACACATGAGATACATACGTGTTTGTCATATATCCCGATTCTCCTTATGGAGCAGCAACATTTCAAGAGTAGACGCGTTAAAACTTGTTATGGCCGTCCAGGTCTCCGGAGCTCTGCCGGGAGCTGAAGGAGGCATCATGAGCTACATCCCGACATGCTGACAACTGTTTCACACAGACATCACCATGTCCAGTGAGCCCTGTCCTCCCCCCACATGGGGCGAATCAACAAGTAGACTTCAGGGAGCAGCTGTGGATGTCCTCGGTGCCTCTCCTCTACCTGCTGGCAGTGGGACTGTGACTGTGAACGGGATTCTGCAGCGGCTGATTTCACCGAGGCTGCTCCAGCGTCGCAGCCTGTGCCAGATTAACCCTCTCATGCCCACACAGCCTCAGCTCAGAGTGTCCAACTTCTATTTTTGCTTCACGCAGCAATAATAAAAACCAGCAAACGAGGCTTTGGGAAGATATAGTCAAAGCCACTGTACATAGACAAGTCCTCCCAGGAATATTATTATCATCCAGGGATTTTAGTTTAGCTTGTGTTTCACAAGACTTATTAAACTGGGAAATAGGGAAAAACAGCATCTGACGTCACTTTACTCATTCAGTGGGAGAGTTTCTCATTAATCTGCACAGAATCAGGCTCAGAAGGAGACCCGGTGGAATTGAGACCAAATTTATTGGGGCTTAAAGGGCGTGGTTTTGTCAAAAGCCTGCACAGTATCTTACAATCTGTTGTCTGTGGTGGATCTGCTCCTGCTGGTTAGTGATCAGTTGCTTTCTACTACATATAAATCTAAACTTTCCACTGGGCTCCACTCTGCAAGTAGCAGGCGTGAGTCAGGGTGACAAATGTGTGCTTACAGTACAGCCAGTCCCCTCATTATGCTTGTGCTCTGTATATTACGCACAGAAACATGCTTTAAATCTTAACTTTTTACAGGTCCAACCAACGACACATTGTGAGCACTATTCATATTTCAGTGTCTTATTTTCTGTTTTACTCCCCTATGGCCGCTGGCATGTGCAGCTGTGGACCTGAACCAATCACTCAAGAAAGTTGACAACACACGATTACACACAATGTATTATTTACATTTATTGATAAATAGTATAATATAAATAAAAAGTACATATTGACACTGTAAACAAGGTGCATGTGTTGAAATGTGCATAAAAGATATGTGTGTTGGTCGGTTTTTGAAGTCCTAGTGCGTCTTCCTCAGTTTGAATCGTACAAGCAAGTCCCCCTCTGGCTGTAGCATCCCAAATCCATAACGCCCGGCATTTACCCCTGGCATCTGAGCATTTGGGTCACACAGCTCCACATCGTAGTTAGTCAACACCTTGTAAACAAACCTCAAGAGGAAACACAGATGAAAACACAAAATTAGGACATTCAAAAAACTCCACTGTGGAACAGTTTGAGGTCTTAACCAGTCATGAAGTCCTATGGAGCACTAATTCTGGGACACTCACTGTCTGATGGTATTGATGGCAAACTGCTTCCCCACACATCCATTGGTCCCTGCTCCCCATGGCATGGTGTAATATTTCAGTTGCTTCCCTCCTTTATAAAAACTCTTCTTCACTGATCCGTCTTTGTTCAGGAAGCGGTTATACTTGTATTTCTGCAAAGGAAAACGGCAGCAGATATTAGATGCAATTACTTCATAGCAGAAATCTTGAAATGTAGCGTTAGTTTGTCTCATTTCTGGTGCGCAGCTATTTTTAAAGCAGTCTTGTAATGTCCTTCCCACGCCTATTAGCTGTGTTTCTGTTCCTGTGCTCAGCTAATCCCTAAATAGTCCACAGCTCTGGGTTTGACCTCTCACTAGGTAATACAGGGTCAGCTTTGCGTAGATGTGGACTCCACCTTATGTGAACAACTATAGATGCTAATTGCTTTTAAATCTGCATCCAACTAGTCCCAAAGACAATTACTTCTATTCCTGTTGGCAGGACAGGAATCTTTTAGTGGCGTGCACTGGTTGGAAACAGCCGAGCTATTACTTTAACAAGATAGGACAACAAACCTGTGGCTCATGGTAAATCTCAGGGTCCATCTGAGGGCTGTTGAAAGGGAACAAACACACTCTGTCTCCTTTCCTGAGCAGGTATTCTTGGCCGTCTGCCATGTGGAGGGTCTTTTCCCGCACTACCTCTCTTGTGATAAAGGGGGCGGCAGTAAGTCTCAGTGACTCTTCCAAGGCGCTATCTGTGAGGGGACAAAAATAAAGGTGGTCAATAACAACAAAAGAGGAGCAGATGCAAATATTTCTGCAAAGCCTTCTGTATAATCTAGTTTATTCACCATATAGTATGTGTAATTTAGACTTTTTGCCACATTAGATTCAGATTTTTTTATATTTTCTTGTGCTTTTTATTGTCCGAGGCATACGTCACCTCCTCTAAGATTGTTTCTGATTCAGGTTTTGTATCAATAATTATCATTAATCAGTGTTTCTTTTTACAAATAATACACTTCATATCAGATAATTTCAGGCTTTTGTTGAAAGTTACTTTGCAATACAAGTCACATTCTACCAATAAATGTTCCTCTGTTTACTCAAGCTGGGATCGAGCTCTCACCAAACACAGGAGTCTCTGAGGTTTCCATCTGTGAGATCTGGCTGAACTCCCTCTTCACGGCCATCAGAGCTTTAGAATTTGTCAACAAGTAGCCTAAAAGCCAAAATGCAGCAGGACCAACATTACCCTGGAAGCAAACAAGAACCACATGAACATGATGAGGAGGTTGGCTCACACACTCATAGAGCTGCATAGTGACAGAGGAGGTGGTTATTTGGTAACAGCAAATAAGAAGGTTGCATGACACCCATAGTATTCATGTTTATCTTATGTTGAAACGAAGCACAAATTTCAATTAGGGCTGAGTTCGGTTGAATCAAAAAGCCTATGAGGCACGAGTGCTGACAGGTTACAAAAGAACGGCTTCCTTTCATGTGTCTGGCACGAGGAGAGCCATGTTCTGGACAGTCTCACTATTAGCAAAGCACAATACAGTAATGGTTTACTTAAAAAGGAAAGCCATTGGAAACCGGAGGTCCCCGACCATCTGCCTGCATTCAAGGGCAGGACATTGAAGCCATTTAGTTTTATGGCAAACCATCCTGCTGCCAGGAGTAAGAAAAGTATAAAATAGAGACTATAGTAACATAACATAGTGAATGAATGACCTTTAAATATCCTCGTAAACCACTGCAGATACGTTACAAATTTAAATGACTTAAATGACATAAACATCGCTAAAGATGGCTGATGAAATTATATCAATGACCTATTATCTGGCATGTATAAGATGCCTAATATAAGGGAAAAGACTTTTGGCAGATGTCTCACAGATGTCGCACTGATACAGAACAATACTGAGCATGATATTGTTTGTCATTTCTGCACAGACTGGATAAAGCACATTTTCAATTTACAACTTATTTCGCTTAAATGAAGTTTTACAGAAACTAAAAAGGTCACTCAGAAGCAGGAAGTTGTTATAAATTAAAACAAACCGTGCTGATGAGTGGGGAAAAGGATGAGCAAACGAGTACGTTTCTTTTTTTTTTACTTTGATAGTCATATTAACATCCAGTCCAACAACACTACTAAGTAGTCTCACCTGACATTGTGTTCTTTTACTGCCCTCTACTGTATATTAACTAAGACTAACTAACAGCTGTTGTGAACAGCACTCTCAGGTGCTAAACAAGAGCACTGCAGTACAGCCTCTCTAGATGTAAACACCACCTCTTCACACAGAGCCGCCTTTCTTCTGACATCTGACTCACCTGTGTGGCCCAGAGTTGCATCAGTACAGCTCTTTTCTGTGTTTCTTCATCAGCCCCCTCCTCCTTTAAGAGACGTCTGTAGGCGTATAGCCAGTGGCTTGATACCGAGTCCTCAGTCAGACCTGCCGGAGCCAAAAGCTCCCACAGTCTCTGTCGAAGACTCTGAGCTGTCCTCCTCTCCTCTGTCACACACAGATAAACATTACACAGTGAGTGAGTGAGTGAGGCACGGATAAAACATAAACAGTGAAGAGAATCACAGACATATAAACAGATATTGTTGTGTGTAAAAAGCGGGAGAGGAATAATATGTCACGTATGACAGGTACAACCGGAGGAGGCACACATTAATACTGTGATTGGATGAAATTCCTGTGCAGTGTGGGTGGAACAGATTATAAACAACGATACACACAGAGGGGGGAGGAGAGGTGAAGCCTGAGTGTACATCAAGACAAGTCGAGTGAGCTTCATCGACTTAACAGTACAAGTTAGATCACAGTCTGTAGGGGGCTGCGATGATGAACCGTGAATTAGAAGAGTCTTCACAAACAGATGCTAGACGCTATGTAAGCAACTGAGTAGCTGAAACCTGCCATGGCAACTATAAAACAAAGCTGAGTGAAGTCCTTCGATGATGTCACATCACAAACTGAGACACAATGACACATTTAATATGAATCATACAGACATGCTGAGTAATTCTGTTTTGACTACATGTGTATCCCTAAACTAGAACTGGCTGTTTCAGTTCAGAAAGGGAAGCGGGACGGATGATGTCAGTAGAAAAGAAAAGAACAATTGAATTAGGTGTTTTTCCTTATCATTACCTGACTTTAGTGTGCCTCTTGCCATTTTAGTTAGGAGACCGTCAAACGTCTTGTAGCCCTCATAGACACTTGAGGGATCTGTGCTGTTATTGTTCTGCTCTGCCCCGAACAGCGTCAGGTATCCTGCCCTGCAAAAACCAGTAGAGATAAATAGGTGAGACGGTCCAGGTGATGAATGGAAATCATTTTTGGCTTGATGAAAAGATAACCAGCCCACGCAGCCGCTCTAACGTATTTTTCCACTGGCCCACACAAAGTGCGGCATCTCATTGAGGTGGATGTCACTGCGTCACAGTAAACGTTGCCGTCATATACTGTTTCACATTCCAGATCCCTGTTTATTGAGGATCGCTGCTATCGTGAGAGAAGGTGACGTGTTTGAATCACATGCGCTCGGCCAAAGAGACCGGCCAAAGAGTGACCTCCAACATTTGTGCGAGCAGACGGTTACTTTATATTTTCTTTGCCGTGTTTACAAGCAAGAAACCTCAGGACTAAGTGGCGTGTAAACTGTTTAGTGGAAAACTTTTAACTCCTTTGGCCTAGTTAACAGTGTGTGTGTGTGTGTGTGTGTGTGTGTGTGTGTGTGTGTGTGTGTGTTGGAGGCGTGGGTTTTGTCATACTTGAAGAGTAATCTGTAAGAGAAGTCGAACAGTCCCTCTTCTTTCCAGTCTTTCTGGTTTGGAGGCATCTCGGCTTTCAGCAGGGCTTGGAGGTGTCTGTCCATAGTGCTGTTAAGCGTTGCTAAATTCATACCCATGAAGTGCCTGTGGACACAAAAGATTAGAGGAAGAAAATATTAACGAGGACCAAAGAACGCATTTCAGCCAAACACATCACACTGATTGTTGGTATTGTGAAAGAGTAATTACTCAGTGGTGCGTATTTTTAAAACCTCACAGTTGACCTAGTTGCCCCACCCATCTAGCCTGAGGTAATATAAGTTACAGTCTAGGTATTATATTCCATGTAAATTGGCAACACGTGCTAACAAGAAAAGAATAAGGTCCTTGGACACATGAAACTTTGTGTAATTTCAAAACAAGAAGTTTATAAAAACAATTTTCAGAAGTGGGAATAGTGTTCAACCAAAATATCCACAGTGATGTTATTTATTACACGTTCATGAGACAAGGGGGATTTTCGCTTCCACGTTTACACAAAATGAAAATGAAAATAAACAAAGCAAACTTTTAGTTAGTTATATTACTTCTTGTGTAAGTAATATATATATATTTATTATATAAGTAATATAAGGACATACTTTTTCATCACCACTTTTGCTTTGGCCATCTGGTGATGTGAGAGCCGCAGGTTGAAGATCCTCTCCATGAGCACCTGTGCGTAACGCGTGAAGTCCAGCGACTCCGAGTCGTTGATGACGGCGTCGTACGAGTGTGGATCCAGCAGCACCGTCACGTAACGTCCAGCAGCACGCACCTGTGGATGACATACAGGTAACATGCAGATGCTGAGTACATTCTGTTTTTTAATAAACTTACTAAACAGACTTTTAATTAACTTAATATCTTTTATCATGTAACATAAGTTCATCCCACCACATTAAATGTACATCTTCAAAGGATTGTGATACTTCTTAAATCTTCTAAATGAACACAAAATTAAAGATCTCAACATTAATTTGAGAAATGGTTTGTTATTATCACTCAAGAAATATGAATCTGTGAGTCGGATTTAGTTTCAGGATAACTGAAAATTACTGTGGAGGATGATGTTGTTACATGCTGTAACATGAACTTATCATATCTCTAAACCTCTGAGACCTGGCCCACACTAACTTTTTTCTTTTTCTGTTTCTGAGGAACTCACCGTGAAAATGTCGCCGTGTTTCATCTTCATTCGATTCAAGAATTTGGAAGCATCTTTTCCAAATTCAAGTGCATGACCTAACCACGGGATAAGTCCTTTGTCCAGTGGCGGCTCCTTCTTGGATCTATATAGATATAAAACAGTACAAATAAACAGTTTGTGTATAATCAGATAACCGTACTGGCACATTGTTACTTTGAAGAGGTAGTATTTGAAATACACTGAAATAACAGTGTTAAAGTAAACATGCATTATTGGAAGTTACACTAATAACTAGGATTCATATGCAAATTATATGTTGTCTGCAAAAGTTAAATAACAGCATTTAGTCTTCCAGCTGCTGTCAGTGTCAACAGATTAGACTTATACAGGTATTATATTAGATATTGTTATAACTGAAACATGTTACATTAAAGTGGAGTTTTATTGATGTTATGAAGTGTAAAACACTTCTAATTATAACCTTTCTACTAATCTAGTTCAACCACATTCTTTGGACTGAAGTAAAAACAATGCACTAAACCAACACAATGAATGGGAGTGGAAATAAAAGAGTGTGGCAGAGTTGTTACTACAGATAAATCAAATCATCACAAGGACTGAAAAGCAGCAGCTGGGTTTGATCAGAACAACCAGCATTAGGAACAAACAGTGGTTCAAAGATAAAGACAGTAAAGTAAAATAAAGTAACTGATGGTTTTCAACAGTGTGAGAGGATAAAACAGGTGAAGAAACAGAATCTTACCTCGATCTGTCTGTGAGGATGAAATAAAGCAGGAGAGCGTGAACGAGCAGGATCACCGTCCAGATCATGTCGTGTGTTTACTTTCCTGGTCCTCAGTCACTGGAGTCCCCCCCCCAGCCCTCACATGGCTTTATAGGATAACTCCTCACCCACGGTTGCGTCATCTCTCCAGCTGTTGCTAGTCCCGCGGTGACGTCACTTTTACGTCGGAGGTTGGTGACACTTGTAAAGAGACACTGGACTAAACCCGCCTTGATTTGACAGTACAGCCCACAACATGTGGACTCATCTAGACTACGAGACGACAGAGCACGATAGAAAAACCAACAACAGGTCAGGACTGTTACGTCAGGACTGTTACGTCAGCACTTTCTAGCTTCTGGTTTCATACAAAAGGTTTTGGGATGATGCTGAACTGAATGCGCTCCAGGTGTCCAGGTCTCCAGGTGTCCAAGTGTCCAGGTCTCCAGGTGTCCAAGTGTCCAGGTCTCCAGGTGTCCAAGTGTCCAGGTCTCCAGGTGTCCAAGTGTCCAAGTGTCCAGGTCTCCAGGTGTCCAAGTGTCCAGGTCTCCAGGTGTCCAAGTGTCCAGGTGTCCAGGTCTCCAGGTGTCCAGGTCTCCAGGCCGGAGTCATTGATTTCCGATCATTATACACAGGGCGCAAAACGGCACAAGGAAGCAAAAAAACAAACAAACAAGCTAAACAAAATAAGCAGATGAATTACTCAAACTTAAGTTCATCCACTAGTATTATTATATTATTGTTCATCCGTTTTGGACATGCGACCTCTTGTCGTTAGTTTTTCTATCACAGGTAAATATTTCAGCTCTTTTCCTGGGTGGGGATCCCCCCTGGGTGCTCGGTGATGGGCGGTTTGCACGTTTTAAGGATAAAGGAAGTGCCTGCAAATGTTCACGTACGATCACTGGCTCTGAGTCACCACTACACAAACACTAACTTTTCCTTTTTTACTTAATATCATATGATGTCATGTTATAGTGACCCCCCCGACCTACAAACAATAAAAAATAAAACACAACCTCATACTTTTGGACTTGTTTTCCAGTTTCTCCAATATATTCCTCAAATTATACAGAAACCCCTTTGAAGGAGAATCTTATTTTATTATCTTATTTTAGGTGGTGACCATAATGCACTGTGCCCTGAATAATAATAACAACATATAAACTGACGGTTTTGTTTTAACTTTATTTTTTATCAGAACAAATGGCAAATGTGCATCTTCTGTAAAGTTGACAAGTCAGATCTGAGGGGTGTAATTTAACCCTCAGCAGGTTTCTGAACAGCAACGTGACAAGTGAAGCAGCATTTGTTACGCTGCTCCGAGTAAGAACCATTAATAGTTTTTCTCTTTCTAGATAACCATTTATCACTTTAAACTAAAAAACACTAAACACAGTTAATCTCTCCTTGGCACATTTGACCAGAGAACCTGAATTAAGAAGCTCAGTTCTTCAAAAGCCATATAAATAATGATAACCCCACAGCCTCAACATAAATTCTGAAGTTTAATGAGCGAGGTGCATTAAGAGAGCTCCTTGTCTTCCTTCTCATTGGCCTGTTCATTAAGGGCTCCCCGTGATTCATGGACGTCCTCAGGAGTTTGGCCAAACACAGCCCCGGTCCGCTTGAGGAGATAGACTCCAGCATGTAAACCCCCGACATTGACCCAAACAGTGTGCAGTTTCCTCCACAGTCCTCCCATCCTCGAGATAGCCTGGGGATGACATAAATCTTGTGAGGGCAAACTAACAAGTGAGACGTTTGTTTTGTGTAAAGCCAAACCTCTGCTTAGACAAATACAGCTGGTAAGTCTTTTCCATGACGTTATAACTGGGCTGACTTAAACCTACATCACTCAAGACAAAATGATTCTACACGCAAGCTTAAAAAAAAAGGACAGGCCCAAAACTGTATGAACATAAAGAAAGTGACATTTAGAAATGAGAGCTACATGTTTAGTGTAGTAAATAAAACCAATAACAAACTTTTCTAGGCAACAACAGATCAGATATGATACAATAAACTTCGACGTGCCCTCAGGAAACTTTTTCTCGGTGTAATGCTGCTGAAATGTATGATCAAAACATCAGAGAAGCATAAAGCATCAAGCAATATCACACAATGTAGACCAGCCAAACAAGTGCTGCTCATCTTAACTCATCTAAAAAAGCCTATAAACCACGTAGGTCAACAGTGGAAGCTGGTTGTCTGGTTCACGAGATGGAAAACTTTTATAGAGCATTAATAATCTTTAATGACACATTGTCAGCCTTGTTGTACAGCATCAACAACAAGGTTCAGCATCTACAGTACTGACTGTACATCAGTGGGAACTGATACTATGAGTCAAATCTAAACTCTTGGTTAATAATCTCCCAATAAATTATTTAAACTGGTGCAGAAAAATAGTAACAAATGTGTTTATGACTGACAGCCACTTAATAAAGTAAAGGAATAAAGTAAAGAAATAATAAATAGGTAAAGAAACAGTTATACTGATGTGACTGGGAGAGCTATTATGGTTATTGGACTCGTGGTCAACAGTGTGATGTGAAATGGTGTTCCAATGTTTGGTCAACTATTATAACTATGGTTATTTCCAGCACTGCTGGGGAAGTGAAACATAGATTTCTTTTTTACAGACGTAAAGTTGGAAGTACTACATGAGAAAAAGAAGTGACTAAGAACGAAAACAGAAATTATAGTTAAATGCCTTATTTTTCTTATAATTTCTCCCTAGCAACAGCTCATATGTTTGTACACAGTGCTTATTTACGGTAGTTTAATCTTGTCACACCTGAGGTGTGGAAAAAACAGAACCATTGATTATGATAGGGTGGAGATACAGACCAATAAAACTGACCTGGGGTGGAATGTGGCACTGATCCTGTCTATTGTCCTACAGGCCTAGTAACACCCATCAACTCTACAACAATGGTGGAGCACCTGAGGGAGTGCAGGCTGCACCTGTACCCAGGCCCCCATCAGCAGTTCAACATATAAACAACAGTGATTTAGTGAGCTGGTACACGGACCTGTTCCTGCACGGGGTGAATTAATACAATTTTTGTAATTTACAACACTTATTACAAAGTTTTAGTGTTGTGTTTTAGTTTTTCAAACTAGAAAACTAGTTTATGTACCTACATTGTCCGAGGACTTAATGCAATGCACCTGTATTCTATTCCACGAGAACCTCGAAATAAATTACAGGACAAGTCTTGTCCTGCCAGCATCTTCCTTGTAAGCCAGTGGTTGTTTTCCAACTATCCCTGCTCAATCAGACACTGGAGGACACCAATTCACTCTATCTTCCTTTACTCTAGACTCACCTGAGATGATATCTTCCAGCTTCTGACTGACTGAACAAACCTGATCCTATTATGTAGCAACAAGCAGAACAGGGAACCAGGTTTGGGAACTACTGGATTATACAAAAACAGCTAGTATTAATTCTTACAAAGGAAGATGCAGCCAGGACAAGACTTGCCCTGTAGTTTATTTGGAAGTTCTTGTGAACTACTATATATTTTTTTTGGAAACAATGTTACAACACATTTGCTGAAATTCAGGTTTACTGAAAAAACAGTGGATACCTTGGCAAAGCATTTCTTGTCCTGTGTCAACAGAACAGCCTTTCCTGTGCCAGGTCTACACACACGAGCCATTTCTCTCAGACAGGAAGGGTAAAGATCCCAGTTTTTCTTCCTAGAGCCCATTCTTTAACAAAACAAAGGAAAGATTTACATTCATGGCTGACACTATGTTGTGATTCAAATGAAACAACATCCTGTCATCTAATGTCGGCTTTTAAGGGCTGAGAAAAAGCACTGAAACAAACTCTAAGCAAAGTACAACTAGAACAGCCAACAGATAAAACACTATGGTTATGTTTGAGTACGTTTAGACATTGATTAAAACGCTGAATATTTGAGTATACTTTCTAAAAACTATTTAACCAATCATGTACTGTAACCCACTGTTATGGTACCTCTTTCCAAAGGGCATGTCAGTGATGATAATGTCCACCGAGCTGGTCCTCATTGGTAAACTGCACAGATCCCAGCGAACTGTGTCAATGGGCAAACAAGGTGCACTGTTTGAAAGGATCAAAATAGATTAGAAAACATGTGATATTGAGATTTTGAGAGACATGAGATATTAAACTCACCTGCCCTTGTCTGCCCTCCGTTTCTGGATGTGACATATGTTGTTGACTGTGCGATTAACAGCCATGTCATTGTTGTCACCAGCAATGTAGAATGAACTGTTAAATTCGATGGCCCCCTGGAGAACAAGATACACCGTTAGCTGACTGCGGATCAGTCCTGTGATCTCAAGAACATTACTGAATGACTCTCTCCCATTAAAGCACTTAGTCACATCAGATGATCCAGTAATTGCAGCTTTTATGTTTATGGATTGAATGCAGGAATTACAGCAAGGCTGCAGAATGTGGCTTTGCATGAATGGAAACGAGAGATCAAAGAATGTCAACAGGGTGAATAAACTCCAACCACTTGTTGACTCAGGAAATGTTTTTATTTTCTGACAGCATTAAGAAACAACCAGATGTGACCAAGAGTCTGATCCAATGTAAGCGTGTCATATTAAACGCCAAAGAGGCGAGCCATAGTAAAATAAGCTAAAGAAGCTAAGCTCACTGTAAACTCGTGGTAACAAAAAACTACATTAATTAGTATTAGCTGATCATCTGACACTGTGTGGTTCACTTAAGAAGTGAAATTAGCGTGGGTCATCTTGAGACTCCATCCAACAGCTTGTAGGTTTGCTGCAGTGTATGCTTGTGTAGATGTGAGGTGCTAAGCTGATGACTGTGTCGAGACTGTGAACGATTGACAGTTTTGTTTATTCTTTTGATTATATATTTTTTATAAAACTCACAAACATGCTATAACTTCTGCATATTGTTGTACAGGTTAAGGTCAGTTATATCTCACCTCCAGTGGTATAGCTCCAGTCCCACACATTGGATCAAGTATTATATCAGACGCCTGAGGTTTACAAAGCCTGTCAAAAAATGTTTTAGCAGCATGTTAATTCATTTTTATATATATTCTAGTAGACAAGAAAATTACTGACTCACTCATTACTCAATTAACTCATTAGACAATATCGCACACATTTCTACTGCACATTTATGTAATCTATAAAGTGAATTTAATGACTTATTTTAGCTGGTTATTTGGTTATCACTGACCTTCAGTGATTAAGAAATGGCCATTAACACAAACCTCATCTGCACAGATCATCGATTCTGTGTGGTAGGGTCATTTAATATCACTTAAAGAAACTCGTGTTTAAAACCAGAGAGATGAAAAACTGTTCTTATTGTGATCATCATAATAAATGTGATTAGTGTAGCAGTCATTTGTCTCTTTTGGAACACCACAAACTGTGAGGTGTGGCTTGGATTTATCTCAACGCAGGAGTTTTTCTTGGCTCTGATGGTAATGATGATGCCTGTACATAGTCAGGGCAAGCACGAATAACTCACTGGTGATTAGTCACGTCTACTTTCTCAATTCTTGTCTGGAACACACCAGAGTAAAAAAACAAAACAAGAAAACCACACACAAAAAAAAAAAAAAAAAAAAATCTCATTATTACTTTTAATTGTCTTACAAGGTTAACTTACAACAGAAAGACAATGTTTGTTCATTGATTTTGAGATAGATATGGATAGAATAGATAGGTCAGGCTCGTGTTTATGTAAATCTAATTAATTAAATAACTTTATGTCCTCAAATCCCCTTTTCTCTTTCGTTTGCACCTTTTTCTTCACACATGCGTATTTCTGTGAGTGGGAACAAGCAACCAAATGGATCCACTGATAGGTGAGAGCCTGTGTTTGCAGCTTCACACTATTTTTATCTCCTCCTCTTTAATACTGGTACTTTACACAGAGTGCCATTAACACAACTGTTCAGAGGTGAAAAGGTTTTTGTGATTTAACTTTGTGCTATGAACACAACCGTCTTTACAATGAATGAAAATGAATTTGATAGATCGATCTATCAATATTGATGCAAAGTTTCTTTTCATATTTATATAACATTTTGTTGTTGCTCATAAAACAAATTCAAAACCTCAACTACAGCTTTAGCACATTCTTTTAAGCTGATGGAACACGATCATAATCTTTGATATAATAATCTCTGTATTTGAGCACACCTAATAAACATGCAGAGTAAAAGCAACTAGGTCTGTGCTGTATCGTATCGTCCACACTGTATCATGATAATTCCTCCCCATGAAAAGAATATATTTGTGAAATTGGTGAAGTTCAGATCACATTTCAATGTATGTATGACCAATTTATGTAATAAAACAGAAAATGTCAGCCAATATCATTATTTTTTCTTGAAACTGTATAATCTGAGCACAACAGTGCGAGATAATTCAGATAACATGGTGTACATGGGGTTAAATACACTTACCTAAGCATGCCATAGCATAAGGTGGACCGCAGTGTAGTGGGTCCAAAGTGACTGATGTTCCTCCTGTGAAGACTCTCTTCTGTCAGTGCAATGCCGATCACCACCTCCTCATTGTGTATGTTTAGTAAAACCTTCAGTACGGCAACAAACACTACATGATTAGTAAGCACATCAGTGTAATCTTGATTTCTATATTGTATAAAGCCAAAATGACTGATGAATGATTTTGCTTTTAACTGTTAATTGGACAATAAAAGCCAAATAAAACCTTTTTCATTTTCTCCTACACATTTGTTTTTAACAATTTGATTCATGTACTGACAAATAATTGTTTTTTCCAGCCAAATCTTTTTAAATTATATTCCATCATTTAACATATGCTTTTATCCAAATCAACGATACAAACAAGCAAATTTGTAAATAATAACCAAGTCAGTCAAAGATACTAAAGTCTGCAAATAAATAACATTTTGAGTCATCACATTACACACACTTGGCAACTTCTGCTACATTTCTTAGTTTAAAAAAACATATACATCATCTTGAAGCTGTGTTACTATGTTGAAGGACTGTTCAAATGGGAACAGCCAGTCTTCATGGAAAAATGTAATCTTGTTTGTTTTTCTTGTTACTCCTTTGACTAAACATTAGGCTATGCCTTGCCTTTTAATCTGAACATCCAGAGTTATTTTTGGCTAGTGCAATAGTATTCACATACATCAGCTCAGTCTGAACAAGCATACCTACCTCAATGTCAAACTTTGTCATGTCTGCTTTCCACTGGAAAAACTCCTGAACAGCCCCACCAAAGTCTCTGGCTGCCTCATTGGAGGAAAAGCTATGTTTGTCACCGGCTCTGTTGCACGTAACACGAAACTTAATGGGTTTGGCCCCAGATGCTAACTCCTCTGAGGTCTGTTCACAGTCCTCCAATCCAGGTGTGCTCTCTGCCTTTGTCTGGCCTTCAGAAGCATCCACGGCCTCAGTTAGCTCTTGTTGCTCTGTGTCAGCCTCAGTTGCATGATGCGCCTCGATGTTAGGTTTCATTTTACTGCCATTTCCTCCTTTCCGATGCCCTTTTTTCTTTTTTAGGGTGCCATTTAGCTTCCAGACCTCTAAGGCATTAGTCCAGGGGAGTTTGGAGGCAAGTTGCTGGAAATCCATCAATGCCTCCTCCTGTATGATGCACAGTGTTTATCATCCTTATAATAACAAACTTTATATCAGCTACAACATAATATAGCTACCTGGTAAAATGTCTACCTTTGATTGTTTGAACTGGTAGTGATCATATTCCTCAACCACAACAAACAGGTTGTCCACAGACCTTAAAAGATGGACCTACAGTGGGGAAATAAATGTATAAGACAGACAGGAAATGTGTAGATGCATTTTTTCTGTAAAATTTTCAATTTGCAAAATTAGTATCAATAGATCCATTCACACAACGTAACAATGTTTTCTGTTAATTCTGTTATAACATGATTCCTAATTCTTACATTTGGTAAAAATGGAGAATCTACAACCTTTACGTTTCATCTTACCTGAAAAAGCTTGTCAGTAGTTATTGGAAAGTATATACGACCACGATCTTTACTGACTCGAGCGTCAACCCCGATCTTCTCCTTGACCTCCTCTGCAGCAGTGAGTTCAAACCCTGTGGGCACAGTTGCTCCAACAGTCACAGTGATGATCTCCAAACAAGTGGCATCAGTGTCAGTGCAGGAAGAGTGCGATGGTTGCCCTTTTTCAGGGTCCTGGTCTTCATCTCCATGGGAGGACATGCTGTAGCTGAGTGTTGCTTCTCTCTAGATACAGGTATTACTGAGTAATGTGTGTGACAGCAGGTGCAACGATGACTGTATCACATGTAACACCTGCAGAGACAGACAGAGGCATTCAAATAGCGTATCAAAAGGCCATAGTAATTCGTAAAAGAACAAAGAATGAGTAGTATACAGATGTCATGTCAGTATGATTTGAACACTGACTAAACATCTGTAATGTTACAGCTGTGGAGGTAACGTTGTCTGTTTCTTTAGCCGGCTAACGTTAGCTTTAGGTAGCTAAGAAAAAGTTGGCTACGGGAAAGAAAACAGGGAAACAGCACTAATATAAAACACTGCTGCGTAATGATGTGTGTTCATATAATGAGAACAAACGTTACCCTGTAAATGCTGGCAACAACCTTATATAATTAGATCTTAATAAGATTTATTAACACTGAACTTGCTAACTGGAGCCAGACCAACCTGTCAAACACGAGGCAACAACGTCACTTCCGCTCATTCTCAACAACACATACAATTCCGGTGCTGTTCCTTCAGAATAAGAGCATTTAGTCTGAAAAACTAAAAGTACCTAGAACAAAATAAAGTCTAGTTACCAACTGAGCAAGAGCACCTGGTTTATTCCATATCATTGATGTTTACATAATTATATTAATTGCATATTTGTTAATACAGTATAAAGCAACATGCACAATTAACTCTGACAGGTCTGTCAGGTTTCACTGATGTTGCTCCTGTGTCTGTGCAAGAATGAGAGGACAGGATGACCATACATTTCCATGGTGTTCAGGGAAATAAAAGGTGCAAACAGAACGGGAAATTATACCCTTAAACTGAATTATGCTGTGGTTTTCAGTATAATAAGTCTGACCAGTAACTTTTTGGTGACTATTTTCAAAGTATAATAAATACAATAAAAATATTTTTAGTTTTAGGAAAATTCTATTGTTAGGAAGCTATGGCTAAATTCAGAGAATCTGATCTTTTTACAAGTGTTAAATGTTTTTCATGGCTGAAAGCTATGTGTCTTCATCGTGTGTACATCACGTTCAATTACCAAAGTATGGCAAAAATGTTATTCTGAGAGTCAGAAACTTGAACTGGACATTCCACCAGCTGTTTAATCTTGATCATGGTCTGTGGTCTCTAATAATCCTGCCAAGATCTACAGGTAAACTTTTCATTCATTTTTTTAGTTGTGGTTAAGCATTTACAATAAAAGATCAGCAGAGGGCGCCATGACACAATTGTTTCTGTTGGCGTGTGTGTGTTTGGAAAATGCTGAACAAAACCATTTACTCAACATGTCAACAAGAAACAACAGAGAGGGAGAGAGAGGGCTAAGTGCCTGTATTCTTATCTGCTAACTGTCAGCTTATTTTCATGTCCTGTAGTTCCTCTAATTCATTGCACTGTAACCACAAGACCAGAGGATTGATTACCTCAGCATTAATCAATAATAACATTACACAATTTAAGATTCCAATCTGCAAAATTCATTTCACAATATCATAAGGTTTTAGTGTCTTATAGTATTAGCAAAGTCATTGATTTTTAAAATACAAAATCTCTTCTGGACAGTTTAAGTACATCATAAACAATAAAGTACATGCACCCATAATGTTGTTTCACCATTAGTCATTTGTGAGTAATAGGGTTTATGTACATAGTGGTTAGAATAACTCACTACTCCTCTGAGTTTGTTTCCCTTACGCGATTTACTAAATCTCAAGAATCTCAACAATGGAAATAACAGTTTTAACTTCACTTGAGTGCTATAGATAAATCTTTTGGTAAACATGCACGCCTTTCTGCATCACTTAAAGAATGTAATATGAAATGTTGTTTCTCTGACTTTTCTTTTATGTCAACTTTATTCTTGCCAACTTATTAGTAAGTGTGAAGTCTGCGAGGCAAGTAGGCGTGTGTTCATGTCAGAGAAAGAAAAGTCCAGCACAACAGATGGCCAGTGTCGCAGAGAACAGTTGCACACTCCAAAAAACTTTTGTCATCTCGATGATTTTATGAAAATGATTTTATTTATTTGCAACTTATTTGAAAAAATGAATTTTGCAGAAAGAATGTTCTAGTAGAAGTAAAGGAGTAAAATACATTCTGAAGTTTTAGATTTGTTCCTTTGACAAAAAGTCATAAAATACATAACTGTTTAATGTGTTTAGAGGTTTTAATTTAGAGGTTATCAATGCAACACGGGCAGTTCCATCGAGAACCTCCTGTCCTCTACCAGTAATTCAATGCGAGCTGCAACAACGTGCCATGTAGACAAAAGTTAAACATGTATGCATGAGAGAATATCCTCAGGGAAGTCAGGTATGATAAACACTGTGAGATTTTACACTCAGAGATTCTCCCAGTGTAGAGAGGCCTCACTCCACACCTTTCTCTTGGTGTTGTATTTCTTATTTAAATTAAAGTCACAGTTATAGAAACATTAACCCTCATTCCTTGGAGACATTTATACACAGCGTATGAAGGAAATATATATTTCATGAGTGCCGACTGATTGATGACAGTGTAAATCTGCATCGCATGTATTAAGGAATATAAAAGCCTAATGTATTAATGTAGTGTTGCTGTTGATTGCAATGCAGTGAGTTCTAACAAAAGACAAACAAGTTAGCTCGTTTCGCCAGGTGTGAAGATTTCTGAAAACCGCTCAGGGCAGTGTTACCCTGAGTGCGACAGTAATGTGAGCACTCAGATGTGCCCATGCAAAGCTGAATGAAGGGAACATATTATGCAAAAGGAGCTTTTTTCTCATCTCATCTTCTCTCTCAGGGTTTTGACATTTTAATTGAGCACTTTCACACGAGGTCTTCTTGTACCATGTGAACCACTACTCTGACATTTTCAGACAGGCACAAGTGTTTATTTAGACACAGTGAAGAAGCGTCAGTTCAGGCCCACATTGTTACATTTATTTAACATGACATGGCAGTTTACAGTACGATTTCCTGATGACCGAGTGGTGTATAGCACCTGTCACCCTTATAACCTTGGTTGTGGCCACCTCTGTGGTGCAAGTTTCACTTTCCTGTAAAACTCTTCAATTACTGTCAAACAAAAGATCTTTCACGGTGATGATTGCAAATGAATTGTCACAAATTCTGAGCACGTTTGATACTTTGAGAGAAATGGTTGTAATTGTGAAACAAAAATGAAACAATTGTGTTTACGCATTAACAGATTCACTGAGAGAATATTATCTGCCCCAAACGTTATTTGCATACTCTTTACACAGTTCCCACTGTTGGACTGTTGGTAAAGGTATATTAAAAAAAAAATCTCACAATGGATCTGGTCTAATAAAAACAAGTGAAGTCATAGTTTCCCCAGCAAGGCCTGATGAGAAAGGTAGGGGTGAAGAAAAGAGGGTGGTGGAGGGGTTTGAGAAACTACAGGGAGGTTCTGGCTTCACTCCAAACACATACAAAAGTAGAAGCCAACCTCGGTCGCAATTGTAGTGTCTGCTCTTTCATGGCTGCCCTCCTCAGAGACGTAGGTGATACGATTAAGGCCGATAAAAAACCTACACACTCACCACCTGAACCATCAAGATACAGATGCAGCATGTTGCAATAACACACATAACACAGGAAGAGCTCACCCGGTGTCAGTCTCGCTTTCACATCAAGCCACAGACACATGCACCAACGCGACCAGAAGGCATTTAAAATTCCTTGAGCACTTGTAGTCCTGTGATCAGCGCTGTGCATGAGAGAGGGAGACTTGTGAGACCCTGTCACGTCACTAGAATTGTTCAATTAGAGCCTCACGGGTGAAGACGGCAGCTAATTGTTCCACCTCATTTGTCTGATGTAATGTCTTCATATCACATTGTCTTATAAGTTGATGTTGCCGGCTGCAGACAGGAACCTCAATTGTCACTCTCACCTACATCTTATATCTTTAAACCATTCATAAATGACTACTCAACTGTTTCTAAAGCCGTTAGTCCCAACTTATGCCAAGAGCGTCCTAGAAGTGGCTGAATATAGAGCCAACGTCTGTCAAGGACGTCCACCTTCCTGACAAATAGAAATACTATAAATCTGTGTAGTGCTGATGGAAGTAAAACACAAAGAGCTTCTACATTGTGACACTGTGCAGGTTTGTGCCACCTCATGTTGAGTTAGCGCCTGGTTACCTCCTGAACTGACAATAACTAAGGTGAAAGATGACTAACCGAGTTAAACCCCACCCTGGCTTCTCACACCATGGTGACAGCATCTGTAATAAAACACAAAACAAAAACACACACACACACACACACACACACACACACACATTAAGCTTTTCTTGATGATACAGCGTGAACTCGGATATTCTTTTTACCATGTAAGGGAAGCGTTACTCTCATCCATGGTTTTGACAACATTATGATCACAGGTTATTATTAGTCATATTCAGACATATTTAACATATCTATGATCTTTCACTGTGGTTGTTGGCATCACCTCTGTTAACAGAAGGTGGAGTAGAAAATAGATGAAACAAGAGCTTAAAGGTGCATCTGAAAAACAAAAGAGGGGGTGCTGCAAAGGACCAGTTTTTCAAAGGGAACAGTTGGTGCATGTGTGACTACGTCAGCAGTGAGAAAGACATCAAATCGCCTGGTGCATCACGCCCGGGCCCTTCGAGCACCAGACTTCTCACTTCACAAAGTCTGCACTCTGGGTGCGTGGTGGAGCAGCATGTCACAGATTATCCCTCACATCACAACCTCTGCTGAGATGTGCCACATCTCCTGAACAGCAGCCGCGGGGAAACTAGTGCACAGATAAAGGTGTGAGGTTTCCATGGCAATTGAGTCTAAAGAGTAGGGAAATCACTGGTACAGTAGGTCTATTACTACCTATGGAATAAATGACAATGATTGTCAGCAGTGAGTAGCAGCTCTAAAACGTAATGATGATGATGATGATGTGTTTACCAGTGTGTATGAGCACAATGGCTTTAATACATTTTACAATTAGTGTCCTCTCTGTGTGTGTGTGTGTGTGTGTGAGGGGGAAACGGAAGGAGGGGTGTTTGACAACATGAGCAGGCTCACGTGACCACCTTTTAAATTCCTGTTTCCCTGCAGCGCAATTTGTCAGAGCACGGACGGTGTCTGTCTGCCTGCCTCGCTCCTCGTACGCACGTCTTCTCGTTTTTCGCTGCTTGAAGCCTTCAAGCGTAGCTCTTCTCCTCCCATCATGTTGTTGCTGCAGTCGGTTTGAGCTCGCTTGCTGCTGGAGCCTCTGAGTGGACCGGTACCAAGAGGAGGATCTCGGTTCCTCTGCCGGAGGAAAGACCAAGAAGGGGGAGAGAGAAGAATGCAACAGTGGTGCGTCGGTAGAGGCTCGTTTCTGCACTGACCACCACGATAAGGTTCATTAATCTCTCGCACTGCAGGAATACGGCACCTTTTTGAGCTTTTGTTCTCCCAATGCACGGCCACTAGAGAAGAAAGAGGAAAAGCGGAGGAAGAGGGGGGGGGGGGGCTGCAACGCTGCGAGTCACCGGGATCGTCACCAAACACCCAGGAGCGCCCCTCGACCTACAGGGTCTCACCCTCAAACCAGAAGAAACGATGTCATCTACGAGATTTAAGAAGGATAAAGAGATCATTGGGGACTATGAGACCCAAGTGAAAGGTGCGGTGTGAATCAGACGCCAGTGTCCACTCTTGTGCGCACTGTGTGTGCGGAGCCTTCACCAGGCTCGATGCTGCTGCTGCTGCTGCATGTTGCTGTTTTTCTCCTTATTCATGTCACATATTGAAATGAATCCACCTTATTGTTCGCTGTTAAACCACAGAGCATGGTCACACTTTCCCCTCAGATGACAGGCAGCTAAACCCTCACAGTAAATCCAGTGACAGCGTCGGGGTGCGAGAAACGAGCCCTGGGTTTATTTTCCAGGTTTTTTTTTTTTTTTCCTCTGTGATGTGTCAAGGTTTCTGTGCTGGATGTTTGTCTTAATGTGGTTACGATCCTGGTTAGTTGCGCTTTGTTGCTGGGTAAAATGATCCCGGTGTTGAAGTAGGGGCAGTGATATGTGGCATTATGGCACCTCATCCTTTCATCTTTCGGGGCCTGCGCACGGCTTCATGTGCGTATTGTGCGTATTTGGGAACAGACGCACCGTGGACTGCGCCTCTTATCCGTATTCAGTGTCTTCCAATGGTTTGTGGTGACAACGTGTCTTCAGCTTCAAACGACAGACCTGATCACGTTTTCTTTGATTCACTGTCAGTGTTGTTTTTTTTTTTATCTCTCGCTGATCTCAACTGGTAACATGGATAAAACACTGTGTGGCACAGAGACACAAACATGTTGCAGCTACAGCTCCTTAGTGATCATCTCAGTATCATAATCTGGTGGTAGATCTATCTCTATCAGTGTCTTTGCAGCTAGTTGTATGAACTGTGTTACATTTCTGAAAATGATTAGTTGTAGAGAAAATGATTAAATAGGAAATGGAGGAAAAAGAGCCTAGACAGTAACAGTCAAATAACATGCAGCCAGTGGTGAAAGCGCAGCCTAAACAACACAGGCCATGCAAATAAACAGTCACCGGATGCTGTAAGTGACAGTTTGTTCTGCTGTGTAGTGTAAATACCAAGGCGTGTGCTGTGTGTTGCTTCTGAGTCGAGATTTCTCTAAGTGGATCTGGGGTCCACTTACGAGGCTCTGGAGCCATTACTACCACTTTCACACTCTGCGGTTTCACTAATGTTACATCTCAGGAGCTTTAGCTGTTCAAGTCAGGCACAGGTCGGGAGATTTGTACTACTGATCTATAGGCACGCTCCAATTTTGAGAAGGAAATGTATCAGCTGACTGATTTTGTTTGGGTTTGACCTTCAAGGCCTTCTCTTCCTCTGTAATCTTCTAATCTTGGTTTTGGTTTGTGGAATGAGTTGATAATTGAGGAAAAGACAGACAGAAACATGTCTTGTTACTAACATATCAATGCTCATCTCATTCTACTGCTTTCCATTTTCCTCTAGGCCATTATTTTGGTAATTCAAGCATCAATTATTCAGTTTAGAGCCCACTCTGTCATGGGAGAATTGCTGTTGTTTCATAGATCCGGGCCCTGTCTGCTGCCTCTTCGCATTAGACAGGGCCCTTGAACTGTGTGAGGAGGAAGCCTGTTAATTTATGGAGACTGCTGCTTGTTTCTCATTCACAGCTGGTGTGTTGCATAGCCTGCAGACACACGGGGCTCTCCGCTCCTGACATCGACCACCTCACAACAATAGCAATGTTATGGGGTGAACCCGGCACACAGTGAACCATAATGAAATTCCGATTGGAAATTGCACCTGTCTTATTCTGAGTTATTGCCTTATGGTTAATGTGCGAGTTAATGTCATTCATTGGGTCATAACAGGATCACACTTTTTCTTTTTTGAGGTATGAGGACTGATAGAAGTGCAACAGAAAAAAAATCACTTAGTGTTTGCAGTAGCTCAACAACAAAGGAAAAACACGTGAAGCAAAAATGATTGGATATGTTAAAATGTAATGGCTGCAGATATTAAAGCACTTCATAACATAAATGAATTCCTCTGTTAAAATAAAATCTTAACTCTCTGGCTCTAATGAATTCCTGAAGACCCCTGGGGGGCTGCCTGCTAAAGCCGAGGTCACTGAAAGACCCTGAGAGATGGTGCGCACTTTATTCAAGCTGTTCAGCTGGCAGCTCTTACATTAGCATGTCAATAGAGAGGGTTCACACGCTGAACACAGAGAGACCGACTGAGGAGCTTGGACTGTTGTTTCGCAGCTGGACTGACGCTCTACTTTCTCCTGTTTGTCAGTTTTTATAGGGAGCTTGCGAAGTGTTGCTCTCGTGCTCAACTGTCGGCAGCTGTTTGACATTGTATGTCCTCAGTGTAAAACCATACATTGCCACCAGCAGGACGATGATAAATTGAACCGTACACCGGACAGAACTGAAACCCAGTGATCACGAGTGAACCAGTGGATTGTCTTAGTGTAATCAAACCACAGATAAAGGACGAGCTCCACATTGGACTGTGGTGGATGATACAGTTCATGCACAGAACAAAGCTGTGGAACAATTCTGAACACTTAAAGGACATCAGTAAATGTCAGTGCACCTGGGCTCCACTGTCTTTAAAATGCTTAGTTTTTATTAAATAGCGCTTGTGTTTACATCTCTCTGTTGTACTGCCATTTAAATTGAGGGACAGCAGGTTCTGTTGGCTGTCTTCCCTGAATACTAGGCTGCAATGAGTCAGTGATTCGTTGTACTTGGACTGCAGCACAGTGTAACCAAAGCCTCATTTTCTGGCACATTGCAGCCTTACTTCTTGTATTTTTCCTACAGTATTTTGCAGAATAAAGTGAGTGTGATGAGTGTTTTTACTCATTGCTAGTGTTCACATGTACTATATATGACAGATTTTCAGTTTGAACATTTCTGGTGTGATTGCTCCTGACATAGCATTTGTGGCCTGCATTGGTAGTCATATCCTAGATGTAGCTATTGTCTCGCTCAGACGCGGCCACACCAGTCATTACCCACACTGACAGCAGCACACCCACATACGAAGACAGACATGAAGACAGACCAACACACATAAATGCGCTGTGTTGTTTAGAGGAAGTTCAGTTTTGATGTGATGAAAATTACCCAACACTTGAAGTGCTTTCATAATTTATCTCCCAGGCTGCAAACAACTGATGCTCTGATCACAGAAATGAATGCAGGCAACTGCTCATAGACTTTTTTTTTCTGTGTCCCTCACATGTACACATTAATTTCTACCAATGCCAGCTGCGCATGTAAACACTCAAGGTGATGCTGAGAGCGAAGCCCGGGTTTTACACCTCAGTGTTCAGGTTTCTTTTTGTTGCTGGTTTCTATTGTCTGAAAGTAATTTGATGAACATGCAGTTCTAAACAAGCTGTGGGAGGTATGTACATGTAATACGTTGAGCCAAGGCAAGTGTTCGTTTCTTAGTACAACTTCAAATGCCTGATAAAAGCATATCATAATACTGTACTATACACAATATGTCAGATTATTGACTTATTGAATGTTCTAATCTTCTCAGCTTTGTACTACACATTAAGCATCAGCTTAGAGTATGGATGGAAATAGCAGTTGTTGTCATGACTCTAAAACATTTAGTTGGTTTGTTGAAATGCTGATGAGAACAGTTCAAGACATTAGGTGTGTCTCTGTTTGTTGTTGCTCAAGGCTACAGTCGTGTCTGCTGAGAGAGACTCAGGTTCAAAGTGTTTGTTAGTGAAGTTACAGTGACTCCCTGATACCTACCTCTGAAACGCTGTACCTGGAATGCCACGCATTCATTACTGAAGCTGATTGTGTTTCACGGTTTAGTATTATCATGGTGTAATTCGGTTAATTACCTGCTAACACCCTGCTGGGCAGCATGAATCTAGTTGTGTATAAATGGACATGTTAGAGGTGAAGAAATGGTCACATTGACTCACCAGCTGAGGAACCTCCAGCTGCCAGCTTGTTTGGCAAAACCTGCCACTGACTGAGAGAACATTTTGTGATTTAAGAAAAAATGAGCCATTAGGCCAGAGGAGGTGTTAGTGGTAGAGCTTGTTTAAGCTGTGGTCCAATAATTTGGGCTTCATTATGGGTTGGCTTGTTTGTGTAGCGTGGCAGTGACTTCTAAAATAGGTAAATCAGTTTTGTACTTTACTTAGCAGAGGAAGCAGGAGCTTGACAAAATATGTATTTTCATGGCAGTGACAGAACACGCAAATTAGCTTTTATTTAATGTAGTTGTAAAATTGAAAAGCGATCCATCAGTGTCTTTAACCTTTAGGTTCTAATCGTGCTATACAATACCAATGCCAGTTCTTTTTCCTCTACTCTTTGCTCACACTTGCGTCTCTCTATAAACATAGGATGGAAAATGCAGCTGCCACTTGATAAATTAATTTCTCCTATCCGTTTCAAAAGGATTCAAGGGATAATCGGCCTTTCATGAAACGGCTGATCTGCCAGCCGTAGTTTATCATTCAACACAGTGTCAGTTTGTGTGCTGGCATTGAACAAAGATCCATTTATAGAGGAAAACAGTTTCATTTTCCTGGTTATTTGGTGCTAGGCACTGCATGATTTCACTTATCTATGTTGAAAGAACTTTAATGGTCACTGTCTGGAGAAGTGTAGCTTGATTGTATTGTAAGTCTGGTAATACACTGCCACCTAATACCTAACTAACGGATAAACTTTCTTTAACTGTTTAATTGTAAAGCTGCAATAAAGGTTTTGTAGAACTGTTGATCATCGGCACATTCACACACACACACTCCACAGAGTGTTGAGAAATCAAATGGAAACGGGAATGTTTTTGTCTGATAGGTATCCATGGTGAGATGCAGAAATAGTTGATGTAGGCAAGAAGAAAGTCGGAGTGAAATAACTTCCTGCTGACAGATAGTTAGAAACCGAGGAAATAGGGCAGTTCTGCAAACATAGCTCCACAATGAGAGTTTGAAAAAGTCACTAATTGATGAAGTAATTAGTTAAGTCCTTATAGTATAGACTTGGGACCTGCAGGATTAACTTTATTATGTACGAGTGAAGCCCTTGTCCCACAATAGACTTCAGATAATTAAGGAGCGTACCTATTTGCGGCTCACAAATCCCTCTCATCCAAACCCGATGGTAGAAATAGAACCATATGTGGCACATGCTAATTAGCTATTAGAAGCATAAAGCTGTAGAACTTTGTTAATGTGTTGTTTATTGTCAGCATTACTGCAAGTAAAAAAAATGTTGTCAGCATAGTTTAATCCGGCATTTTTATGGGGTGCATGGTACAGCTTAGACAGTTCGCTAGTCTATGACATGGCTGACATACAGACAACCATTCACACCTATGGATGATTTAGAGTCACCAATTAACTCTAACTGCTTGCCTGTGGACTGTGGGAGGAAGCTGGGGTACCTGGAGAAAACCTATGCAGGTAGAGACAGAACACTTGAACTCTGCACATAAAGAGTGGTATAACTGTATTGCATTATGAACTGATGGTCAAAATAACTTAAATCATGGAGAAAATAGGACTCACTGGCTTCACTGAGAGTAAAGATGTGACAGCTCTGTCCTTTATTGCTCTCTGTCTCTTTTCAACTGAACTCTCTGTTTCACATCATTTGAGCTACTGAAGCTGTCCTCGCTTAAAAGTAACTGTTGTTTCAAAGGCCCATGCATTATTTTATTGAAGCATTTCGTTTCATTTATACATACAGTGGGTATTTTATCCTAATTTAAGATATAGTCTGGTGAAGGAAACAGTCAAATGAGTTTTATTGTTTTGATCAGCTGCTGCTGCATTTTTATAATACAGTATGTCTCATTGCATACTACCCCTCACTGCTGCCACCTATCCACGTCCATCAGACTACACCTTTCCTCCAATAAGCTGCTCCCCAGGGGGTGGAGCACGCCCATGTTGCCATGGAGATACCTCTCAGCCAGGGCTCGCAGTGCTGGATCGTGGAGACGGCAAATGATGGACTCAGCTGGAGTCTGAAAGGGCGTGTTTCCCGCTGTAGCTCTTGGTCGGGCTTCCCTGAAGCACCACACTCATTTAACATGGTGGCGTGATGACGACGTGGACACCAGAGAGGAAATCAATGTGAGATAGCTGTGAAGTCTGCGATGGTTTTCCTCTACTCACACTGGGAATATCATGGGTTCATCTTGTTAAGTGTTCTATTTGCAGGGTTGGAGGCTCAAATGCAACATTGGCCTGTTTATTATCAAGCTTTACATGAAAGATTGTAGCCTAGAGAGTGACTGAAAATGCTTCTAGTTATTGAAAATGATGTGAGACAAGGTCATTAGGTTTAGCTTGACAGAGTATCCAGTGGAATATCCAATAAACAAGGAGGTAATTAGCAGGAACGACCAGAGAGTGGCAGCTGACATCTTGTTGTAGGACACTCCATCAGTTTATCTCTGCTCAGCTATTGATTGGTCCCAGCTCCTGTTGTCTTATTGTTGACCACATGCTCCAGCAGCCTAAGCTAATGAGGGACCAGACGAGAGAGAGAGAGACTGAGAAGAATGTGCACAAACAACAGGAGCATGCCCAGTTGAATCCAAAATTATAACAATCGTTATAGGATTAAAAAGAACAGAGAAGTGGGGGGATTAGTTCAACAACTGGCACCTGTATTATGAGGCTCGGTACAAGTGAATTAAGGTCTAGATAAGGGTTGCGTTTGTCTATGTGTCTTCTTTTCATGTGAATTTGTCTATGCAGTGTGGAGGCCAGATACTGCAGAGCTGAATTAGGGATTAGGTTAGTGAATTTGGCTCACAGTAGCTTCTGCCTGGTTTGTGTTACTGTGTGTGTGCATGTCTCAATACATGGTGATGTGAATGCTCAAGGACGTTATTTTGAAGGTGGTTAATACCTTCTGATTCTGGTTATGATTTATGGACACGTCGTTCTTTCCGTCACATTCGCTGCACCAATATTCATTGTTGTGAAAACAAAAGCTCAGTGTGGAATGTGTGCTTTTTATTAATTCACTAAAACACTTTAGTGGGCACACTGAGCAAGGCTGTTATTATCCAAAAACAGTCACCATCACACAACACTATGTGAGATAATATTATAGCTTTATTATCCGGCAGTTAAATGATCCATCATGCTCCTCCTAAAGCAGGCTGCTGCTCTCTACAGCCTGGCATCCCCCCACTTCCCTCAGGATGCTCTGCAGAAAATCTCTGGCGCTCACTGCACTCCAATTTTCATTGCGTCAAGACTTCACGTGGTCCTCCTAATCAGCAGACTTAGCCCTACTAAAATGCTGCACCAGTGCATCACCCCTGGTGTCCTGAACTGACTTTAGGTGGAGGTTTAATTTTTTATAACAGAAGCAGTAAACACCTTGTTTTCATCACTAGGATGTGTTGGTATCATGCTTTGAAAAGCCTACATGATAGATATAGAAGATAGATACAGAAGATATATGAGGAAATGAAGAAATGTCATGGCTCAGGTTTTATCCATTTTATCAAATGGCTGAATAAACATTACAGGGGAGATTCAGACCTGCCTCACACCTGCAGCACAATCCATTTCTCAACTAGATGATGGTCTCAACTGGACTGGCCACAGAAAGGCCATACTGTGCCTAAAGAAGCCTAAATACGTACAGTTTGGGAAATGCATCCAGTGTGCAGTTTACTACAGTGTAAGGTAAATTGCAGCTAACAGGGGGCATGCATGAGAACTGAGATGGAAGATTTCATTTGATGCATTTTTAGCACATTGAAAAACAAACACGTTCTTTGTACACATGAGGTTGCACGTTGTTTCACTCCCTTAATTCAGGGAATGTCCACAAAACATTTATGGCGGAGTGGACAGATACACGTTCAGTTAATCTAAACCTCTTTCTAAACTTGAATTAGATTTTATGTACAATTTTCTGTCCCACTCAACAAATGGTAGAAACATCACTGCTCTGCCCTGTAACCCAGCTGTCTGTACAGGATTTTGTCTGTTTAAGGTCAAAGTTGAAGGATCTCCAACGTCCGACTATTGTTTTCAAACGTTTTCCTGTTCTGTGAGGAGACAAGTGTTCACTGCGCTCGTGGTTCCTGTCCCTAAACGATGTAGGAGAAATGATATCGTGGAGCAGGTGTCTACTGGAAGGGGTAGCGGTCTAATAATGATGATGTATGTACTTGAGGTCATGAATATACCTTCAACTGCCCGCTCTCTGAATATTTCATTCACTCTGCTGCTTGTAATGAAGCAGCAGTAATGAACCTCCTGGTGCAGACCATTGCAAGATGTCTGATGTTAGACAGATAATCAGCTTCTGTTTTGTTCACATCATGAATAGAACATGCGTGAATATACACTGGTGAGCCAAAATACAATTACCATTATAGCTCCTGTGTGATATGCTGTCGGTTTCAAAGCAGTTTAAGTTTAACCTGCCCATGTTTCCAGCACTGAACACACAGACTACAGTAACTGACTGTTGACATCTATCTATACATCCAGACCTTGACATGCGCTGTTGTTACAGAAAATGACAAAGACAACAACAGCAAAATATATATTAAGAGGAAACTGCGGGTGGCTTGATTATAACTGATCAAACAGCTCAGAAGCAATTATTATTATTCCTAGGAAACAACAGAATGAAGTGAAAGAAATAACACAGAAAGTAGTTAAAACAGGCTAAATGAGTGTCACACAAGCGAACGTTGGCTTCTAAAGTAATGGCTCCACATATCCTGCTCGGCCAATTAAAGGCTATTTTGAAGCTTTAAGTCATAAATTCGTCCTTCAAACAAATGACAAATTTGTTTGACCATATCTCAGCCGCTCCAGTCTCATTCTCCTTTTTCTCCATCAGCCTTTTTGTCTGAAGATAACGCCCTCCTCCCTTCTCCTCCCTTGAAAAGCAGATGGCTCCATCTCTAAATAGAAACACACACGTGTCTGTGTCGTATGTCTGCCATGCATAATAACTGCGTGCTTAATCAAACACCAGCATTAAAGATTCAACTTGTTTATTTTAATTTAGAAGAGTTGTGTTTTTGGTAAGTTGCCCAAACAGTCCTATCTGGACTGGGAGTATTTGGTTATTGCTAAACCCGGTAACATGGTTTCAACAAAAACACAGTTTGAAATGGTAACTTTCTTCTCAACTTAATAAAGGTCTTTAATATCATTTAAAGCCTTTGAACAACACATTATACAAAAAATTAGAACAGAACAGAAACGTATAGACTTTAACAAAAGAAAGAAAAGAGACCCATGTAGAAACCAATGCTGTGTCTGACCTCTGTGATCAATACTCATGATCAGTTCTAGCTGCTTTACGTTTTTTTGTTTCGAAACCAAGAAACCAGAGCAGCTAAGCTGAAAGTGGGACATCCGTATTTACAGAGAAATGTGTGGGTTCAAAGTCTCACCGCCTATATGTCAGAAAGTTAGAGAGATGTGAGGGCTCAGGTGTAGCTGAAGGGGCGTTTATATTAAGGTTATATGTACTTAAATTAACATATTAATACTAATATTAAACATGAATCTTTTTAATAACTTTTAACAGCACTTGTATTGTAGATGGTTTGCACCAGTAACCGTGCTGAAGCCTTATTTTGACTATACTGTAACCCCTGCCTTTTTGTTTGTTCACTTGGGAGCAAATCAGAGCAGCTGGATATTAGATTTTTTATTTTTTTAATGTAAGGAATGTAATTACAGTGCACGGGACTTGTTTTGGTTTTTGTTCAAAAACACAATGATCTTCACTTTTACTCCAGAATTACAGTCACGATGTTCTTCATGACAGATAGACAACAACCACAGAGAGTGCCCCCACTTTGAAGAAACCACAGTGAATGAAGCCACTCGAAGAGCTGGGAATACTTAGGGAATAATTCTCCAATTGCTCATGGTTTCTCAGAGGGAAGGGCACACTTCTGGTGTGCGTGACCTATTTTTCCAAACTCATTTGTCAAATGCGGAGCTGCAGCTGGTGGTTCAGAGTTCCCTTTTTTTGTAGAAGAGTGTTTTCAGAAGTCCTCCCTGTCACTCACCGGTGTCACGTCTTGGCTTACCTGGAAGTGTTTCCGTTAAAAAAAAAAAAAAGAACAAAACATTTTGCGGGTAACATGGCTGCACGTCTGAAAAGGCAGTACATTCCTGACATGATTGATGTAGCAAAGTGGTATTTTTCCCTAAGCTCTGATTCGGAGCTCCCACTAAAAACTGAGCTTTGAGCCCTCAGAGCTGAGAGGCAGAGGGAGGCCCCTGGATGAAGGGGAGGGTTAACCACAGAGTGAAGCATGCCACTAGAGGCTGAGGCCAGGCGGCACAACATCAGAGGAAGAGAAAAGACTCCCCTGCACAACATTACTGCTTCCTCATCAGTCAGAGCCTACATATAACCATGTGGAAGGCTCGACTGACCAAATAACACCCTCAATAGCATGGAAACACAGTGTGTGTCACTGCTGTGGTTTCACCGTTCAGTCAGTCTGCAGTTAATCTGCCTGCAGTATCACTGCTGTGGCTGAAATATGTGTAAAACACATCCTCCGAACTTATTTTTTAGGGAGTTGTTACTTGCAATGACATGAAAGATGTCACAACATGTTGTGACTTACATTTCAGAAGTTCTCTTTTTCCTGTTGCCGCCTTCAAGTGCATTTCCCTCTAGACCTTTTGAGGACAAATAAATAAAAAGATACGAAAGGTCCTCTTGAGTGGACTAAAAGCTTGAATGACCTGGCCACATATAAAGAAACCTAGGACAGGTTATTTAACGCAGGTTTGTTTGAAGAATTCCTAAAGATCATAATCAAACGGTGAAGCTATTCAGGCACAGTGCTGCTCGTGCTTCAATCTCAAATGCTCGTCATTGAATTCTGCTGCTCAATTTTTACTTAGGAACTGAGTCAACATCATTGCTGCTGATGACAGCACTACAAAGAGGAATCAGGTTTCTCTTGCGGGTTCCCACTGACATGAAGGATCTGCAGACTGACTGGCAGCGTCAGGTTCCTCTAAAGAAGAAGTGTTCAGGAAAGAAGAAGAAATGAGTGCATAAGCTATGAAATCAGTTTGATCTCACTGTATGTTGCTAACATCACCACTAATGACACACAGCACAACCCTTTGCTTGCTTTTGGGAAAGTTTTTTTTTTTAAAAACCACTATAACTATCCTACAATATCAGTCAACTACAATCTAAAACATTTAAACACAGGGTTTCTAAGATGTGTGACCTTAAGACAAGACAAGATAAAATAAGTTAATGTCTAATTTTAACTATAGATCATGTGTGTAGTACAATTTTATCAGTGTATGTCTAAGATTTGACTTTGTTTGTTTTGAAATACAGTGTTGTGCAAGTCCAATTAACCACTGCAGCAGGAATCTTCTTTTTTTTTTGCAGCAGTATTCAATAAATTGAATGTATTCTTTGCTTTTTCTTAATGGACAGAGATCCGTAACCAGCTGGTGGAGCAATTCAAATGCTTGGAGCAGCAGTCGGAGTCTCGTATCCAGTTGCTGCAGGACCTGCAGGAGTTCTTCCGCCGTAAAGCAGAGATTGAACTGGAATACTCCCGCAGTTTAGAGAAACTGGCTGAGAGGTTTTCCTCCAAGATACGCAGCTCCAGAGAACACCAGCAGTTCAAGTGAGTGTCCCTCTGTGCTGTTGTTTGAAAGCATTTTCCAGTTTTCTTTCATTAATGTTGTTTCCTGGGTTAAAAATTTGTTATAATTAAGCTGCTGTCTCTTTTTCCATGTGTATCCAAATCACAGGAATCTGTATGCCACCTTTATCCTACAAGACCCAACCCTGCTGCTAATTACAATGCCTTGTTTGATTACAGTGCACAACTGCAACATGCAAAACATTATTTTGAATAAAACTCTTTTATGTTTAAATGCACTGCGAAGGAATCTATTGCAGTTGAAATGTCCATGATTCCTTCATGAGGTCTAGTGTGTCAAGCACTAAGAAGAGTATACAGTTCATTAAATACTTTAATGACTGTTGAAGGGTGGATGTAGCAAATTGAACACACTCCTGGTGCTCTAATTTAGCACTTAATTTTAAAAGGACAAAGCTGTGAGTAAAGCTTGATTCTGCTTCATTGTGTTTTAAATTACATCCCTTTTGTTCAGATGTGGCAGATTTTGCAGAAGCTCTATTTAAGGAATACATTCTGTCTGTGATGATGGGATGGTTAAAATAAAATTAATAACCATTTAAATTATCAAAGTGTAGTAGTTTAGTGACTATAATACTTACTAATTACTGGCTATAATACTGTGCTTTGGTGTTGGTGTTTGGAGAACTGAGACTAAAAAACATTTTTTTTTTTTTTTTACAAATAAATATCTGAACAGTATGGCATGCATATGTATTCTGCAGAAGAGAATTCTAGAGAAGAGAAGTAGAAGCACCTTTTGCTGCAATTACAGCTGCAGATCTTTTGGTGTATGTCTCCACCAGCTTTGCACATCTAGACAGTGACATTTTAGTTTTTTAGATTGCCCTGTATTTGGCTCCACCCATTTACTACAAACTATACAAAATCATGCCCTCAAACATGAAAATGGTAAAACTGCACTTACTGAATATCTCAAAGGTGATACGCAGTGGCAACTGGACTTACTTAAAGTTCTTGAAGATGTTTTGTCTCTCATCTATTAAAATATCATGCATGCCCAGTTGTCACTGAGAGCACCTTAGGGATGTCATGTCCTTGATGAATTGTTAATCCAGCAACAAACTACTGAATATCATCAGATCAAAATCAGCTCACACATATCCCCGACACGTTTAGATGTGCAATTCCTGAAGTGCAGAAATGTCCGCTAGTGGAAAAAAAAAAAACTTAATTGTCTACAGAGAAACCACCACTGACATATTGGTACATGACTCATGCAGGGCATGAAATTAAGCTTTGGCGCTGCCAAAATCTAGTACCTCAGGCGAGAAGGCAAGCTCAGTACAGTGTGTGAAACAGGAGCACTCACTCTGCGATCTGGCAGCAGATCTCAGGCATGAATCTCTACAAGGTCATACAGTATGTAGTCTGGCCCCAGGTCTTATTCTTGTAAATGAAAACACCAGGACTGCATTCCGAACATTTTCTAATTTTAGTCTCGTTTTTGGGTTAAAATGTGTAGTAAGAAGATTTGCTGAGTAAAAAAGTTACCTCACATGTTCAGAAATCTCTGTATGTTATTTAAAAATGGAACTTGACAGATGTTTATCATGGGAAATACAGTAAGTTGATGGAGATGTCACTCATCCAAAATGAGGACAATACAGTTAGTATGACATTAGTACTAGTGCATGTGCACAGAGTAGTGCACCTGTAAAAGAAAAGCACAATCTAGACTGTATCTTACAACACCTTCCTGTTTTTAGTTTGACCACTGAGCTTCCCTCAGGTTCCACTTCTGTCAACAACATGTATTGACCATATGATTCATCTAAACTCCAGAAGTCTGATTTAGACACTGAACTGTGTGTATGTATACAGTATGTACTGTAGATTGTCTGTGTGTGCGTGAGTGTGCGTGTGTGTGTAGCGTGGATAGGAATTTGCCAGGATAATTGAGTGCAGCTGTGTTGATCGAGGCATGCTTCACTTTGACATCCAAGACTTGGCCGATAGGAGACAGAGCTGTGCTGTTGCGACACAGTGGCTTAACCTTTGGACTGTACAGATGATCTTAGCAACACAAAGTGAGACAGGGGTTTGAAAAAACAGCTAATCCTCAGTCACAAGTTCTAATAATATCACATATAAAACTGTCATGGTGTGCAAACAAGTGTCAAGCATTAGTGTCTTGACAAAGGCCACACATACAAACAAAAACACACACACAAAGATATAGAATTTAAGTAAAATGAAACAAGTGCAACACGTATACAAGCTGAAGAGCCAAACTGGGTCATGAACACACCACAGTCGACTTGTGGGTGGGAGCCTATAACCCATGCTTGACATCTATAGAGGATGTAATATTCGGTACGAAAGTCAGTGTTACCCCACATACAATTTTGTTGTCCAACATGCAATTAAAGTGCGACTGACCACTCTGCCCTCCAAAGTGACTTTATAAGCTTCTTGTAAAGCCAGTGAAAGACTTGCACTGTGTGCCATGCACTCTTGGTCAGAGCAGGCGGGCAACCACAAATCCAGCTAATCAGCTGCAATACGCCCTTTAATGTGCCTTTCCTCCTACTTTAATGTAGTGAAGTTCATGGAGAGCCACCAAAATACCAAATGGGCTTAGGCAATACTTGTGTTCATGCAGGATAGAAATATTTGTCACGAAGCCCAACCACAGCATCAAAAACACAAAAAACAGAAAAAAAACACACAACATTTTAGGTCCTCCCGCACGACAGACAGAGCTCTTTGTTTGACTTTGTTATCTTTGACCTGGTATTTCATTTTTCCTTTTTCTTTGACCTTCTTCAACAAGCCTGTGGCTGTCTCACTGCAGCGAAAGCTGTAACGTATTAGTTCAGATTAGTGAATCTGAAACAGTTCAGTAACATTCATCTAGTCATACCTTTATATTTTTAAGGAAGGGATGTCAAAACAAAAGTCAACAAGTCATCTTGACCAGGGCAGATTTTCATATGTGCTCGATCTCGGCCTGCAGACTGTTGGCTGAACCCTTTCGGTGCAGATTCATTTGCAAGCTGAATGCCATTGTGATTTACAGCTACTGCAGCTACAGCTACACCGCAGCAACCCAACCAAGGCTCATTTTGCTCCCCCACTTTACTTCGTTTACCACAGTGAAAAGAGACACTGAATGGTTACTTAGCTGCTCTAGACTGCAGTTGCTGTGCCAGAGAGTACACCACTTCCTTTTTCTTACTTGTCCACAGCTTCTTAGAGACACCAGCTAACTTGAATTAATTATTAAGCAGATGTTTGATGGTATATCGAGAACGAGCTTCATAATGTACCCCAATATATCTACAAAGATTAGATTGGCTTCATTTGGCAGACAGACATATGCAGATGTAACATAGCACCATTACTAAGGCAACTCATGCAATATTGATGTAGACAATAACCTGTCTGGGAAAGATAAGACAGGGCTTGTAGTGGTGTTTAAATTGGTGTGTGCATGCATGCACTTGAATTAAGTCTTTGTGTGTAACCATGTAGACGATTTGGGAGGAGCTCGGAGAAAACTGCGCTTCTTTAGAGCCGCTGACAATTTTATATGAGAGGGCAAAAGTTAAAAGGTTAAACCGTATCTTGTGAAGTCTGGTTTGTTTAGACATAGTAGTTGATTGCCCACTGCTGCAGGATTATCCAGCTGGTGGAAGCCAGCATGCACAATGGCAACAGATTATCTGCTGCAGTTTGTTTTTCAAATCTGTCAAAGCAGTTTCTTGTCGACGTTCACGCTGCACTGTTTGCAGCTCTGCTCCGGTCCCTTCGCTTGTGCTGCTGAGAATGATCAAATGTTGGCCGTGTTTCTTCTTACACTAAGAAGGAACGGCTAAATGATGTGCAATCAGCAATGCAGAATATATCGACGCCCTGTGCCCACGTGCCCCCTTGTCTTTTGAAAACTGTGTTTGGCTTCTTCTCCTATTCCTTGGCTGTTTTATTGATAAGCAGCAGGCAGCCAGTGTGGAGGGGATTAAAAGCCTTCACAGAGCCGAGCCCTGGTTTGATAAATACACACTTCCCTTTGGAAATCCTGGCTCAGACACATCATAGGTTCGGGTTGATTAGATGTTGGCACTGAGTGCAGCCGTGACTAAAGCGTGGGCACTGTTCTATACAATACTTACTACACATAATGCAGCAGGATCTCCATCAGTTTGTCCTTTCATCAAAAGGATTATTGCAAAATTCTCCAACCTCCTTCTTTGTTTTCCTATTCACTTCCACTGTCTCGTCTTCTTCATGCTCCTCCATGCATTCATAGATTATGCAGCATGAATGTGCCTCCCTCTCTATGAGGCAGGCACATACATGCAGGAATAAGAAAAAATAGTTAAGACCATGACAGTCAGGCAGTGCAGGATGAGACAGATGTAATAGGATGCTAGAAAGCTCCACTCGTCTCTCCTCCTCCTCTTCCTCCTCCTTTCTCTAGAGACTATCAATGCCTTCTGCATGTTAATGATATCCTGTGTATAAATACCGAGGGCATGGAGCCTTTTAAAACCAATGCTTGTGAAGCCCTCTATATTAATTGACCCACAGGCTTTTACTGGTAATTAGCAAGACAAGTGGGTACAGGGTAGAGATGGTGGAATAAGTTTTGATGTGTGTTGATCCTTGGTAATAAATATGCATCTTAGAGCCAGTATGGAAAAGTTAGTGCCTTTTACCGAATTGATTGCCATGACATTTTGTATTAACTTTAGTCTGCAGAATGAAATCTGCTGACTTTCGATTTGTGTGTAAATACATTTCCAAATTGTGGATTATATTGGAATATTATCATTGTATTATTATATTGTTGTACAGTGTAGCATGAAAAGTCAAAAGCCTGGTGCTCCAGTGATGTAGAAGAGTTATTAACCTGAAAGGAAAAGTGACTCAAGCAGCAGATTTGTCAGCAGTATTACAATATACTGGAGTCCACCCATCCACAAGTACTTTTAATCAACAGAGGAGGGTGGAAGATTTACTTCTGTTTGGGTAAGAAGCTGAAGTGAAGAAAAAAAGGTAAGTTGTGCTAAGTGAAGTGATGAAGCATCTCTGACCAGTTTTAGGGATTAGCAGAGTAGAGGTGCCTGTTCCCTAAACCTCTCAGCCGGAGACAGGAATTATACACAGAAGAGCTGCTTCCCCTTACAGGCGGAGAGGTCAGTCAAGCAGAACTGGTGCAAAGTGAGGGATAGTGAGACAGTAGAAATAGGCCGTCCCTGAGGAGTGGAGGAGAATATGCTCTACATTAGATCCTGTGTTGTTAGTAAAACCTCAATCCTGCCTGTCTGTTGCATGGACTGTAAGATCAGTTCATCTCATTCTGACAATAAACAGTAGGTCCAGTTTAATGCATTTTTATTACGTTTTTGTTGCAAGGCTGCACTATATAATGGAGTGATGGCTGGATTTACTTGGCCTTTGCAAATTGTCAAATTACAATTACGTTTCTGTAATTACAGATGATTTGACTGAGATTTTGGGCCAATGCATTTCAGTTTTGGACCATGCTTAGTCTAAAATAAGGCAGGCAGAATAATAAATGGATAGATGATGTTTACTGCACACTCCAGCCCTGAACTGATGTTAAGAGGATGGTTTTCTAATGTTTGTATCCTGTTAGCCTGGTGTAAGTGTGTTTAAGGGCAGAGTTAAGTAAAGGAATAATGGGGAAAGCACTGTGGAGTAGATATCAACTTCATTAGATGTGATTAGCATTATGGAAGCTCTCTGAAGGGGGGCTCTTTGATGTGAGCACTGCTCATTGCTTTTTTTTTTCTGTTCCACACTGAAACCCTATCCCCCACCCTCCTGTCTCTCTGCCTCCTTAGCTCCTATTTCCCCTTCTCTCTTTGTCTCTTCCTCGGGTCTGCTTGATTGATTAATGCTCCGATAGCTGATCCAGACAAGGGTATGGGTCTGAAGGGATTGTGTGTGTCTGATTTTTTTTGTCTGTGTCTTAGTCTTTCTATTTGAAAGCACCCGAGGCTGGGTCAGTTTAAACTGATTATGCATCAACCAGAGCCCATGACTCTGGACCATTATGGTCACCAGCAGTGTAAGTTAAACCAGTAGATGCCTTACTATACTATAGCAATGATAGGAGTGTGGTGGAAAACAGAAGGAAATCATGGCGTGAGGGGGAAAAACACAGAGGCCGAAATCGAGCATGGAAAGAAAGAATTAAACTTCTTAGTGTCTTCTGTCAGGCTGATTATTCTGCAGCTACATGGTTCACGTCGTAATCATTTCAGATGCTTCCATCACACAGTATTATTACTGCTTCTAAAATACCAGAGACCTGTCCTTTGACTGGTTTGGCCTTGATTGTTTTTTACTTTGTACTGCATGTTAGGATACTGACATTACCTTTTCTATTTTTTTTTTTTTTTTAGGAAAGACCAACACCTGCTCTCCTCAGTAAACTGCTGGTACCTGGTGCTAAACCAGATAAGGCGCGAGAGCCGTGACCACGCCACGCTCAGCGACATCTACACCAACAATGTCATCGTCCGTTTGGCCCAGATCGGTGAGGATGTTATTCGCCTTTTTAAGAAGGTCAGTGAAACTATGATCCATCCCTCATTCTTCTACACATGCTGTCTGACTCATTGGGAGGTTCAAATACCAAAACAATTTGTTTTAAGCTTTTTTTTTTTTTTCTTTTGAGGAAAGTATTTCCATGTCTTGCACATATTTCTACATTTACTCGTTGGTTTGCCTGAAGTTAAACTTGCAAAGTACAAATTGTAACTGGTGAAATGAAAACCGGCTCTTTACTTTAATCAGGCCTTTCCTGTAGACTGATGTTAGCACTAAAATATCTGGTACCATGAGTTCTGTCTCAGCAGACAGTAGAAGCAACATGGGGAGAAATGGAGCTTGGTCTCCTCTCGCTCTAGAAGCAGCTTTACAGAGTTACAGGTCCTTTTAGTGTGAGCAATTTCTGGCTCACTGTCAGCACATAGCAGAGATGGCTGAGGTCTTATCCAAACATCAGATCCCATGTTTTCACCTTGTAGACCTTCCTGTAGGTGAGCTCCATTCTGCTTACAAAGCTTCATTCATATATTACTCACATATTGTGTGTGTGGGGGTAGTTGTGAGGATTCCTGTCTTTGTAAGAAAGAGAAATGTTCCATCCTTTTTGAGTCAGGTGCCCTTCAGGTAGTGTTTTTTTCTCTATTTGAAAGTGTGAACGAGCGGCTCTGTTGCTGCTTGTTGAAAACATATTGGGTGAGAATACATTTTGTACTCATGTAAAAAAAAAAATGTGATGAAGAACAAAAGCTTCTGACATAAACCTGTTCAAGGATTTGTAATAAACTATATGTTACCATGCAGTGCATGCAAAGATTGTGTGTGGTTCTCATTTTAGTTGACTGTAAATTCAGGTCAGCTACGTTTCCTAAAATCCTAATATTCAAAACAACCTTAATATTTTCTATAGCTCACTGGTGTCGTACCTCTAGTGAAAGGCTGAATGCCAACATTTCTGCTCCGTTTGTCTTTCACAGGCCGTATATTCACAGGAATTTCTGTGAGGGCTGTTAGAATATGACGTGCTACAGCTCTTGCAGTGTGTTGCATCACAGGGGTTCACTTGCTAGTTGCTCCTCCTGAGCCCCTGCAGTACATGCTGCAGTCTGTCTCACTTCAGAGCCACTGATGCATACAGATGCCATTTACCAGCTGCCAGAACCCTGTGAGGATTTTTTCTCATTTATCGCATTCAGTCCAGTGTTTGTTTGAGTAGGCATTAAGGCCTACACATCACATAAAACAACAATTCCCCTCTGTGTTGAGGTTTGAGTTTTTTTTTTTATTATGGTCTCCTGGGTACATTACTAAGCGTCATTTAGGGATTTCACTTTATGAGTTCCCTCTTTGATGATTAGTTTAATTTCAGACTCACAGGTAGCAAGTCTTTTCAGGCACAGCGATTATAACTGGGCAGGGTGTGGACAAAAAATATTAACGTTCTGCTCGTCAATCCCTTTGAACAGTGGATGGGTGTGGCGTGTGTTGCTGTGTGAGTGAGTGTGTGTGCTTGTGTGGACATATTGCTAAATTGCATGAGCACTTCCCTCGTCTCTGTTCAAATTCTAGGTGTACTAAGGTGTTTTTTTTTTTTAGCACAGCTCTGCCACGTTACATTGATCTGACAGAAACTGAAACTCCTCACATTGATCTGTCAAATCATATGTCAAACGACTCTTCTGAGTGAAGAAACCAGTTAGAACTGGTAATGTTCAGTGAGTGACACTGATAACAGATTTATCTGAAAAAAGAAGGTAGTGAGCAGATGTCCACATAAATGTTTGTCATATCTAAAAGCACATCACACACTGCACAGTTAGCATGCAGGATGTGAGGCATCCGCTATGTAGTTATCTGCTCACCTAGCTAAGTGGAATTAAACAGGGCTGCTGTAGCTGGATGGAGAGACCTGGCACATGTGGTGGATGTAATGGACATCATTTTATTCCTGTTATTATCTCTCTATATATAACTAGTTAAAATCTCCACATTCTAATTGTTTTTAAATGTACTTTTAATATAACTGAATACTGAGCATAGTATTTTCTTTTTTTGTATACATATCACAACTTCAACTCTGTGAAGTTAAAAGAAGTGTTACTTCTGTTTTTTAAGTGTCAGACCATCACACTGAGATACGCTGGTGCTGCTGGTGCATTTTCTCACCTCCCACACAAACAGATGTTATTACATTCACTCTGTCAGTTATTTCTCCTTCTAGTCAGGTGTGCCCCATGATTTTATTCACAGGACACGTGTGATGTGATGACACACAAAGCTGCAAGAACTTTACTGCTTTATGTGGCGTGTCTGTATCTACAACTGTAGCCAAAACTAATTGAATAAAAACTTGAAAGGATCTTGTTACATATACACCTGTTGTCACATGAAACCACACACACCTGACTGAACTGGGTTGTAGCAATAAATAATAGGTTCAATATTAACTTATAGTGTTTATATTGGTCTTAGAATATCACAAATTGTCTTCACCCTCTGATTTACTTCACACACATATTCAGATACAGTATGTGCACACTCTCTTCACAAATGTATTTAGATGTATGAGATATTGGTGAAAGGGAGACTGCACAAAACTCAATACTAAGTGCAATGTAACATGGTGTAGCCGCAGGACGTGCCATCACGTGCGAGCTATTCAACAACAAGTACATACTGTATGTGCACTGTGTGCACAATTATTAGGCAAGTGGGTATTTTGACATTGTAATCAGTTTTAGGGTAGCTGTGTAAACTTGGACTTAGTGAGCAGTTTCATTTTAGAGGTGTCTTTTCACAACCTGAAGTGCTCGATGAGTGAATATTGTGACCTGTCACTGGTGTTAGATGAAACAACAGGGAGTCACCAAAGTCACATTAGGGTTCATCCTCTGATGTCCTTGTATATCTCTATGGCCATCCATCAATAGTTGCTACGATATTTCTCCATGACTCACTAAAGTCGTACTCTCATCGTTATCGACTGACTTTGTTCCGGCAGGTCACTGCTCAAACATTATCTGTTTTCTCACTCCTGTTCTTTCTGCTTGCTGATTCAGAGCAAGGACATTGGGATCCAGATGCACGAGGAGCTGGTGAAGGTGACAAATGAACTCTACACTGTAAGTAATATTCTGTGTCTCAGCCCTTCTCATCCTGTTTCTCTTTCTGACATTTTATTTTATGTTTCATGTCACGTTTCTCACTTTTTTGTACTTTCTGATTTTGTTTTAGTATTTTTCTTTGTTTACTGTATTAAAGCAAACCACCACCCACACTTTCTGCTGGTTGTTTTCCTGAGGACGTGTCAGGGTTTTTGTTTTTTTTCCAGTATTTGTTTGACTGCTTAGAACCCATAGGGTTTAATGATGGTGATTGATGATGAAGTAAGAGAAAGAGTCAGACAGTTGTAAATAATAAAATAGCACATCACATTTCTCTTTGAGTTGGACACTATCTGGGCTGAGATCTCTCCAACATCTGGTGGTTCCTTTGGCTCAGTTCCTGTTCAGGGCTCAGATCATTGTGAAATACCTGTCTACCTAAACCCATGACTGTATTGTCCATTATACTGTTTGAATGAATGGTTTATATATATATAGGATTATATATATTATATGTTGTATATTATATGTTATATTATTTATAACATAATGTGCACTTCGTTTCCATAGCAACAGACCGCTCATTTGTTTGAAGTCACCAGTCGCAGCTCAGCTGCTTTGTTGTATTTGATGCTCTTACTTTGCATTGTTGGGATTGTCAGTTGCCATAATGACTAATTTCTTAACCTTTGTTGTTATGTTGAGGTGGTGTTCTGCTAGAATAGATTTGATCTGTCAGTTAAAAAAAACAAAACATGGCTCTCTTCTCTGAAGCCCTTTTTTTTTTTTTTTTGTTCCTTCTTCCATGCATCTTAATTTATTTTTCACAGCGAGTGGCTCTTGGGCATCCTGCAGCTGCTTCCCATATGTTTTAATATAAAAAGGCTGGTGAATGGATGTATGGATGGATATTTCCTGTTGTACTTACCAAGTGCGGTGGGCTTTAGCCAAAAACAATCCCACATTATTAATGTTTCATTGTACTTACATGTTCTATTTGGATTAAACTGCCAAGCCAGTATCTACAGTCAAAAATCAGTAGTACATAATTAGAGGACCTTAATGAAGGCAGTTTGTCTTCCAGGACACATTTTCCTCAGTATTTTTAAATGGGTTGTCAGTATATGAGTATATGAGACTGTGTTGTGCCAGATAACATAAGTAATAATGTTACATAAGATATGATAAATGTCTTTTAATTAACAGCACTGTAGCTACAGATTTTTCACTTTTTGTATCTATCTGCGACCATTTGAAGTTGTATTTGTTCTACAGTAATTGGTAATAACTGAAGAACTGAATCATTATTAATGGGATTTCCTGCAGGAAATCCTTCAGATTGATGAACGTATGTTATGGATAAGTACACATAAGCACACACTGTTTTGGTGCTGCATTGCTTTGAATTCTTAATGAGGGAGGCTTAGCACCCAAAACTGGACAAGCTCCAGGCAACTTCAGCAGTCTTCGGCCCCCTGAGGTGAAACAGAAGAGATGGCAGAGCTGCCTTATATGACTTAGTCATCTGTGCTATGTGATGAGAGTCAAACTACCAAAGGACAGTGTTGGCAATTCTCCCTGATCCTGCCATCTGTACACTTGGATGCAGAAACAGGCTGTGTGCATGGGATAATCAAAAGTACATTAATGTTAATCACATTCATACATTTTTTAAAAAGGACTGTATTATTTGTCAAATACATTTTAAAGAACATATTCTGCAGTTGGTGATCTTTGTGTTAATGAATGAAAATGCAGTTATTATTCCTTGTCAGAAGGTTATGCCTTCCAGCTTTTTCCAGTGTGGTTTCCAGTGTCGGCGTGTATTTCAGGTTCAGCGTAACATCCAGAAAACACTTGTGAATTGATCATTATTCTTTACTTTCATGCTTTTTTATCCCCTTTCCCCCGTCTGGCTGCGGACAATGCTGCATGATAAAACTCACATGGTCACACGTCTCATGCTGTACTTGGCCTCAGCTTTAGTCTGGCTAAAAGCTCCAAATGTGGACATATAGCCCAGGTTTTTCTAAATCGGAGAGCATGTGGGAGTTGCGTGAAACTTCACAGCTAAGGTGAAAACAAAAAAAACAAATGCCAAATATTAAATAACAGATATCAATTCCTGTAAAGGTAATATCATTATGCATTTTTTATAATGCTGTCAAGGGGAAGCTGGTCAGAAATCCTTTAGTTACTACTATTTGCTACGTATAACAAATATTGACGCACAGACAGGCTATATATATATATTTATATAGAACTGACTGATCTGAATCTTACTCTTGATCCTGAGGCAGAAATCATGCTGTCTGTTAGAGGAGAAAGTATTGTTTTTGATGACTGCACCCTTGTTAGTACTTGACAGTACAGAAATAGCTTAATCAATAGCATGGCCACATGGTGATTGCCTTGCGCTATTTTCTAACAGTTTTCGCTAGCTGCCAGCAAAACTAATTTTGCTGAAGGAAAACTGTGAAATCCTGTTTGGGTCCCTGGTTGCTCAGTAAGAGGAAAGGGAGAGATGGTAAGGCTGGGGCTGCTATTGTTCAAATATTATATGAAGCTGCAGCACAAGCATTAGGGAGAGTGAAAACCCTGTTGTCTGTGACTTTGTCAATAGCACAAAATTTGCAATGAGACATAAGAGCAGAGGCCTGAATATCTGATTTCCTGACTCTGCATTAGTAAATTCAGCTCTGTAAAAATCAGTTTTCTTTGCTTCAGCATATATTAATTTCCTGGCACACCGACTTAATCTCCCCACTGGGATCAATAAGCCTTAAGCTTATCTTATTTTTCTGATCCAGCACCTTGTGCCTGATGTCTGCTCTTCAGTCTCATACACAGTTATTCTTTTGTATGCGACAACACTGATTCCAAAACTGTGTCTCAGACGAGGGTGCAGGTGCTGCATTCAGTCATTCATATAGTCATTTGTTTATCTCAGCATGTGATCCCAGGTTGCAGCATGTTAGTAATGAAAATCACTACACATTCAATAAAATATCTCGCCATTAATAATTTGTATTATAAATAGTGAAAATCTGATGATTAAACTGACTTTACCTTCTTGAACATACTGTATACATAGTATCATTTTGTCATTTCACATATAGTTTTACACCAAAACATTCAAGTTCATTCAAGTCCTTGTCTTCCATTGTGAAAAACTTGCTATTGGACTTTTTCACCAGCTCAGAAACTCTTCTCAGGAGTTAAATAGCTGTAGGCTGTCATCAGAGGACTGTACACACACCTCCTGCAGACGGAGCTGAAGCTTAGTCTTCCTGCAAATTACTTTGTGTCTTTAGCTGGAGGTCCTGTAGTCAGATGGTTTAAAGTTGGCTATAAATCAAGCGTGTTTTAAGAGGAATTTAAAAGGAAATGGTTTGAAAGCCCAGGGGGTGTTAGCCGAGTTTTTTTTTGTGTAACTGTGTCGAAGCCAGGTCTTTTTTGGTGTCTTTATTTATTTTAATTTTCAGGTGTTAGAGCTCACTGTCACTCTGTAGTTGCATTGCTTGGAGAGGAATCATATTTATTCCAGCACTGAGCGGGGAATAAATAGAGCCTTCTCAAGTGGCAGCACTGGTAAATATTACTGTTACACCGTTGGATGTCACTGGAAATGATAGTTGAGAGTGACCCAACAGTATATGTGTGATTTTGTTGAGCATTTCTCTTAGAGATAAAAGGAACCCTGCCGCTGAAATACAACCTCAAGTTAGTATTACATCCCACCTGATCACAGGAAAGAAATAAAGTGCTGTTTATGTTGACTGTCCGGCATCCTGTGGTGTTCGTAGACATTTCTGAGTGCTTGAGATGTTTGAAGATGCAGCTCACATCTTGATGTCCCTTTATGAGTCTTGAGAATGAGCTTCCACGAGGAGACACTCTCTCAATGAGCATCTGGGACAAATTAAGAAAGACGCAGAATGCTTCATTCTTGTTTTATGGGTGTTTTCTGTCACTACAGTCTTATCACCACGGTGCAAGAGGGTGGAGGAGTTTCTGAGTGTCGAAAGTTTGAGTGACTAAGTACAATGGAGAACAAAGTGTAGATGTGAATACAGAGAGCAATGCTGTCACTCTACTCCACAGTAGAGCTGAAAAAGAGAAAGCATGGGGAGATGAAGAGCTATTGTAAAGGACGTAGAGGCTGGGAAAGCCACAGAGAAGAGGGAACGAATGGGTGGGTTGAAGAATTGACAGCCAAGAAGAAACCACACACAACCCTGGACTCCTGGATTCACTTAAAATGCTCCCCATGTAGTGACATCTGTGTTATCGCTGTATTGACGCCCTAAATTGATCCACCAGGCAACCATGAAAAAGCACAAGTCGAACCAGATTTTAGGAAGGGAGGGCAGCGAAGACCTTTACAGATGTGATCTTCTGACAGTGGTGGTATCCACATCAGTTACTGACCCAGGGCATGTTTATGTGTCCTTTTACAATTCCCAACCCTGACCGCCCCCATGTATTTACAGCTGGCAGACGCCTGATAAAATTCTAATGATTCCTTTCTACTCTCCACTATAGTATCACAAGTTTGCATTCAGTCCCAGCATATGCAAATTTAAATTGTCGTCACGTCTGCTCATAACCATTGTTGATGAAATGTGATGACAGTGTGCTCTGCTAATTGTCAGCCTGCTGAATTTGTTTCTGTCACGGTCCACATGCAGGTGATGAAAACATATCACATGTACCACACTGAGAGCATCAGTGCAGAGAGCAAGCTGAAGGACGCGGAGAAACAGGAGGAAAAGCAGTTCAGCAAGTCCGGAGATCTCAACGTGAACCTCCTGCGCCATGAGGACCGACAACCAAGACGAAGCTCTGTCAGGAAAATTGAGAAGATGAAAGAGAAGGTGAGATCTGGATGGCGTTCTGTGTGTTCACATATTTATGTCGTCCTTGTTTGCTTTGCTGCTCCTTTAGTTTAGCCTTTAGGTCATGTCGGAGCTTTTAGTTAGCTTCTCTTAAAAACTGAATGATGAGGTCTAGAGAAACAAGTTGTTTGAACGGGGAGTCAGCTCTGTTATGAGAGAGGGTGAGGCCGGTAGACAGACTGCAGGTCTGCAGCCAGATACGCACTGAGCAAACTCCAAATTGGCCAGCAACACAGCTCCTTTTCCATTTTATTCACATTTTCTGTTTGTGTAAAGTCTTTCATGCCAGCAGTGTAGGATTGGTGGTCTCCAGAGCACCCTACTCTAGATGCATTTTCTTTTTGCGTATTCTTCTGGATTCTTCAAAAACAAACAAAGAAACAAAACAATCATTATCTCTCAGGTGCAGGAAATCAAAAAGCTGTCAGGACGACAGCATTTCCCAGGCTAGTATCTCGCTGCCTGGCTTGGGAACTGTACACTATTTATAACAGTGCATGATAATAAATACTTTTCCCTGAGTGTTTCTTTTGTCTCACAACTCTGCATGCAAACAGGTTGGAAGAGAAAGAAGAAGAAAAATAAGTTAATCTCGTTTCTGCTAACCCAGGGCTGAAATTTGCATTATAATAGATTTGTGAAATTGAAAATAAAGTATAGTGAAATGCACAAACAAGTCACACAGTGGGCAAAAGGCTTTGCTTTAGAATTATGATGCAATTGTTGTATTACAAACAGTCTTAATCATCACAATACTAAAAACGATCTCACTATTGTTAAGCACAACTTTGCAGACTCAATGTGTTGAGTTTTATTTCAGTACATATTTCATTTTTATTTCTTTGTACTATATATTTACTATATATTTTCTAGGAAGAGTTTAACATTTTGGAAAATATGTTTAAGGTAAGATAGGAGATGATAAATATGTAACTTGAACCAGCAGCCAAATAGCTTAGCATAAAGACTAGAAACTGGTGGAAATAGCTAGCCGGGCTCTCTCTGAAGGTCACACAATAAGCAGGTTTGTTGTTTTTTGTAGAAATCAAACAAACAAGCTCTGATGTGCTATTTAGTGCGCTTTGAGGTTCTGGCATGTGGCTTTTTAAACTCTTGGACAAAGCTAGAATAGCTGTTTCCCTTTTCCATTCAGGAAAATGTGTATTTCCCAACATGTCAAACCATACTTTTAATGCTGAACACTTCATAATAAAGGCCTTGCAACTACAAAAGCGAAAGCTTTTTTAGTGTCTCTTTGTTAGCATCCACATTTTGCAGTCCTTTTGCTGTTGAGAAATGGAATAATGATGTAAACGCAGGCCTGACTGCGCCACTTTCTACTGCTGTATAGAGGCGGTTTCTATAGACCCTGTTTCAACAAACTCCCCGACTCTCTATCTGTCTGACGGTCTCAAAGCTGCAGCTGCCCGAGCACACACTCACATTCAAACTACTGTTTGATTTTCCTGCAATGAAGTCTTTTTTTTTTTCTTCTTTCATCTGTTCTGTCTTTTCTCCCCAGAGGCAAGCCAAGTACTCCGAGAATAAGCTGAAATGCACAAAAGCCCGGAATGACTATTTGTTGAACCTGGCAGCAACAAATGCAGTTGTGGCAAAATATTATATCCATGACGTCTCTGATATGATTGATGTAAGTATGCACGATGCACATGTGTTTGTTTACATCTCTCAGCTGGGATTTCTGATGTTGATTTAACTCTGCAGCGCTGTCGCTTTTCTCACCATCTGCTCCTGTGTCTCATTTGCTCTCGAGACTGTTAGTTGTTTGTTTTCAAAATGCTCTGTTGGTCCCAATAAATGTATGTTGCCATGACTTTTTTTTTCAGTATTAATTTCTGCATAGCAAACTTAACACCAATGTGCTGGTGACTGATTGCTGTTGACATGAAAATTAGTTTAGCGGTACTCTACAGAGCTACAGAAGGATATTCTTGACTGGAGATTTCAAGGGACTTCATCAGTGTTGACAGAATGATTTCTGCTTCACTCTCCTCAGGCTTGTCCTCATTCAGTTGTTTTTTGTTGATGCTGCTTTTGGGAGCTTTGCTGGGACAAACACAGCACGTCCTCGTGATTGTCTCTCAAGTGTCACTAAGGAAAGAAAACATCACCCTGGACACACACTTTCTATTGTCTGCTGTGTGGCCCTTTGTGGTCTAGAGGAAGCAGCTTTTCTATTACAAAAGAAGTGTTTTATTGTGAATAAAAACTAAAGCTCGTATCAAATAAGTGTTATTCAAATTATGAATTAGTAGAACCGCTAGAAAGTCTGATTACCAATTTATAAAAGACTGATTTATTTAACAAACCACTAATGGTTGGAATTCAGCCAAAGTCAGCTGGTGCGCAGAGGCTCTGTTTATGCAGACATGAATGCGGGTAATGTGGTTGGCACTGGGCTCGCAGCCCCAGTGACCTGCTGCCAGTCGGCCCGCAGACAAACAAACATATGAAGATGAAAAAAACTCTTGTTGACAACTTTACACAGTATCAGCGGAAAAGTTCAGTATCTGCTCCTTTTAGATATACACACATTTGATATGCATCTCCCTCTTTAGTTTGGTTATGGTTTAGTGGGTAAGATATGCTACTGTAAATAGAACTCAATGACACAAAATTAATGCAGCTAATTTAAATTTAATGAATGAAATTTACTATTGTAGATGATAAGGGAGTTTTTTAAAATAGTATTTCAAATCTAGTATTTATACCCCTCTGATTTTCATTCTCTCTGTTCATCTACTGCTATAGACTGCTGTGGCTGATATTAAATGTGTTCTCACTCTGTTTGCTTAGTTAAAAAGAAGCTAATTTATTCCCTTAAGTCTTTTGAGTCACTTTGACTGAGTGGTGCAATGAGGCTTGTGCACCAGAGTAGAAAAACTACTTCCTTGGTGCTAAAGAGCGCTAAAGAGCGTTTACTTAGTGATTCACAGAGCTGTCAGTTGCCTCGAGCCTCCATCTAAACCCCCTCACTACCATCCTCTGCTTAATTAGGTTACTTCATACAGCTCAGTGTGATAAGGCTCTGTAATTATCCTTGGTGTCCTACTGTGCTAGCTCCTGTAATTCCGTGAACTTAACCGGATGTAATTTGGGATTTAGTCCACAAACTAGGACTGAACATGAACAAAGGTCTTCAAACTTCAAACTCAGATTGGCAGTTTCACAATGTTTTACATTCCCAGATAAATTAATATTGATTTGTCAAATTAAACAGCAAGCGGCACTTGCTAAGAACGTCTCCTCTTGTTGCAAAAAGTGGACACCGCTTGAGTGTAGTTGTGCAACCATACCAAACAGCGATGTCCGGTGTGATCAGTACACTATGGCATGACTGCAAGATATGGTTGCAATAAAACACATGTGACCACACCTAACCACATCCAGCAGAGGTGAAACAGAGGGCAGACACACTGTTTCTCAGCCTGTTGTTGTATTCCCCCTAATTATTTAGGAACCTTTACAATATGTTTCCATCGCTACATTTTCAAAGTACATTTGTGGTTGTTTAAAAGATATTTTATCTCCATAGTGCTGTGACCTGGGCTACCATGCAAGCTTAGCACGCGCCTTCAGAACCTACTTATCTGCCGAATACAATTTGGAGACATCGCGCCACGAGGGACTGGATATCATAGAGAATGCAGTGGACAACCTGGACTCCCGCAGTGACAAGCACAAGATCATGGATATGCATAACCAGGTGTTCTGTCCTCCAATGCGCTTTGAATACCTGCCACACATGGGAGATGAGGTGAGATGCTATAAATGCCACAGTTCCTATGGAAGATGTGTTTCTTTTAGCACAGACTGAATTAGAAACAGTTTCTAAAGTTGTTTCTGAAGTCACTCTTTAAGCCTCAGATGGATCCACAGTGTCTGTTCCCATGTCTTCAGGTGTGTCAGGTGAGCGCCCAGCAGCCCGTCCAGACCGAACTCCTGATGCGATACCACCAACTCCAGTCACGCTTAGCCACGCTAAAGATTGAGAATGAGGAGGTGAGGATTTATGATGTGTCTGTGTCCGTCCAACAACACCACTACCACCACCCCTCACTTTCAGGTCCATCACCTTCAAAACAGAAAGCCCCCTCTCCTTTTCCCCAGAGCCAAGTAGGAGGGCCACATCACCATCTGTTCTTATTGCAGTTACCCTCCAATGGCCCCCTGCTCTGCGGGAGCTGAGAATATATTCAGATTGTCACAGCACCAAGGTTGTGTTTTCTATCAAGTTATATATGAAACTGACTATTTGATGTTTATGATAAAGAGAGGGCTTTCTCATTAAGAGATGCACATACGTATAAAGGCACACATTTGAAGTGATCATAACCGAGGCCTGTGCCAATGGCTCTGTTGTTTCCCCCTCTCATGTTCTGGGAGATAATGGATGATGCTTGCCATTCCTGAAAATGAGCTTTATCAATCTCAGCCCTGAACAGAGTATTTTCATGTTCTCTTCATTGTCAGCTCATAGTCTGATGGTGCCTGTTCTGATGCTGCTTGGTGCCATTACTTTGCCATTCAAGGTCATTTATTGTTTAAGGATCATTCTGTCATTGATATAAATATGCTAATTGCTTACTTTTGCCCTTGAAAATGTTATCAGTTGCTTCTTTTTCACTAAGGTTTTGAATGAATAGTATTCGCTCTCAAGAAAAGGGAAATATGTCCAAGACCGAGTAAGATATGACATGAGGCATCGTTTGTCATCTTTATTCCAACCTGTCTTTGTAGGTGAGAAAGACCTTGGATGCTACAATGCAAACGCTGCAGGACATGCTGACGGTGGAGGACTTTGACGTGTCAGATGCCTTCCAACATAGTCGCTCCACTGAATCCATTAAGTCTGTAGCCTCTGAATCCTACATGAGCAAGCTGAATGTAGCCAAGAGGAGGTCAAATCAACAGGAGACCGAGATGTTCTACTTTTCAGTGAGTTTATAGTGACTTTGATCTTTTTAACTGTCCAAACTGTGTTTATGGCTGCCGGCCTGCCCATTGTGAACTTTAGCTTTAACTGTTTTTCATAAACAAGCCATCACTTCACATGCTTTGAAAATGGAAATTCAATAAAACTGAGAACAGACTGGATTTATGTTGATTTGTTAAACTGGATAAATGCTGCTCTTCTGTATTGATTGCTGTCTTCACCTGTCTGTCTAGAAATTCAAGGAGTATCTGAATGGCAGTAACCTCATTATTAAGCTGCAGGCCAAGCATGACTTACTGAAGCAGACGCTGGGTGAAGGTAAGGAGTCTCTACAGTATATCTCTCTTTGATGATGTCTTTTAATGGCATGTCTGACCAAGTGTCCTGTAATTATAACCCACAGAATCCTGCCTTAGCTCTGCTGTTTGCTGCCTTGATATTGGTGTAGGTCTTATCTAAAAACCAGCATGAAAGGAGTTATAGGTGGCTGCACAGATGAGATTTTCTAGGACAACAGGAAAGAGAAGAAGAGATGAGAGTTGATATTCAAATGTGAACTATCTCCCCAAAAACAGACCACACTCACTTTGAGGTATCCATGTCTACTTATCTCTACTGGTGTTGACGTTATCCAGTTAGTCTAGCTGCAGGGAAGTGTTCCATTTCCAGGCTTTGAAAGAAAGACATCCCTTGGCCCCTCCCTTTCCCAGGGGTCCCCTTGTCACGTCAGCCGTAAGCAATTTACGCCCAATCAATCAGCAGGACCAGGCCTGTGCCCATTTCTGCAGCTGCTCTTGCATCAGGGGTTCACCTAAAAGAGAACTGCATCAGGCTCAACCAGCTGAGTCCTTGAATCACACGTGTACATTTCCAAATTTTACACCTTGCATTTAAGTCTTAATTCATCATTTATTTTGCTTTGTCAAGCTCTCAGGATCTCAACCTGTGCTTGTTATACCTTCCGAGTTGTGCAAACAACTGCGCGCTGTGACACTCAATTTGTGGTTGATATAAGTCTCTGGACAGATCTGTTTGTATGCCTGCAGTAGAGCAACTGAGAGAGTGTATGAACACAACATATGGAGTCTCCAGGTACCACCCATGTTTAATTATTCAGCTGATCAATCAGGGTCTGAGTAGGATTCGTTAGCTCGTTGCTTCACACCCAAAATAATGCGTTTGTGTGTGTGCGTGGTTGTGTGTGAGCATGGCAGAGGGAACAAGATGAAACTGGTGAGTGCCACATGGCGTTTACATCTTGCTGCATGTATTAATAAAAGCATAATGTCGAGCTTTGGCACCAGACAAGATGTTGCTAGGATATCTGCCAGCCCTCGTTAACCAAATAAGGAGTCACCATTTTCCCTGTTTAATGAATTTGACTTGTTTGTCACCTTCTATGTTTTTAAAATGGATAGCTCCTCTATGACTGAGAGGAGAAAAAAATCAGCACTGACTTTTTTTTTGCTTATTCCTGAGAAACTTGAGTGTAATGTTGAGGTTGATTGGTCAGAGGTAGACAGGGCTATCACTCAGAGGAATGATGTCTTGGAAACGTGCTGTTGTTTCTTCGCATGAATGCTTCAGAGACCTTGTCCCATCTGCCAGAATAACGTGCTGAGAAATGGGTTAGCCTTTGCTCTTTTTGTCCATTGTTAGGCGGAGTGAAGAAATTATGTTAATACTTTTGAGTGATTGTAGCCGTTTCTTTATTTCGAGTCCCTTCAAGGTAATCATGCAGTCGCTCTTACTGTCACTTCATGAAGAAACGCTGGGCCATTGGAAAATCGTCTTTTTACAATGTATGTTGCTATAAGCAGAATAATTTGCCAGGTGTTATTAACTCAACAAGAATGTAGCTGACTTTGATTTTGCAGAATGTGTTGTCTTTAGAAACACTCAGTGTATAGGCCTATAACATGTGCGTATGTTGATAGAAACCTATAACAATGGGCTCAGTGAGCCAGCACAGACATTGCTTAGTCTAAACACTGATGGACCCCTCCCTTTCTATCACACACACACACACACACACGCACACACACACACACACTGCAGACACCATCCCCTTTTCTTTGCTCTGAGAGGAGGCTACTAACCCCACAGGGTCCTCTGGGTCCCCTGAGCTTTTCAGCGATGACTACTCAATAGCTTTAACCATGGTGTGAGCGCCGTTCCATTCATCTCTCTCTCAATAGTTGTGTTGTGCGTCCTCACACCCCTCACTGAGGCTGGACACTGACAGGAGTCTGTATAATGTGTACCATAACGACACTAGTATACAACATGTCCCTCTTGTGCTTGTTTTTCCACAGGGGAAAGAGCTGAGTGTGGAACTACAAGGTAAGATCTCCTCTGATAAGTGAACTGCATCTGTTTACTCCATTCATTTCAAAACATTAGAATATTTAATACCACCAGTGAAAAGACCCAGCACAAGCACCTCAGTGGTAGTTGGTAAACAATATACCCAAAAATATGAGCACATTTAAATATTTACCTAAAATATAACTGTCAAATTAATTTACTACGTTACGCTGTATATATGGTTATATGGCATGGCTTTGCAATGACTTGTCATTAATGGTCATATTTAATTAATTACTTGTAATTAATGGAAAGATGTAATTAAAAGGATGGCATCAATATTTAAACGACTTAGCTGCATCTCACCGAACTTCAAAATAAATTATTCTGACCTGTTTCTGTGTTGATTTTTGGTGTTTCAACATAAAATATGAGCGATTAAAGTGAAGCTGCTTTGTCTATAATGTTCATTAATCTGTGTGTTGGTAGTGAGTCAACATCAAGATTAATTAACATGTCAGGACATAATGATAAAAAAAAAAACAGTGTTTCATGTTAAGAATGCGTGGACATTTTTTTATTCCTTGTTGTTTTAGCAGCAACTTGTTCCTACCTGCACTAGAACCACATCTAGTTCTTTAGTTTCACAGAATGTGAATGTTTTTGTTCCCTTTGTCCATCATTTCCCAGGCCCCCCACCCTTCCCCCTAAACCACAGAAAATGCGGAAGCCTAGGCCACGCTCCATGTATAACCATAAGCTGTTTAACGGCAATATGGAGAACTTCATCAAGGTACCCTCTGGTGGTGTATGACTGAGCAGCCCCTGTAGAGAAGGAGGGGAAGACAGACTTTGCTCAGATTCTCTTCCTCGCTTTGCCCTTCTGTTCCTTTCTGTCTTCCAGCTGACCTTGATCATGATATAACGCCTCTGTTTAACCTCTAATCCTTTTCCTTCCTTCCATGAATCTGCCAGTGCAGACATACAGAGTGGCAGTCAGCTGTCTCTTTATTCCCCTCTAGAACCATTTATCATATCTAGCTATACTGTATTTCTAAGTCCAGTCACTGTTTGAATGACGGGGAGGTAGGAGACAGCAGTGGATCTGCTTTGTTCCTGTGCTTGACCTTCTTTAACCTGCAGCGGGGGTCGTTCTTCATCCGAGCTTTTCTAATGTTATGCTTCTCTGCTCTTCCTCCGCTTCTCTGTGCTTTGCTGCTCTCTGGCCCAGAGGAAGAAGGAATGCCCGTACCCGCATTCAGGTACCTCTGTTGTTAGAGAGTACAGGTCAGGTCACAAGACAAAATAAAACTACCGGTAGTTGTAATGTATTCGCTACTGCTCCAGCTTCACGTGCATGCTGCTAGGATTCTGCATTTTTAACAGTTGCAATTGTGCAATTAACAAATGTCTTTGCTTATGGTTCTTACTAGTGGCTTAACACAATAAGAATAAGAATAAGAATAAGCAGTTAGATTGTTTTGTTTGTTATTTGTGATATCATCAACAATTAATTATACAGTTATTTTTTGCTATTATGCATCTTGCCTTTTATATATATTTTTTTAATTATTTCATTTCAGGATTCAGGTCAACCAATTCCACTTGTTGTTGAGAGCTGTATTAGATACATCAATCTGTACGGTAAGTCTCCCATCATCCCGCTCCTACTTTTCTGTGAAAGGGCAGAGAAAGGAAGCAAACTCTGAAGGCCTTTGAAAATTCCTTTAGTCTTATGCAGCAGCTATTTGATGAAGCAATCCATTTTCACAAATAGCCGCAGGTACAGAGACTGACCTGCTCTGTTTTCCACCTTAGTTTCTGAGGCTCTCAACTGCCAGCTATTGATTTGACAAGCTTATACCAATAGGTCACACACAGAGTTTTGAAAAGTCCCATTGGTCTTTGTTTAGTGGGTCCAGCCGCCCTCCCACCCTTTTTATAACTCCTCCCTGTCTACCTTCACATCTGTCTTCAGCTCATTGCTGTTGCCTACAGGCCTTTCCTCTGGATCTGGACCTAATGAAACTCCAGAAAACTGATTAGGAACCCTCTAACTGAAACCATATGCTGCAGCCTCACTGAGGGGCCCTCTCCTGGAAAAATACGCATCTCCCTTTATGACTAGATTACATTTCCTGTTCTGTGTTATGTGTTTCCAATCTGTTTTCACGAAGCTAGCACTGGGGTTTGGAAATAATATTGAGATCTGCTAGTGTAACTCTGAATCTATATCTGCCTGGGTTGTATTTCTTTCAGGGTTGCAGCAGCAAGGCATATTTCGTGTGCCAGGATCACAGGTGGAGGTCAATGATATTAAAAACTCATTTGAGAGGGGTGAGTCAAAATCAAACAACATTATAATTCATGTTTTCATGGCACAGACACTTGAAATTCATTAAATGCCTGCAATGAAATCACACATATTTTGGTTAATCAGGTGAAGATCCGCTGATTGATGACCAAAATGAGCATGACATTAACTCAGTGGCTGGGGTGCTAAAGCTGTACTTCAGAGGACTGGAGAACCCCCTCTTCCCAAAGGAGCGGTTCCTGGACTTCATCTCGACCATCAGTGAGTCACACACGGCAGAAAACATTCAAAACAATCACAGTCCTGATGAGGGGACTGGTCAAATAAAAAAGACAAAATACACCTTGCAGTTCTTTACTCAGCTTAGCCTGACTGAAGAAGAGAAAGGCACGCAGTGCAGCATATGGAAGCAATCTTCACACCAGGGCTCTCTGCCTGATATTTAACAGAAAGCTAGTAGAAGGAGACGAATCTGGGCCACATGTTGGAGTTCACCACAGAATCACTTTCCTGCTGTTTCTAATAGTTTGATCACTCAGTTTGCCTTAGAGGTCTGGTGAAAGGCAGAAGGGGGCATCTATTAAAGTGTCAAGTAACAGTTTTCACAATTTCCCTTGTTTTTGTGATTCAGCGCTGTAGCCTCACTTTAATCATTTTTTGCGCTTGAGTCTTTCAGTCGACAGTGTTGTTATGGCCTCAGTGCTCACATACGTTTTAAAGCCGTGTTCTTCTGCCATTTGTCACAATATAAACCAATTGTGGGTACATCTTCTCTCTATCTTATCTCTGTCCTGTGTTTTTTCAGAGCTGGAGTCTGGAGCTGAGAGAGCTCACCACATCCAGCAGATTATTGTGACTCTTCCTCGGACCATCATAATCGTCATGAGATACCTGTTTGCTTTTCTCAATCAGTGAGTTTACAACGATCTTCAATGCACCTAGTTAGAACCCATAGCTTAGTATATAAATATGAATCTGTTCTTTTTACTAGAAAGGCAGTGACATTTGATCCTGCACATTACCTCTAACCTCAATATAGTTTTATTGGGCAAAACCGCTACTAAATATATTTAATATCATGCAAGAACTACACTCATGTCACTGTGGCTGCAGTGTTTTAGAATTTATTACTTAGAAGTTATTACTTGAGTTTGACTACCTGAGTTTTGGTTTAATACCCCCTGGTTTTTACTCCCTTTTCCTATACCCCCATCACCATACTCCTTCTAGACAAATGTTAACCAAGGTGCACAATCAAGTATGCAATGCTTGTCAAAACTGTAGCCTATACTTTAGTCTGTCTTTTATGCACAAATGCACAATGTTGTTCTTTTCCTCAGTCTCTCCCAGTACAGTGATGAGAACATGATGGATTCATACAATTTGGCTATCTGCTTTGGTCCGACCCTGATGCCCATCCCAGATGGCCAGGATCCTGTAGCGTGCCAGGCACATGTTAATGAAGTCATAAAGACCATCATCATTCATAATGAAGTCATCTTTCCCAGTCAGCGTGAGCTGGATGGCCCAATGTATGAAAAGTGCATGACTGGAGGGGAGGAGTACTGGTGAGTATCAGCTGGACCAGATGTAGAGAAAGGGACCGTTATACTGTATATGTTGAGATGAGAGTTCTGTCACCTCTGAATTGTGTTCATTTTAAGGGGACCCTGTGACGTTATATTAACTAATGACTCTCTTGAACATTTTTATTGTTCATAAACTTATTATATTTGTCATGTTCTGATCAGACAGTGACTTCACTTTCATTTGCTACTGCAGTGACAGCCCTCACAGTGAACCAGGGACCATTGATGAGGCTGACAATGGCACCGAACCACACACTAGTGATGAAGGTCTGTACATCATTTTGTTATTGCTTTGGTGTGTTATGTATGGTGTGCTGCTGGTATGTTATACCAGCAGCGCAGTTTTGGGGATAGCAGTGTTGACCTGGCAGTTGGTCCAGACTGAAATATTTGAACAACTGACTGCATAAAATTTGATGCGCAGAAAATGAATTATACTGACTTTAATGAGCTCCTGACTTCACATCTAGTACCCTCCTAGAATAAAAAATAATCTGTCCGGTACTTTGTTGTTTTAATTGGTAAATGTTAGTAAGATGGTCAACATGGAACAATATGCTGCTTCACTTTTGCTTTTTTGGCTTAAAAAAAAAAGATTAAATGTAAACGTGCATGACATACATTGAGCTAACAGGGCTACTAGGATGGCTGTAGACTCACTTTATCTGATTCACTGCATCTAATATTAGTAGTGATGTGAACTGGATCTTATCTGTGTGCACTGAATGAAGGTCGGATCTAGGAATAGATGTTGGTTTATTTGATGATACTGTACAAAGCAAAACAAATTGTTGCAACCTATTGCTGTTTTTTTTGCATTCACACAAATACTTAGAGCAATATTAAAATTCAGAGTCCCAGTAGTTGCGTTAGAAACAAATATGAAATAATGTTTTTTACTGATGTTACAGTCTGTCAGTTTGATCATTTAAAGAGAAGCATTTCAAAGCTATCCACATCTTTCAAAGAGTATGAATTACACCTGTGAATAGGTAAGATGTGATTCCAGCAGTCTTTTAGGATGAGAAAGAGTTAAGTATGTACTGACCTCTTTTTTTAAGGATTGTGACTGAGGGGTGAGGAAGGTTTGCGCTGCAACAGCTTATGATCGCGAAGGCTTATGTGATGTTTGAAGCTGAAGGCGAGTTGACTAAACAGTGTTGGCATGCAGCATTGCCTCTTTGATCCATCTCTCTCTCTCTCTGTGCTCTCTGTGTGTGTATGCGTGTCTCCTTGCTCGCTCTCTTTCACTCCCCCCTTCTCCCTCCTCCCCTGCTCGCTCTTTGTTCAGCATTAGTCAGCAATTCTCTTGGGACTTTCTCCTTTGTGCAGTATTTCCCCATTTCTCCTGTGAGCTTTGAATACATAACTGGGGCAGGCTCAAAAAGCCAAAACACAGGTGATACACAGAATATTATCTGTCAGAGTAGACTGAACAGACAGGCCTATGAAGTACAGAGAGTGTTGGGTCACAGTGGGATGACCTTATCTCACAGCTTCATCTGTGCTTTTGGCTGTATTTGCAATGAGTGTCGTCCCGTTCCTTGTTTTCTCACTCTTGAAGAAGAGAACAAAAGCTGATTGCCTGCTGTAGGTTCTGCTCTTCCTGGCCTTAATACTGAGTCTTATGTGACATTTTAAACTCTGTGGCTCTGCAGTGCGTGTTGGAGTCAGTTCAGTTGGAGTTCTCTGGCAATAGCTTAGTTTTCATTGACTAGAAAAGCAGGTAGATGTTGTAATTCATGAGAACATACAAACTTTGCTGTGATGATGGTAACGTTTTATTACAATTGAAGCCAAAGTTGTACAAAACCGCAATTGTTAATTAAAATGCTTTTCTCATCCTTAACATGTCTCTGATTTTAAGTTTTCCTGCTCAAAGATAATTTATGTTAAACACAGTGTTAAGATTGACTGACCTCTGCTGGTTGGACTATTGAAATACAACGTACACATGTCTTTTATTTTAGGCACAAAAAAGCTTTTCCCTTCTATTTATACACAACAGTATTTTGCCTTAGATCATATTAATTATGTAAATGTGGCAAAGGATAAGTTAGAATTACATATGTTTGTTTTGGTACTGGATCTTGAATTGGGCCAAGATTGCGTATCATGTTGTCCGGGAAAGAAATAGCATTACTTATTATGTCTGTACCTTGAATACAATCAGTACCATGTCGTTATTTATGTTTTTTTTTTGATAATATCTTTTTGTCTGTTTATATTTTTTAGAGGTTGAACAAATTGAGGCTATTGCCAAGTTTGATTATGTGGGACGCAGCCCCAGGGAGCTGTCCTTCAAGAAGGGAGCTTCTCTTCTTCTGTATCACCGAGCATCTGAAGACTGGTGGGAGGGCCGCCATAACGGTGTGGATGGTCTGATCCCACATCAGTACATTGTAGTCCAAGATATGTGAGTAACAGTGAAACGCGTTTCAGGAGCTGTCATGTAATTCTCTATATGATTAGTATCTCTCTTTAAAAGTTAGTCACTTGTTATTTTACAGACCATCATCAGTGACAACATTATAATACTGAATAATGTTTTTTTTTATATACTTGACTCAGTTATACTCAGTATTGCATATTAAAGTTTAGTGTATGTGCTTTTTGTGCACAACGTACTTTATGCTCATCACTAGTCTCTCTGCTGTTTTAGGGATGATGCCTTCTCAGATAATCTCAGCCAGAAAGCAGACAGTGAAGCGAGCAGTGGACCACTGCTGGATGAAAAAGGCTCCTCCAAAAATGACGCCCCATCACCATGTGAACAGTCACCTGATTACAGCTTTGGAGGAGGCATGGGGAGGTGGATATAAATAACAACACTTTTTTGTTTTCAATCTTTGTGCCACTGAAGAGGAGTTCCCTTGTTTGACTGCTGTTCTGATCTGATCCATCTCTGCAGGGTGAGGTTGAGGTCAGATGGTGCTGCAATCCCACGCCGCCGGAGTGGTCCAGAGACCCACAGCCCAACCAGAGTGGCTGACACTCCGCCGCGGGCTGCAGCCTGTCCCAGCAGCCCCCACAAGATGTCTATAAGCAAGGCTCGTATGGAGAGCCCAGAAAAGAGGCGACTTGGTACCTTTGGCAGTGCAGGAAGCATCAACTATGGAGACAGGAAGGCCTACCCTGAGGGCCACCCGCTGAGACCAGTGCCAGGGGCTACTCGTCACAGCAGCCTCGGGGACCACAAATCACTGGAGACAGAGGCTCTGGCTGAGGTAAGGCCTTTTTATCAACCCCTAGCCTTTTAAGTATTTTTACAGAGCAAGTCATAACCTGTAGTTTATTAGAGTATTTTCTGCTTTTGTGCTTTACTTTATACTGTAGGAATTTCTAGTCTGTCTGTCATCCAACCAACTTTTCCAGCCACACGTAACTGTAATTTGAAATCTGAGCTGAAATATGACACAATCATTGATAACAAACTCTCTTCTTATCTCTTACTCTCTTTTGTTTATGTAGAGCTGTAATTAAACTGCAGTAACAGTGAAAAACGTTATGGCAGATGTGATGTTCGTTGTGATGCATTATTACACAACATTAGCATGCTTTAGGAGTTGGCTAATTTATTTTCATACCTGACAGAAATTAATGGGAACCAATGGTTGCCTGGAAGTCAAGTACAAATACATCAACTCTCTAAATGTCTTTTTTACTGGAAGTTGCACATTGATGTTTTCCTCATCCTCACATTTCCTCTATTAGGACATAGAGAAGACTATGACTACAGCACTTCATGAGCTACGTGAGTTAGAGCGGCAGAACACTGTTAAGCAGGCTCCCGATGTGGTGTTGGACACCCTGGAACCCATGAAGAACCCAGTTAGCTCAGAGCCCGGAAGCCCACTGCATACTATTATGATTCGTGACCCGGATGCAGCCATGCGCCGTAGCAGCAGCTCTACGTCTGAAATGATGACCACCTTCAAACCTGCTCTCTCAGCCAGGTTGGTCGGGGCTCAGCTGCGCCCTCCATCTATGAGACCGGTGCGTCCACCCCCAACGCAACACCGCTCGAGCAGTTCAAGCTCTTCAGGAGTCGGCAGCCCTGCTGTAACTCCCACTGAGAAGATATTTCCCAGTAACAACGCATCTGCTGGTTCTAACCTGAATACGTCCAGTGATGCTGGGGATAAGTCTGGTACCATGTAGCAAAGGTGGGATCTGTTAGGATCGAGGTAAAGCTTTCCAAAATAAGGGGAAGGCTTATGGAAGTGGGTGCTCATGTGTGACGAGCAGATACGGATATTTTGCTCTCTGTTTTCTGCCTGACTTAATTATATATATATATATATATATATATGTATTCAGGAAGCTCCTGAAAGGAGCTATAATATGTTGCCATGGTGATAAAACGGTGGAAGAGGCTGTAGAGGTGTGATAGCGTAAAGCTCAACTGTTTTTGAAACTTGATTTAATTACAGTAAATATGTATAAGTATACATGTATTTCAGTTGTACCTCAATTAAAAAAAAAACATCTGTTGCCGTTTTCTCGTTTCAGAGATACTTTAAATGCAAGTGAAGCAATACTTGTGTGAAATTTGGTCTTAGTTTCCACCCAGCTCCCCCTGTCCAGATGATCTTTCAGTCACTTCAGTTCTTACGTATGAAACACCTCACCTGGACTAGTGTTGACATTCAGGCCTACAATGTCTATTTAGCATTTAGTTCACAGCCCTCATGGCTGTCCATACAGACTGACTTGGAGTTGCCACGCTTCCTGTTTGTACTATAACTCAGTGGACGTTGAACATTATATAATTCTGCATGCAGGGTTTGGAAAAGATAATTAAAAACATTAAAGCCTTGCATTATTGAAAAGAAGACTGATGAGTTTTCTCACATGATCATTGTTAGCATACAATTTTAATTTGAAAATTCACTGATAAAGATAAAAGCATCCTGGCATGAAGATGAAAGTCTTAAAGATTACTAATCAGGACGTAACTAACCAAGCCATCCTGTATCATCGTGTGCAGTAGGCTGACCTAACGTGGCTATTTCCATTTCATTCCCTGTGTCCTGTATATGAGATGCAGAAAACTAACGTAGCAACTAAAATAAAAATCCTGTGGTAAACTTGTACATAATATATTAGTAGTTTTTTTAAATGTTAATCTTGTACAGGCTAAAAAAAAAAAGGTTAAGAGTTGATGTGAATGGCACTTGTAAAGACCATAAACCATCTTTTTATCACCTTCGGTAAACTACGAATATATTCTTTGGCTGTGTGAAATAGATTTTAAGTCATTTACCGTGTACTGTGTGCTTAGGATCTATTTGGTAATTGTGCTGTAGAAAACAGATTGCTAAGGAACAGACCACAGTGGCTGAACACATGTTTTCTCCATTGTGTTTTTGACACACATGCCCATTTTCCCACGGTTCGCAAAACTTGGAACTGTTTCCTGTTTAAGTCTGATTTGGGTGATTTTATTATTCCTTAAAAAAAACAAAAGAGAGATCAAAAAGTACCCTTACCCCTACAGTTCTCATTTTTCAAATTTGTGATGTGATCCTCACTCAGAGGAACCTGAGAGTAGATGTTGTGACATACTGTTATCATAGCAGTTTCCTTCCTTCCTGCCCTTTCCCCTTTTTCTTATCTTTGTTGATAGATACAGTTATGCTCTGATGACTGTAGTCTTTTTCTTGTGCTGGGTAATACCTGTACATCTACTCTACCTATATCTACTGTACCTTTTGTCATTTTGACAGTTCTAGTCTAGAGACCTAGTTATCCGCATCCCGAAGAGCCTGCTCTGTACTGCATGTATTGCACTGTAATATCCGACTCATATTATGAGACAGTGACACACGGTGGCTGAATGCGGTGCCTTGCCTTGGTGAAAATGCACAAATTATTTCAATATTGGCTTTTTCTCTTCTTCTTTTTCTTTTTTTTTCTTTTTTTTTTTTTTAAAGAAACAGTCTTAATACTTGAAAAGCGTTTTGGAATGATAAATTAAGCAGCTTTTATTGGTTGCTAAACCAGAAGTGAAATAAATTTTTTTAAATGCTTGATTGAGGAAAACAAAGCATTAGCATGTAAAGCAGGTACTGATTCCAGTACGGTCAAATCTGCAGTCATTATGCACATTCTGCAGTATAATTGAAATACATGCTGTAAATTGAACATATTTGCTTGTTGCCCATGTATCATTGGCTTTTGGGTCGTCACAGACAGAAGTACAAATGTCCAGTGTGGGATGATTCTTGAAAACAGAGAGTTCACACAGTCAGAAAAAGGCAATGTACCATTTGTAGTCATACAGTGCACTCGCATCCTCTGCTGGCTCCTGCTGGTATTGCTTATGTTACAAACGACTGGGCACCGTCACCTCGTGTGGGCATTGTGAGTGTGATCTGGAGCCGATAATACAATCACCTGGTTCATCCATATTGTTCTTCTTTTTTGTCCTGTTTCGCTGTTGAAATCTATGAAGATAATGTTACAAAATAAGTTTATTGAAATGCAAAGAAAGCACACAATTTCAAAAAGTGAAATTATCATTATTATATTTAACTAGACTGTTTTTTTTTTTTATTTATAGACACTTGTGTAAGTGAAGCAGAAAATTTGAGTGCCTTTTGTGCACAACATCAATTTTTATTGGACTTGTACATTTACTTTTTTAACTGTAATATGTTGTCTATTAGTTGCCATTTTTATTATTAACTGATGTTGCTTTTTTATCTTTACTTTCTATAGCTACTCAGACGTCAGACCATAATAAAGAACAGATGTGTAAAACCATTCCTCTTTTGAATTATAGAAGAATCATTGTGAACTGCTTGCCTGTGTTTGGGTGATCCCTGAAGAATAGGACTTATAAAAACTACTGTACATGCAATCTACTGGTAGAGTTCAGTAGAATCATCTCAGAATACTTCTTCATTTTTTTAAAATTCCCCTGTGGACTGCCTGTGCTGTGGTTGAGCCATTAAGAGCCCTCGCTTTCATTGCAGTATTGTTGGCAGCAGCAGGACTGACACAGTATCTCTACATGTAGAGATTACAAGGCACTTGGTGCACTCTCCTTTTCCCTACATGTAATGTTGCTCAGATATTTCCTTTCCTGCGATGTATGCTGACTTTAGGTTAATATTCAAAAATAACATCACAGTGAAGGAGAAGACTGAGCACCTGTCATGTTGTGGGGACCAGAGTGCAAGTTGTTGTCACACTGTTTACCTTCTCTTTAATCGTTTGTCTAGTGATGCTGTTTGTCGTTGAGTGTCAGGTTGGTTGAAACCCTGTGATGTAATGTACGCCATACCACTGACTGGATGTTGAAAACCCCTGTGTCCTAATAAATCCATTATTGTTCTATGATCTGGACATTCTTAATGAATTGTTTGTGAAAAATTGCCTTTTTTTATATCCATTTGAGGACAGGAAGTGTTTTATGTTAGAAAAACAGATAGAAACAACACACGATTAGATGAAGGAAGATTTTGAAACTTTAACATCTCATAATTTTTTAGTATAGACATAATGGGACAAAGCAATATGTATGTATGTATATACATATACAGAGCCTTTCAAATGAGGTCATTCACAGCCACATGTACATGTTGTAAGACAAAATGCATCAAGAAAAGAACTAAAAGGATCATGTCATGCCAAACTAAAAATACATAGTATGCTTTAAAACATAAATAGGCTAGAATAAAAACAAATATTTGGATAAAACAAATTCAGTACCAAAGTGAACTTTCTTTTTAAGGCTCTGGAAACAAAAGTTTTTATTGTTCATATTGTTGTTTTTCCATAGAAAATAGTCTGTAGTTCATTCTGTGACCACCTGATGGAGAAACAGAGTGTGAGGGTTTGATGAACATAATTTTTATATGCTGAGTGTGTTGATTAGCCTGAGAATAAGGACTAAATGATTCAGTGATGGCTACACTGAGAACAGAGTTTGAAACTGTGTTTCTAGTCTATTGGTCAGAGCATGTTGCACCAACAAGTCACACTAGCAGTGCATAAACAAAATTCAATTTGTTCCACCTGAGAACTACTTGTTCAACAAGATCATGTCAAACAAGCAGCTGTGTTCCCATTTTTATTAGTCTGGAAGTAAAATTAGTCCAGAAGTTATGGGATGCCTACTGTTTACTAAGGTGTTGTGTGCTGGGTTTGAAGATTTGTTTAAATGGTTCAGAAACAATTGCAGGAGAATAAAAAAGGGTGTATTAAAAGAAAAGTGTATCAAAATTAACATAATTATCACATCACGAATAAGTACTGTACATCCTCAAATCCCCTTGTTGGCAAATATGTTATGTTAGAAAAATACAGATGTTACATATTTTTTTTTTATGCCAGTTGTGTGTCAGTTTTATACCTCTGTAGAATGAAGTATGCTTCATCAGTGAAGAACCGAAGCTACAGCTGGTTCAAAAATAAGTTGCATAAGCCCTCTCCAGTGGCCTAATTTGTCTTATCTTCCCTTATAATTAATGCGCAAATGAGAGAAAACTCTTCAATAATGCTTAATCTCATTTGTGAGAGTCACAGTAGAACAAAATTATCATAACTTTCTGTTTCAACCTTCACCTTCTCTGCTTTCAGCTTAACACACAAAAAACTAAGTAGGTACTATAAATAATCTCAAATGAAATTATTGTACTGTGTTGTGGAAATAATTTGGAATAAAGATAATCCTATTATTTACTTACTTAATAATCTATTTTCCACCTCTTTTGTATACATTCAATGAACACAAGGCCTTGCTCGCGGCTTCATTGACATAATGCAAAGTGTTACGGGTTAAGGATAAAACCAGACACTTTGAGAGAGAAAACAGAGAGCAGAACAAAAACAGATGGCATTTCTTTGAAAAGATGGGAAGCTTTTTCATTTTTCATGTTTTGGCCAAAGAATTTTATTTTCATGCATTTTCATTAAAAATTTCTGACCATGTCAGTTTCAAGGAACTGGAACAATTGTACTATTATATATCAATAAACAACTCTGAATTCAGTGACATTTCCAAACCTGTATCTTTTATGAGCTGGGAGGCAGAAGAGCAGCAATATAAACCATGTATTAGACATTAAATCCTCTCCACTCTATTTTGCATTGTCCACGCACATCCTCATACTGATCACACCATAGGACGCATGGCATGCCACACATGCACATACAAGTTGAATTTAATATGTATTCATTTAAATTTCAGTTTGAAACTTTAAAATATTCTATTTAGAAATATGTATTTTATTTATATTTATTGTGTTTTTGCAGTGGCATAATAAATGAGACTTCACACAAAAGCTTTGAAGTGTAGATGTTTTAATAAAAAGGAAGAAGAGAGAAGAGAGATGTCAACAGAGAGACCCACGAAGAAGCTGGTCTTACATAATCAACTACACAATGCCATTAGTTACAGTAAGCATTTATCTCACAGCTATTTGTGTGGTAGATGAGTTATTTGTTGTTAATACTCACAGTTAAAGGTCTTATTTATTACTTAATTAATTCTCAGTGGTTGATTCAAAATTTTCCTGTGCTGTAAAATTATATAATTTATGTTACTCTTGACTAATCCAATACAAGAGTATAGTAGTTGATAGAAAATAATGTTTGTTATTGAAATCCAGATTCAATGCACAGACTAGGACAATGAAGTGACAGTTCAAACAAACACCTCCATCACTTATCACCATCTCTCTATTCTTTTTTTTATCTCTTTCCACTGACTACCATCCTTTTAGACTAATTAAATGTCCATACATTTTAAGTTAAATGGGCTTTATACCTACTATTATTATGGATATTCAAATGTAACATTTGTATAACATGTATACTACACATATCAATACAAAACTTCCTGGCAGTTATTGTGACTTTGTTGCAGGCAGTTAAGTCAAGTTCAATCTACAGTAATTTAGCCAAAGGTATTTCACATCAGACGTCATAAGTAATGCGACTAAAGCTCCACTAATAATTACAAAACAGGGTTTCAGAATAAAAATAAATGTATTAAAATCAAGGACATAAAACAGCCTCACTGTCTAATACATAAAGCCTATTAGTGATCAGGAATGGCATTAAAACTAAATTGGATAAACAGACTTTTTGCATATTCTCATCTTCGCATGAGTAGATCTGAAAAGCCAGAGGGCCGGCTGCTGCACTCTCCTGCTAAATAAAACCCAGTTTTAACAATGTAGAACACATACAACACATGAACAACACAAGAATAAATCAAGAGTCAATCACTAAAACAGACCTCTGTCATCGACATTTTCAAGGCCAAGGCCGTCTAGCATGTTCAGTACCATTGTTTGAAACCAGATACACTTGCAGCTCCATCTGTTTGCTCTTGTTCTCTGCAGTTCCAGCTATTGTTAAGATGCTGAACAGGTCCAGACCTGTGCACTGGGTAACATGGGGCTGGATGCTAAGGGCCTCATTAGATAGAGATGTACTATACTGTATAGGTAACAGTAATAGTGATAAGGCAAAGCACGGCACAGTCTTTTGACACCGTGTGTTTCAGACCTGTCAATCACATAGTCAATGTTAATATTAATTCAGACTCACCTCAGCCTACAGGATCTAAAACCATTACAATGCCATATGCCAGGATTTATGTTCACCCACAACAATTATTTTTAGAGAAACCATAATGCAGCCTGGATTTAGTTTCACATAAAGGACATTTTTCCCCCTTAGGCATGGGACCCTTAATGAAAATGCTACGGTGATCTGTGGTGTGTTAGTTGGAACTTAGTTTAGGCTCACAGCTAAGTAAAAAAGGCAATGCAGATCTTCTTGTTGACTATAGCAACACAGTATATGTTGAAACAATAGCAGCATCAGGTCAGTAAAAGGCTGCTTATAATCAGAAACTTGAAACCTCATTGTTTCCAAATGTATTTCTCATGTGTAAAGCTTGTTTTAATTTACATCAAAGTACTGCACATAGTACACGATAGTAATCTGGACAACGTTTGCCCACATGTGACAGGTTACTCTGCAGATGTTACTCCGGCTCATGATTTTTCATAGTGAATAGGGTACATTTTTAAACTATTAAAATATATACATATAATGTGGATTCTTCAGTGAGAAAAGGATTAAATGTAGATTGTTTTTTATTTTAACTTTTTTGTGTAAAACCAATAAATCTGTTATTTAAAACTGAATATTAGGGAATCATTGTGAATTAATCTCCTTTCGAGAAGTGACAGCTCAGATCATAACCACTGCAACTGAACTTGAAACAAAGGATTTAGGAATAATCCATACAATTTTACTTAGTGTTACCTAGTGAGACACTTTTCTTTTGTGTTAAAAATGAGTAGGCACTGATTAACAAAAGAATTCACCCATAGCCTTTGAAACACCAGACATTGGTTTGTTATTATATGTACTGTATCATTATATTTTCTCCATGTAAGGAGAGAGTTAGAACACTAAGAAAACAAAATGCGTAAAAAAAGAAATTTTACGACAGGCTCAGTCTGACAGAATATCACAAAACATTTAATGTACTGTGGATAATCCTTGAACACACAGATTTGGTAACATGGCCTTACTGAAAAGCTCGTTTAAAATTTCCAGACCACACATAAAATACCTGGTAATGGGTTTAATGTGTAACAGAACTCCTGAAAACCTGAAATGAAGTGACTCGCACACTTTAACTACATCATGCCATCGTGCTAAAACAGGGATATGATTACTGCTTGGCTGAGCATCCAGTGAATAAACATTCACAGTTTCCAAACACGTCTGAATGTCTCCTAGCGTTGGAAGAGGATAGTGGTTGGTCAAACTCCAGCTCAAATCATCGGACACAGAGAAGACTTAAGCAAAGGTTTTTGTGTCATATAATTAATGTGTGAGTATTTATCATACAGTACTTTTTAAATTCTGGTCTTTTAAACACTCCATTCATTCAGTGCAGGTTGAAAGAGTTCAAAGCATGGCCCAAGCCTTTTGTCATTTGATAAGTAAGAATAAATGAAGCAGTGAGATGTCAAACAGATATGCAGACATACATAAACTCACACAAGTGAAGAAATGGTTTCGATATAAAGACTTGAATCTGGAAAATGCAAAACAGAGGTGCATTATATTGTTTTTGGCGGAATAAATTCAGTTAATCATACAAAAGGCACGCAAAAAATGGAAAGAAAGCAGTCTGATAGATGTTGACGTTTGCTATTTTAATGAAGTAAAGCTTTTTCTTTTTTTTAAAAAAACCTTCTGGCCTTCTTAGATATGTGATTGTGTCCAAAGAGAAAATAATGAATAGTGACAACATAATTTATTAATTTTCAACGAAAAAAAAAAAAAAACCAACAATTTGGTAACAGACAATCTATAATGAATGTTTCTCATTTTCACACTTTGTGTGACAAATGGCAAAAAAGCAAACTGAAGTGGTCTCATCCTCCTCTGCAGGGAAACCTTGTTAGCAAATGATTTGGTAATGAGAGAGAGAGTCATTAATGCTTTGGCAACACTGTGAAATTATTTTGCTGGCCAGAGGATCTGAATGCATCCACCAGGGAAAATCTAATTACTGCACATTAATGCCTGTGGCTAGTCATGTGATTAAATAATCACATATGACATGATTCAATGTATTGTAAATACACTGGAAAGGTTAACATCTTGTTTCAGCTTTTTAGGACACTAACTGGTTCATTTCTGTGTTTGTACATGCAAAAGAAAATATAAGATTAATACATTTTACATTTAAATCTTACATTTACATTGTTAAATGGGATGTAGAGCGTGCAGAGCTTCTTCTGGAAGGCTGAATAATTATTTTAATGATTCTGCAAGCTGGGAAGAGTACTTTGCTTAGTACGTAGCTAGAACTTGGAAGAGGCAAACATTAAAATACAAAGTAACTGCACAACTGTGATAATGTGGCATTTGTAAGACTGTTTTTCCTTAAATATGGATGTGTCACAGTTGGTGGCCCTTTTACACATAAAACTGTGCTTTCGCATAGCGGCTTGAGATTTGCACATACTTACTATGCAACACATAGTATGTGTCTGTCTTGGGGTCAAGGTGTCCCAGGGCGCAGATGCATGGGGCACTTAGTGCCTTGCTGAGGACAGGTGATCAATGATATTGAGGACAGTACTGGCCCGAGCCACTGTTAGCTGACAGCTGGAATACCAGTTGTTGGTGCTATATAACACTGTGTAGCGGGAGTAGCGGGATGCTTACGGTACTTATAGTCACTGTCTGTGAAGCCCTGAAAACTGCTACTGTCGAGTATTTATGCTTGCCGCACATACTTTATGTGGAGTTGTTTAGTTTTGGTTCTTGACTAGACAATTGAAACAACTGTCACATATTTTTCCATGGATTGGACTGCCATACTTTTTATACTGTTGTCATCCAAGAACACTTGTCTGTTTGTCAACTAACAAATCAACAGTAAAGATGGCACAGTAGAGGAACATTAAGTCAGTTGTTATGAGAAAAACTTTTTTCCAGTCTCAGGTTTCCTGGTTGGAGTCATGGGTAGATTTACCAGGGTTTAAACGTCGAGGGGCTGCCTTCCTTAATCACGGAAATACAAACATCTGGAAAAAATCTTGTCTCTTTCAATCTATTCCTCCAGTTGTATCAAAGGAGGAGACAGGTTAATCCTTTTTCTACTGCCGTGCTGTGGCAGCCTGCAAAATAAGCTCCACATACCAAGTACATTTGTATAACTGAGTGAAACTAGACTCTCATCTACTATTTAACATAAATACGTACGATTATGCTAAAATAGAAGGTTAAGAGACCTTTAGAATCACAAGTTCTCCTTTATACAAACAGACATGGGAAAACAGCAAACAAATGGAAATATAATACAATGCAAAAGAATTATTAACTGTAAAAGTGTAGTTTTTCAATCACTGTATCACATTTGATATTGCACTGTACCATTTATAGCCTCAGGGGTTTTTAGCAACTTATGTACATTTACAGAGAATAGAAAATATTAAGGTTTCATCTATAAATGACCACACACGGTGGATTAAATATTATTATGAAAATATTCTTTTCCCGCCTCAGCTCCCACAGCTCAGTGACACAAATCTGTGTCTTAGCGGAAGTCGTCAAATGACGTAGGAGGCGTCCTGCGCTGTGTTGAGCGGGACTTTTTTGGGTTTTTTTGACAACACAAACGAAAACTTTGTGACTTTCTCTTGCTTTGTTCGTTTGCAATGGCCTTTCAGATCGAAGCCGATTTACCGCCTGGCCTTGCATGTCTGAAAGTAAGTTTTGTGTTTATTTTTAAAGGTACCCTGTTTGCTCACATTCAGGTGACGTTACTAGCTTAGCTAAGTGAAAACCCCCAACACAAGAGCTAACAACCAAACAGACGGAGGGCGACTTTAAATTAAAAACATGAGCTATGTCCTCATCTATTTCTTATACCGAGAGTCAAATACAGTTGAATGGGGTTATGTCAGTATAGCTAACAGTATAGCTAAAAAGCTCCGTGCTTTAATGACCTAACGTTACAGCTAACCTAGTAGCCAGTTGTTTGCTAAGTAACGTTAACGTTACTCTTTATTGTTGTACTAGCAAAGATGTCGCATCTTAACCTAACTTAAGTTGTTACTTGTAACTTTATATTGGCCGTACAGTAACATATAACGTTAGATTTGCAATATCTAATGTTATTTAATGTTTAACGATAGCTGTTCAGTGTAATTCAGCTATTAACCCATTACCCTACTACCTAATTGTTCAAATCGGGTAATGGAAACTTATTTCAGGATGCTGTACAATAATAATCAGTGATCAAAATGTGGTTTATGAACACACACAGTACCACATGAAAACAAGACTCAACACTCATTTTTCTAAAATACAGTGTGGATTATGAATGAATACCAATATGGATTCATATTGTTTTGTTAAACTTGTGCTTCCAACCTGCCATGTAGCAGATGACAAATATATTACAACCAGCCTACTTGTTTCATTATTGACGTTACTGCCAGTGACTGAGTTGTTTCATAAATATGATTTGGCCATTGTGGTTTTTCTCATTTACAGAATGTTGATGCTCTGCTTCGTTGTCCAATATGCTTCGACTTCCTTAACATTTCAATGATGACTAAATGCTCACATAACTGTAAGTAACACGTATTTAGTGTCTATTACAGAAACTTGGGTAATAATTACTCTCACTGTGAGTTTAGAAAAGTAGTGAGTACACACAACTAAACAGTCCATCCAGATGAAATCTTTATCCTGATGTGTTCTCTATCTGCATTAATTGTGTTCCCCACAATTTTGTGTTGAATGGAGACATCTTTAACATTTACAAACCCTATTTCCAGAAAGTATGGACCTTTTCTAAAACGTGATATAATCTAAAATCTGTGGTTTCAGTATATCATAGGACTGACATACTGTATAGAGATAGGCAACTATACACACTCACATTCACACCTACGGTCATTTTAAAGTCACCAGTTAACCTGAATTTATGTCTCTGGACTGTGGGAGGAAGCAGAAGTAGCTGCAGAAAACACTCACAGGCACAGGGAAATCATGCAAACTCCAGACAGAAAGACACCTGGCCAGCTGGTGGATTCTACCCCAGGTCCATCTAGCTGTGAGAAGACAGTGGTAGCTACTACACCACCGTACTGTACAAGTATTGTTTAGTACATATAAGCAAATTTGATAATTAATATAATTATAATAATAACTCTGTGTAGAAACACTGCAGAGTCCTCCGCTTTACTGGCCTGTATGGTGCATCATGAAGGGGAGAAGGAGACAAAGGCGATCACAGACTGTTGAACAGCTGAAGTCTTGCATCCAGCAAAACTGCAATAAGTGGTATCCTCTGTTCCCAAATCGTAAAGTGTAATTAAAAGGAAACACAGTTGTAAACATGTCTCACTCACAACTGTTTTTAGTGTGTTGCAGGCATCACACTCTAAATTTGCTTATAGTTAAAAAATAAAATAATGTTGGTCAGTGAAAATATGACATTTGTAAATGAACAGAACAAATTATTTTAGTTTTTTATTGCGTTTCTGAAAAAGTTCCAGCTTTCCTGGAAATGAAGTTTTTATTTGTATCTGCTTTCTGCTTTTTTTGCACTTAAGCTAGGAGCCACACATCAGACCTATTTCTTATGTGAACTGAATACAGCTAAGCACTAAAAATATGTTTTCCCTTGTATTGTTTAATGTAATTTAATATGGTACATGGATAACAAAAATTAAAATAAAACCTAACTGTTATTTGCTTTCATTTGACAGTTTGCTCCCTGTGCATCAGAAAGTTTCTTTCCTATAAGTTGCAGTGTCCAGTTTGCAATACAGTAAGTATGAACTTGAATGCATGGTTATCTTTATAGTGGCTATAACCTTGATAAGAATTTCACATTAGCACACCATCATTTGTAGTTAATTGTTTTAGCCTAATTTGATAAAGGATCCATATTTATTTTATATCTCACTTATTTTGTTTTTTCTTAGCAAGCAACAGAACAAGACCTAAGAAACAACCGTGTTTTGGATGAATTGGTTGTAAGCTTTCAAACTGCAAGGTAACTATGCAACACAATATAATGGATGACCAGTAAACTGTTATATATCAGAGTTTTCTCTCCAAATGGATCTGAATGTGCTGTGCATCACCTGTAACTGTTTTTAGACAGACACTGTTCCAGTTAACAGGATGAATAATGGAAAACTGTAGGGTACTGCAGTCATAACAAAAGAGTTACTGAATTGTTGCCTTAGTGAGCAATTGCACTTTCATTTATCATCATCAAACTCAATCAAATCAAGTATTGTTATGGCATTTTGCACATCAGCACAGGTGTAGAACAAGGTAAACCAGTAAAATATACTTTGTCCCTTTTGGGTAATTAGTTGTCATTCTTTTGCCCTTTGGGGTAGCTGAAAAAAACACTTCCGGAAAGTGCAACTTTTTTACCATGAACTTGGCTGTACCACCTGAAGATCTCTCTGTTTTATATGTAAGAACTGAAGAATTGTTTTTTGTGGTGATTTCAGAGGATCCCACTGTTATTACAATATGTCCACAAGGGAAGAAATTTTAGTTCACTTTAATATACCAGCACAGGAGGACCATTTACGGTTGTCTTCAGTTATCTGCTTCTGATTTAAGGATTATATGTAAATCAAATGTGGATCAACTGAGGTCATTCAGGGTTCTCATTGCACTTACCTGTGTGTTGTTTATCCTCAAGGTCAATAGTTTTTCATTACAATAGGATATAGACACTGAGAATGGTGGCCAGAGGCTGTCTAAAAAAAACACCCCAAAAAAGTACCTTACATTTTTAAATTTAAAAACATTCCTCAAAACTGATTGTTTTAGTAGCCCTGGTGAACCATTTCTTACATCCAAAGGTTCACATAGTTTTTCCGCTAGCACTATGCCATTTTATGCTTGTTCTTAATAAAGAAAGATCTGAATTTCTTTTGTGTTACTATTTTAGGCGCACCATATTTGTTAATAGTTTTGACTTAGATGAAGACAAGATCATGTTTTATAACAAATTAATGCGTAAAACTACAAAATTTACATACTTTTTCGTGCCACTGCACTTGCAGTCGTTGATTGTTTTAAGTAGACGAATAAATGTTGAGGTGTTTTCCCTCAGTGTAACAGTTGTTTGATAAAGAAAAATTAAGAGGGTATATTGAAATAGTATTAGTATTAATATAATAATTTGCCAATTATATTGTAAAGTTTCAACAACAAAAAGTGGAAAGATGAGACAAATTTTTTCCACAACCTGCACAAACACCGCAACATGAGGAGGAATTATTGCAGATGTTAGACCAGCAGTGGTTAGCAATGCCATTTAATTTATACAGGTTTGTTTGCCAGTGGTACAGTTTGTGACTAAAGAACTAAAAGCTGGAACCCACTTAGGGAGGCAATGATACCTGTCCAAACTGCAGTTGTTGTAGAGCTGCACATAAATGAAGACTCTACTATGGTGTTTTAGTGTCTTTTCCAAATGTCTTTGACAGACCAGGAGGAACTAGGGAATACAATTCTGCTATTTTGGATAGATGATGGAAGAGTAATGCATGTTTTAAGGTGCTTTATAGCATTTTTCACAAAGGAAAGGAAAAGAAAAACAGATACAAATTCCTGCTAGACTGCCTTAAACTAAAATCATCAGAATTGTTTCTTCAGTGTCTGGGCTGATGTTTGTCTGAAAGCTCTCCCTTCCATCAATCATGTCCGTGTTATCAGCACTCTGAAAGCTCTGCTTTCAAACTGTAGATTGTCATCGCTTTTGTGAATGAGTAGCTGACGCAGCTACTGTTTCCTCAGTTTTGGTTTAATTTCCTGTTGTCTAGAGCGAGTGAGTGTCTGAAAAATGGGATTCCTTCATAGGTGGCTGTCAAAGTTTTATGCAGTCTTGTCTCAAACAGTACAGTTTTTGTAAATTAATTTGAGCCTGAGTAAAAAGTTGTGTCTACATTGTATTTCAAGGAAGAATATTTAAAGTATATGGTTGGGGAGTTTGATTTAATATGTGTTTGAAAGGGAGGTTTTGGCCAATGGCATTGGTCTGCTGTATTAAAATGGAGGCTTATTTTTCATTAGCTGTTATTGCAGTGCCTAACATTTCTATTATTACAAAACCAGCTACCTTATAGTCTCTTCTCTCACTCGGTAATCCCTTTTACTTAAGCAGAGGTGGAACTGTTAGTGGAACTGGTACATTGAGAATCAGACACTGCTATTGAATTGATCACCAAAGGCACAATGCCATTTTCTTTTGTGGATAAAGGACATGATGTTTTCTTGGTACTTCTATCTTGTAGTGGGCAGCATGTAGTCGTTTTTTCTCTAGTTTTACTTTTGTTTGTTTGGTTTAGTTTTTCTGAGAATGCTATTGAAGCTAACAAACTCTATTGCCCAATGTTTCATGTGAGCATAGTTATCTGATAAGGCAATTAAGTGTTCAGAATTTGTCAGTGATTTGATTTGTATAGTGAAGAAAATATTGTCATATGTTTTCTTCATATTGCCCAGCCCTACCTGTTATATTGATTATTTAAACAATAAGTTTAAATAATTGCAAGATTACTCTTGGTTTTACCTTGAAATTTGTTGTTTCTTGGATAAATGAACCTCTTTTAAAGTGATGGAAAGGCCAAAAACCATTTGCTCATGATCCGAACCACACAAGCTCATTTGTAAAGCACGGTTGAGGTAGTGCTGTGGCTTATGCTTGTGTGATTGATTTGAACTTTTTACTAATATTTCTGTTTGATCTTAAACCCAAATGTCCTTGGTACACAGCAAACATGAATAAGTTGGCCTTGCCATTACAGTAATTTTGGAGGAGACTGTTTATATATTTTTTTTTAAATCTCTTTTGTCTGTATTTAGTGCTTATGAAACAGGGGTGTTTATAAAAACATTGATTTGCAGCCACTGTAAAGATTTCACACCTCTTTTATTCTTAACTTAATGATTAATGGCCCACATCTTTCTTCCTGCCACTATGCAGTCAATTGTGGCACATTATTACATTTTTTCTTTTACCTAAAATAAGTTTGAATATCAGATATTGAAGTACTGTAAATATTTCAGTAAAGTGAGTTTTTTGTCGTTGTTTTTTTTTTTGCTTGGAAAAAAGTACTTTTAAGTCACTTAGAGTCAAGTTACATTGGTGATCTCAAGTCTTTGTGGTAATTTTTTGTCACCGGTACCAACACTATACAGCAATAAGCCTAGCTCGTCTGTTTACAGACCATAAAGAAAACATGAATTCACCTATAGAGGACACATCACATAGCAGTATTTATAATGATACAGTATGTACAAAAGATACACTTCAGCTTCAAACATATATTTGCTCTGCCTGCCTGTGTCTTCTGTATGGCAACAGCTGGGGCACCATTTGACAAAAGTAATGGTAAAAAGTATATGCTCTGATGATATGGTTGATATATATGTAGATATAAAATAATAATACCTTGAATAATCCAGGCTGTATTGAGTACTACTACTGGTATCAGTAAAAGTATCAGTTAGATGCTAATTTACAGTAGGAACATAACTTATTTAAAATATGAAACCCCAATGTTTTAGTTTAATGCCTTTATCCGTACAATTTAGAAATAGTTTTTTTTCTGCAAAATATACTGCTATACTTGAATAATCCATAATACTTTATTGAAATATAAAGTTTAATAGAGAAATTTTAGTGGAGTGACCAGTAGTAGACCTGACTGCATGTAATGTGGCAGATGGATGGTAGGAGGTGAGGGGGGAGGGCTTTCCACATCACATTTGAGAAGAGCTGCTTTGGTGTGTGTGTGTGTGTGTGTGTGTGTGTGTATGTACATGAACATGCATTAATGGGGGCAGTTAGCACAAATAAGTTTTAAATATGGAAATCAGAACATCACACACCTCACTGGTTCTGCTTTATTGCCAAGTAATAGCCCTGCTGCTATTTATTTGCTTTCCACATTTCCAAGACTGTAGCCAGTGTGTCTGCTTTTTCTCGCTCAGTAAAAAAGAGGAAAGATAATTGAGCAGGTGGAGTTTAACGTCAAACGGCTCACTTTACTGGCAGTAGCATTTGTTGGCACATACTGCTTCTCATTTTATTTTACTTAACGTGTTTTAAAGGGACATTAGGTTAGTTACCCTCGATAAGGTATTTCATGTAATTATATTTGTTAATGATTTGTTTTATATGTTTTTAACATTTATTACACATATTCGCATTCACATATAGTTTTACTTCCTTTTTTCCAGGCAGCAGTTGTCAAAAGTACATTTTGACTCTCCTCCAATATCACCAAAGACCCCAGCTTCAACTATCAAATGTAAAACTCCTAGAGACAAGGGCCAAAAGTGCAACAGTGTTCTAAGTCACTTTTTTCAAAAGAAATCGAAAACATCTCCCACTATAGAAACCCAGCAAGATGGGTCTGTCCCTCAGTGTTTTCGACGGGGAAAAGTACAGACTGCATGCACCCGCAATGTAAATCACAAAGACCTACATTCAGCAACTGCTCAACTTCCAGTGACTGTGAAAGAAGAGCCCGTGGATATGGAGGAGACCTCTAACCAGGGTTTGATGTTAATCAAACAGGAGGCCACTGTCTCGCTTTGTGTTAACACTGGGGCTGACATGGCATCTTCCTCATCACAATCAACAGACATAAAGCCCGTAATCAAAGGTGAATATGTTCTACCTGCAGGTTAAGGATGCGTCATCACACAGTTTGACACCTCAGCTAACTAATTTGTTAACTCATTCACAAACTCACAAGTCTCAGTCATTCACATTTACCAGGCTTCAGAATCTCCACAAGGGAGAGCTGTTTGGTCATTGTCAGATCTGTTCTATGTCTGCCAAACTGCTCCACATAACAGTTTACAACTGTAAACTGCTATCGTTTTAACAAAAAGTTCATAGACTTTCACATTTAGTTTCTTCTTTTTCAAAAATGTTATTGTGTGCATCTTTTGCTGTTGTTAATGAAAGTAGGTGTTGTTTTGTAGATTATGAGTGTAATGTTTATGATTTTCCATATGTTTACTCTGATTTAATTAATTAAGGCTTAACTCTTTGTTCCTGAAATGTTTCTGATGAAGTGTCACTAAGGGAGGCGTTAGTTTTAAATATGAAATGCATTATGACTCATCACAAAAATTTAAAAAGATTTATTTTTTAATAAGCTGCTAATTATCTTATGTTGTGTATCTTTTCACAGTGGAGTGTCCTGTGTGTTCTGTAAGTGTATCACAGCAGTTCATCAACAAGCATCTGGATACATGTCTTACTAGTGGAGAGAAGAAAGAAAGCCTGAGGAGGTAAAAGACCAATTTTATACTCTCTGCTGTTGTTTGTCCCAGCGATAGTGCTCTAAAGAGAACTGCAATGTACAGTAGCACTTGAAAGTTTGTGAAGTCTTTAGAATTTTGCATAAATATGACATAAAATGTGAGCAGATGTCCACAGTGCTAAAAATAGATAAAGAACACAAGAAGAACCAATGAAAGACAGGTAAAGAACCTAATTAGACATATGAGTCTATGTTAGATTTGTTTATTTATTGTGGAAAATGATCCCATCTTAAATATTTGTGTGCGAAGAATCCAGAAACCTCCAGGATTATCAATTCATTTGAAGCGCAAATTAGGGTGAGGTGCTTCAGTCATTGTGTCGGGTGGGAGACTGGGAGGACCTGATCTATTTAAAGAAAAAAAATCTACATCCTCTCCATGTCTCATTTTTATGTTTGTTTTAGTAGCTTCTGGCTGTGTAGTTGCGGCTCATGAAGTCATGTGGGGTCCTCTCACTGTTTTACTGCCAGCATGTTTTGTTGTGTGTCTTAGTTTAAGGTGTTTACAAAGGTTGTGTTCCCGTCTGATGTGTCAAACTTATCTTTGTAACAGTTGCAAATAACTATTGTTTTGCCCGCGACAATTTTGGAAAGTTCACACTTCTAGTTTGTGGTCACCAAGCAGGAAAGGAACTCAAGAATTTCGGAAGAGTCTACTAGTCAACTGTCGGGGAGATTGTCTTCTGATCTAGGATATTCAGTACCATTATTACCCTCTCCAGGAGTGGTCGAATAACAAATACCACACAATAGCAATAGTCCACATAATAGTCTGGAGGTCAGTAGGGACCCAAATGTCACATAAAAGGAATGAATCTTTACAGGAAGTAGCTCTTGCATCAAGATAATGCCTCTAAACACAACATTGAGTGCATAGCAGTGTGGGGTTTATATACTGTGCAAAGGTTATTGTGATTACTTGTAATATTAAGGTTTGTTCAAATGATGCTGTAAATAGCTTTCATTAATTTGCTTCATACAAAGTAAAGTAACAAAACCTAAACCAGTCAGTGCTTTTTTGAGATTACCTTTTGTCTTTAAACAGCCCCAGTCTTCCTTGGTACTCCTGTACAGGCTTTCAAAACATGTGGCAAGTAGATTGTTCTATAATGTGACATGATTTGAGAGACTGAAAGGATCATAATGACCCATACAGCAATTACAGGGTTCTGCCATGAATTATCATATTTGTGTGACAGTGCAAAATACTTAATCTGGAGTAGCCCTTGATGTCATAAAGATGAATTGCAAAGGCTTTAATATTCTGGCCTTGTATAGCCAGCCTGCACAAAGATTCCTTTGCTACCAGCCTTAATAACTTAACTTACTCAAGTGGAAAATAGATTTGATTGACTTCTGTGATTACAACAGGGCTATGGATCATCAGACCAGGCTGACAAATGGAAACTCCCATCCGTTAATATTATCTTGTTATGAGCTCAACTGATGTGGCCACCGTGTGATACATTTAATTACGTTGACATTACCATCATTCTTTTATGCTTATAATTTCCAAGGCTTGGATTCTGTAGATATAACTCTATTGCTGCTGAGCACAAAAACACACCAGGCATTACAAAACCAACTGGCTATTACTGAAATAAATTAGGAAACCTGTTTGTTACAGTTCCCCTGGCAGCGGGAGGCGTCCAATGGCCAAACTTGTGTACAACCTACTTTCCATGCAGGAGCTGAAGAGGAGGCTGAAGGAAAACCATCTCTCAATGCAGGGTTCTCGAGACCAGCTGATCAAAAGACACCAGGACTTTGTCCATATATACAATGCCCAGTGTGATTCCCTTAACCCAAAATCAGGTGAGAGTGTTTGGCTCCTTAAACCATAATGGTGATCTTATATTCAACTGAAATGTTTTGTATTTTGCATTTTGCAGACATGAGCAGATAGATGTCTGACCTCTTGTTTGGTCTAAATAAAGTGTATGTGTCACTTAAAACTTACACTTACTACATGCATGTAGTAAAGTAAAGATAGTAGTAAAGATTTACTCTTTTTTTTACTCTTTACTCTTTCACCAGTTGAAGATATTGCCAGAGAGGTGGAGGCCAATGAGAAGTTGAGGAATCAGCTGCAGGGGAAAGCCAAACCAGTGAGTTCTAATAAATACAATTATAAGTAAATAATGAATTTTATAGGCTGCTTTTGAAAACTTTCCAGTTATAAGTGGAAAGTAAGTTTAAGTTGCTTAGCAGTATCTCAGTAAATGTGTTTTCTTCAACAGTTGATGTCTTTTTCTCCTTTTAAACATTTTGCAGGTCATGGTATTCTCAAAGAATCAGTCTGAGAAGGAGATTGATGAGATGCATTCAAAATATAGTAAGTAATAATTTTAAGTAGTTTAATGGGGGGAATTTTCACAGATTGTGTATTGACACCGGAGGTAACTAACCTGATTAATTAAATCGGTGCCAATAGAAGTCAAACTATTTTATGTAGCATTACATCTTCTGTTACATGGTGCATCTGCATATACAATGAAGACAATAGTATGCTTGTACTCTGTGTCTGATGAGAGGAAATGGTTTAATCCTGTATTTTGGGTTAAAAAAGATATTTGCAGACAGATGAACCAAACAAAAATAACACTATGACCCTGTGTGCTGAAAAAAAGAAAATTACTATACTGTGCATAAAACTGTGTTTCAGGTGCAAAAATGTATGAATGGTGCCTTGTGAAGAAAAATACCAAAATATATAAGTAGCATGAAAACACGTCAAAGAGAAATTCAAAATACCTGTGACTTGCACAATTTATCTCCAAAATATGAATTTGTTTTTTGATAGCTAGTTGAATCGACCAAGCTTCTGTTGGCTGAAATAATGTATAATGTTTTCTCCTTTTTGCTGTCACCATATATTTTACAGCCCTAAAAAATGTATGTTGGAAAACACTTAGGCGTGATTTTTCCATTCCACTAGAGTGGTACATATTAGACCACCCACTCCTCCATTAAGTGCTTCTTTTGAAGCAATGTTGTATGTCATTTTGGGCTTGTTGTTTGTATGTGTATATCTGTTTTACACATCAGGCAAGTGAAGGGAAATGGACAATATGCTGTAACATGACTGTGTCCTAATAAGGTTTATTAAATGAGGTAGATTTTCATTTTTGCATTTTAACAAAATATATTCACTAGCAGCTCTTGCCCAGTATTAGGCAAATGCAACCTCAGAGGTACAATGACATGCCATTCACCATTTTTTACCTTTCCATTATTTGTTTAACAAAAATGAAGAAAAAAAATAAATAAATAAAAATAAGGCAATCCTAAGTATTAAGGGTTAGTAAGAGGTTGCAGCCAGATACTGCCATTCATCAGCTCTTGATTAATCAATCCTCAGCAGGAACTGAAAAAGCAGAAGTTTGAAAGTTTGCTGGTCTGAAACATTCAGATGTGTTTTAACACAAGAAGGAAGAAGGACAACATAAAGCAATAAGTAAAGACATAAGCAATGATCTGTGAAGCCATGTGATGTGTTGCTGCACATCAATTCCAAACAATTTGGAATTGAATCAAGACAGTTGCAAGTCTTCTCAGGAGTGGATATCACAGCACATTCAAAACAAGTGTCAAGCCTCACTTGTTAAAGTCCATGACAGCACAATTAGAAGAAAATTTAACAAGAATAGTTTGTTTGGAAAAGTTTCCAGGAAAAAGATTATCTAAAAACAACATGAGAACAGGGCATAGCTCCATTCTTATGTTGGTGAATCTCATCACGTTTTGTAGTTGTTAATATTTAAAATATGTAAACTGCCTGTCAGTGTCCATAAAAGGACATGAGTCAGTGGTGGATATAAAATAACACATACACAACTGATGAAGTTAAACAAAATACTATAATATTTTTAATATTGTTAGAGTTGTAGAATCAACAGTAATGCAATAACCAATTATTCTGCGCAAACATGTGCATGTGCAGACAAATGTGGCTTAGTGCTTAAGTCTTGAGTGTGCATAGATTTTGTTAATATCAAATATCAAATACGAAAACATTGGTGAACATCAGAGTCTTTATAAAAACAGTGTAAATTGGCTTTAAGAACGCTTTGGGAATGAGGCCAAATGTTCTATGGACAGATGAGTCCTGAGTGCTGAAAAGACTTATTGAATCATGGGGGTACTAGTATTGCCCACATGCTTTTTTTTTCCTGTCTTCATTTTTGTGAAATAAATAGTAGTACATAGTTTTTTACTATTACCTACTTTCATTTCATCTTAAAAGTTGGTTTTCTTTTCCATTTCTTAATTGATTCTTTGCATGTTGTTGTGCTCTGTGAACTGCCTTTTATTTGATTTTTGTTAAACATTGCCTTGTCCTCACGTACACGAGACAAGGACAGGAATTGAGCTGTTCTTTTAGATTTAATCAGCATTTCCTTCAGGAGATTTCTGGTTCCCCCATTCTTTTTCCCTGACATTTTATGATTTATTTCATAAAAGAGTATTTACCTCTGATGTTAAGGGTAAGCATGCTTTATTTCAGATGAGACAGTCCATTTTATAATCTAAAAACACACAGATTAGCTATGCTTCAGAGATCTTAATGACAGGCTGTGGTTGCAATCCAAAGCAGACCATAAGCTTTGAGACTGATCATTTAATTTATTTTTTCCAATTCTAAGCAGCCAGTTCAGTAGGAAAATCCGCTGGCAAAGACCTGACTATTGCCTGAGAGGTTATCCATCACAGAAACTGCATGATGTTATTTTAGTCAAAGTTGAGTAATTGTTGCGTGGTAATGCTGTGAAGCAGAATACACTGCTCTTTTTCTTCAGTATTGCATATTTCTCCAAGAAGATCATTTAAATTTAGCATATTCAGTATTTGTTGTCACATAGCCATAATGTCAATCTTACTTTATTCAGTCCAGAAGGCCTCCATTAGGTGCAGGCCTCAAATGCCTTCCGCAACACATTACCAGACACAGAAACAAGCGCAATTGCAGTGTCTTCAGTGAGCAATTTAGCAGCAAGGGGTGAAATGAGAATGTAAAACGGGTGAAATGATTTATGTATTCTCTGTGAAAACAATACGAAGACTATTTTATAATGACTTGTAGAGTTAGTTGGCTATTACATGTCAAAGATTTTTATATCCCATTTGCTAGGAGCTCACAGACGATACTGATACACAGAAATCTAGACCAGGTGTGTTTTTATGTTTAAGAGGTGAAAAAAGAACAGTGGCATTAAAAAAAGAAAGAAAAATTGAAGTCATGTTGACATGATTGAGGGAGCTTGTTGGAAATAACTGTACGTATAACTTTAAAAGTGGTTGAAAATGGATGTGACTCATAGGATGAGTGTTCTATAAATAGCTGCACTGCTGTGATAACCTCTTGATTTATCGAAGGAGGATGTGGATGACTCACTCTGCTAGTGCTGGGCATGGTGAATGAGCAGACAGGAAAGTGAAAGTCCTGGGACCCTGCAGCCTTATAAGATATTCTTATTTGTGTTACCATAATAAGCAGCTGGCAAAACATTATCATAAACTGTTGGTACTGGAAAAAATGTCCCTGGATTAATTATTTAATTAAGTAACTTAACTTAGTAAATTTACTATTTGAGAATATTTGCCAGTCAGCAGGCTATTAATGCATTAAACAAATGTTTAATCAACTTTTGATATCTTCTGCTGCTAGGTATACATTCTGTTTATTTTGACCATGTCTACTGAACGTCTTTGGCACAAACATTTACTTATCGACTTCAATTTTCCCCCACAGGAAAGCAGCACAGCAGTGATTTTTCCCGCTTGATTGCCCAGGTCCGGGGTCGTCTAGAGACCTCCAGGCAAACTCGTATCAAACAGGAAGACATAGGGGAGGGAGGGGATACACAAAGAATAGAACAGACAGACAGAGGTACTGTAACACTTGTATATTTATTAAAATATAATTTTCCCACAATTTAGTGGGATCTATACTAAACAAACAAATACATTGGTGGTTCTGCACATTGTTAATTTGGATCAACTATGCAAATTTTAAAGGCATACAAAACTTTACATTGTCCCTTGTTACAGTATGTGATAGAACCCACAGGACCTGAAATTGTCTTTACATCAAGTATATGTGAAAATTTGGTGAGATTTTGTTGTCAAGTGCATTCATGTTACGCATATATATTTTGACAGGTTATTTCTATATTGATTGATTCCCTCAGGATATCTGGCTTGATATGTTTTGATGATATGTTTCTGTCTCCTTCAGGTCAAGTGGAAGAATCGAAGAACTGCTTCGTGATTAAGGTGGAAGACGAAGATGGTCACGAGGAACTGTCCTTGACAGGGATTGCTTTGTCACCCAGCCCCACCCATAGCGATGTGTCTGTTAGCAGGTGAGTTGTAAATAATACACACCCTGATTCGGTTGCAGTGACACCCTCAAAGCTTGTTGTTTTATTATGTTTTTCTTTTCTTTTTTCTACAATTTGCATACAGTTTGATATGAGTTGGTATAATTCTACAGGGACCAAAGATTTGCTTTGACCTTGATCATTTATGATTTTTTTTTTTGTTGAAAAAGTGCTTCTCTTCTTCATTTTATTGACTTATTTTCTTTCTATTTGTGACACATAGACAGGACAGAATCGTAATAAACCGATTAATTTAGAATTACTCATCAGTTCATTCATGTTAATGTCAGTTATTGTGGAAACATATTCCTAGGTAATTGTATTGAGATGCAAACATGTTAGGAAAAAAAGAGACATACAGCTTTGCCATGACAACTGCTTCTACAAACTGCCTGTTTATTAAGATTATTCAAAAAACTACTGCCCAAGACATTACTCTTAGAGAATACATTTCGTCTATATAAACAGATAGATAGAATATACATACAAATACTATAGATGCACCGATTTTCTGTACTGATTCTCAATTTATTTAATAATCTTGACCTGCAGATTTCGATTTCCTTTTATTCTAAGAACCTTGGGAGTACTGTGGGAGTATGGTGTGCTGGGCCTTAGATATGGCCAGCTAGTCTGTGTATAACCGAAACATGTTAGGAAAAAGATGTGACAGTTGTGTTAGTATTCTGAGCAATAAGTCAAAACATTCTCAGTGGGAGTTGGCCTCCACCATGGTTGTTCCTTGTCACTGATTATGTTTGCAGTTTTCATGGTTATGATTTCAAGGAGCAGCTAGGGGGAGGGGAGTGTCCAGTTTGGGGACCTCAGATTGCTGCAACATCCGCAGTAATGTTGTATCAGACTATTGTGGTGAAGAGGGAGTTGAGCCAAAAGACAAAACTCTCAATTTATTTGTTTGTGATCTGCGTTTGAACCCTGGCCTAACCCCCTTTGGGTAGTGACCAAAAGAATGAGATTTCCCATATACAGTAAGTGGCCTAAATGAGCTTCCATCAAAGAGTTTCAAAGCTTAGCCTTAGAGATAGGGTAAAGAGTTCGAACATCACAAGGGAGCTTGAAGTAGAACCGCCGCTCCTTTATATCAAATTGAGCCAGCTGAGGTAGTACTGGCATCTTATCAGGATGCCACCCGGGCCCCTTCCACTGGAAGTGTTCCAGGCTCGTCCAGTTGGGAGCAGATTTCATGTCAGACCCAGAACATGCTGGAGAGATTATATATCTCATCTGGCCTGACAAGAATCGGTATTCAGGACAGCCCTAATATTACTGTATATCATGTTCATCATAGCTACATACTGTAGATGGTATTAGCGTACGTGGCAAAACAAGGTTTGATAAGAAGGAATGCGTCTGAATTACAGAGCAGTTGTGTTTTGGACTCTGAAGCCTCTCCATCATTGCTTTCATACCACATAGACCTGATGGATTCTTTTTTCAAGAGTTTACGCTCATTTAAAGTTTTATTGTCACACTCAAACACTCTCCCTGTTACCAAAGGAGGTATAATCGTTTTCAGAATCAGTTTTCTGACGATTCTTTAAATCTCTCCTTTTTTAGAATTTTTAAGGGATACTGTTTGTCAGTTGGTAGGGCAGTCATCTATGAACCCCAGGGTTGGTGGTTCAACTCTCGTTTACCCCAGTTCCTGGCCACATGTCTTGTTCCTGGACGAGACACTGAACCCTGAACTCTTGACACTATAAGTATGGCTGCATGTCAACAAGACGTTCTCCAAGGGGGTTAATAAAGCATCAATGAATCGAACATTACCACTGGAGCAACATATAGCTCTGCCTAAATAGACCATGAACCCTAACCCAAGATTAGGGATGGACTCCTGGTTCTTCCTGGCCAATGGTCAAGGCATCCTTGGAAACCAAAACCCCATAGCATCACCGGCTGCCCAAACAACAATTTCAAGGGAATCGATAAAGTATGTCTTTATTATAAAAACCATGATGTTACAAATTTTTTATTTTTGTTAAAATAGACATGTACTATATTTGAAGGTTGTGGCCTGGTGATCCTGACTGAAATTACTCTAGTTATGGACTAGGTGTCGTTTTTCCTGTATAATTTTGTGTTCAGATGCCCTGATAAACAGACAGGCCTTAAAACAGACTGTTTACTGTTATTCAGATCTTTTTTCCTACCACTCAGATATGAAGAGCATTCATGTGAAATCTCACAGTTGGAGCTCAATAATAGCAAGAGTATAATTACAAAGAGGAAAGATTACTTGCTGTCTTTCAAGTGCATCCTCTGGACCAGGAACTCAGCAATCAGAACAGCTACTTTGCTTTTGCTTTACTCTGCTATTAAAACTAATATTATTAGTCATTAGTCATTGCTGTCAACAGAGCCGTCCAGAAGCAGACGTTTCCTTCTAAAGTTATTCAGAACAGTATATTTAATATTTGTATGCTGCCTTTAAATGATAAATCTAGGGATATAAATTTGAGTGTGTTAAGTGTATGTATATTAAGGACCCCTAAATTTTTTACTGTGCTTGTAAGAATTCATATATAGATACTACAGTATGTAGCAAATGAAAGGAAAACCCTTGTTTTGTTGGGAGTATGGAACAAATGCACAGATGATGAGCTGTAGTTGCAGTTCAAAATGCTTTACCTCTTGCTGACTGACAGCGTGAGAGGAAAAAATACAGTAGGTTTGTACTTTTATGTGCAGTGCATAATGTTTTTATGTCTTTGTCTGAGGCAATCTCATGCAACTGTAGCCTGAAGTTTGTAGTCAGGGAAATGAAGAATAGTGAAATGATCCTGTGAAAAAGTAACTTATCTTGATTTTTCACTCCTTTTTGTTGTTGTTGTTGTTGTTGTTGTTGTTGATGTTGATGTTAATTAATATGCTAATATTGCATGTTGGTCTTTGGTAGAGGCATTGTCACTGACAGATCTATAGGATGTTTTTAATATGGGATAAAATATAGGGTCAGTGTTCGAAAATAACATGTTCCCCCTTTTTTCTTTTCCTTCTCTTCTCAGTTCTCTTTCTGACATCTTTGGTCCAGACCCTGTCGGAAATCTTGAGTAAGTAATCATGACTTTTTAGAAAAGTAAAAGTAGCCATCACACACAGTTGATTATTAATTAATTAAATCATATCAGTAATTATTGTAGTTTTGTGTTAATATGTAGATTGGATGTCAACATACTTGCTGCCAAGGGTGCTGTCTGTCGTGCAAATTGTGCACATTAATTTAGGGTATATACACCTTGTGACATTAAACAGCATTGAACATATCAAATATATCCATATATCTTTTCTATGAGATAACCCATATTTGATAACCGACATCTGTTTCTTGTTGCCCAGCGATGTCCTGTGAGATTGAAGAATGTAAAGAAAGAAGAGATTGAAAGAATTTATCAAAGAACTGAAAAACATTTTACACACTTGTTTATAGTTGGGTTGTGCTGTTATTCCTCAGATTTAAAAATAAGTATTCCAGCTTTCACTTCCAAATTTAGCTTTTTCTGTCCAGTTTTGACTTTTCAAATTAAAACTTCTAATGTTATCCATGCATACACACTAACCAGTATGTACCCAGAGTACACCAGTATTGTCTGGACTTGACAATGCTTTACCAGTCTATCAGCGACAGTAGTCCTGATACACACAGTGGCCTACCTGCTACTTCACCTCTCCATCCTTCCACTACACACTACACACTACACACTTAAATTCCAGTGTTGGAATTTTTAGTCCATGCACTCAGTATAACAAGACATATAACCTTGTCTCTGGCTAAAGGTGGATATATATTGCTAGTACATTCATCTGAACAGAGCTCTTTATGTTGGGTTGTAAGTGGATCCATGTGGAAGGCACTGTGGTTTTAGGGCACGCACATACAGCACACTGAGGCTGTGTGGTATGTGTCAGAGGTGCTCCAGAAGTGTGTAACACTTCATGCTGAGCTGTAGAGCCAACAGAGGTCACATAGTTTCAAAACATATTGATTAGGCAATGACTGATCTATAAGGAGATCTGTAGTTTTTGCAAGGTTGAGTGATGGTCAACTGTCCTGCAGTTTGCATTTCCTGCATGACTGCTGTTTGAAGTTCCCTTGTAGACTTTGGTGAGGTTGTATTAATTTTACGAGCGTTTATGTGTGTATTTTACATACTGTATTGTGTGTACCCATCTGTAAATATTACATATTGCAGTTATTTTGTTGACTCATTGATAACATAACTGAGTTGTCATGTGCTTGGGTATGGGATGAGCCTTTATTTTCTGTGCTGCTGATGCCTCCTTTGAGAGAGGTTGACTAAACTGAGAATGAAAGATGGATTTGTTTGGCCGCAGAGCTGAGCAAATCTGGGAATTTTACCAGCTTGAAACCTGATCCAAAACTGAAACCCCTCCAGACACACTTGTCTGCCTGAGACAATCCATGCCACCATGAGGTATTCGACATTCACAATTAAATTAATGTTTGCTGCCACCAAACATATGCAGGCAGATGGGAAATCTTACAAGTAATCCTTCTGTGCCTCCTGAACCAGTCCCTTACCATTCACCTATAACTCTGTAATTTCTTTTCTGAGAACATGTTACTTACTCTCCAGATACCACTACCTCCCTGACCACATTTAATAAACATACTCCTGACTTTATAAAGCCAAACTAACTCAAATGTGTTACTGATGTCATTGAGCCCACTGTAATATATTTAATTAATTGCTGTATCTGCTTGGCTGGTAATTGACTGTATAAATTTCATTTTACTGAATTGTTTCAACATATTTTGGTGGATGGTCTGAGAAATTGACAAATTTACTAGATTAGTTAAAACAATGCATAGTGTCTTTGTGGCTATAAAACAGTACTCTGAGGCCCACAGCTGATGCATATTCCAGAAGTGAGCACTATGCTTCATGGGTAATTTACTGCTGCAGCTTTTGTATACATGATAGATTGTGTGCAAAAGCCAAACAGCCGGTGTACAGTACAAGTATGCCTGGGTGCCGGGGTGCCTCTTAAGTCAGATACCTTAATCACCTTTTGTGTTACTTTTGCTGTTATATGCCAAAGTAAAATGTTCAGAAATTTGTTAGAAGACATTTTGGATATTTCTGTTCTCTGTTTACAAAAGACTAAAAGGTCATGACAGAAATTGTTCTTTCATAGAAACGCAGAGAGGACCTCAGTGCAAAAGCGAGTGTCCAGAGGAGACGATGCAGCTTCATCACCTGTCCTGAAACGACGGCGTAAAACGTAAGGAGGGATAGAGGACGTGGAAGGAGAGCGAAGGAGAAATCGCTCTCTGACCAAATCAATATAAACTTGTGACTGATTTTCAAGCATATGAAGACATTTTTTTATGCACATTCCAGTCTGGTATTAGTTTATTTTCTGAAGCTGCAGTGTTTACTTCATGTGTCATGTTCCAAATAAATGTTTATTTTAACATTTTTGTTGTCTCTTGATCCGTGATGACATATGGCATGCTCCACTGCATCAGGTTACCTCAGGAACGAGAAGATTATTAAATCAGTATTAAAATAACTGTATTCCATGTTTAAAATAGAAGCATTTTTGTTTAAAAGTAGACGTGCGCAGACATGAACACGATTTCTAGTTTTAGCCAGTGTCAGTCCATGTGCTGTTTTCTATTGTGCCTTTTTTTTAATTGATTGTGTCTTTATAATATCTTTTCATGGAAATCTTTCTTTTTGTGTGGACATTGTGTAAATGTTTTCCCAGAGAGCATGAAAATGCCCCTTTCCCCTCCAAATAGCTGTCTGCCTGCTAGCCTATCACATCCATCTTCAAAAACATTTCTCATGTTTGGCTCATTGTTTGCCCGACTCAGATTAAGAGCTAGGTCACATGAGATTCCTCTGTCGTTTGTAATTTCAAAGCATGCAACAAATCTGTCACTTTCAAAGTGTTTACTTTGGAAGAAAAGCAACCGGGGTCATAATTCAATAACACCAGTGCTTATGGAAATCCCAGGTCAAACTGAGCGAAAGTGTAAACACTTAAGAAGGGAAGGTGCGGTTTATATTGTACATTCGTACATGGGAGAGCGAGCAGACCTTGATTTAAAACAGGTCTCACCTGGAGTCAGTGCTTGGGACTCAATTTGGACTGTGTGATAAAGCGAGGACTCCAAAAGACATCGTTGGACTTGTGTCCGTGCTGCATGGATGATCCCGCTGCATGTGATGATCCAGTTTCTCTCTGGCTTAATTAACAGGAGTGTCGCTCTTGCTTCTTGCCACAGGAGAGGACTCTGCGGCTTTTTATAAAGTTGAGAGACAGTGAAGCAGAAAGTGATGTCATTGATTCCACCTACAATACACATCTCGGAGAAATCCACAGACACTGCACCTTTTTAGTCACATCATTTGTGTGTGTGTTGGTGGAAATGTTGAAGCAGGTATTTATCATCTAACACAAGATGAGACCGATTTTACACCTCGAAACTGTGCTAGATATTGAACACCCTTCTCTCTGCTCCTGATCTACTTTCACTCATATTCCAACCTTTTGAAAAGTCAAAAGCCTTCAAAGGGAGGGTGACTAATGTGAATGTCATGATGAGGGATTAATCAGACTTGCAACAGATCAGCAGCAGATCTACACATAAACCCATCACCATTAACATCAGGGAACATGCAAAGAACATTTTTGAAAGTCCATGTTATGCATTTAATGCTGACTTTGATGAAGGTGGCTACCCAAAATGCATTGCTCTCAGAAATGGTCATTGTAGTATATGACTTTAGGAAAGCTGACATTCAACTGCATAATTCCTATTTGAAGCTCAGTATATAAAGTAGACCCAGATTATGTATTGTAACAGTATTTACAATCCCATGTACCAACCATCATTGGTATTATACCTATTATTAATATTATTATACTGTACCTTTATAGCACTTATGATAACATGATGGGAAATTTAAGTCAGCTGTAATTTTAGTACTTACTGTATATTAAATCTTGATCTGAGCTTGTGTTTTGACTTATTCCAGGCATTTCGTTCTGTTTTGAAATGTGTTACAATGTCCTTGGACGTAGTGAATTATCACTACAGCCAATAGGAAGGATTACCTCAGCTAAAATTTAAAACTGAACCTGTACAATAAAAGGTATTTTCCATTTATATATTCATTTGAGTTTGCTGTTAAATTGCTGCTGCAGTGTTACTTGTAAACTTGGGATGGATCTAAAGCTTTACTCTGTAGAAATATCTCATCTGACTGAGCTGAGGGTCTCCGTATGACTGTGGGTCTCTTTTCCTTCAAACTTATTGAACCTACATAATCAATTAGTTTGAAGCATAATTAAATTTATGTGGTTCAGTTAAAGCAGCGGTTTGTGTCGACAGAGCTGCTGTTTGTCTGTTTTCTCCCTTGGAGTGTAATTAATATATCTGCAACATGACTGCAATTAAGTACCTGCTTGGATGAACCGCACTGGCAAGTTCATGTGATAGACTCAAAGACACAATAAGAGACAAAGATAGTTCACAGAGGTGAGCTGAACTCTATAATTAACAGGAGGTGTCCATATTAAACACCAGCTGTCTTGTTAATTCAGAGTCAATAGATTCTGTTTCTTCCTGTATTTTATTTGACGTCTTATTATTTTTGAGGGACCCATTGTATATTTGTTAAGTTGGCTTTGGCGATTATCAGGCTATTTGACTTCTTGCTGCATTCTTGAGGACTCCTCAAACAGCTTAAAGATTGGTTTATTAACTTATAATATGCAGCAAACTTTTAATTTACTTTTTCATAGTGATAGTGTTTTGCAGTGTGTTTGGTTTTATTAGCCTGTTCCATACTTTGCTGCCCTCTTAACTGACTTCTCTTCTTTCATTCTGTCTTGTCTAGCAGGACCAGCAGGTTTAATTTTTTTTTTTTTTTTTTAGAAAGCTTTAGTGACTAATAAAGATGAAACACAATCACCATTGTAACATAGAGACAGAGGCTCCCAAGCTGAAATATGCATGAATACACTAGAAGATCTTTCATATTGAGCAACTGTCTTACTCCTCATAGAAAAAGTAGAAAAAGTCAGGTCCCTTTGAATTACCTCAAATGACCCTTTTGAATAAATCTTCCTCATAATAACAGGGGTGAAATAATGATTCAACTCTGCTCACACTGATATTACATCATCCGTCTAATATTCATTTCATTAAATGGAAATGGCATTGACATAAGCCAAGTTTTTCTCTGGGCAATTAAAACAATTTTGTAGATTTTTCCAAGCGTTGCCGATGTATATGTATGTTGCATATTCTTCCCAGTTAGTACCCTGAACCTAATTGCCCCTCTGGGAGAAGCAAACTATGCAGAATTTAGTTGCACATCCATTTTACAGTTTCCTTGACTTTGAGACATGTGAATGGGTCGCTCAGCAGTTGTGTAATGACTTGAGAGGCCATATTTCTGGCTGGAAAAGTGAACACAATCAAGCTATAGTAGCGACAATGAAGTGTCATTAGGCATAACCATACTGCATAACCATCTGTGCCTGTTCTGTTGTACTTCAGCTGTGTTTGACAACAGCAAGCAGAGCAAGAGAGACGTCTTCAGAGGTTAATAGACTATAAACACAGGTCGTGTCTCTTTGGCACATTAATCTATGGAGCACTGAAGCATTATAACAAGACATACTTTTACTATTATTATTTATATTATTTTTTTATTTGAAATCTGATCTAGGGTCATTTACAGTCTGATCTATCAGTGCTTTATACTATGTTTAATATCATTTTGAGGGGCTTCTGCTAATTGGGCAGATAAGAGAATCTGTTTTCATCAGTGGGTTTTAATTCTATTGATGAATAGTTTTACTTTCTTGTAATAATATTTTATTATATTATACTATTATATTAGTATATCTATATACTGTCTTCTTCTATGAGACAGGTAGTGGAGACTGATGTTGCTGTGAACTCCATAAATGTCCAAACATGAACTGTTTTTTAAAAATGGTTTATTTAGCTTGAAAGAGCAAACTATTGATTTTTCGCCTCAACGTCAAGTCTCCTGAAGGTAAAACAGTGCAGGGGACTAGGGGGCAATGGTTAGTGGTGATGTGTTGTTTCATGTACAGGTGAGACAATGAAATACAATTTGGAAAGTCCAGTTGGGGAGAGAGACAGCGTGTGTTTAAAAACCCTATTAGACATCAAAACCCAGCACAGTGGTTTATTACTTTCATTTTCGGTCATGACGACCTTGAGGTATACGGTGGGAATGCAGCATTCCTGTTGAAGTCAGCACTAGAGCTTAGGTAAAAAACATGTATGAAACCTTTTGAGGCTCCAGAAGGAGCTGAATGAAATCTGAGAAGTTGCCTCCAGTGATGTCACCAGAGTCAGTTCTAGTTGAGGATGAAGACGTTTCAGAAGCAGCACGGGAGAACGTCAGACATCTGTAGCCACTCATCTCTGTTTGAGTCTAGCTGCTGGAGGCTACACTATGATATGAGAATAACATACATGGATCTCTGACCACACTGTTTATATTATCTAGGTTAATGACATATATGTACTGTAAAGCAGATCTGTCCGTTACCATTATAAATGTAATATTAGTGTATTGTTCTATAGAGTTTATAAGAGTCTGAAAAGATTTTTAACTTTTCCTTCATAATTTAGCACTGAAAGTGAAACAGACAAGCTTAATAGACGCTGAAAAACATTTACAGATGATGAGGACATATCCATTTCTTCTGGCTGAACATGAAGAACCATAATTTATCACAGTGATGGTGTGCTCTATTATCTCTGCAATGAGTTGTTTCTGTCTTGATTAGCACACACAATTTAGAACTGTGTGAATCATCTTTTAATGTGAGCTATTACAGCACTCGAAACCCATTTGTGCATTGATTGTGGTCCATTATGGAACTTAAAAATAAGCTTGCCATCATGTGGACCATACGTGTTTTCTGCAGTCATGTGCAAAAACCGTTCTTCACAATATCATGACACATACGAAGTTCTGGTATAGTGTCTTGTGGTGTTGAAATAATGAGGATTAAGTGGCTGCCTGAGACAGTCTCTGTCACCACATGTTATTTCACACGCACAGTAGGAATAATTTTTAACTCTACCTCAGATAGATACTAACTGGTTCTCTCCTTCATACATACATTGTTTTGCAAAAATCTGATTGAAAACATTGTCCAGTCCACCTCACTGTGTGCATTTAGTTATGGAGATGTACTGTATGTAACACCGTAACATCTAAGACATCTAGAAGACTTCAGGATAACTGTGTCTTCATCTATAAAGCCTGGCTTCATAAGCTGCTGACATCTTATATATTAGATTAATATTTAACTGTGACACGAGATCACAGGACAGGCCTGCTTCTAGTTCCTCATATCTACTGCGAGTGAAGGAGGATTGGTTTTTGTTGCTTTGTGCTAATGAGCTGCACCACAGCTGGAAGTTTGATTGGGGAATGAGTGGAGACACTCTGTCCTCTGAGAGAGGAAGCTTACAGCTTCTTACAAGATTGCATTTCAAATCACATTTTTGATTGTTATAATTAGTATTTCCCAAACTGTGAGTGTGAGATTGTGTGTCTGTGATGCACGGTTGAATAAATTGTCTTATTATGATGTTGTGTGTATACACTATATTTGATTTGTTCATTCCTGCAAGAGAATTTGGATCTTGATGAGATTATATATGTAATAAATTACCAGCCATCTCTAACGTAGAGGGTAGTAATATGTTCTATTTTCACATTTGGAGTGAAATTGGTGTTATTTTTAATTATTATACCAGGTCAAAGTGCATCCTCGTCATTTGAGTCGGGGATGAAGATAACTTGGAACACAGTGTGCACAGAGCCATAGAAGGCAGTGAGAGATCCCCTGTGTTAAATGCTTGTAGTCTTATCTCACCAAGAGGGGAGGTTAACCGGAGGGAGAAATTGGTTCCCAACACATGATGAGTCTGGGAATTAACTAAAAAATGTTTACAAATGAGACTTGAACTGAGTTAGTCACTATCGGGTTTATGGGAAACCTGGCTTGATGCTACTGCAAATGTCTTCACTGAATTTTGACATATAAGACAAATGTTTGTCTTTTCAAACTAATTATTTTTTCAGCCACATTTGTTGTGGTATGTTCATCAGGCTCATCACAAACCTTCTCTATATCGCATGTCATTAACATTTTGTCTTCTCTCTCTCGTACTTGTCTTTTCTCCTCTCTGTATTTTTCTGCAGGTATCCTCTGCCTTGGAGCTGCATATCTCCAGAGTGCAGTTACTGGTCCCACCAACGTTCCCCGGGTTTTTTGTTGCTTTGTTGTTTCTCTCTCCTCTTTCCACTCACCCCATCCCGTCGAGGCAGATGGCCGCCCACCCTGAGCCTGGTTCTGCTGGAGGAGAAGGGAGAAGAAACTGTCTCCTAGTGCAGCTCAAATGGGATTGTTGGGTTTTCTACATCATTCTGTATACAATTATACTTTGTATGGACTTAAACTTTAACCTAAATCACATCTGAACTGAAACATCTCCCTGCCACAGCTGCTCCCAGCTAAACACCCCGAAACACTCTGAACGGACCATGTCATTTTTGTCTCTGCCTATAAGGTCTCTCTTTCAGAGACATTTCCTATTTCCTGTTCAGGGACACGCAACAGTTTTTTAGCTAATAAGCCTCTGTTAGCATTGTGGGTCTGTTCATAGATGAAGGTTTGTCCTTTTTCTTTTCTCTTCTGCTCTCACGTCACCTTGCTGTGCCTCTTATTTGTCTCTTTTTGCTTGTTCTTGATTGATGGTGGTATTCAAAGGTTATATAGAAATAGAGGTTGAATAAAAATAAATATTGGGAAATTGAAAACACCAGATCGACCAAGCCCTCCAGTGCTGACCCCTGGGTGAAGGTCATATCCTTTTCCTTTTACATTTTTGTGAAGATTCACACACAAGAGAGAGAGATTACAGCAACACAGAAGCATCCTCTTGTTTATAGGAGCAGTTTCAAGTTTCGGTGACTAGGCAGCACTTGATTTCTATCATGAAAATATTACTGCCATGAGCATTTGGCGAAATAACAAAACCCTTAACTTGGCAGAATCATTGAGATCTTTTCAGTATCTTTCCTGAACCGGTGACACTGTAATTTTCTATTGCATTTTTCAAAGACCACTTCTCTTTAACACAGTGTGTTGAGCCTTTCTCTACCAGCCCCTGACATTTACCTCGCCTGCAGGATACTGGTCTTAATAACTGCATTTATTATATACATGCTATTAAACCTAAGCATGTTATACGCCTGTTTTCCCACACATGTAGTTATTAAAACCACCACTTGTTAAAAAGCCAGCATGAAGAGGCATCAATCTAATTGTGCTTGACTTACGGTATAAATATGATTGAAGAATAACTTTCAAATTTAAAAACTGTCTCTCACTTCACTGCAGAGATAAAGGTAGGAGTCAAGACATGTAATGATTACTGATATGTCCCTGTATTACCCAGCATGCACCCGCTTTCCTGCAGTAGGAGCCACAGCCGTCCTTCCAGAGGTCACCGTTTCATATGGTTTGCTCTCATCTGTCAGTATGCCACAAACCGCTGTATTTATTATTGCAGCACTTCTGTTGAGACTCAGCTGGATTGACGAGCGAACTCCTGTGCTGCCGTTTCTATGAATGTTCTGCTGTCTCTGTCAGACCTGCCCCTGAACGATCTCTGTCAGAGCATGAAGTGGATGGAGAATTAATTGTGTTTTAATAGAGCCAGATCTCAGTGCTTTTTGTTGTCAAGGGGACTGTAAGTAGCGTAATACAATCGAGGGAAAGAGAATATCAGCTCTGTATTAATACGTTCAGAACATTGTGCATTTAATCATTTGAACAGCTTGTAAATTAAATGGTTCCTTGGAGACGGCACAGAGTGTTGGCAAATCTATTATCTGCCTGAGGCTTGTGACTGGGGACCAACTTCATAATCCTGTTTTCTATGACTGCGCAACTTTCCACAATTAGCGTTTGGAATATTGACTATTGTTTTCTCTGTTATTTGATTTACTTCATCATGTTTAAAGGCCAAGGATTGGACATTTAGACAAATATGCATTGCCGTCTACACTGGGAGATGACTCAGGGTGACAGATGTCATTTACAACCTCTCCTTAGCAACCCACAATTAGCCATGTTGACAACATTTTTCACAACATGTACATGTATTCTCTTGCATTTAGTATGCTCAGTAATGTAATCCTTTCCTTTTTATGATTTAAATGTGTGGAGCTTCCACTTAAATAACTACTTTTTAAGTGTAACTAAACTATTGCAATTTCTGTACAATGCATGTTTATGAGACATGATAATTCATACTTATATTACCTACTGCTGTTTACTGGACATCAATTGGTTTCAAGTTTCATAAACGTTATTAAAAGAAATTATTATTAACCTGAAGGCAGAATTCATATTTATTTAGAGCTACATCAAGTTCACAGTTACATTAGCTCATGCCAAGAGTTGAATCCAGTTGATAGCTATTAACTTTTGTCTTGTACATTTTGTATCAACAGCACAGTATAGTAATGTCATAAAAAGACACTGTGGACATCAAATGAGAAATTGGCTATAGAAAATATAAAGTAGCTCAAAAAACATTCACATTATCATTTATTCTTTCTCAGCCTCAAACCCTTCTTTTTAATTAACTGGATTTGCTTTCCGTGGTGTTGCTGTAATTCCTACAAACGCCTTCTAAAGCTTTGATGCAAAGGTGCAAGCAGACGCAATGCTGTGGGAGTTCTGCTTGGACAGCTAAGCCACAGGGGCAATTTACTGTTTGATTTCCTGCTCTGTGATGTGAACCTGTCTTTCTCTTTTCCAAGGAGCCTCTGAATGGAGATACTCCATTTCAATAGAGAAATGCCTGACCATTGAAATCAGAAAATACTTCAGTGCTTAAATACTTAAGTGCACTGCATGTCAAGCTGTATATGAAGCAATAAAACAGACAGAAAAGGAAACAGTCCTAAGAAAAAACATTTACCATTTATTTGTGTCTGCATGCCGTTCTTGTTTTGTATAAACAACTCAGACCTCGGGCCCCAGCGTGACACTCACATCTCTCTTTCCTGAAAATTTCTCCATGTAAAATAATATATATGGATGTAGATATGCTTGACCTTCTCCATCTGCCTTCTGCACACCAATGTTTTCTATTTTACAGTCACAACTCAGTTTTTTCTTTTGTGTGAGTTAAAGCCAAAAAACAGAGCCCTGAGTCCTCAAACGCTGTCTGCCAAATGTGAGTTGCCTCTAACTTGCTATTTTGGAAAATAGTCAATTATGTTATTACCGTCCTAAGTTTGTTTGTGAACACTTATTTTGTTTTGGGCAATTCTTTGAAAGTTTCATGAAATGCAGAACATAAAATATTGAGGTTTAATATACCTTGATTTGGAGAAGCATGCGCAGAAAATACTGTTTGCTCTCCGCAGTGGATATCATCTTAACCTCTGTGGAACTAATTAGGACCCTACATTACACTTGCCTGGAAGTATTTCCATTCCCAGATGGCAACTGTAAACCAAGTCTGCAAGTCAAACATACACAAACCGGCAAAGACAGTCACACAGTCTGACTGCTCACACAGTTTTTCTCTGTATTCACATGTATATTCTGTATTAGCAACGCTATGAAGTTTATAGTGATGCGGCGCCTGTTTTGGCAGCTTCATTTCACTCTCATCATTTCAATAAACTGATAAGGTGTAATCATTATTTTTGGATTCATGTCTGTGTGCAGAGGCACGGAGAGTTCTTTGTTTACATGCTTAAGATGGATGACTTCACCCCTCTTTTGCACACTGTAACAGGCCAAACACCACTGAGACAACACTGGAATGTGCCCTGCTTATTCATCACAGCAGGTTCAGGTGGAACATTGTGGCCTCACTACCTTCAGCAAAGCAAATGACCAGTTACGGCTTAAAGATTATCGTCGACTCTTGATTTATCTTAAACATATACAAGCAACACACAGAAACCTCTAAAAAAAGTTTGGCTGCTATAGTTTTTCTTTAATGTTCATGTTGAGTTGTTGAAGAACAGATTATCACACATGAAGCTGTGTATAGTGACTGCACACTAGATGATCATTTCATGTGACATAGGTCCATGTTCTTCTCATTGAGCAATGTTAAATTGAGTGTGATGCTTGGCAAAGTATGCCTACTGCAGATTCAACTGAATATGCAGAATGACATCTCATTAGTATTCAAATTCATCATATGTGTTATTTCAAATCTCCTTTTTATACTTCATAAATATTTAGCTCATCATATCAAGAGAGCTTCTTTTTTTTGGTTCAGTTTTTCTTTCACATTTTGTGTTTTTTAAATCTTTGATCACTGTTTGTCAAAAAACGTTTCAAGTGCATGAGCAGGTTCTTGAGGGAAATATTTCAACTTATTAGCAGCATGATTTACTGTGTTATCATTGGAAAATTAGATCAGAACCATACAGAAGTGTTTTTTAATGTAAAACAGTGAGTGATGCATAATGATCCATAATCTTTGAATCTTACATTTAATGTCAATTTTAACAATTTCCCAGACAGTTTTCCTGGAATTAATTATCACACCATTAAAATGTGATACCTTAGGGGATGTAGATTATTCTTCACTAAAATTCACTTACAAGCAACTAATCCGATAAAAGCTCCAGATGTTTTATGAAGTCATTAGTAAGAAATCTACTTTGTGGTTTCCCTTCATTTCACTATTAGTCTTCACTAATAGAGTTAGTTAAAAAATATGGAGATGGTCTGGTGATAGTGGTTGAGATAAGACCTCAGCATGAAATCAGACCAAAAATAAATAAGGTTAAACTCTGCTCTGATCTGATGTTTTCATGTTTTCTTCTAAATACTAATACTCTGCACCTCACAATTCTAGTTGAAAATTGACATCTCTGCCATGATCAGTGTGTAAACTTCCTTTTTGAGGTTTATATTCTAACTTGTCCTGTTTCTAAATTATCAAACATCTAGATCAAATCCAGTGATGCATGTTCAGTGCAGCTTTGGCTGTAACCACAATTATTTTATTATGGTACTCAGCATGGATAAGATAAGAAATGATTTAGCAAATGAATTCAGATCCAGTTACTGCTTTGTTTTCCACTGAGCCGAAAAAGGAGCAGAACGCTCGTCAATCAGCACAACAGAGCCAAGCAGCGCTGCCTGGGAGCTCGTGCTTTTGCTTCTCGCCTCTAGACCTAAAGCTGTCGATTTACTTTCACTAACATCAAACATGTCCAGTTTCTACCATTTGATTTTGTTGAAGTCCTGCACACCAAGTGTTTGAGAGAGAATATGAAGAGAATATAAAGGATGACTCACACAAAAAGCATAATCAGAGAAGACTGCACCACTTTTCTCCAAGACATCTCTTTGAAATGTAACACAGACAAAGACGGAGGTTACCACAGATCTGAGGAAATACTTTGTTGCTCTGAAAATAAAACAGTGCTGCAAGATTGTGAGGAATGAAAGAAATGGATAAACAGTGTGAGTACATTTTGTAATGTAACCCATAAACATTAGCATTGCCGACTAGATTATCTTCAACTCTGTGTTATCTCTGGCACCAAGAGCATATTCAAGCTCAACCGCAGAGAAATAACAAAAGAACAACTTGAATAAATAAGTGGAGAAAAATAATTAATGCAGATTCTTCACCACAGGTGCACTGGATGGTACAATTGAGCAGTTAACATACAATCATGGTTCATGGCGTGTATGAAAATGCTGAGCAGAACCCTGTTGATTCTGAATATTAGAGATCCTCGAGAGAGTGCATGAGCTTCAGACACAAAGACTGTTGAAGTGGATGGTGTTTTAATAGGAACAGTGACATTTAGAAATACTGGTAAAGAGATTATGACACAGCTTTAAACATTGTGGTATACAGCTCACATTTGATGACCATGATGCTTGTGCATTAGTGGAATATGTAGGAACCTGACTGAGAAAGTCAATGCAGAGTCTGACTGTATCAGCATGAAGAGTCCATTGAAACAGTATGTGCATGATACAGGATGAAAGGCTCTTGTGTATAAAGCCCTTATTATCAAATGAAAGGACATTTAAGAGTTCAGTCCACCAGAGTTTGGATTATACACATATTTTTGTCACAATCATCAAAACAGCAAATGAGAAAATATATTTTGGAAAAATGGTTTCCTCCCTCTGGTAGTTTTCCAGAGACTTGTTGAATCAATACCATGGTGCATTAAAGCTGTTCTAAAGGCACATGGTGGCACAGCACTTCAAGACATGTTTTTTTTTTTTCCTTTAATGTGTCACCCATCTGTAAATCTGCACTGCAATATAAGACCAACGTTGTTCCCGTATTTCAGCCTCATCAGCTGCTGAGCATGGTGATTACAGGACAGGCATCTTTAGTCTCAGTCTTTCAGCACATTACACACAGGCGTATTTAAGATCCATTTAGAGGATCGTTTATAAAATGAGTCAGCTGGAAGCATCAAAAAGTCAGCTGGAGTTACAGTAGAGCAAAAGGTCAACTGAATGCAAAATTACCACAAATTATTGAAAGAGTGAAGAACATCCAAGGGTCGACTCAGGCACTGACGTAGTGATGAGCTGGAAACAGATGAGCCTGCTAATCGTCCTCAATCAGCTATGGCATAAATTGAGATTAACAGCGGACTGTTAGTACACTGACAGATAATAACTATTTCTTCTGTTGTCTACTGCTGTCAACAGCAACAACAGTATTTCAAAAATACTTCCATAACTTTGAGAATACATCTTTTAAATCTACCATCTATTCAAACTGAATTTATTATTAATATTTCATGCATAAAGGGTAAGTAAGGAAGCTGTTTGAGGTTTTTTAAAAATGCTAACAACCTAAGAAACAAAGTACAGAAACTTTTTCTGGTTATTCCCAAAGCATTGATGTGTTAGTTTTGGTTCTTAAAGGCATGTTGTTGAGGAGACACATTAAATTAAAAAATGCTTTATTCTAAAAAAACAAGTGCCCTAAAGTCTCGTGACTTGACTTGCAATTATCCTGATATTTATGTTGGGATTGAGCCCTTTTATGTTTTATATTTTCAGATGTGCCAAAGAAACTAATGAGAAGAAAATGACATGAAATTCATCATTGAATTTCAATGGACCATTGGCTATTTGAAATACAAGGAAAACTTGACAGTAATGCAAAGTGAGCATAATCCTCTGTCTTCCTCTTAATGGGGTGGTAGAGGTTTGACTAATAAGATAAGTTTCACTTGCTAAGAGGATTACGTTTTGTTACAAGTAAATGGGATTATTAACCACTGATTCTTTACCTAACAAAAACTCCACTATATTCAAATGATTGTTGAAGCATGAAGGTGGAAAACTGGATGAATAGTAGGTGCAGTAAAATATATGTAGGTCAGTCATATAACTGAATAACATAACACAAACACAAGGAATCCCATGAAATCAGTCGTCTGGTTTTGTAAATAAACTTCATTTTACTTCAGGCTATGGTTGATTAGTGTCATGCACTGTACAGTAAATGTACACGTACTGTGTAGATGTACATGTAACTCACTACATATGTGTTCTTGATCTTGTTTATGTTCTTGTTCTTAAAATTTCAATACAAATCTTTTGTTTATGTGGGAAGAGCTGACTGTCAATTGGTATTCAAGATATCTATAAGCAGACTGATTCATATTGTTAGAAAAAAAAAAAAAAAGCAAAAGTTTACTTAAAAGCTTTTTTACAGCCGTATTCCCCAGACATGAGCACTTCAGGTTTACTGATGGCTGCTTTCTAAGTAGTTTCTGAAATCACTGTGACTTCAAGGCTGGCAGCAGCATTAATCTGATGTAAATTACATTTGAAATAAGAGCCACCGGTGTGCTGCTGGACAGATGTTAGAGCCAGGGATGCAGTTTTTAGGTGTATGTAATAGTGTGATAAACTCAAAAGAGCCCCAGAGCTCTGTTCCCACAGCACCGCATGTGCACACACAAACACACAATGGCCTGTCAGAGGGGAGCTGCCTGTATTTCAAAGAGCTCTGATTATCCTCAATCATGTACAATTGTGTGACAAGTCGGCTCGAGAGTCCACTAACCAAATATCCTTTATCTGTCTGACTGATAACTTTAAAAGCCACACTCACTTCAATTCATGCTCGTAGGCTAAAAGCGATCGTAATCAATTTTCAAGCGCTTTGCAGTGGTCAGTCTCTTTAATAGAGCAAACGCAGATGACATCAAACCAGGTTATTGAAATCACAAGTGTCTTGTGTTGCAATCTCATTTTCAGTTAAGTACATCCTTGTCATAAAAGCAAAATCATCACTTGTTTCTCATTAACATCATACAGCAGGTAATTTCTTTGTTAATGGAGAGCCCTAAGCTTTGATACACGGATAGATTGGATTTTTAAAATATCATCTGACACATATTTGTACAAAGAAATGTCTCTGCTCTGGACAAACGGTTCAAAATGGAAGATTTAGAGATGTTTGCTGCGTGCAGATTGTGCAGATTTGTCCAAAGAAAATAAATCTTTTCTCCTCCTTCACCTTTTACTGTCAACTCTGTGATACCAACTGCAAGAGATATTTGTGCTTAGTTGAAGTAAACACAGTTTTTTTACTGCAACACTGTCATGATAACATTTCAAAAAGCAGCATTTAGCTTTCTTGTGTCTGTTTCAACCTAATGTTTAAAGATCTTTTATTTCACATCCGTCTCCATCTGCTTAACTGCTGCTGCTGCAGTATTGTGTTTGTTCAGAATGAGCTGTTTTCGCTTTATCGCCACAGTACCCTGCAGTGTGAGCAAGGAAATGATTTGCGAGGCACACATATTTACTAATGGCGTGATGAGGGCATATGAGAGACCCACGAGAGATTCCAAACAATGTCACATTGAGACTCTGATATATTGTCAATGTGTCTGCTGCTCTAATGCTGACGTCCTTGGTTGCAAGTGTCCAAACAAACCTCTGCCCACCAGCTTGTATCCTGCAGCCCTTTTTGTCTGTCTGTGCTCCCATCATGTCCTTGAATTTCCATTGGTCTGAAGATCTCAAATCTGTTAATGGACATGGTTATGTCATGATAATGATCTTTAGTAATTCCTGCATTGGGTTGCTTTCTCACATAATACCTAAAGGAAAAGAATAAATGTATAATCCATCTATCTATGAGTGTGAGCTATGATTATCACAATTTTACTATCCAAAATGATTTGATATGTAACTGCTTACAATAACAGCTTTATAATTTCACCAACTCTCACGCTGGAATTCTCCTTTTGAGACCATTTTTAAAGTCTATGTACACAACACAACACTAATGGAAAAAAACTGATCACGTACTGAGAAATACTTATATATTACTTATATATATAATATTATAATAGAATATTATATTTTTATGTGTTAAACCATTACCATACATTAGATGTCAAATTTACAATCAGCAATATTTTATACATAATATTTTATGTTGTCGGGCGGTACATGCACCCTCCTCCTCTCAAACCATCCTACCACCTGTTCTCTTGATCCTATCCCCTCCACTCTCCTTCAAACAACTGCATCAACACAAAATCCCAGCCATTACACAAACCATTAATACATCTCTCACCTCAAAAGATCCCAAGAAAAACTTTTTAGCTCAGTGGTTCCACATTGGTGGAATGACCTACCCACCTGTGCACACTCAGCTACCGCTATCTCAATTTTCAAAAACCTGCTGAAAACAGAACTCTTCCGAATCTTTCTCTGCACTTAAAACCTTTAGAAATAAAAACAAAAATTAAAAAAAAGATCTTGTACTTGTACACAATAAAAACAACTCTTCTCCTTGGCTTAGCTATTTGCTTGCTTTGTACCTCACTTGTACGTTGCTTTGGATAAAAGTGTCTGCCTAATCACTAAATGTAAATGTAAATATAATTCTTATCCTTGCAGAGAAGCACAGCACCCAATGATATGGATGTGTATCTCAGTTGCAGGAGTAAAAAGGATGAATGCAGCCAATACATAGAGATCTTTGAAGAAAAACTGCAGTCACAGTCACCCTAACCAAACACCCAGTTTGGAAGAACATGAGGCTCTGCCATGAAGTGTGGGATAAACTGTCCAAATTAAGGTGAGAACCATGTTGTTACCTTAATAAAAGCACTGAGAAAAAAAAATCTTGACTGTGGCTTTCATAATTCATGCATGAAAGGGTTAATTTTTTTGACTAGCAGTGTTTCTAAAATCTAATATCAAGTCTGAAATCAAAGTTCAAACTCTTGCAACTCTTTGCTTCAGCAAGATCAAGTATGTTATGCATCGCTTAAGTTGATTTGTTAACAGGATTGTGAACGTTTGCTCGGCATCAGCCACTCAGAACTCTTATGTAGAAGTAAATTAAGTAACTGCCTAAAGTATCATAGTAAGAGTTTCATTTCAAAGTGTGTTCTCAGAGTATTTTAAGTTTACGCCACTAAAAGATTTTTTTAGATATCGGTGCACTTGATGTTGTTGTTGTTAAGATGAAGGTGCAGGTTGTATGTGTTCCACGTGTGCCTCATTCCATAAATATAGTTTCTGGAGAAATGTAAAATGTTTGTTTAAAATCTTGTTAAGTTTAATTCAAAACATTTAAAACAAGAACAACTTCAACACACTTGTACACACAACTTCTTATTACTTCATTTAAAAATCATTTGACATTTATGTTGTATCTTCTGTTTAGACATTTTCCCTTTAGACAAATCAGCATTTAGACAGTAGCAATAAAAACAACTCCAAACAAACTTTAACATTTCGAAGAAACTCTTTAAAATAATAGTTTGAACAGGGATGGAAGTCAGAAAATCTATGTTGCCTACAGAGACTTTGTGTGGGACAAAATGAGGATAAAGGAGGAGCATTTACTGCCAGATGGTAATCCATAATTCTAATAATAATTCATATTCATTTATTAGTTAACCATATTTTTCATTAAAAAATCTGCATCTGCAGTTTAAAAAAAGCTGTCAGATAAATGCAGTGGAGTGAAATGAACATAAAATGGAAATGCTCACTGCTTCCACAATTATCCAGTAAATAAAGAAAAGCTGTTTCACTAGCGTTTAGCTTTTGTTACTCATTTGTGTGTCGAATCACTTGTTTTTTTCTAAGACTGTTTCTACTTTATTGTTATAATTGTTGATGGTGATATGAAAATGTGTTGCTTTCTCTCAACTGATCTGTATTAAAAACAATTCTAACAAAACAGTTAAAAATCCCAGGCTGCTTTTTGTTCCCAGTCTACCCTGTCTGCAAACCTCTGGAACTGAGAACATCAAATGTCTAGCTAACGGTTCGCCGTACTGCTTTGCGGGATTCATCATGCATCCAGCGAGCCAGGAGTGACAGCACCCCACAGTGTGTGGATCTACTTTTTACATGGAACTCATGGCGCAACATCACCCAGAGGAGAACGATGGGATGAGAACTTCATGTACTCAGTGATTGCATAAGCAGCAGGAGCTAAAAGTATTAGCCCCTAAATCCTTTGTATCTTCATACTTCATTAGAGACTCGGGCTTGAACCTTGTCTTTAATTATACATGTCAACGCTCAGCTCAGTATCTGTGGGAATAGACTAAGAACAGCTGATACACTGGAATCAGCCAAGGGGATAAGATACATGTGCTCCACAGGTTTCAGCATCTGGAGAAGTGAAGACAAATTCATTCCCATAATGCTGGATGTGATGACGAGCAAACCACACCGCATTAACCAGTGTTTGAGACAAACACTTTTTCACACACACTTATTTACACTGTTCATCGAATGTCCACAACCATCAGTTAATTCAACACATTATATTGATTTTTACAGCATTTGTCCCACAACTGTATCAGCTGTACGACTGGACAAACAACAAGCATCTGTCAGCGCACTGTGATTTTCCCAAATTATGCAAATATTTGTGCAAATGAAGACAAGTAGTATAACTATAATGATGGCCATGATGCGTCAACTATAAATATGGAATAAGTACAATATGACTAATAATAGAACATAATATAAAAAATAACACAAACACTACAAAGGAACAACAAAACATATGATATAGTAGTACAGTTCATCGCTGTATTCAACAGTGTTGACAGTAGAAATACACAGGAAAAGTAGAGAGAGGGCAAAAGAAGTGCCATGCAACTAAATCAGACGCTGCAATCGAACCAGGAAGGTTGATAATATCCACCTCGGACCAATGAGCCATGAACGTGTCCTTTTTCTCCCTCTGGAGTCGTTTTAAATTATAACAGTGCTCGTCTTCCGTCTTAATCCTCCCTCATCCCTCTGAACAGGGCCTGACATTATGTAAATCCCTTTCAATATTTTCTGAAGATTTTCCCCAACAACATTTTTAATATCAGGAAATCCCAGGGCATAATTTTCCCATCTGCGATCTTTTTCTACTTTCACTTGATTTTCCATGATGGGTTTTGCTCTCCACAAGAAACTTGGACCGCTCTCATTTTGTCTCGCCCATTTTTCTCTTTAGCATGCATGTCTTCTACTGGCGCAATCTTTTAATCCATCAGCAGAAACCTCAAACTAGACCTCACACTCTTTACCTGTTCACCTGAATACACAATGCTCAATGTGTGCTTATATCCATCAGCAGTTCATTTGGATTATTTGAAAATTGTCCTTAACTAAACTCCACAGGCTGAAGCTGAGTCATTATTAGTAGTATTCTTAATGTAGAACAAGTACTGATAGTGTGTTCAGGTGCTTTTTATCCCTTAATTAAGCCAGTTACTTCAAGAGTTTTCACCAGGAGGTTGAGTCATCTCAGGTCACAGCAAGTCATCTGACATTTCTGGCCTTTATGCACCAATGAGAAATACCTAAATGCCTCATTAAACAAAGAATCAGCATGCTGGGGGTTGTAGGTCACTGGAGGTTGCAAAGTCAACATGGGTTGTGTGCACCAAGGAGGAATCTTTGAAATGGGACAGACCTTGCCAAATTGTTTTGACATGATATCCCATGATATATGCAGATATTGGAGATTCCAGACCCTCGAATAGGGCCCAACTTTTTTCTAGCAATAACCATACCCTTAAGTCTACTCTTACAGTAATATATACATACTTCTGTATACAATTTGAGTTGTAACCCAGACTTCAGAAGATGCTTTATTGTCACACCTGAGCTGCTTGACAGGAAGTTGAGTAACAACAGACTGTAACCTTGACCATCTGGTACACAGTGTACATCTTCTAGCACATGTTTGCTCAAAAGGCCCAAATTCCTGTGTGGACCTCACGTCTTATGCACTAATCAAAATAACTTAGTCAAATTTCCCGGACAAAAACCACGCACGTAAAGCTTTGCAGCACTGACCTGACTTTTCAAAGTCAACATTAAAAACACGACATTGCTTTGTTCCACATCTCTGGCTTCAGTGAAATGATGCTGCGCTTCAGTAATATTCTAATTGTACCAAGGTTTCCAGTTTTCAGTTGTGACACTGGCACATTGCAACAATGCCACTTGTTATTTTGGGTTTGTTTTCACATTGGATCCAGTTTCATTACTTGTACAGTGGCTTGTTTCATGTGGCTCACCAGAAATGTATTTTAGTGGGGGTCATTAAATATTTTCCGTCCATATCCACAAGTCACTTTAATAGATAGAATGCATCGCTATTGATCTTCTTCCTTGCTTTCTTCATTTTAAGTCAGTACTAAATCATTTTCAGTCGTTATGTTACTGCTTTAAAATTCCAGTGGCCATGCCACTTTCTAAACACTGCGCCACAAAAAGGGGGAATGACTCTGTTGCATAGATAGAACTGCAGGCCTCTTCCCACAGGGTGTGTTGTTGGAAATTTAAAGAGCCACACAGTAGCAGGCAAACATCACTTTTCAGTACTAACAATAGCATTTGCCATCATTTCCAAATACACTTGATCTTAGTACATTTTTAATAGTCATATTCTACAGTGTGCATGTTATCTGTGTGCCTCAGGGTGCTGTAACAGAATTTAAGCAGCAGAAATAGTTGTTTTGAGGCACATGGAGGATGATACAAACCCACCACCGGTAGTTTTTCGCTCTGCTTGTGTTTCCTGATACGAACACTTTCAGCTGTTCAGTCCATATTGGTGAAATTCTTATGATGTGTCAGACCATCAGCCTCATCAATTAGATAATTCACTGTTATCTTAGTCCCTACATTCCAGTGCGCATTGCACTTGGCCGCACAGATGGGAAGAAGGAAGAAATACGTGTTCACATGAATCACTGGAATTCAGCACATGGGCATTAACATACCGTTGCCAATACAACTTCAGGTGTTTGCTTTTTTCCCATGTGTAAGAGGGGAACAAGTAACTTGTTTTATTACTAACCTGATCGACTCTACAATAAATTATGTCATTCATTCCTGTTCCTCTAATAAGGTTTTTTTTTTAAGCCTAAAACAAGCAGCCAGCCCCAAACAAGTCGAAACTATGCACAGTAAAAACATTTTGACACCATCTAAAGGGATTTTCTAGACCACGTGTGAAGGATCTTTTCATCATAAACTTCTTAACTTACTAAAAGTGTCTTGAGAAGATTTTTGTTGTTCTTTGCTTCTATATAAATAAACTGAACTGAATTGATTTGTTGATATTAGATGTGCCAGCATCCTCCCTTTTATAATCAGATCAGCTTCAGAGGTTGTAACTTTGATGATGTCACACTAGTGAGTCCACTTACTTTTAAATCAGGTTTCATAAAAGAGCTGTCTGAGGATTTTCTTTGCTCTGCACTTGGATATTTCTTGATCGTTTGGAGATTGACAAAAAAAAAAAACACTCTGCCATTACAGAGAAACTCTCTTTCTTTGCTTTTTTCAAACATATTCCTGACAAGTTAACACTGCCTTTGACTGCAACCTTTCATTTTAAACTCACATTTCGTGTTTTGCAAGTATAAGAGCAGATGAAACCACACAGACATTATGGTACATGCAGACTTGCAAAACGATGGAGATAAAATCTTGAGTTCTATTTGTTTTCTTGGATTTTGACACAATATGAAAACGACAGGGATGCATTCTCACCCCAAGGCTTCATAATGCAGCCCCTGTTGTCTCCAGCGTCAGTTATCAAGACATTGCATACAATCTTATCAGATGAGGGGGGGTCGGTCACAAAAGGAGATCCGTGAGTCAGAACATGTCCGAGGTTTCTTGCCTCTTGAGGTTCCGAGCTTGCAGCAGGGTGGCTTTTGATTAATGGCGTACATCACCACTTAGTGGTGATAACGGGTAGGACCGCTGTTAATATTGAACCGGGGACGGATATAACAGAGGCTGAGACACTAACGCTGGTCATTTCTGTTCCTGCCAGAGGTGGTGGAGGGGCTTTCAATTTCCGCAGCATTTTCATTTTGTTTTAAGATTTTTGATTTTGATCTTTCTATTTTAATTTTAAAGGGGATTTTATTTTGTCATTTTTGGGGGATTTTATCAGACAATTGTTTTGGTTTTGGACAATTATCTCTATCACACGTTTTAGATGTCTGCCTGCAGTCTTATGCATCTTAATTTGACTTTTATTCTCGGTGGTCACATTTTATCAAATGCTCCATGTTATTTTACAAGTAGAAACATTTTTCTCCTCTGTGGACCAATGTCTTAAGAAAGCATGGGTGATTGAGGTGCAGCAGAAAAGGAGCTTTTAATCTGGACTAAGGCCACCCAGGACCCTCCAGGTGACTGTTTGAAGACACACTGCGACAATGGAAAGTATCTCAAATGAAAGTGACTTTTGGCAATTCAACGAATCATGGAGGAACTCCAGTCTCCTGAACGGGACCGGTGGCTTTAATCAGACGAACCCTCTAAAGCGGAATGAGGAGGTGGCAAAGGTGGAGGTAACTGTGCTCGCCCTGGTGCTTTTTCTGGCACTGGCAGGGAATCTGTGCGTCCTGCTGGCCATCCACACCACCAAACACAGCCAGTCCCGCATGTATTATTTCATGATGCACCTGAGCATCGCCGATCTTGTTGTGGCGATATTTCAAGTTCTCCCTCAACTTATCTGGGACATTACATTTCGATTCTATGGACCGGACATTTTGTGCAGGATGGTGAAATACCTGCAGATCGTTGGGATGTTCGCCTCCACCTACATGTTGGTCTTAATGTCCATAGACAGGTGTTTGGCTATTTGTCAGCCCCTCCGTTCTTTGCACAGGAGAAAAGACCGTTTCTATGTGATATTTTCCTGGGTCCTGAGCCTGCTCTTCAGTATCCCGCAGATCTTCATCTTTTCCCTGAGAGAGGTTGGCTCAGTGGGATCTGGAGTGTACGACTGCTGGGGCGAGTTCGTGAAGCCTTGGGGAGCCAAAGCTTACATTACATGGATCAGCCTGACCATTTACATCATTCCAGTGGCCATACTGAGCCTCTGCTATGGTTTAATAAGCTACAAGATATGGCAAAATTTTAAACTGAAAACCAGGCGGGAGCAGTGCATAAGCCTGACGCCCCAAACGTCCAAAAGCAACACACTGGCCCGCGTTAGCAGCGTTAAGCTCATCTCCAAGGCGAAGATAACCACTGTGAAAATGACTTTCGTGATCGTCGTGGCTTACATCGTCTGTTGGACCCCCTTTTTCTCTGTTCAGATGTGGTCTGCATGGGATCCAGCAGCCCCTCGTGAAGGTAGGTTGTGTTTTAAAGTTGAACATTGCGCACGATACTCAGGAGCGCAAAGCTTACAGCGTGAGCTCACAATGAAAACACACACATCACACACACGTATTCTACGATCCAAACATCTGACATACTTATCCAGCGTTTTCCTGACTTTATTGATGGATAAAAACGTTTGGAGATTTTCGAGAGACGCGTCTGTTGCTGTGCGCGTCAGACTCTTTACGCACGAAGATGCGAAGGATTGAATGTGTTCTGGGAATAAAGTGAGACAACACAAACACAACTTGAGCTGCTCTGTTTTCCTCATGCATGTGTCGAACTGGGTTCTGTGGCCAGAACCGCGTTTATTTCCACAGGTAGTACGTGAGACAACGACCTGATGCAACTTTTTTTAGAAATGCTGTGGATCATGTGAAACGACAAAGAGTCAAATCCGTGGATTGTAACAAAACACCTGCTGCGACTTGATAGGATTCATTATTGAGTCTCAAAAGCTACGTACACAATTCCAGGTTGGAGATTACAAATGGCCTCTGACCATCCTACACAAATCGAGTGACGGCTGATCATTAATCAAATTAGTGGATGCCAAGCAGTTTCTCTCTGCGCCTTTGGGGCACGTTTGAGTGCGGCGTTGACATTTAACCATAATAGGCTACTAAGCTGCTTACTGTAGGTGCTCCCTATGTTTATCGATCGACTGCTGCCGTGGCCGCACCCATACAACAACATAAGATTTTATGGGTCATCTTCACAATGTATTTTTCTGTTTGGAAGACCGAGCTGCTGTCATTCGTCCAATACATTCAGGTGGAACTGTGAAAAGTAATTATGTAATGTAATGCAATTAATTTGACTTTACAATTTAAACAGCCTTATAATAATATGTCTGAATCCTGTTGAAAACAAACAATACACTTCCACCGTTTCCACAGTTTTTACTGTCCAGTAAACTTCCTCTACCAGAAAGGAAGAGAAACATCATCCACAAAACCAGAAGCAAAACAAAGCAAACAGAATCCATCCCATAAATAGGGATGCGAGGAAAACATTTTAATGTAAACAGACTTGTTGTTGAAGGCCTCGGTTCATTTATTTTGCTTCTGCAGGTTTGTGTCACACCTGACTGGGTGTGTGTGTGTGTGTGTGTGTGTGTGTTGTTCACACCAGCTATTTAAGTCAGTTGCACTTTACTACACTCTACACTTGATGGACTGATGGAATTATCAATTGGCTCTGATGCCATTTTTTACAACAATATTAGAAGGTTACAAAAGCCAGAAAAGAGCCTCAAAGGGGCCTGTGAATTCAAAATAAGTTGTTTAATACATTTCTATTGCAGATCCTCAGTTAGGGCTGATGTCTGGCTCTCCTCCATGTGAACAGCAGTCAGATCTGTCAGTGACATGTGCCAGTGTTTGTGTACAGGAGATAGGCTGGAGCGTCACCTGTGTGTGTGTAGATAAAATGTCCATTAGAGTCATATTCATTAGAGTCATACTGAGCCCAGAGCAGACGGCGTAGGGCAGAATGTGTTTCAAATATCAATGATGTAAACAAACCATTTCAGAAAGCATTAGGTTCTTATATTAGATTTAGTACTGTAGCCAGAGTCGGGCCTGCCAGTCAATTTGGATGATATGTTTTGAACGCTTGTTTGGGATTTTGATTATGGGACAACTCAGGGACTGTGATTTTTACATTACAACATTTTACTGTAAAGGGCATTTACAGTAACACTGATTACTGTATATGTAATCTAATCATTCATCATAATCTGCAGGCCTGTGGTAAATATTTAGGCATTTAACATGGAATATGTAGCCATGACATGTTATACAAGAACTGCACAAAGGAAAACATCATTACACACTGTGGAAATGTATTTTCCTTATTTTTTTTTCCGTGGTGCAGAAAAAACATGTCAGTTGTTCCAGCTTGATGCTGAGTGATTGACTGAGGCCTTCACCTAATGGAGGCATCTTTTTCTCTCAGTTTATAACATCAGTCAACCTGCTGCTTCAACATAAATAGAGGTTTACTGAAAGGTTGTTGCCTATCTTTAAGAGGCCACTCTCAGCAGCAACAGTATGTGCAGTTTCTTTGCCTGATTGTACAGACAGACTCTTACACTTTCTCCACCCTCGGCCATCATCAAAATGCCATGTCTTCTGCCATGAATGATTGAGAAATTATCTGGGACAATAAACTGCCTGATGTAAAATTAGTTTACATTTTAGTAATCATGCTTTGACATTTTGGAAAATATATGTGTTTGCTTTATTCAATTTAGATGTGCAGGTTTTGTTATCTTGTACAGAGCTGTGACAGCTGTTTTCCCATGTTTCCAGTCTTTAAGCTAAGGTTGGACTTGAATGGCTGTAGCATGTATGATTTATTGTACAGACGTTGTGGCAGCGGGGGTGAAAAAACAGAAAACCATTCAAATTTTTCTTTCACTGTTGAAAAAGATACGGTGTCATCATAATGTCATCATAGTCAACATCATTTTCACACATAAACAAAGAGCCTAATTTCATTATCCCACCCTAAATTCCTGCAAAACAATTGTGATATTTGATTTGTTATGAGTATAATTTACTGTGAAGGAGCCAGGACCTTTCGAAAATTGGAAGTTTACCATTTTTAGCACCCCATTAGACTTATCAGCATGATTTTTGGAAATGTCAGAAGACAGTTAAATGCCCCATTCCTCTAAGCTATGTCCTAGAGACATCAGTGGCGTCTGTGATTTCACATTTAACAGCCAGACAGATTTCATTATGTAGAGGACAAAAACACCTGAAGGTTAAACCCTGACTCAGACACTCACACAAGCCCCCAAAGAAAACCTGTGAACACAAACATCTCTCCCTGCCGTGCCTGATGCCCTCAGATGCTGACTCACAATCTGTGTACTATTGATTTGCATTAAGTGCTGGGTGGACACAAAATCTTGTGTCCAATCGCAATGTCCTATATTTTTTCAAAGGTCAGTTTGTATAAGCAGACGCCCATAAGCAGTGAGACCAACATGTTGTCAGATGTACAAAAAGACATATTAAAGCAAATGTACTTACTTTCATATCATTTTATGTTCATATCAAAGTATTTTTGTGTTTCCAGTTGTTTGGGCCAATGTGCCATTATAAACTCTCAAGTACTGTTCAGTGGACACAAGTACGGCCTTTTTACTTTTTTCTTAAAGACACTATGAACTAATTTGGTAAGAACAGATAGTCTCTCCTTCTTTGGGTGTAGTGTAGGCTGCAATCTCACCCATAAAAATGCTTTTTGCAATGACTCCAGTGTCAGCAGTCCATTACACCCTTCAGGTCATTAGCATTACAGACTGTCTTACAGAAGGTTGATGCGTTGTTGACGATTTACTTGAATTCATGAATGTATTTTATTATTATTATTATTATTTTTTGCTTACCTTTCTGTGAAACATTTGCATTGTCTTGCTCAAATTCAGTGGTTAGCACATTCTCCTTCCTCTTCTTTGTTAATCTGACACTTACTCTAAAGTAGATCAGAAAACCTATGACACTGTAGTGCAAGGGTACGTTAAATCAAGCCTTTAATGACTGATGTTTAATCATCTTCAGCCTAATTATGCATGTGCCCCTCCAGAGATACTGATGCTGAACACTTTGTTAGAGCTCAGGGACCATGGTTAGAGACTACATGAGAACAGCAGGAGCACAGACAGACTGTAAGAAAGATCAGCAAATGCTAAGAAGAGGTTCAATATTGGATACCATCCAGTTAGGCTGTGGAAGGTGGTTTCATGACACAACTAGTTACCAAAATGCTGTGTGAACATTTCTGGCTGTCCCATGCCTTGTTTTTTAAAATTAGCAATATATTGGTTGTCTGAACAACATTTAATGTTTATCTGCTACATTGCCTGTTATATCACTCCTCCTCAGTTTTATTGAGGATATGAAGCTGTTGACCTGGTTCTTTTTATCTTTTTTAAATAAGGACTTACATTCCATTCAGCACAGTCATAATACATTTTACATTTTAGTCATTTAGCAGACACTTTAAAGACTTACAAGGAGGATACAGATACAATGGTAGGCAGGGTGAGCGTGAGGAGGTCTTGCCTAAGGACTAAGCCACAGCTGGCATTTGAACCCCAGTCTCCCACATGCGAGGCAGTGATGTTACCACTACACTGACCAGCCACTTTTAATAGAGTTATAATTATGTGATTGAAACGTGTGACTGAACTGATTCTATATCACTATGTTAGCTGTGCTACTACTAAGCAGCATGTGTAGTTAACATCAGCATGCTAATATGTTTGCCAGTGCCATTGTATTTTGTCAGTACACACACACACACACATATGTATTGTAACAAGTTTGATGCTCTTTCAAAATTATCAGGTATACATACACATATATGTCAGATAATTTTTCTAGATATAAAGCAGGAGCTCCCCAAGGATTTTACAATTCATCCATACCTGGAACCAAATTTAACATTTCACAAAACCAAAAATGTCAAATATATAGTGGCTCTAGAGATTCTCTGAAGACTACTTTTTTTTGTACCAAAATCCATTGCAATTCCTCCAGTAGTTGGAGAAAATGTTCAGCCCGGACCAAACTGATTAAGGAACTGATTCCATCTTATATTTCAGAGCCATGTACCAACACAGAGCAGGGCAGTCATCCTAATTGTACTGCAGCACAAGTTGATTATCTTGTTGATAATACAGGAGCCTCACTCCGAACAATGGTCAATACTGTTGCCCCTTTAAAAAAGAAGGTGGTGAATCAGAGGAAGCTAGCTACTTGGTACAATTTACAAATCCGTAGCTTAAAGCAGACATCACTGCTCCATAAGCTGGAGAGGAGGTCCCGTTCCACTGATTTAGAGGAATCTTGCCTAGTCTGAAGGATGACTTAATAATATATAGAAAAGCCCTCCATAAAGCTAGAACCATTAATAGAGGCAAATAAGAACAATCCCAGGCTTCTTTTCAGCAAGAGTCATGGCTCTGCTGAGCCTAGTATCCCCTTAACGCTCAGCAGCAATTACTTTATTATTTCTTTACAAATAAAATCATAACTTTTACAGAATAAATTGATCAGATCCTCCCTTCAAATGGTATGGATTGACTTGTATGTGGAACAGCTCTAGGCTGATCTGTCAGACCTCACCTATACTTAGACTGCTTCTTCCCCATAGATCATGCTGAGTTAATTTTAATAATAAATTCATCTAAACCATCAACATGTCTTTTAGATCCCATCCTAACTAGACTGCTCAAAGATGTCTTACTAGTTACTGATGGTACTGATGGACCCATCATACCTAGTGCCTACTGTACAAGTCTGTGGGGGTAGTGCTATGATCTGGGGTTGCTGCAGTTGGTCAGGACTAAGTTCAGCAACGTCGTGTCCAAAGAATGAGGTCAGCTGACTACCTGAATGTAATAAATATTCGATTTTTTCTGCTGCCACAGGCATATTCCAAGACGACAATGCCAGCATTCATCGGGCTCAAATTGGGAAAGAGTTTAGGGCGCATCACATCATTTTCACAAATGGATTGGCCACCACAGAGTCCAGACCTTAACCCCATTGAGAATCTTTGGAGACTGACTCCCCCATTATCAATACAAGAAAAATTAATGCAACTCGACAGGAATAAATGTTGTGACACAGCAGAAACTTATCGAAATGATGCCACGGTGAATGTGTGCCGTAATCAAAGCTAAAGAGTATATGACTTTTTTTGGACAGGCAGTGTATTTAGAGATGGCTCAGGTGACTCTGGACTATCTCTTAGTTATTCTGCTGTACATTGGTCTGCTGGATACCTCTACTGATGTACTGAGCTCCTCTCCTCTCTCTGCATATCTGCAGGCATCCCCTGCCTGGACCATATCTCCAGAGTTTAGTTACTGGGTCTTACCAACCTGCCCAATGTATTTCTTGCTTGTTGTTGTTGGTTTTTGTTGCCTGCCGTTCTTTTCTCTCTCCTCTTTCCACTCACTCCAACCAGTCGAGGTAGATGGCCGCCCACCCTGAGGCTGGTTCTGCTGAAGGTTTCTTCCGTTAAAGGGAGTTTTTCCTCTCCACTGTTTACATCTAGTTCTAGCTCAAGTGGTGTTGTTGGGTTTTCTATATAATTTTGTATACAGTTATATTTTGTAAGGTCTTAAACCTTAAACACTGTAGAGTGCCTTGAGATGACTTCTGTTGTGATTTGGCTCTTTACAAATAAAATGTAATCAGTAACCGAAGTGATGGAGCATTGCTCTGCCTACAGCCATGTCACATTTATTTCTTGCACTGCACAGAGAAAACTGGTTCTACTGGTTCTACCCAGAGTAGTCCTAAATGTTTCATTTTGTTATCTCACAGCACAGTAACCTTTTCTCTCTCTCTGTCATCTCCTGCAGCCACTCCATTCATCATCTCCATGCTGCTGGCCAGCCTCAACAGTTGCTGTAACCCCTGGATTTACATGTGCTTTGCTGGTCATCTCTTCCAGGATCTTAGGCAGAACTTTCTGTGCTGTTCCACTCGCTACCTCAAGTCATCCCGTTGCCAATGTGAGCGTGATTTTGACTCCAGTCACAAAAGCAACTCCTCAACATTTGCCATTAAGAGCACAAGCAGTCAGAGGAGCATCACACAGACTTCGACTGCATAGGCGCCAGCCGCATGCTTCTCTCAATATCACCACCCGGCTTTTCGTTATTGCCCATAATATATCAAGCAGTTTAACCCTTTCAGATACCTCTTGCCTCGGGGCTTGCTGGGAATGAAAACAAAATTGTTAATCTGTTTTTATAATATTTTACAAAGTAAAATGAAAATTGAGTTGGAAATAAAAATATATTGGAAACAGTATGATTAAGAGTCAATATTTTATTGATAAAAATATGAGATAATCATGGACCAAGCTGAACAATCATTTAACTATTTGGTTTGTTTTCACATGTCTGCAGATTTCTGATGTATAGTTACATATTTAAAGTGCGGAGAAAGCACTGATGATTCTGTTGCTAATGCTAGTCTGTGTTATAATGAAATTGCTCTCCTATAATAAATATTGTGTACCATGTTGTTCCCTTTGTTACATTTGCAATGGATTGCATAAGTGTAAACTGTTGCTTGAGCTGTTGTTAGATGTGAGGTGTGACGGCAGTCATTAGCAAAGTTGTTTCTTTTTTTAGGTTTTAAAAGACAAAGAGCAAAAGCAGCAAAATGGACTGTCAGCGTTAACATTCACACCTAGCCCATCCTCATTAGCACTGCTTTCACTTCCTGAACAGCCTGAAGAAATCCTTGACAGAGTTGCTCGACGTGTTCCAGTGGAATGTTTGTCCACGCAGAATCAATGGCGTCACTGAGTTCCTGCAAATTTTTGGCAGCACACTGAAACTTTGGACATCCTGTTCAGCCTCAGCTCCAGAATGCATTAATGAATTGAAATCTGACGACTGCAAAGCACTGAAATGAACTAAAGGAACTCATCTTTCTGGAGGTATGTTGAACTGCAGCCATGAATTCACTCTGGCATTCATTGTTCTAAGTTAATTAAGTCTGAGGCTGTTGTTTAGTCTGTTGTGTTTGATCATTTATAAACTATCTTGGATTTGAGCCATATGGTATTTTAATTACAGCACATCAACTACCATTGCCAATGATGAGGTGTGAAAACAATTAAGGAAAATGTGTAAAATGTAAATAATATTATTAATATCTCTGCAAAAGATACGTTTGTGTTTAGTTTATATTATTTCATTTCGATTGTGACGCCTTGTCTGCCGCCTTACACTTAAGAACAATACACCAATCAGCCACAACAGTCAGACACCAGGTGGTGGTGTGAATATTGTGGTGGACAAGCGTCAGCATGGGCACGCTGACCAAGCTGCAACTCCACACACAGCCACCTGCATTGCACTGCGTGATCTGACGCCTGTTGATTATGGTCATCTTAAAATGTTCCTACCACAACATTAAAGCCATCGAGTAATGTTAATGTGAATAATTCAAAACACTACAACAGCACCACAGAGTGCAGCCACAGGATGATTAATGAAAGCTTTGTACAAGTTGGTCCAAAGTTAGCTATTGCAGGAATATTTAATTCCATTTTACTGCAATGATGCAATGCTTTAGTTTTCTTAATCTGAGGATAACTTCATTCTTAAATTAAGTCCCCACTTTGTACTTTTAAAGTAATATTTAATTTGAACTACCACCCTAATTTTATTTTATAGTTATATTTGGTGGGGCTGGGTGTTGAGAGTGTGATCTCATGAGGTTATCTTGTTTCAAAGGAAAATATTAAATAAGGAACATTTCTGTAAATTTACAGATTTTTGTTGTAAAGTTCTTGTTGCCTTTAAAAGAATATGCTATATCACGATTTCAAGAGGAACATGAGCTTTGTTATAATGATCAAAGAGTCATTTTTCCATTCCCAAAAAAGGGGGGATGTAGGGTTTGGATAACAATAACCAAATCATGTACAGTGTGTATGTAATTGTATAAGTTGAATCAAATGTTGCAGAGGCAAAAAATACAAAAGAACAAAATAAAGACAATTATTTGATCTGTGACTCATGGAATTGTTTTTTTTTTTTTTTTTTTTTGATTATGCAGATATAATAATTTTACTTACTGTACATATTCACTGCTTTTGTATGGTTTCTGAGCTCACTTTACTTAAAAGTACATGATTATATTTGTAATACATTATTAGTTCATTTGCTGTTGAGAGTGAAAAGTTGCCTTGATGACTTGAAACATTTATGTAAAAATGTAATGTTTGAATATAAGATGTTGAATTTTAAGGAAATACCTGTACTGTATGTTTTATGTACTTGTATTTCAGTCAAATGTGTGGTCCACAGTTGTGGTTATTACAGTCTGTATACTACTGAAATACAAGTGATGAAGGCTGTTTTTGTAATTATAAATGAAATGTGACCTGGCAAAAGAATCCCTCTCTTTTGTTTGCTGCAGCTCATTTAAAGATAATATTAGTTTGACACAACAGTTTCTTCCATATCAGTTTAAATTTAGCCTTTATTAGCGCTTTTAGCAGAAGAAGAATCAATCCACCAGAAACAAACACACTGAGGTCATGAATTAAGCAGGGTCATCACTGAACTGTCAATAGTGGACAAGCACACAACAGCAGCCTCTAGTGGGTCATAGTTCCCAGGTCACTGCTTTTTAGTTGGCTGAAATAAGAGATCTGGTGAAGCTTATACATGTAAAGATGAAATAATAAATACTATACACAACATGTTTTCCACCAAACACTAAACCATTAATGCAATTTATTTACTATATGGACAGTTTTATCATCTGTAAAATGTGTTTAAATACATTTCCTTTAACCCTGCAGATACACGAGAGCAGCACGCTTTATGCATTACTACCAAATTAGAATAAGTTTGTGAAATATTAAGTTAGGTCTCATAGAGAATTTTTTATTTTTCAGTTGTTAGGTCCATGTTTGGCTGATCAATGTAAACAAATACTTTTATTGAGTATGCTTTGATAAAGGGGAGGTGGTTGCCTGCATGTCAGCTCCAGACATAGTTTTACATCTACAGATCTCTAGAAACTCTGTGGAGTCATCACGAATTAAGAAGTAAATATATGAGAGAACATTTTTTTAATACATAGAGAAATTCAAAAATACTCAACAGAGTATTTCTGTTTGTGGTTATATTAAGAATACATAATGAATATATAAGTGTCAAATGCAATTCAATCAATTCAAAGCTAAATAAATGCCAGACACATCAACAGACAGCATCAATTTCAATGTAACACACATAGCCAGTATCATCCACAGGAGCAGCAGTGTTGGGGGATTCATTTCATTTGTTATGAATGAGTAGCCATACAAATACAAATAAATGAGGGTGGACATATCCTCCTCATAGCAGCTGGCCCTCTTCTCCCTCAGAGAGGAGCACTGAGCCCTCCAGGAGTGCCAGAGCTGTCACAGAACCACGCTGTCTGCTGCAGCTGTCACAGAGCTTCTGGTGGCAGAAGGCACACGGGGCACGTCAGTACTCAGAGCAGAGAGCTTGAGGATAGGAGGGTGGGGAACAGCATGTTATGAGGGAAGGAGAAGGACTATCAGGGAGTAAGCAAAATACCAGGGCTGATCTTCTGGTGTATAAAAAGATATCACACTTCATCTGATCATATTCTAAACACTACTGTGTGAGTTCTTAGACTTCTTTGCGCAGTGCCACTCGCACGCTGCTGAAGATCTTGCCCAGGGCTTCGAAGAAGGGATCACAGAAGGTCTGAATGCAGAGAGAGTAGATGCGGCTGACGCACTGTGACTCGATCAGACAGCTTTTGATGCAGGGAACCACCGCCCAGATGTGGCAGAAGGAGATGCAGGCAAAGAGGAAGCCCCAAAGCAGAGCGACAGGGATACCAAAGATAGCAGACAAGATGCGGTAGCACCAGTACTTGGACACAGTGAAGGTGGTGTAGCTGAGCTTCCACACCCCATCCAAGCTGTGTGTTCCATCAGGCTCTGCAATGACATCCTCGAACTCCACCTAGGAGGAAATTGAAAGGAGTCCTTCATCAGCATATCAGCCAGGGCACACCAGCTTTATTCATCTCCCTCCACCAAATCTCTGTGTCAGTTTTAAGAGTATATGTTAGACTTGTGTTTGGGTCAAATTTATGCAGAGAGCTACTGCACTTCATAGAATTAAACATAAAAGCAATGTAGTGGCAGAGTTATGGAGTGGCTTTTTATGCTGGGTCTGAATCATTGTAAGAGCGCCATTGCACCGTATTTTTAAGGCCACCTAATGTAAAATGCATGAGGGCTGCACAGTGTTTTTCAGTTTTAGCATGTGCCAGCTGCTCTTTTGGAAAGGTGTTGTTGCATTCTATAAAGTGTTAATTAACTTGTAAGTAATCATGGCAGGAAAACGCACCGCGCATCTAAAATCTTTTCTTTTACTCCCAGACCACTAGATAGGATCAGCACGACATGTATCAGCTCTGTGTTCATTTCCCGTAGAGATAGCAGCCTGAGATCATCCTCTGAATGAATGGATGGACATGCACTGCTCCTATTCTTCTCTGTCTACCGTCTTTCAGCCCTTAGAGTAATACTATAGTCAGATTCTACAAAAGAACAGTCATTTAATAATAGATGTGATCCAAAGCTGGTAAATCTGACAGAACAGAAGATAATATTCCATGATTAATTAGGGATACTGTAAATTAATATTACTGATGCACAAAAGAAAAACCTAAATTTGAAATGTTGCCACAAAATGATTACATAGATTCAAACTAAGTGCAATTTTATCACTTATTATATTTCTTAGACTGAAGTTAAAAGGTTAAAAATCTTATTTAGCGGTTTTGATTTGATAAAAACAGACATGAACAGGCCGGATCGTCACAGAGACATAAAACATAGGCTCAACTCTGAACTCGTAATTCTGATGTTTACACAGACCCACTTTAGTCGAACCAGCATCTAATCTGAATGTATATTCGGCTCTGTCCTCACAGAAAATATTTAGTGGCGATAACATAGCAACAATCACATTCACAGTAGCCAAACCTAAATAAAACACGGTGGTACTGTGTATCAGTTTCACACACTTCTTCCCCATTCCAAAAATAAACTCTATGTTCAGCACAGGCTACAGGAATAGTTCTCGGTCTATTTAGGGATTTTCCAGACAGTTTAACAACCACTTCTTCCATCTTTGTTCCTAGTAGCCATTTTATGTATTTTCCTCACATGCTTCCCTATTTGCCACCACAGGAGTCACATTCTCAATCCTTTCTCTGACAGGGTGTTGTCTCCGTGCTGCACAAACCTTCACAACATCCTCATTAATCTGCTTGGGGTCTCTGTTAATTAGATCGATCTCCTTGGTGTGGCTGTCTTTCACGATCTTCTCCTCGTTGGTGTTGTACTGGTACTGATCCGCCATGATGTGGCTGCAGCTCCTGGATGGGCCAGAGACAGTGAGAGCAAAATCTTCCTTGATCAAACTGCACACAGCCGCGTCAGTTCACTTCTGAACCCCTGTATCACCACTGTGACCGTCCTGCTGACATGCCAGTGGACAGCTGCTGCAAACGTCCTGGTAAAAATGGAGGCCTGACCCCCACCCAGTACTCACGCACACACAGAAACAGTCTACACACACAAGAACACAGACAGAAAAGGCATGACTTAAAGGAGTACCCAGGGCTGTGTCACATTTCACACAGAGTTGTGGGGCTAACTGGGCAGGGTTTACGCAGTGGCATGAACTTCCTCTATAGAGTGAGACAGTAGGCACAAACACACCCTCCCAATCTGGTAACAGCTCGGACACAGGATTTTTGTGTCTTAAAACTGAACTTTTAAAAAGTAGATATACAGTTCACACTGTACGGTAAATAAAAAGGAATCATGTATCATTTGTTGTAGTGTAATCAACATATTTGCTTTTCTAAAAGCATAAAGTGACCAAGTCATCGCAGTATTTCATAGGTTTAAATGTGCACAAGACAGGTCCTGAGTGTCCTCAGATGTTGCTGATTTTAGCACGGCCCAATACATAAAATTCAATAGTTTCCCAAAATAAAACTCTGATTCAGTCGTGTTTCAACTGCACACTTGTTGCTATCAGTCAACTTTCCATATCAGCATGTTGCATAAACAAACTCATACACAGTGGTGTTGCTAGAATGAGGGGGAAGAGGAGGGGGTCCCCATGAAAAGTGGCACAAGGGCTCATGGCACAGCACCCATGGGATGAGAACAGTGCAGGAAGCGTGACTTTGGAACACAGATTCCTAGTCCCAGTTCCCTAGCGGCAGAGACAGAGGCGAGAAGGGCGGGGTGCCATGGGATCCGAGTTCATGTGATCGGGAGCCAACCCAATTAGAGCAGTATGCTTGGTGTGGCAGTGGAGAGAGTAGAGGCCAGTTAGGCATGGAGGCAGACGGACAAAAATAGCTCAGCATGAGAGTCATGGTGGACATACCTCTGCCTCTATGGGTATCAATGCAATCAACTGAGACTGGATCCCGTCTTTCATTTAATGTAGACAGACACGCGGGGCACTCAGACCTATATTTAGAGTTGTATACAGTAGATTTCAGTGGTTCGAGTGGGTATCAGTAACTGAGGTTAGTTTACAAGTGTAGGTGGCACTTCCTTTGCAGGGAACAGTGCAGTGGTGTGTTACTGATACATATACTATACAAAATATTGCTCATTATTATATTATGCGTTATAAGTTTTTATTTCACATACTAAATCCCGAGAGCAGTGCATTATTACAGGTGTGTATGTAAATAATGTGTTAATATTCAAAGTTATGAAAAAAATGTACAATTATTCATTCACAATTATGTACAATGTTTTTTCAGTATCACCATCATTATAACACGATTAATACAATAACCTCTGCTTTAAAATCAGTTCATGTGTTGATAATGTTGTGATTTAACTGCAGTGATTTTTCATATCACATATTAAACGGCATCTTTGAAGGAAGTGCCTGTTGTGGTGCCATTATCATTTCTTGGTTTTGTAGATCGCTGTTCACATCTACGTCACTATTACAGATATGACAGCTAAGCAATCTTTTACCATTAAATTTCTCTCGAACCAGACAATTCTCTGAATTCATCTTTATCTTTTTCCACATAAATTATGACTGAACTGCAGCATCGTCCAGTGCTGGTAAAGAAGGGGGTGATGAGGATGTTCAGCATGCTGCTCCACACAGTCTGGACCCAGCGCATGTTGATATGAAGGAGCTGCACACAGGGCATAATCAGCCTGGAGAGATACGGAAAAGTGAACAAAACATGAGCTCATCATATCTATAAAAAATAGAAATCCCATTCCTCCCTTACACAACCGAGAAAGATTCACTCTGAGGAGAAACTGTGGCAGAGAAAATAACAAGTCACCATTTCACATTCAAGATTTTACTAGATGATTAATATTTAGCAGGAATAAAAACATTCAGCAGTTCACCCGTTCCTGTAAATCTACCTCAGGTGAGCATAACAGGAGTCCTACCAGATGTGAAGGCAGCTGAGCACAGCCAAGAGGATCCCTGCTGCCAATGAGACCGGCACTGCCAGCAGGAGGGAGATGAAGCGGTAGCACCATAGTCTTGACACCTCAAAGAGGCCGTGACTCCACACCCAGACATTATCAAAGCTCCGTACAGAAGGAGGCTCTGCAATCACATCTTCAAACGTGACCTCGAGACACATACAGACACACTGTGAGTGATTTCTGGAGATTGTTTTTTTCCCATTAGGGACAGTTATTTTTGATTAAATCTTCACATGCAGAATGACGGATGACGGATAAAGGGCATGAATGTTATTTATCACATGGGATCTTAAAGAAATGAACAAACACAGTAGAGTGTGTGTGATTATGTCCACTTGAGGTCAGTATTACATTAAAATTTAACTACCAATCCAATATCAGGTAATGGCCTTGTATTGACTTAAATAAAAAACATGAATCATCACAGTCATAGAGTGAAATATAGAGAATACAGTAATTTTTGCAAACTGCTTTGAAGATGAAGTTTCATATGCATTCATTCATTCATAATGATTGTCTTGAAAAAGGCCAGTGGACCACAGTTATGCATGTAGTTTGGGAGACACTGAAAGAGTTGCGTGCGGAGCTGGTTTGTTTATTTTACCGACCTGTCCCTGTCTCTCAACTGAATTCTTTTTTCATACTCCAGCTTCATGTCTGTGCAGTACAAGCTGTGTTACTGTGTACTTTAAGCTGTTTAAATCCTGTTAACGGGTCACATGATTTACCTTAAGACTCTTGTTGACTCCTTTGGGATCCCTGTCTTGAGTCAGACGCCCTGTGTTATGGTGAGTGGAATCCAGATCTGCAGATTCTACGTCCATTTTCACTTCCATCAGTTTTCCTGCTGATCTCTTGTCTTTTAATCTCTGGTCCTCTATTTCCACTACAGTGCGTTGAGCTGTGTCTCTGCTCGGATGATTGCTGTGGTCATGTCATTGCAAACATGGAGGATGAGCTGGGTGTAGCAGGAGGATGGCTTGCCACTGTGCAGGCTTGTCACTGACACCCAGGTGGAATACATAGTTTGCAGACTGCATTGTGGAGGAATGCTATTACCAGTTTTAACAGACCTGCTTTTCTGTTTTTTCCATGTGACACACAAGGAAAAGCTCATTTAGATCTACTTGAGAAATGACAGGTCACCCTCACTTGACTTCCCCCCTTACTATGGGAGGAGTGGATGATCAATGTGAGTATTTTAGCACTGTCATGATTATACAGTCCTCTCTTCATGAAGGCAGTGTCAGTCCATTAAGATCAGACTGCTCAACTGCTGCTTTGAAAGCTTCCTAGCCAAGAGCCCTCCTCCTAATCCTTCATCCCAACTGGAACGTTTCCCCTTCACTGAAAGACCGAAAAAAATGTGTGATCACAATCCCACTCGTTGTTGTATTTGCACCTTTACTTTACAGTTTTGTGGAACTTCACAACCTAGAGCACAATTCATATCATATAACTACTCTTTACTAGAGACTAGTAACAAATTAAAAACACAGCTTAAAGTGTTTTAAGACAGCAGAACAGAAGCATCAGAGGCCCTCACTGTACAGATCAATCATTCAGGTCGGTTCTTTTGCTATAAGACACACATGCACTTGCCCACTAGTCAACAATATGAATGATTCATCAGACTGCATTACTTTTGCCTTTGGTGTTTCTCCAGTAAACTCTCAAATGTGCTTTCATGGTGGTTAAGAGGGGTTTATACACTGCAGCCATACTATAACATATCTGTCAATTGAACTGTCAATAGATTGTCCTTGCTGGAACAATCTGATCATGTCCTACATGTTTAATCACCTCCTCTAATCACCTGCTGTTTATAGATTCCCCCTGAAAAACATCTGTTGAGGAGTCTTTGCGACTGAGCTCCTGCCATCTGCGCCCCAACAATGAATCGTCTCTGACAGTCACTTAGATCTTTTTGTCTTGCCATCTTGATCCAAAGTCACAATCAGCTAAGCCTGCTCAGCATTTTTACACATGCCACAGACCATGATTGGATGTTAATTGCTCACTTGTACGATGTCGTACATTATGGAAGCGCCTGCATTCATAATTTCTCATTTATTCCGGTTTTTCCTTTAGTTTGTCACCCGTCCCAAATTACAGGCTTTCATGTCTTGATTTCATGTAAACAACTCAAAATACTACTGCTGCTTTCAGGGACACTGCCCTCCTTGTTTTTTAACTACTACTACTGCACCTTCACCAGGGTAAGGCAGAGACACTTCACTACCTAATCCTTTCATCACTTATGTTTGGTGGATGTTTATTGGTAATACACAGATGTCTGATTAATTCTGGATCACTTCATGATTGAATATGTGCTTGTTAAAAAGCCAACATAATTTTAAAACATTGCAATTTGAAAAAAAACAAAACATGGCCACACACTTTGCAGACAGCATCTCACTGTTACCTGAAAATTCAGGCACCTTCTTGTAGGACATGTCCAGAGAGCAGAGGGGGCAATCCAGTGGTATATCACTGGTATATAGCACACTCTGTTGGCCATATTTGTCTTTGCAGTTTATGCACTTGTTCATCATTGATCACATTAACAAATCTGCTGCATTTTCCCATCACTTGTGGTTATTTTTCACCTACAGTTTATACTAAGGCAGTTTTCTTTTTCTCAATTGCAGTGACTGCCGTGCTAGTGAATGTGAGAGAGCCTGATTAGCTGATGATCAATGATGTATGTGGAAACCATGGCGATGAGCCTCAGAGGCTGTGTTATGAATGTGTCTGAGGTCTGCAGCTAATTAAGTTGCATCTCATCAAGCACTATGTCATTATATTAATGACAGAGAAAATCTATATACAACTTTGCGATTTAAAATTCAGAGAATTAAGGCAACACAAATGTAGCTCACTAAAATTAACAACATAATGCAGATTTTTTTCAATTAATACTTATTAAAGGACAAATGTCAGCACCAGTGTTGTACTGTTCGTACCAATGGTTTTTGTAATAAAACAATCCTTTCTATGGTGAAGGAAAATGACATGATATTACTTATAAGATATATGAAACATGTGAATAGTACTGCATATAAAGTAAAACCTGCAGGCACACTTATATTCCACTCCAACATGAAGATCACAAGTTGAGTTATGAGAGTTATGTCAATTACTATAAAAAAAGATTATCCTCCAGTGTTACCTGACCAGCGATTCGAGTCCCCTTTGCTCTTGTCCTTAAACCACTTGACTCATTCCAGGTTCAATAGACATTTACTGACTAGATACAACCTAGGATTTAATGACTTGAGTTTTATTTTCTCAAAAACTGCAAGACACATTGAAGCGTATTTACCACAAAGCATCAGTCCTGTCTGTGTTGGCTTTCATCATTGATTCAACGTGAGGCCTTTGATATAGTTTGAATTCTTTGAAGCTGTTCAGGGAAAAGGATACAACTCTATAGAAAACTATCAGAAATGTTTGGCTCATTAAGCGATGTTTTATTGTTGTTGTTGTTGTTGTTGTTGTGGCCAATGTTGTCTTCTGTGATCCTTATAGTGTTTAAAGCACAGTCAGGGTTTAACCATCTAGAATTACGTTTTTAGACGGTACATGAGACAAAGACAACAAAAACATTAACATTTAGGAAACAGAAAATGAAAGGACAGTAACACCTGTCCATTCAGATGTTTCTTGAACAACATGCGTACGTGTTTTGTGTTTTTAATAATGTAATAAATTGATTCGTGAGGTTCAAGTCTCTACATGAACTTTGGGAACTGTATACATTTTTTACCGTCTGTTGTCCGCAGCTGTCGTGTCCTAAATTCTGACATACTGGATTAACAATGCAGGAATTATTCATCGAACATCCAATTGTGAAAAGAGACTTAAAGAGCAAAGTAGAGGAGAGAGAACAAGGGTTAAAGAAATCAACTTTAAAATACACGTGGCATCCATACATTGTTTTCTGTGTGTGTTTACGTAGCACTTAAATCCTCCCGGTAAGAAAGCCAATGGCACGTTCAGCTCAAAAAAACATTAAATAAACATTCACAGTTACATAAGGATGGTGTATATCACTGTTAGCAACGGCCATATGGCAATATGGTGTTTTCTATATTTGCTGTAACCACACTATTCTGTTTTTTCTGTTCTTTGTGAAAGACAAATACAAACAGCAGAGGCCATAAAATAGCACTTTGTGACCATTCTCAGAACATTATCAATCCCCAGTAATGATTTCCATTGTAAATTCACTCACCGTCTCGGCCTCACCGCGCCATGTCACTATCACAGCAGCTCATATTCAGAGGGAATTCACATGTTAATTTAACTTATAGGCCTTGTGTAATGAGTCTGCATGTGAAAAGAAGGCAGAGAATTAGTTTAGTCCCATCAGGATGTAAAGCTACAGTAAAGCATAGATGCAGTACAAAAGGTCCTCGTTGCTATGTGAGTCACAGGCTCACTCAATTTCCATGACGACAGGGGCCGGTGACATTCACCGTCTATCAGCATATCTGCTGCACACAGGAACTCTGAGGTATTGTCTCTCAGATTCATGGAAGCTGAACACGGCTTGAGTCACACTGTGCTGCTGTTATTCAATTTCTTCCTCAGATGTATTAGATCACAGTTTGGCAGTAGTGACATATCATATTTTACAAAGTTCAACAGAGTCACCAGTATAACACATGCATGGACAGAATATTGTTATTGGTGGGATTACAATGACAGAAGAAACAATTCATGATCATGTGGAATACAAATTGTTCCCAATTAAAGATGATAAATTATTTAACTATCCATATCTTTCTCACTCCAGACTGCACATTTAAATATTTCCACAAACACCGTTAAACTGTGAGCAATTGCAATAAAAAAAGACAACTATTGTTTACAATGGGGGAAATTTACTGAGCCACTATTTCAATATTTCATGTTACAGTACAACAATAGCACCTCAAACTGTGATGAAAAAGCCTACCTGAATTAGCAAAAATTGTACTGGACATTGAAGATGTATTTAAAGGAAGAGGTTCACAATTTCTGAAATGTGTCTTAAAACAAAAATCACATCTACACTATGTAGAGTGACTACACACTGAAAGTGTTCCTTTGTCCATACTGGCCATAAAGATATTTAATTTTAGGTGATTCTTAAATTCAGCTGACAATAATAAAGCTTTAGCTTTTTTCACACAGAATGGTGAATAATCACGAAAGGATCTGTGGCCAGAATGGACAGAAATAACGATCACAGTAAACATAAATAAATACAGTGATTAATCCTCTAACTGTGTATAAATTTGAACCTAGCCAATAAGGAAAAATTATGCACACATATAAAAACCACACAAAGTTTATGTATTAGTACTGTGACCCAAAGCTCATGTTGGTCAGTGTCTACGTGTGTTCCTCAGGTATTTGTCCAGGGATCCTTGTTCCTTTTTCCATAGTGTTTCTGGGACTGGAGTTGGCACAAGTGGAGTGGGTTTCAGCTGCGCTGCTAGTTCTCTGGATGAACTGGAGGAAGTTCTCCTGAAGGGAGCCCTCGTGGCTGGATGCCGCGATTTCCACGGGCTGAGTCAAGCAGCAGCGTCGAAACTTTACCAGCTCCTCTCGGATCTGTCTGTTCAACAGGCCGTAGAAAAATGGATTAACTGCAAAGGAGGAATAAGCGAGCCAGGTGACTGCCTCCTCTAAGTCCCCAGGGCTTTGCATGGAGCCGGTCAGAGACATTTGCAGGTGGAAGATGAAGTAGGGTAACCAACAAACCAAGAACTGTCCCACAATGAATACCAAAGTAAGTGCAGCCTTGCCTCCACCGAAAGCCCTCTCTGGAGACAGTCTCTGGGGCAGAGTGCGAGTCGTGGTGATCATGGTGGTCTGGCTATTGATGGAATCTGAGCGATCCTTGGCAGGGCTCGCATTTGCCCATGCTGACACAGCTGGGACTTGCTGCAGAGCTGCAGAACGAGCTACCTTGTACACAGCACAGTAAACAGCGAAGATAACCACTGCAGGAACCAGGAAACAAACCACACTGAAGAGCACAGCAAACACTCCTCTCAGGCGACTGTGGCTCGCGTGGAGAGAACAGTGAGCTGCAGCAATAGAGCTCTGATGTCCATAAGCTGGCCACCCAAACAGCGTGACCAAAGCCAGGAGAAGTGATTTAACCCAGATTAGGAACATTACACCAATAGCGAGATTGATGGTCATCTTAACTTCATATCTCATTGGGTGCACAATATAAAAGTAACGCTCCACACTAATGGCTGTGATGGTAAGGATGGACAGACAGATGAGGAACACGTTTAGAAAGATGTAAACCTGACACTCCAGAACCGTGAACACCACGGTGCCAAAGAACGGCGAGCTGCATATGATACCTAGAGGCATGAGAAGGATGGCACACAGCAGGTCTACCGCGCAGAGGTGACACACAAAAGCAAACCTCTTCAGGTGAGGCGCACGAGCGATGGCCACCATCACGCCAGTGTTGGCCAACAAAGCAATGAGGTTAAGGGTCACCATGCAGAACAAGCCGAAAAGGTCTTTGATCTGCGACTGGGAGCTGGTGACAACGCCTACATCAGCAGGAACTGTTGGATTGTGTTCCCACGGGGCAGTTGTGAGGTTTGGCACAGAGGCGATCATGAGCCCGGTCCTGTCAGCCATCATGCTTTCACAACATCGATCATTTGTGTCTGGGACGTTTTCATGTCTAGTTGTCCTGTGTTGAAAAGACAAACGGTTTGTAAATGGAAGAAGACAGACAGTCCAGACACTGTTACACAGTGTCAAATGTAAAATTATTGCTCATTAACGTAAAAACAAAAAACTATAATTGTATTTGTACTGTATACATGCTATTGCTTTTATAAATGAATATGGAACAGTATATTTTATGGAGTAAACAGGAACATATACTGCTATTCAACTTATTTGTAGTTACATACACATACAGTATTTGTGGATATAGTGGAAAGTAGTATTAAGGCTGCACTGTTGTTAAAGATTGCAACTACAATGATAATGATCTGGAGAGATTTCGTATTTGGTATAACTGCACACCTGTATATCTGTTTGTTTGCATGTGTTGCACTCTTGACTGTGTAACACATCAACAAAATAAATCATCACCAAAGATAAAAACACACAAATAGCATGAAAAAAAAATACTGAGACGTATACAAGACAACACTGATCATGCATTCTGCATATACTTACCCATGATCCACTCTCGTGTTTGTGTGGTGCAGACCAGACAAAACAAGTTGACCAGGTGTCTGACTTGATAAAGCTTCTGTTGAAATCCCACATACTGTTTGTATTGGCCCGAAACAGGTGGAACCAGGTTAATGTCAGCGTTCCAGTAAGAAATTCACGTCATCAAGTCCAGTTAATTCTCAGTGACTGAGAAATGGTTCTTCTGTAGTGAAACTCCAGCCGTCCAGCCTCATCAAACATGTGTATCTCCAAATGAAGAAGTGCTTATCACAGATTTCATGAATATTATAGATGACCCCTCTTCTCTCTCTCCTCACCCCAACACTCTCATTTCTGTCCTGTGCTGTGTATGGCAGTGACTGTCACACATTGTGTTGTGTGTGATTGAATTTTTTCCCTCTTTCAAATAGACACACACTCCACTGTCCCTCATCAGAGTCCAGTCTTCCCTGGGTCCTAATGGCCACCAGGTTAAAGGAAGAGTCAAATTTAATCTGATCCAGCGAGCACTGTATCATTTAAATATCTGGTATAATTCAACAACACCAGAAGTAACTGTAACTGCAGGAGAATGAAACTGTTTCACTGTTAATGAGTAAATTATCAAATGTAAACACAAAAATAAAACTCAGCACGAAAAAACAAGTACTCTCTTATATAAATATGTATAATTAAAGTTATAAAAGTTCTGTTTCAGGAAAGAAAATGTTAAAAAATACATACAAATTCAATAAAAACATATAAAACTGCTGTTTAAGTCATAAATGAATTCTCACTCCTTGTAGGTCAAAATACACCAGCTTTTTAATGTTGTTGCTGAAGTGAAGCCGATTTACAATATACAGCTGGTTAAACTAATCACAATTAACATATGATTAGCAGTTCTGAACTTCAAAGTGTAATCATTGTAACTGAAATAGAGTAAAAAGTATTTCTATATTTTATTAATGATCCCCAGAACTATCCACATGTGAATAATGCATACAGTGTGCTGGTATAATCTTTTCTGCCTCAGAGAGAAGATTCCTTCCTTCCTCCTTCCTGTTTACATACTTGGCCTGTAAATCTGATTACTATTGTTTTTCATCACAATAATCTACCAGGAAACATTTCTTACATAAAATCCAACAATAGTTTATGGTCCCCTATAATAGTAAGCATCACTCTCAACTTCCGACATTAAAATCATTGCAACAGGTTGGTGGGCACTTCAGTTTATTAACTAACCTGTGGTTTAAGTCTTGTGCAAAAAAGCTGAGGCAATTACATTCATAAAGTAGTCGCTCATTACCGACACTGTATGGCAGCATCTGTGATGAACTTGAAGAACTATTAGTGACTTGACAGTATATTATTTATACTACAGAACCAACGTTCAGAGTCTTTCTCAACAGCAAAACAAAGGAGTAAAATTATAACATTAGTCACATATTGCACTTCTGCCTGTAAACATTTTCGTGCACAAAGTGTCATTTACTTCTTAGGTATACAACAACTGCAAGGGCATGCAGCAAAGTCCTTCTAAATATCCAACTTGTGTATATTTTCATTACTAAAGCAACACAAAGACTAAAAGGTGGGATACTCGCACCATAACTCATAACTGTGTAGCATGTAAATGAAAAACAAACATTTTGGTTTAAATATGCCTGTAGCCTACGATTAGACATTTAAAGTACAAGATATTGCAGGAGTAAATGATTAAAGTACCATGTTTGTCATGGTAAAGGAAAAAGGAAATACATGATGTTGGTATGTATGAGCAGTCTATCAAACTCAGGTCATTTTCAGAGTGCAAAATATAAGGCACAGAGACGTACGAGTCATTTATGCATCGTAGTTGGACCATATGCAAAAAACCTGTAATATTACAGCCAGATTACAAAACAGTATAACCAAGCTTTTCAGGAACTACCTTACGTAGGAGAAAGGAGAAACGTTTTTTGCCTTTACGTTTTAGTATTGCATATTCAGTTCCAGCAGGTAGCGAATGCAACACTGGCTCTCTTTGTAGATGAGATATTCACTGTTGCTGAAGTTGCTTTTCACAAACTGGGGCTGCTGTACGGGACTCCCCTGAGGCACAGCAACCTTCTTGCCTTCCAGGGTGATGAAGATGTCCTTGGCGGGATCTAAAGGCACAGGAGTTGACAACTTTACCCAGCCAGAACTGAGCCAAACAGGATTCGATTGAAATAGCATGGTCTTGAGCGTGAGCTTTGTCTTTCTGTTGAACTTTGCTCAAACAGCTCGAGCTGTTAGACACAAAAGGTGGGGCTATCATGCTAGTTTCTAAGTGATCTTGAGCCAAGAGACCACAGGCTTAACTGTATAAAGAAAACTGCAGAAGTACTGTACCTGGTTCCATACATCCACGTGCTACCACACTGTCATAGCCTGCGGGAGCCTTCGTCAGGGAAGAGTCATCTTTGGTGATGGTATATTCTTTGCCGAGGGCCACCTCATTCAGAAACATCACTCCAGTATTTTTGGAGGGGCGCACTAGAAATATGAGGCATTGATATGTGATATTGTGATCTCACCATATTATCACTAAGTGAAGTATCCTTTTAATCTTCTTTCGGACGGCATAGCCTCACCGTAACATGCAGACTTGCTGTTTTCTGACGCAAAATAGAGTCCACGACCAACACGGCCTCCTGAATGAGGCATTATCCTCAGACCACTCTTCAGGATAGCTGCCACCACTGCTATGTTTGTGCCATGCCACAGCAGGCGACGGTTCTCCAGCACATCATTCTCTCCAAAGCGCTCTCGCTGTAATGTGAAACACGTGTGTTAGCTCAGAGCTCTCGAGCCGTCTGCCTTACATTAAACCAAACGGACTACAGCTCCTACCTCTGTCTCCCGATCAACTTCCCAGACGTTGACAATTTTTGGTTTGTAATAGCTATTTGAAGTCGCAGTCAGGTACTTTTCTATGATCTTAAAATAAAAAGAAAGTTATTATTTGTAGACAAGAGAACAACATGAATGGAAGTCAGTTACTCAGCCTTATAATTACTTCTGAGACAGTACCTTGAATGTCTCTGTCTTCCTGTCCAGTAGAGTTAGCTTGCATTTCAGAGAATTGTAGTCCTGGTCGAGAGGGTGAGGAACTGTCTCTACCATCTCTTCCTGAGCCTTCTCAGTCTCGGACTTCAAAGTCTGAGCAAGCTCAATGTCAGCCAGCACCTTTATAGAACATGTGGAAAAAAAGACAGACTTTAAGTTTGAGAAACATCACGTGACAGCATGTTCCATATGCATCATATGACGTTAAAAGGTCTGACCATAAGCATCTCTTTCTTCTTCTCCACAATCTCTTTGTTGTCGATGATTGGCGGTCTGCTCCGGCCAAAGTTGTGTGGGATTGTGGTGAAGAACTTTGAGGAAAGTTCCTGCAGACGTGCTATTTTGCCTCTTTGGTTCAGGGCTGCCTCGATTTCCTCCAGCACTTCGAAGCCCTTTGCGATCTGCAGTTTACTGAGCTTGCCCAAAGGCATCTTCTTGATGTCTGTGTAACATTGACATGCATGCACAAAGAAATACAAATCACCACCAAACTAGTTATTGTATTAGATTATGTCACTGAGCACACACCTACAATGCTGAGATAAGGAGACAAGTCGTCCAAATGCAGAATTCACCCTTTGATAGTAACAGTGGTCAATCATTTACAGCACAAATCACATATGGTGCTTTTTGATCTCTGCGTTTTCTACATGTCTGAACTATAAAGATCCTTCTCTGATTTTCATGTCTCAGAGACGGCATTTACACAAGCTCGACAGACTACACGAGCCTGTTTGTTTTAGAGAGTTAGTGGACTGAAACACACCCACCTAAGTTCATACACTCCATCGCCTCCTTGAACATGTCGTTGCTGAAAACGAGCTCGATGAGGTTCTTTGTAGCTTTGTCAAGCGTGCAAGGTAGGACATTTTTGTTGACCTTGCCGATGTTGCCATCGACACTGTCCACCTGCATTTTCAGCATTTCACAAAGCCATTAATATTTGCAGCAATGTTTTTGAACAGTTGAAAATACAGTTTATAAAACACCTTCATCAACGTCTTTGATGATATCTGTCATGGATACTGCTCATATTTGTTTCCGAGGTTACATTACCTTGACCTCTGCATCCGCCTCTCCATCCACCTCAATCAGGGTGTACTTTTTACTGTGAGACACAAAGTTCATCCGATCGCTCCACTTGTTTTGCGTCTTGTCCTTAAACTTTTTCTCAAAGTCTTTGACGGCATTTTCGGGTGTATCAAACTCATTAAGTTTGGACTGTCCCACTTCCCCCTGAATTGAAGTTGGAGACGAGACGAGGCAATCAGCAGCTATTTTTGTTTCAGCAGTTATGTTTCTGATACTTTTGTCACGTAAAATAACAATCAACACATTCATTGGCTATTAATGATCTGTTTTAGATTAACAATCCTCTAAGGAGATTAAAGCAGCGTGGGACATGTGAAACACATTTTCATTCCTCTCTAATAATAGGTTACAGATCCGACTTACCACTCTACCCCATCTGTTCCACGTGTAGTATGTGTTGCCTGATTTAATAACCTGAATCACGTAAAACTTATTATTGTTTTGCCCAATGTTTGTCTGATTGAGCATGCAGTCGTAGTCCTCATACACCTGGTGGAGGCAAATACAAAACATTTATTATCATTAATTAATGAATGATAGCATTAATTATGTTGATTAGAAGTAAAGACAGCATCTTACCTCTCCTGAGGCCGCCACTGAGCAGTGCTCGTCCACCTTCCTGCTGCTTTTCACCTGTGGCCCTGCAGCCAGCAGGGCCTCCTTTGCAGAGGTAAACGCATCCTTGGGCTGTGACTCTTCAGGCTCCTCCTTCACTTTCTTGCCACCTGCCTTCACGCCAGAAGCAGCGCGTCTCTTCGGTGCCATGGTGCGGGCCCTGAACTCTGCACAGAGACAAGTCGAGACATATCCTCACTGCCCTGCTAGCCCCCTGCAGCTCTCTCCATCAGAAATGAAGAGCCAGTTCTCCGCCTACACAGACAAACACTTACTGAGAAACAACTACTCTGTACTGTCAAGCACTAGTCGTGGTGCGTTTGTGGTACAGACGCGTTTATGTGGAAGAGCACAGCTTCCCGGATCATCTGGAAACTCACCTTTTTAACTTTGTGGACTGTGCTGAGGCAGAGAGACACAGACAGAGAGAGAGAGAGAGAGAGAGAGAGAGGCTGGACGCAGGTGAGAGAGCGACTTTAGGGAAGTCAACAACCACTTCTCGGTGACGGAGGAAGAGGAGGAGCTGGTGAGCTGAAGAGCTGCGGTGCGTAACAGCTGCACCGCCACCTATCTGCCACTGGTGTGTGTTGTTCTGCTTCTCAAAAAACATTTAGAAAAACAATCCGAGCCGGGCCAAAGGATTAATAGTGACACAGGGTATATATGTATGTATTTATTTATTTATCTTCATTGGAGAAATCAGGTACTTCATGATTATCATTATTTATAAGCTACATTTTGAGCACATATGTAAACTTGAACAATTTACTGTGGTACTTCTACATGTAGGCAAGTATTTTACTAGTAAGTATTTACACTTTTACTTATACTTTACTTGATTATTGAGTATGTACTTCTTCCAGCTCTGGTCGTTACTGATTCTATCTGTCCATAAAGGTAGTGTGTGCTCGATGCCAGATACAAACAACAGGTGAGTTTAAAATCAACTCATTTGAACTTAAATCACCAGTATCTGGGAACTGGCAGTTCAGTATTTTAACATGTTAAGATTCACTTAACTTCAAGTCACTGACTTTGTTTCACAAACCTGATAAAGGCCCACAGGTCCGTCTCCTGCTCTTGAACCCAGACGATGTCCCCGGTCTCACACGTTGTAGTTAATATTGAAAAGTCAGAGTCAGTTCACATGTAAGTGGCACAAATACGCTGAACTCCTCTTCCTCTAACCTCCAAAGACAAGTTGACGTTACTAAGCTCATTATCACAGTTGTTGTCGTACACAATGTACTTATACAACCACACTAGTGTTATGATGGTGTCTCTAATAGTGTCACTGAGGAGACCTAATAAAAAAAACAGTTCTGTGATTAGATGAAACGTTTTGGACACAAGATGGCAGTGTTCAATCACAGACAGTGTGAGTGTCTTTTTCTAAAGCATCTGGTTTGTGAACACGGTGGTACCGACTGCTGTGTGTGTTCCTGACACAGCCTTGGTGCATTTTTTATTCCATATCAACAGATGATGATATTTGTGCTAGTAATTTTTATGCACACAGTGCTTGGTCTTAGCAGATGGTGTAAACTGAGGCTGAAACAAAAAAAAAAAAAAAGAAATATTAGACAGCTCAGATTTCAAATTCAACCAATCCCAATGTAAATTGGACTGATATCATCATATATTTAAACATGCAAGGTATTGCACTTCTTCCACAGAAATTACATCAAAATCTGATGAAGCTTTACTTTCTTTTAGGGCTGTGTCTCAAGGTAGAGCAGGGCATCCAAACAAACATCCATGTGCTAGTTTGCTAGTTTGATCCCTGAGTCCTTTGGCACATGTTGAAGTGTCCTTGAGCAAGACATTATAAATTGTTCATAATGGCCAGTGTCTGTGATCATGACAAAGGAAAGAAGTGAAGCTAATTTATCCTTTTAGAACGCAAAGCACTGTATAGTTTGCAGCAGCAGGGAAGGATGTAAATAATATTTATACTATTTGTGCAGGTAAGACTACAGTATAGGGTTTACTGTCTGTATTTATAGTGTCAAGTTAACGAACTAAGTTACCATCAAGTACAGTATATTACATTACATACATTATCTCCCAAAGATTGTGCAAAGAAAGACTGTAAGTCAATTTGGTATTAATAAAAAACACACTTTATTTACATAAATTACAAGAAAGCACAAACTGGTCCACCAAAATCTACAATAAAAACGTCTTGTATATATTACATTTAACAGATTTACTATAATTTACTCCATTGTTGCAAGTAGATTCTTGAATAAAAACAAGGGCTATATGCGACTTTATTGGCATCTCATTTTAAATTGCTACGAGTCAAAGAACAAAATAAAATAATTGGGACATTGTACTCACAGCACTTTGAGGACAACAAAGTCAGGACAGTCATCTGTGTGACCTGTTTAATATCTGAGACACCTGATTCAGGACTAGTGATTATATAACTCTGTTTACAATGCTTGGCAAAGGAACTCGGACGATCTTCACAAGGACGATGTTGTGGAGTCCACAACCTCTCGCCCATTACACACTGTTGGAACAACGTTGGAGGCTGAAGCTGCAAAACATAACAAAAAAGATCTTTTGGATTACATAAGCAGATGTTATAGATGTAAGTATATAACATATACCATCCATTTCTTTTCCTCTGAGCTCCTACTGTATAAATCCCAGGGGGCATGTGCTTATAGATGAATTAGCAGTATGAGAATCAAGCAATGGATTATATGAAATTAAGTGAAATCTGGTGGTTTGCACTTATGTGAGTGTGTTGGTTCAGATAGTGTGAAAGAAAGGTGGTCCTGAGCGTATAGTGATAATAATAATAAGTTACTTTGATGTATATCAGCTGGTACCTTGAGAGAAACTGGAGCCTGGGCCAGTGGTAACACTGAACCGAGTGGTGGCCACCCTGAGGGTGCAGACATTCTTCTGCGGCTGGAACAGGATGATGTGAACCTTGGGAGCGAAGAGGCAGCCCAGCACCACCGACCCACTCAAACTGACAGAGATACACATGGTGGTGGTCTGCACCTGGAGGAGGAGATAGAGGAGGGACATTTACTATCTGATAGTTGTACTCTTGAATGTTATATACTAATATGCAGCAAAGCACATTTCTATATTGCCAAAAATGTTGATTTGCTACACCCCAGCAAAAGTGCCTATGTTAATTTCACAACAGTGCCAGTGTTAATGTTCACACACAGTCCCAGTGTTAATTAATGTTGATTTTTTTCAGTGACATTTTTTGGTATTAAAAATGTTTATTCAAATGTTCGCTCATCCATAAAGTTGATACGGCTCTGAGGGAAAGGTTCAAAAGTAGCAGAAAGTATTAAATTAACTGATAACGATTGAGAAACTATCACTGTCACTGAGGTGCTGTTTGACAACATTCATTTTAATAAGAAAGGTTCTCCAGAGTCAGACAGGAACAATAAGAGAAATCGTTCATAATAATTCATAATCATTCAGCATTAAAGCTGGGTGCAACAGAGGAGGATGGAGGACATTATAACCTGGGACTGTTAAAGAGCGGTGTTAAGCGATCTGTTATTTTGATTGTCAATCAACTGCTCAACCCTCGCTCCTTTTTCCCTTCACCCTGCCTGCCTCATCTTGCTATGTGTCATCAGTCTGCTACTTCATTTCCAACCCTCTCACAGCCTTCTTTTTGTTTTTCCTGGATAACAGGAGCCCAGCGTCGTGTGGTGTGCGGCAGGTGTGTTTCATTTTCACAAGGCACAGCAGGTGTCTGTCATCACCCTGAATGCTAATGTTGGTATTAAAATGAAGTAGGAGTCAAGTATTGTGTTCTGCAAGAGCACAAATAACATGATAATAGTAAATAAATACTATATATATTGTTAAGTTTGATGAAGATATAACAGGCACAAAGTTAGTTTCCCTATTTATTCACAGGACATTGTTTAATCATCTCATATAATTTATCAGTTCCTTCCTAAGTGCATTCTTCTTACATAATTACTACCTCTACCATCATTTGAAAAGATAAATATTGGGTTATAGAAGGATTAATATTAAGAATATCTATATATAGTGATGTAATTTAGTTTTCTTATTTGATACAGTATATATTTGATATGTATTTCTGTCTGCAACATAGTGGTAACTGACTAAAGCTGATATTATATGATAGAATGTAAAGCCACTGCATTACTCACTCTGTGTATTTCTCTATTTTACCATGTGCAATGAACTCACCACTAAGATACAAATTGTGCCACCTCTGATGAGTTCAGATGCCTGTTTTTAGGACCTGCCATTGCCTTTTTTACTGTATCTGAACTGCATCAGGGTAACATATTGAGACATACAGAGTGAGAATTTATAGATATTAACTGACCAATACCAAAAGTGTGCAGAGGCTAAATGTCCACTACTTAATTCAGAAATACCTTACAATACAACCTCGGACAGTACTGCATAAGAGGTTTTAATAATTCACAAGATGTTGCTTTGGAAGAGCAGAGGACAAGGAATCTGCCTTTGTAGTGATATTTTTCCAGATGTCTTCTGCCCCAGGGCGGAGAACAGGATGTAGAGCATGGCTACTACGATTTCTGCTTGTCTCTGTTCACTGTTGTTTTTACTTTGTTTGGCCTTTGAAGATATTTCATTTCATGAATACAGCACTGCTGCTTCAGGTATAAATAATGTCTGCTGTGCTGTGTTCAGGTAGCTTTGTTCTCCCAGAGAACCTCACAGAGGAGATGAGATTCCTATTTTTATTGGGCTTCTATTGTTCATTGAAATGCTTTATTGGAAGAATCGGTCTAACTAGAAGGACATAGACCTTAATTTGACAAAGCCAATCACTGTATTAATCCATAATGTGCAGTGTGTGATTTGAGAATAGCTCATATATTACCAAAATCATATTGGAGTTAGTTTAATAAGCATTACTTTAAATAACAATATCAAAATTCCTACTATAACAATGCCCAATGGCTTCATTAGGTGATCTAGAGAGAGTCATTCTTGAATCATATTTCTTCCACTAAAACTGCATTGCAGGGTTTTATTCCTGTATTTCCTCAAAGGAAAAAAAGTGTTTTCATACAAGTGGTGTGACTTTTGACTGCAGGGGCTGTTTAATCAGTTGTGTTTACTGCTGAGATGAGATGACCAGCACTGGCTTATGAGGAGAGCCTGGTCCCTCAGGGTGTGGAGAACATCGTCAATATTTCATGTGATAATCAAATGCGTTATTCATGGCTCAGTAGACTGTATTTAGTTCGTTTTAACATTTCATGATACACCACAGTCAAATTTGTATTTGTTATTCAGTTGTAGATTTGCATCAGGCTGTGAATACAATTCAAGAAGTGGTGTAAAACTACGAGAACAGTAGTAATGTGTCTCTGCTTGTGAAAAACTAGAGCCACTGTGCCAACTCGGTTGCTTCAGTAATTCTGTAATCATTTAAAGGGGAGTTTTATATCTAGCTGATGAGTGCGCTCTGGCTGTGAATTGTTCATGTTGGCTGGAGGGCCTGGAGGAAGGGTTCCTCTGAGCCACACTGTAGTCCCAGGACAGAGTGCACAGCTGGGACTCAACATCCCAGTCTTTCACACTCCATTCCACACAGCTACACACAGGGACACACAGGGACGTTCAGTTCCCTTTCAGCCCTCATGGTCTTGCCTGCCTTTTCCATGTTTCTGCAGAGACCCCTGTGTCAGGGGATTCCTCTGTCTATTTCTCCCTTCTGTTTCCCTGCACGCTGTTTAGATCCCAGACAGAAAAAAACATGACTCAGGTCAACCTTTTACTCTGATGTTCTGTTCAGTTCTGTATATATTTAGTTTTTTGTGTCTACAGATGACCATCAGCGTCCCATATACACTTCCCATCCAAAGAAAAGTCACACACTCTAATATTTCGTTGGACCGCCTGTAGCATTGATTACGGCACACATTCACTGTGGCATCATTTTAAAAAGCTTCTGCAATGTCACAACATTTATTCTCATCCAGAGTTGCATAAATGTTTCGCCAAGATCTTGTACTGATGATGGTTGATGAGTCGAACCGCTGCGCAAAGTCTTCTCCAGCAGATACCAAAGATTCTCAAGGTCTGCACTCTGTGGTGGCCAATCCATGTGTGAAAATGATGTGTCATACTCCCTGAACCACTCTTTCATAATTTGAGCCACATGAATTCGGACATTGTCATCTTGGAATATGCCCGTACCATCAGGGAAGAAAAAAATCCATTGATGGTCATTCAGTATATTCAGGTAGTCAGCTGACCTCATTCTTTTGGGCACATTATGCTGAACCTAGACCAGACCAACTGCAGCAACCCCAGATCATAGCACTGCCCCCACAGGCTTGTACATTAGGCACTAGGCGTGATAGGTGCATCACTTCACCCTCCTCTCATTTTACCCTGGTGCTCCCATCACTCTGGAATAAATCTGGACTCATCATCTTAACCCAGTTTTAGTAGTTTCATCAATCTCCTAAGATGTTTTCTTTGGTTGATTCATTCCAATAATTTGACTCTTCTGAAACAGAGTAACATCTTTTCCACGACAACCATCTTTTCTGATGTAGTTGTTTAAGTAATAACAGGCTATTCACTGCATCAGTTAAGGTTAAATAACTTGTTGCCAGATGCAAAAGAATCATCCATTCAGTAATTTTACCTTTTACCTATTTGCTTAATTAAATCCAGGTTGTGGCTTTTTTCGGGACCGGCAGTGTATTTGTGTTCTTTAACTGGGATTTTTGGAAGAGCAGATTTGAAATCCAATATATTAAAATGTAGTTTCATTTCATTCATATTTAAATAAATAAGGCAGTCACAGTTCATTATAGCTAAGTCAAAGCTATTTTGCATAACATATGATAATCTTGAGAATGCAGCTAATTATGAGGAATTACAGAAAGGCAGTAATAAAAGAATATACGTATATTCCAAAGAGCCACCGGCAACACAGACACAGCTGACTGCTGAATCAATACTAACTGGCATTAGTTTGTGATTTCATGCATATAATATCCAAATTCAACCCCAGAAGAAGTCATTATGTGCAACAACGTATTCTGCCCAGACTGAGAACCTAAAGCCATCTGAACAAATAATTTCATATGAATCACTACCACAGCACGTGTCATTTCCAAACGTGAGGTGATGTGTACTCATGAATCAGGTATAACCCAAATTAACTTACCCTGTAGTCACTGGCAGTAACGTAGAAAATGGGCTGGAAAGCCAGCCAGATGATGCAGGTGGTGTACATTGTGAACCCAATGAACTTGGCCTCGTTGAAGTTTTCTGGACATTTGCGGGTCTTGAAGGCGTAGACCGTGCAGAGAATAATGAGGACGCAGTTGTAGGTGAGTGACAACAGCATGCTGGAGTCCTTGCTGTTACACTTAAGAGTGACCACATCTCTTCTCTCTGGGCTCACTTCCTTTCTCACCCCAGGCGCCTCCACCAGCATCCAGACCACCACAACTACCAGCTGACAGGAGATCAGAGCACCACAGATGGCAACCTGGGAGGCTGGACTGATAAACCGAGGACGCTGGGCTCCGTCTTTCACCCCACTGAAGATCCGAGCGATGCGATTGGTCTTGGTTAAGAGGGCTGAGTAGCACACAGCAAAAGAGGTGCCTAAGCCTAGCCGACGCAGTGTACACACTGCTGTGGAAGGTTTGGCAATGTAGATGAAGGTCATGCTATAACACATCAGCACTCCCAGCAGAAGGATGTAGGAGAGCTCACGTCCACTGGCTTTCACCACTGGTGTCTCGTTGTGTTTAAGGAAGAGGCCGATGACGAAGAGAGTAGACATTATCCCTAGACAGGAAATGGTGACAGGTCCTATGGCCCAGGCATCTTCCCAGCGGATGTACTCCTCAGGCAGGTCATAACAGCCTGTAAGGTTGGCGAGGGGCCACTGTCCAAAGCTGCAGTCAGCACAGGTGAACTCATCCTGCAAGTACTGGTAAGACTGACAGGGGATACAGATCCAGCAGCACACATCTCCAGGCTGCATACTCTTCACCTCATTCTTCTTGCAGGGGTCACTACACTGGGATGTGGGGGCAACCTGGCCAGCCCAGGGGATTAGACTAGTGTTCAGGGTAAGGCCCTGAGCCCAGTAGCCAACATTACGGTAGACATAGCGTCCATCCTCTTTGTGATAGTGGAAAATGTTGTAACGTCCGAGGCTGTCTCCAAAGGCATCAAAGCGAACTACATTCTCTGTGTCTGGTGGACGAAAGGGTGCTAAGGGTGAAAAAGAAGAAGGGGAGTGTAATAAGTAATGGTATCTAAAAAGGATGTCATTGTATAAGAACTTCAATATATATGTCTATTATATCAAATGGTATAGTATTTCTGTACATTGAAGGATAAGACAACACGGATAATTCACTAAGGTGGACAGACTTATCTATTATTTGTGATGTGTAGATGCAAATGCTGTTTTATGTTCTGTGCAGCTGGTTTGTGCAGACTAGCAGGAAACACATATTCTCTCTGCATGAAGAGAAGAAGTGATGGCTCAGTGTATACGCAGAGTTCAAACGGAAGAACCTTCGCACGTAAGTCAAGATTCTTGAAAACAAGGAAACTCCAAGCATGAGGGTGTGGAAACAGTTTCATCAGCAACTGCAGTGTATAAACATGTAGACTTATATCCACTACTTTCACATTTTATGTGAATTGGTACAGTGATAAAAATTGATATAACCCAGTTTGGCAGCATACAGTACATGCAGAGTGCACTTTGGGAGATTAAATGATAATGAAGCACAGCAAAGGTTCAATCAGGAAGACACAATGCCATGTTCACTCTCTCTCTCTTTCACCCTGTCTTGCCTGTCTCTCTTTCCCTTTCCTCTTTAAACTGTATCAGCTGACTGTAGGCGCTTCACTTCTGTTAGACCGTTTCTGCCACAGTCTCTGCGGGTCAATCATCTCATAGCTGTCAAACTTAAATAGGTTCCTCTCTCTGCTACTGTCAGCTGTCATTTTAGTGTCAGTGCGATGCAACCCTCCTCCACCCCATTCACAACCCGGTTTTATCAGATCAGCATTCCTTGGATCCTTCACCATGCTCACGAGTCTCCTGTTCCGTCTACATGTAAAGCCATCATGTCTCCATCACCTTCACTCGAGTCCTTCACCAGACTCCTGCTTCACTCACATCTACTCCATCCCCATCTTCAACCTTCACTATTCACTAGCACCACCATTGTCTAGACCCCATCAGGGTATAATCCTATACACATACCCTGTCATTTAACAAAGCCAGGATTGTGTCTAATTGGCAGAGACTATGTTATCAAAAGAGTCCTCTGAAAATTTGGCAGTAAAATACATTTACACGCTTCTGAACATCTGCCTTTATGTGTCTCTCCTGACTGAACAGAGACTAGTATGGGCATTTACATGTATACAGGTGAGGGATTAAAATTTTACATCATGAGAATTCAACACAAAATAAGTCATGATTTCACTCACCGTCAAATTTGACCTTGAGAATGTAGTCCCTGTAAAACTTTCTGCCATTGCCAGGTTTTAGGGCATCACACACCTTGGTGGAGTTGGGGCATAAGGCCTGCCTCATGTTATGTAATGCTGTAGCCATTGCATAGACAGCATTCACTACAAACATGATCTTAGATTCAGGTTGAAACGGGACCTCACGGAGTGAGTGCTTCCCACAGCTCAGGTCATGGAGGCTGCACTGGAACTGGTTTTCCCAAAACTCTCGGAACCAGGGATTCCTAGTGTTGTTGTATGGGTGCAAGGCCGTGAAGTAGTCGTTAAACTGGGGTATTTCATAAGAGGCCAGTTCAATAGTGAATGCTCCATCTGCAACAGCCTCACTTCCCCTCACCACACTCTCCTGCGCGCCCCATCCATCACTGGCCACCCAGGTGAAGGTGACGTTCATGCGGTTGGCTGCCACCAGCAACTCACGGGCGTCTTCGCTGCGTGTGAACAGGATGACCACCTTGGCATTGGACTTCTGCTGCAGGGAGCGGATCACGTTCTCGTAACTCCAGCGACTCATGGAGCGGCTCACCTTGGCTGAAGTGGCAATGCAGATCTGGCGGGCACGAGCCTCCTGCTGGAAGGCATCAATCCCGGTCTCACCGTAGTCCCCTTCTGATGCAACTGTGGATACGTACGTCCAGTTGAAGTAACGCAGGATCTCTGCCATGGCCTTAGCCTGGTAGAAGTCGGGGGGCACAGTGCGGGCAAAGTAGTCGTAGCGGGTCTTATCGCTGAGCTTGGCACTGGTGGAAGCATAGCTGATCTGAGGGATCTGGAAGAGCCGCAGCAGGTTCGCAACCTGGTAAAAAGGGACAGTGCACCACATCAATAAAGGTAGTTTTTCAAATGAGTCTTCACACAACATCAATAAACCATGCCTTCATTACAGTAAATACACAAACTACTGTATATAAGTAAAACTGGGAATGAACTTGTTACAGCTCACACAGAAAACATGTACCTGCAAACTGTGGGAATTGTTGTAATAGCTCATCATTGAATAAATCAATGAAATTGGGTACATTACATAGTGTATTCTTCCCCTGCAGATGCAATTAGTCTCACCCCATTCAGACTCTCATTTCTGGATCCCTGCTGGGCCTTTCACAACTTAATTCTCCTGCTGACTGAGTGGCGAGACAGTGTATTTAACAGCTGGATTGCCCTTTTTTCCGCCTTACTTTTTCTGAATTCTAGTGCTGTCAACAAAACTAAGCAAAAAATATGTACACTCAGGACTCAGTGATTTTAGGTGTTAGTCACAGTGGATAGAATTTCCTGTACCACAAAATGAACACATTTTCTGAAAGTTCTTGGTCTCCTTTGGAGAGAAGCAGACAGAGAGAGGTTGAGGGCAGGTACTGGGAAGTGGAAAGGGGTAAAAGTATCAAAGAATCTTCAGACTTTGCGTTTTCTGTGTAATAGGAATTGTCAGTGTCGTGACACCACACATGGTGTGCTGAAGGAGCTGCTGACTAGCTCTTGCTTCAGGCATTTCTGTGGAAGCCTAAGGGGAGCCAGTCTGATCAGTCAAGAACAGTGCCAGCCTAAATCTGGTTGACTTTAATGTTGGCTCTCACACCAGCACTGTCATTGCACAACATCTTGAATGCCAATAAGTAACTCCCAAGGAAGTCACAGAGAAAATTCCTGTAAAATGCATCCACTCTAAGTTAAATTTATTAGTCATAAATTGTCATATTGTACCGGAGTTTGCACATTAATAATCCTGAACAGTATAATTTCACAGGTGAAACATTCATTTTATATAAGACAGTTCTACTATAGCTCAGTCTTTTGCCAAATGCCTTTACAGTTAAGTATAGCCCTACATTAAACATATTGTACATTATTAGACATTCTCATATAAAGGATTCCGCCGCCACTTTAAAAAACACCTTAGAAGTCGATATACAGTATATCTGACACAAACCAAATACACCATTACATAAGAAAATGCGATCAACAGACGCATCATTGATTCGAATGTATTCTCACTGAAAAACAGGGCGGTACACTGAGACATTACAGTAATTCTAGTGTGATGTGCCTCTGAGGATTTTAATAATGGGATCTTTGTTATTCAGCAGGATCAGAGAGATGAATGTTAAATGAGCCAATGGCAGTTATTTCCAGGCCGCTAGATTTATTGGAATTAATGAGAGAATATCTCACACAAAAATTGAATGCAACAACACAATCAGGAGCAACTGGACTTGATTTATTTTTGCCAACAACCAAACAATGTCATAAAGTAGCACCGGTGTCCTAATGGGCTAATTTGACACGACTGTTTTTAAAATCTAGATAATTAAACTACGTGACGTCAAATCAGTTCAAAGGTTCAAATGGCTTCCCCTGAAAGCTCGGTCAGCTGGAGAGAGCCTGATGATAGAGACAGGTTAAAAAATCACCTTGCTATGTAAAATTGTCTTTCTCCTTAAACTGCTTTGACAGCCCTTCTCAACATGTGGCATAACAGCTGGCAGCTGTTGGGTTGATCCCTTAGGAAGAAATCAAAGTACGATCTAAAGTGGCAAGTGACACATAAGCACTAATTAATCATTTTCGCATCCTTCAGTTCTTTATTAAAACAGCTAAACAACTATCGAATAGTATTTCCATCATAATTATTTTTAAATTCTTCTCATAAGACCATCTGATTCTTGGATAGAACAGTGTGAACTGTTTATGATCCTACAAATAAATCACATTACAAAGCATTAAAAAACTATCAAAAAACTTCAGTTCACAACATTAGGATATTGCTGCTCCATCAGTGCTCTCCATACATGAACAATAGGGCATCCTAATAATCCGACAATGTTTCAAATTCCGGCCTCAGTAGAAAACATAGATGCACTAATAGCGTTGTTGTAAGCATAGATAATTCAAAGCTTTTTGAACATGCTTAAGGATGATTAGTTAGTTAGGTGCTGCTGACTGAACACTAAGAGGTTATAAATAAGTTAATAACTACTAATGCTGTGATAGCCTTTTTTTGTTCACTTTGAGTAGTGAGGACACGTTCTGGCTTCCCTTGGTGCGTCTTAACACAAAGGCAGTCGGAAAGGCTAAGAGGACTCCTGCAGGGAAGATACATAAGGTTCTCGTGGGATTTGAATTCAGGCCAGAAAGACTACATAAAGTTGTTAATCTGAGGGTCGAAACCATCTCTGGGCACCATCACAGTCTTTCTAAGAAGACCCAGATGCACATTACAGCTTTTCTCCATAGCTTCGACTCCACTTTCAAAAGGTTCTCCACAATATTTTGTTATTCTCTGCGACATAACAGCTTTTCTCGTTCTTTTCCTACAAATAACAATTACTTCACACCACTGTTCACATCATCACATAAACATTAGTGCATGCGAAATATGTCCAACTTCAACTGTGCCGCATTCAACATGCATTGATACTTCACTTATTCACACCTTTTCACTTTTTACTGCATTGTAATTTCATTTTGTAATGGTAAAATGGCTTTTTTACACATGAATCTGCACACAGTATAACCTACAATTCTGAAAACCTGTTTTGACAACCTTGACTTACACAGTGCTGATGAAATGTTTAATTTTGACAGGACTGACATATCCATTGACTGAAGAATTTGCTTTTGAAACACACTGTAAGCTAAAGGTTTGGGGTGAAGTTTATTCTTTTGCTGATGAACTATGGTGTTGTAAACTGTTGACAAATGCATGTGAACATCTGAGATAGTAATGGTTCAATAATTTAGTCAAAGCTATTGAAAACATCTGCAGCTCGTCTGAAGATGAAAGTTTAGTTTCTTCATACAAATGAAAAAGAGAAGAGCAATAAATCACCATCTACTGGTGCCATACAGTGAATACTCAATCATCTGGTCGAATAATTTTTGAAAAAGTATTTTATTTCTTTATCTGTACAGTAGATCAATATGTAATTGATTATTTAATAGAGGGAATATTTCACCTTTGATATATATGCATTATATCTGTCTTGGCATAGCTGTATTAATGTTATAATTTTCTCTACACAGGTAAAAAAAAATCTAAATAAAAGCAATGTTACACAACCATGCTGCAGAAATTTGGCTAATGCTTGTGGTAGTGAATGCAGGCTTTTATGGGAGCTTTATGCTAGTTAGTAATTCACTTACATGTGGCTTATGAGCATTTTAAAGCACAGTGCCAGACATGTCGCAGGGACAGGAAACAGACACAGTCTATTGCTAATCCATTGCAGTTATCTAGATGTTGATGCCTGACACCTACACATTATGAGTACAGGGAGGGCAGATGTAGAGATCCCAATAAATGGGCAAGAAAGCAGTCGTGTTTTTCTATTCCCCCACTTAAGATGATTTACAACTAATTATTTTTAGTGAAGTGATGCACCTTCACCCAGCGAGCCCACTGCCAACTGCCTATAACAGCATGAGCATTCTCAGTCAAGAAGCTTAACTGTGCTGGAATCAAAGGAGCACAGGAGTCCTGGAGCATAAGAGGACAAGAGGAGCAGACAAGGAGAGCGTGAGGAATAATTCTCATTAGAATTGCTGAGCCAAAAGAGGTCAAAACATGCAATGCATTAAGGGCTTCTATGGCAAGTTTATATCCTGCAGACAATTTTTGTTCAGCAATTTGTGCTTGAAGGGTGTTGTTTGCAGCTGCAGGTTGTAAGACAACTCCTGGGCAAATCGTTCATTATAACAGCACAGTATCGTGCTGTCTCTGTGTTGTACAATGAATTAACATCATTTTTCATGTGTAATAGGAAAGAACAAACTACTACATTAGCTTTGTATCGTGTATTCATCCTGTTCAAAAGCAACCTGTAACATCTATTAATGCACTTGGAAGTTGAGTCATGGCAACTGGACTTCCTTCTATTCATGCAGTAAGGTAAAGTTTGGTATCAGTTACACAGTACAGATTTTGGTCATAACTTTTTTTGTATGGTTTTTCTATGTTTTGAATGTTTACAGTACCAAGAAGAAAGTCTGCCATTCTCTTTTTTCTAATTTATACTACTGTTACAGATTCTCAAAATATCCACAAGTAACTTGAATAGTAACAGTTGCTTACATGTAAATCAGACCTGATTGTATAAGACTACAATTAAGGTATATTGAATAATTATATTAGTTATATCATATTAATTAATTGAATAATTCATTATTCATAATCAATTTCTCAATGGCCTGGGATTCTGGGTACACTATAGTTGACATAATCTCACACGGTATCATCCTGCATCGGGCAGCACTTTATTTAATGATAAACATTATGAAGTGGCCTGGAACGTGGCGGATTACAGTGGAAGTGGTTTCTTTTCAAGCAATGAGAGTACAGTATATGACATAGCTGCACTTGACACAGAGACACACAGTAATGGGATTGTTCTTTTCTGCCGTTGTATACTGTTTCCATACAAATACTCCCTAAGGCACCAGACACCGCTGCAAGGTATCTGAGACAGCCCCTGTGAAATGTCAAAATACTCTGTTTGATACAGCATGAAACATTTTTATACATTATAAAATCTTCACCCATTATTATATCTCATTTATATTTCTATTTAGCTAAGTATTCTATAATTGGGGGGAGAGTACATGTACAGTGTACTGTCACGGATTATTTTGATATGAGAGAAGCATTGAAGAGAAAGAAATAAGAACAAAGAAATGTGAGAACAGACCTGGTTGGGCCAATAGTCAAATAGCGGAGTTAGAGATATACAGGAGCACAGAAATAAGACACTGGGAGAGTGTCCTGGTCCAGGAGATATCAGGCCTTGTAGAGATGTCATGATTTTTTCTACATGAAAAACCCATCTGCTCTTCCCAGAAGACTGTCTCAGTGTGCTTCTACAGCAATAACACTGTATTCCCAGAGCAGCAGTCCTTAGCTCCACTCATTATCACACATATACAGCCCACTGCCACACTCCGAAACACACATTCAAACACATACATGAGGAGCAGACGTGCATGCGCATACAGCACATACATAGCATCTAATTAGAGTGCACTGGATCATTTTTTGTGTTTATTTCCTTATGATTTTGTTGCCTGGCAACAGCTTTAGCAGAGTGGAAATATGAAATGTTCGATACCTAGAGGAGGGATGTTTTTTGATCAAGTTGTGCTCCCTCATCCTGATGGATATGAGGAACCGTCTTTAAGCAGCGGTAGTCTTTCAAAGTCCTTAGAGTCCACCATTCGCACACCAGGTTAAGCTATGGCTGCTGCTCCATTCATTTACAATATCAGTAACTCAGCTTTGATGTGTTCTCATTCCCATTCACGTTCATTATTATCGCATTGCAATCTGTTTTGTTCTGTCATAGCTACATCCTAGGCCTGCTCATGCAGATGTAGCAGAAAACCAATTAAACATGCACATACATCACAAATCAAATTGGGGTTCAGATGACTCCTAGCATGGATTCTGTCATGTGCGTTGAAATTCCTTGTATAACTCATGTATTCTCCAGACATTTCTATCTGCAGATGAAGAATATTCTATAAATAGTGGTGTTTGGGGGTGGTAAAAATGAGAGCGTCTTAAGTTCTGTGAAAGCTCATACATTTACCTTATTATTCTGCTCACAGTTTAGTCTGCAAAATGTCAAACAGCGCGTTCATATCAGGATCTATATCTTTAAATTCCAGCATGCATCCTTGTGAGCGTGTCTTCTCCTGTCTCGCTAATCAGTAAAAATGATCACATCTCAGGCAGCGCGCTAAAATATTTCAATTAATATACAAAGCAGCAATAAGACCTATCATCCAAATACTGTGGAACAAATGAGTCAGGCTTCTGCCATTTTTGTGTATCTCTGAAAGATCAGAGTAGGTTATTCTTCATTGTTTGTAGATTGGTTCCAGAAATTTCCTCTATCTCTGTTTCATGCCTGAGAATAGTTCTTCAGTGAACTTTGAGTATTTGACATTCTGGAGGTGTTGTTCTTCTAATGCGCCCTGGTGACTATGATGTTTTGCCTGGGGATTCTCTAATACCAGTGACTCATATTTAGCAGCACAGACTGCTGTCGGGGTAACAAAAGCCCCTTCCATATATTGTTTTAATCAAAAGCCAGCCCAGAAGCTAGATGTTCCTGGAGTGTAATTGTCGAATATAATACAATTCTGATTAACCCCCATCTTTAGGACACTACAAAGTAATAATAATATTTTTTTTAGTTCACAGTAACACTACTAAAACTCATATCTTGTCGCTACTCCAGTTCTTCACACATGAATAGGTCATTGCTCACCTTGCACTGATAACCTGCTGTTTAGATTACGTGCAGGGAAGATGGTCAAGACTAAATGTTTGACTTATGTAAATATTTTTACAAATAGCTCCCTTCAAACTGTCCAGATGGCTTTGCAGACTTCCCTCCGACTCTTTAAGAGGGGCTTTGACTGGCAAATTGTTTGATGCCATATGACGCCATGTGACTCACTCCATCTCTTTCTCTCCTTGATCATATCTGCCCGTCACTGTCTCACTGTTACTGTGAAATGTGATCTCCCGTTCGATACCTCCAAATCCTATGTGTGCATGCACACCTCTGCCAAACCATCAGACAGCCTGGCTGCAACCACAGATGGGAAAGAGAGGGCCTAGCCTGCAAGAGCGTCATAGAACTTCGCCTCCACACTTAACTCAGTCTGTGCCAATGTAACGCCAGCATGGCTAGGCCTGCAGCCAGATACGCCCCCATATCTGTGATTGTCGCACCACAACACCAGCAGCACAGCAACGCACTCCTTCATTGTGACAGATTTAGACAGTACTCAGCGTTCTCACCACCTGTCAGTTCACCATGTTCCACCATGTCACCATGGCGATTGAGGTCTTTAAACTAATTTTGTTGGTTTTCCTGTAAGCGCCTTGCTGTTAGGGTGAAATACACACATCTGACTTAACTGCCTGCCGTTCACACAGAAGAGCGGCCATGGTTTACTTTCACACATTCACGCTGATTGACGATGCACAAGCCAGGCAGCCACAAAGGACAGGAACATTATCTAGACAATCTGCAGAGCCACAAGCAGCAGAGAAATGCCACATATTAACATGCCCCAAATGCATCTCTTCGTGTAATAACACTGTCCCTGGAAATAATAAGACAGCGGCGTGTGTAAACAAAGTTCACGTCTCACGCAGCATATCTTTAAAACATCAGGGTAATTATATAAGTTGCAAGGAAAGCCAGTGTTATGTTTTTAGATGAGATAATTATGTGATCGTGTCATTTTAAAAAGATGACTAGTTGTCTGCTGCTACACCTCACAAGTGAACTGCATTACAAAACAGAGGGTTATTCATGGTGGGAAAGGGAATTGTGTCCTGTGGTGTCCTATTGGTGAGGAAGATTCACTGAGAAGCTAGGGCAGACCTCAGACCTCAGGCTTGTAATAGTACACCCATAAATTACCACAAGACAAGAGCACTCTCTGAGGAGCCCCAGATGCAGGGTTTCACTAAAATTACAGCTCGTTTATCAAATCTGTTATTTCCAAACTGTCCTTTTCACCAGGAATCCCTTTTTATAGGTGTTCCGAATCCAACTCTTACATCATTTTCCAGGAGCTTTCTACTTGTGTAATGTATCACTGTACTGTACTGCATGGTTGGCATTGTGTTTTGTCAGCAGGGAGCCCAATATACACTGCCCGTCCAAAAAAACTTGATTTAATAGGCAAATAGTTAAGATCCTACCACTGGATAATTACTTCATGGATGATTTTCAGCTGGCAATAAGTTATTTAACCCTAACTGATGCAGAGAGTTTAATTATTGGCTGGGCTAAAACTGGGTTAAGAACTGTCCAATGGAAGAAGGTCATGTGGTCGGATGAGTCCAGATTTACCTTATTCCAGAGTGATGGCAGCATCAGGGTAAGAAGAGAGGAGGGTGAAGTTATGCACCCATCACTCCTAGTGCCTACTGTACAAGCCTGTGGGGGCAGTGCTATGATCTGGGGCTGCTGCAGTTGGTCAGGTCTAGGCTCAGCAACATTATGTGTCCAAAGAATGAGGTCAGCTGACTACCTGAATATACTGAATGACCAGGTTATTCCATCAATTGAGTTTTTCTTCCCTGATGTCACAGACATATTCCAAGATGACAATGCCAGGATTCATCTGGCTCATCTGGCCACCACAGAGTCCAGACCATCATCAATACGATGAGATCTTGGTGAAAAATTAATGCAATTCTGTTGGGAATAAATGTTGTGACATTTCAGAAGCTTATCGAAATGATGCCACATTGAATGTGTGCTGTAATCAATGCATCTTTTATATTTCGGAAGGGCAGTGTATTTGTATTGGATCTACAAACAAAGATGTTTTTAAATACCAGTATGATCAGAGAACATTCCTTTAATTGCTGCATTTACTGACTTTAATTATTAAATTAGATATACCGATGTATGTTCAGCACACTTCTTTAAATTCCTCTTTAATGTGTATAGGGTTTTCACATGGCCACATGAGAAATCATTTGCATGACAGTAGACAATGAAGCAGCTATTTACTTCAGCCAATTAATTTATTACATCTCAGCACTGACACATCTAGTGCTGGCCACTGTTGTCCACAAATCATGAGTAAAAAGCATGGACGCATGCCACAGCAGACTGCTACCAGCAGGGGTTTCTACAGTACCTATGGTTTATTAATGATGTGAAGCCAATTATTTCCGGATGGGCACAAGGGTGTTCCTTTCTTCAGACAAGCAGATATGTGGAACATAAGGCTGTGTGTCTCAAGTGAGGTGAACCATACTCTTGAACTGTACTCAGCCGAGACAGCAGACACAGTTCTCTGGCTGAGCGAGCGGGGATGATGATGAGTCTCTCTTAGTGCTTTAAGGCATGTATATTTGTGAATATTTACAAATCTCAGTTCACGTGATACACTATCTCCTCTTACAATGACATGAAATTACACTGATGTGGCAGCCACATTACTGCTGTCGATTTGGAGACCAAATTAGCAGAGCTTTCATCACATCATCAGCTGGAGTGAGCTGAAAAGGGGCTCTGCTGCTGAAAGTAATCATGCCTTCACCAGTCATCCTGTCAGCCTGTCCAGAGCACAACATCTGTAGCATGTCTGCCTCTGACAGGACCACTGCTGAAGTGTGAATTACCAGGAAAGAGATTTTCTAAATTAGATCAAGCAAGCACCGGAGCATTCAGGTAAACAGATCTTCCTTGTGGAACCGATACTCATTAAGTCCCTGCGTTAACATCTTGTAAGGGGTAATTGCACATGGTACTTAAGTCTAAATGGACAGTTAGAGTATATAAACATCCATCACACTCATTCTCATCCTTTCTCCTCTCTCTGTCTTTTTCTTACAACAGCAGTAATTACAGTACACCTTGTAATTGCAATGGGAGACAATAAACTCACTTCATGGCATTAATTAATGATCTTCAATCAAAACGTTGACTTTCAGCAGCAAGCTGAAACTTCATTATTGTATTACAGATGACAAGCACATCCAATCACTTGTGTCTTTTCTCTAGTTCCTACCTGAATGGAGACATCACTGTAGGAGCCTCCTATGACCCCAGAAATAGCCAACGGGACATCATCGTGGATGGCATAGGAGCCATCTGGGCACGTGTACTCACTGTCATCCACTTTGGTGAGGGAGGCCCTAACAAACTCCAGAGACTGCTCTAGAGCGTAGGTGTCCTTAGAGCAAGTATCCAATATATGCGCTCCCAGCCTGATCCCAGGCAAGATGCGGTCATCCTTGTTGATTTCATCTAGTGCCAACAGCATGGCCTCCAGTCTCTGGATCCCTCTCTGAGCATTGATCTTCCCACAGTCCTCTGCTGCCTCACCCTTCTGGTGCACGGGGAACAGGCCACCAATCATCAAATCTCCGTCCAGTGTGATCTCCCTTTTGGAGTCAGTGTTATAACCTACCACAGGCAAACCCTGGGGAGCCTGGGCAAAGAGAGATACACATAAGCACAGCAGGCTGAGGTGGGACAGCCAGACGGGTCGGGGCACAGGGCGCACCCCCGCCACAGGGGATTTCCCCAATGACATATCCCTGGGCAAAACAAGGTCACCGTCCTGCCTGTGCTTTCTAGTCAGTGTCTTGTCAGCTTTTTATGACGGCGATACTCAAGAGGAGAACAGTGAGGTGCAGCAGCACCAGATCTCAAAGCACCACTGTTTTTATTCTGACAAAGGCCATTTACAGCATCAGCGCCATCCTCTTTGTCCTTCTCTTCTTCAGAGATTTTTGTTGATTACAGCCTGCGGATCAAACAGAAAGAAATTCAGTCACAGCCTTTGAGCCACAGCATACAATGATCCCTTTGTCTCACTCACATCACATCTACCAGGAACGGACTTGTCCTGTGGAAATATTTAACATCTGCACAAGTGAGTCAATATTTGCATTCTTTGATTCTTATTGATGATAGATGTGACAAGCAAGACAGAGTAAAATATAAACATTCATCAGCAAATTGAGTGGACTACTACTATAATACTTCTTAATAATAAGAAGAAAAAGATGAAGTAGGTTTTCTCATGTTTGCAAGATTAACACACAGACAGTAGCTACTTTGCACTATACTTCATTTTGAATGTGTGTGTTACATTTTCAACTCTTCTTTCTCCTCTCCTTTTATTGTCTTTCTGACCTCATGTTACTTCTCTTCTAAGGCAGATGATTGTACAACTCATTTTAAATCACATGTGCACATGCTCCTGTACACCGAAAGGCATTCAGACTTAACAAATCATGTCCCCAAGGTTATATTTGTCAAATATAATTAACCACTCATCTACAGTCATAGATAAACATACTATTTGCACAATAGAAAAATTGACATGCAAATATTTAGAGCACTGAAATCTATTTCAAGCATACAAATGAATTTTATTGCCAACAGATTCAGTTAAAATGATAATAATAATGTGAGCATTTCTCTTGCACCTAAAAATGTGACTCATGCTGAGAAGACAGTTTATTTCAGTGTTGGAAAAACACTTAAACTTCAGTTTTGGAGTCGAGCATTGTCCTTGAAGTATGAAGGCATTTACAGTATATGTTTACATACAGTTAATCTGCAAGGTCAGACATTAGGGTCAGCAGCTTAAATGGATTGCCTGGAGTGTGAAGAAACAAATAATAAACATACGCAGGTTTGTGGTACCAATTTGCTGCAAACACAACTGACAGCAGCCTTTACATTGGGGAGCAGTAAATCTCTTCTGCAGTGCTCACAATATGTAAAAGGAATAGCTTAAAATTGTGTGTAACACTTCCTTTTCACTTCCTTCCAGACCATTAGATGACAGGATTATTCGTTTTCATCTGATTCATATGAAGCTACAGCAGGGACATCCATTAATTAGCTCAGCTTAAACAGCTTGGCATAAAGTCTGGAAGCAGGGTAAAACAGTTAGTCTTATATCCACTGTTGTTGAAGGGTCATCATCATCTGTGCCACGTATGGCCCACATAAAACCCACATAATCATGTAATTTCCACACGTTTTTTTGTTTGTACGGGTCTGCCTGAGCTTTCGAGGTGAACGTAAACAGACCTGTTATATTTGGACAGAAGCAGTTTTGCTTTTTTTCCACACTTAAAGTTTCTGTGTGAATATAATCTAACCAAACTATGTATAGTGGACATGCATGACAGTGATGAATTTCTAGTATAGCTCTTAATGTGAAAAGGAATTAATGTATTTAAAATGTTTGTCTTCATAAAAATTACTTAAAACTCAAAATGTCCCAGGGGCTTTTCTGTATTGTATGATATTTTATATTATAAAGGCCTTTTTCTGAATAAAGTAAATTATAGCATGTAATAAATAAATAATAAATTTTTTAAAAATCTTGTAGTTCAAATTTGTCACATTTCTGACATCAATACAGTGCTGAGCCACATCCTGAATTAATATGACACTTGTGAGCATTTACAGCTGATCCAGCTCATGTATGCAACAGATTAGAGTAGACGCAGGCCTATTGTTTAGTCCTGGCATCAGTCACCACAAATCCCAGAGGCTTAACTAAGCAGAGTGTTTAATGTGGAAGAAGTTTATCACAGGAAATGATTGAGCCACGACGATCTGTCTCTTATCCATTGTCTCTACAAGTCAAGTAGGCTGATAAGCAGTAATTAACTGTAATGATGAGAGATTATAGAAACAGAGTACAGGGATTCTATTAGTCACATGTTTCCATTTGAAAATACTGACTTACCTATTAAAATAGCATAAAGCTCTTAAGAATCAGACTACAGACCCATGCTTTGGGGTTTTTCTCTGTTTGCCTCTTTCTCTTGGCTTTTTCTCTCTCCCTGTTTCCATGGAAACTTGCCAGTAGATGGGGAAGGTGACAAGTGGGCCAGTCTGACCATGCATGGTGCTAGGTCCTGTGGGAGAACTGGGAAGTCTGTACTTTGAACTGACCAAACTGATCAGACTCCAGCCAAGCTTCTTATACATCTAAATAAAGCAATATCTCTGTTTCAGACTGCAACCATGTTGCATGACTATCTTATCTTCTATCTATCAGTATTCTCAGTCGTCCAGGAGTTGTTGATTGCTGCTGTAGAGATGGTTCTAGTACAACCACTGCAGTCTTTTAATAATAAATAAAGATGTTGCATTATATTTGATCTACTGTCAGTGAAAATTAAAATGTCATTTTTCTTGCACACAAAATATGTGTGGATGTCAGAGTTTCCATTTGCTCCCTCTGCAGTTTGTCAACAAGAGAAAAGTCCATTGCAAGTCACTACTACATCTCTCACATACAAAGGCAACCGTAGAGTAACAAAGGAACACATCTGTGTACAACAAGTACATTTTCGTGGTTGCGGTGTGTATTCTGGCTGTGTAGCTCTGCAGAGTGTGAAACACTGCTGTCATAAATGTCCAAATGGTGAAGTAAACTATAAGTCCGGGCTGTAAGCTGACTAACTGTGTTTATTGTGAATAGATTTCTGCAGTAAAAATGTCAGCAGAAACGATGGTAAAGCACTTAAACACAGTCCCAAGGGAGAACGGTGACAAAAGGATTTGTGGCTGACACATAGTCGGTGCTGTTCTCAATCCTGCATTCCTGCAGGAGACCTCCATCTCACTTGTGGATTCTCTGTCTCTCCTGGTCTTTATTCACTACATGCCAATATTCAACCTTTTATTTTAGCACACGCACTCCTTATTCTCCACTTCTCCTCGATATGCTACAGTGTAATAAAGTATATTCCTCAATTTTCATTTATGTTTAAGTTTAGATTTAGATACTTAAAGAATAGTTCAACACAGGCAGTTCTAGGATTTCATTCTTAGAGCTGCTTTGCGCTCACTACTGTATAACATCCCTGTAATTTCATTATATATTAGCATCGAGCTAATAGGCTAGTTTTTAGCCCATCGTGGTTCGCTTTCCTTGTCATTTGACTGGAGTGGGAAACGTGTCATACTGTTGTGCTGTCAACTTCGATTAAACAAGCAACTCTTGTCTCTTATTTGGGAAACTGTTTACCTATCTAGCTGCAAAAAAGAAGAAGAAAGGAAAAGAAAAAAACTTAGAGTATAGTATAGTATATACTTTCAATACATTTCGATATTTTGATAGTTTCATAGATAGATAGTTCATTTTAGGGGGGGTAAAATTACATTTTGGTGAAAGTGCTTGTTTGCTAACTCGGTCGAGTTAGAACAGATATTTTATACTAGTCCTGTGTCAGAACGGCAACTTTATGGTTACATATTATCTGAGCCATTTATCTGTGCTTTGGGAGCTCTTAAGGTACCCCTGTGCCCAGTCCTAAAGGTAAACTAACAGTGTGTCTAATATATATTTTTTAGTGAGGCTAAGAATTAAGAGAGGGTAAGAAGAGAGGTAGGTGAAGTGATGCACCCATCATGCCCAGTGCCTACCGTACAAGGCTGTGGGGGAAGTGATATGATCTGGGGTTGCTGCAGTTGATCAGGTTCAGCAAAGTTATGTGCCCAAAGACAGGGGCATATTCCAAGGTTACAATGCCAGGATTCATCGAGCTCAAATTATGAAAGAGTGGTTCAGGGAGCATGACACATCATTTTCACACATGGATCGGCCACCACAGAGTCCAAACCTTAGCCCCACTGAGAATCTTTGGGTTGTGCTGGAGAAGACTTTGTGCAACGTCCGACTCTCCCATCATAAATAAAGATCTTGGTGAAAAATTAAAGCAACTTTGAATGGGAATAAATGTTGGGACATTGCAGAAGCTCATCAAAACGATGCCACAGTGAATGTGTGCCGTAATCAAAGCTGAAGGCGGTCCAACAAAATATTAGTGTGTGACGGACAGTGTGTAACAAGTAATTAGTTTCAGTGGTGCTGTTAGCTGGATTTTTGAACCTGGTGACAGAGCCACGCCAGCTGTGACTGTTTTACAAATGTTCCCAAACCCACAGAAATTCTTGAGAGCTTACTGTATCCATAAACTATATTACTAAATGAATATGATATATTCCAAGATACTGTAAGTATGTATAAATGACAGATGCTGAGAGCAATATTTACACTTTAGATGTAATATCCCACTCAAGATTCTGTCTACACATTAACTTCAAAGAAAAACCGTGCATGTTATTTTTTCCTCTCTCCTCCTATACAGCCATCCCTGTTTCCCTCTTCACCAGATGGCCTTTTTAATTCAAGAGCGTAAAGCCTGCCAGCCCCTTACACACTTCAAACCAGACTGTGTGAAGGAATGGGAGGAGTGGACGAGGGGGCTGAAAAAATACAAGAAAAGATAGCAGATGTGAGAGGGCAGAAAAAAAGAAAGAGGATGGCAACGTGGGCAGCAGTGAAAAAGGGGGATACGGGTGGGGTTTGAGAAAGATGCTATCCAAGCTGATTTTCTTCATGACAATCATTTGCCCCAGGAGTGGAGTGCAGCATTAATATGGTAATATCCCCCCAGGCAATAGCAAGTGTTGAAGAGTGGAGGTCATCTACTGTATATGCAGCCCTGAGCCTGCATGAGCAGGTTGGAGATCCCCAGTGGAATGACTTGGAGGAAGCAAAGGTAATGGGAGTCAGGCTTCCCTAAAATCAGATTTCCAGCTGACAAAGAGAATAGTCCTGCGTGGGGGGAGACTAAAGATGGCCTGCTAATGGGAAAGAAGGCTCAGGAGTGCTTACACACACACACACACACACACACACACACACACACACACACACACACACACACACACACACACACACACACACACACACACACACACCTTACTTGGCCCAAACAATGCATTGAGCTCAAATCCTGAAAGCACTTACGACAAATTAAACTCTTATAGTTTCTAATTGGATATTTGATTGCATCTGTTGAGGAAATTAAAAGGATAAGCCTGGTAACATTTCTTATTGTGAGCAAGTAAAAAAAAAAAGCAAAACCTGTGCACGCCTCCACTAGTTGCATAAAAGCTACATCGAAACACACGAGAGTCCTCACACATGACTCACAAGACACAAATGTATTGGAATTTTTATTATTATTATTTATAGTCTTTCTCGCTAAACCTCATAATTACTCATTCTTACAGTAACAAGCTAGTATCAAAGTATCAAAAACGGGGCTTTTAAATATTTTATAGACAAATACATGCTCTATAGTGGGTGAAGACACTAAGACATTCTTATATATAATTGAATTAACGCTGCGAGGAAGACTGACTGGATCAATGATAACCTCGAAGGTGCATCATAAAACAATGAAATGTCTTCCAGAAACACAACCACTAACCTTTTCTGATAAGGTCATTTGTACAATTAGCAATTAGAGAGTGAGGAGGCGCTTCCAGTTTGAATATCTGCCGCAGAAATTTCGAGACATTTCCTGAGTAGCATCTATTGCAATTACGAGGAAAATCAGTTCGGAGGCTCGCTGCATCACTGCATCTATTTTCTGTCACACAAACGAGCTTATGTGCGGTTTAGACAGTCAGTAAAGGGAAAAAGAACCATTACGTTCAGTTCCTGATTATCATACAATCTAGCCTCAACAGTATATACATCTGTTTTACAACCTGCTCGCTCCATCTTTCAGAGATGACTGTACTGCACTTCTCCACCATCCATCTCCTGTCTCTCTCTCTCTCTCTCTCTCTCTCTCCACCTGTAAAGGAGGGAATCCCTCGCATGAGTTCAACAGTCCTTTGCCTCCCAGGAGCCCAATTCTGCTTCCCTCATCAAACATTCATCCTCTCTCTTTGTCTCTCAGAGATCATTACTGCCGAGCCAATGATTGGCCAGAACACGATGATGGATGCGTGATGCTTTTGTCTCAGATGTTTTTATTGTATCTTTGCATTATTCATCGTTACCTCAAACTGTTAAAAGAAAGTGTCCTGAAACACTAAGATTTTATGGAAATCATTAGCGCTGTGCTTCTTCCTCCTCTTCCTGGACTAATAGCTCATATCAATGAGTATTTTACTTACATTATTAGAAATGAGAGCTCACATTTTGTTTTTCCACACTGTATAACTACATACATAGCATCCTAGAGCGATAAAGACAAAAAAACAAAACGTTTCATTTTGTCTACATTTCAGTTCTTGCATTCAGACTGTTGTGATATATCTAGAAGGAAATACAATCTATGTTCAAATCAATGTCTTTGCTTCATCAAGCCAGCGTGGTAGTGCCATCCAGTACAATTGTCACTGTCCTGTAAAACAAACAAACAACCTGTAACTATCATAATTACAAGTCTGATAGCGAACAGCTAAATCCTGATTGGTACAGAGAAGTGTGCTGTATCAATGTTTTTTTCCAAACTGAGTCCCTGCATCAGTCAAATACTGATCAAACATCGAGATGACATCCTAAACATCATCTCAGGGAGCAGTTTTGTAGCCGTGATCATTTACTGGACATTACGCGGTTGAAGGGACAGTATCAAAGGCTGTGATACTGAACTGTGCTGTGATTTTCTAACAACATAGACAGGAACACTTAACAGTACATTTGAAGCATGAGAAGGAAAGAGAAGTCACCTTAAGATGGTGTGGGCAAAGTCTTTATGAGATAGACATCTTTTGGACAGAGCTAGAAATAGCCACAGATATAAAAGAAAAAAAGAAGAAGAGCTCCTAATCCCCCTTGTATTACTGAATTCATAGCGTATTTAAGCAACAGCTGCAAGTAGAAGAAATCAAAAAGAGTTCATTATTACTCACAATGGAAATGAGTGAGTAGCCAACCTAGGATTCACCTATGACCTCTCAGACAAAGAATGCAAAACAGGAACGAGTCATTTGGAAGTCATGCACATATCATTAACAAACTAGAAGCTTCTTTATGCTTTTGCTTAAGTAAGAATGAATTCTATTGAAGATACAGCACTTTTTCTCTGTTTATGTTACCTCCACATGATTTTTTGACAGCTGCGTCTGACTTTTCAGATTCATTCCATGTGTGTAAATAAATTAGTACATGTATCTTGTACATAAAATATACACCTCTGTGTCTTAACTGGTGCAGATTATATATACAAATCATTATCTAAATACCTACAGTACATTTATAACTGTGCAGACGGACATTACTTCAGTTGTTAGATGTTGATGGGTGTCAGGTGTCCTATATTGACTTTATATGGATAACACTGGCAGGCATCTAAGTGATATACCTCACCTGCACCCGTGTGTGCATGTCCTTACGTGCACGGCCATAATGAAGCTATTAAGCTGTCCTTTTTAATGGGACCAGAATGATTCATCATACAGAAATGTAATTACTGATGCAGCCCCAGTGCATTGTAAGAACGACAATGAAGCAACGATGCAGACGTCTGTAAGTTGAAATCTACAAAGTTCAGTCATGTGCTGTTGAATGAAACCAAAACAAACCACCTCACTTAATTAAAAGGGATTCCTGTCCTCAGGTAACACTGTGAAATGCGTCCCCACCAAGCATCATGTCAAAAGTGACAGGTGAGGCATCCTGTGTAAGCAGGACTGAGCTGTGGCAGTGGAGCATGTTCTTCACTCAGACATGACCTGAATTTACACTCATCTTCAGCTGTGAATACTGGACTCACACATAATTTGACTTTACTGCTGTGTTTTTTTTACGTGCCTCAAAGCTGACAGCCCTGTAGGTTTCCTTGTTATTGTTACAGTTCCCAAACGATGACGTGTATCTGCCACATGAATCTTGAGGCTGTGCTGAGCTGATTTCACTGCTCTCCATCGCTTTTCTATTGTCTCTTGTCTGCTGAACATGCAGCACAGATGAACCTGGAGGACTGGAGGAAACATCTACTGTAGCTACATTTCGCTACATGGTGCGTTTAAGTGTTTGCTCCTATTCATGTGTATACTTCAGGTTCAAAATGTATTTTAATGCCTGCTGATAAGATAATGGAAGAATTACAGAGTCCGTCACTCTGCTGTAGCCCCACAACAGTACTTGTTATTTTAATGTGCACCGACGCGGTTCTACAGTAACAATATAGATTAATATATTTAGAGCTTTAATATATAGCTTTTTTACGATGCATTTTCTGAAGTTGGAGAATTAAATTATTAAGGGATGCCTTTTCTTTACCGAAGATGTGTCGAAAAGATGAATAACGTTTGTGTTAATCATCATCTTCTCGCCAACACCCTGTGACACACCAACTAATCATCAAGTTTAAACATTCCCAGCAGTGTCTCGTACTTCTTGTTCCACAAAGTGATTTCCCAAATCAAGCGACATTGGAGATATGGCGGTTGTCGTGTGCTGCAACGCCTGTTTGGTAGTATGTTGCAGCAGCCTCATGCATGTGCAAGGTTGTACAGCAAGTGTGCATAGAATAGCTCGAGCCAGTGGTAAACAAAAAGGAGGCAACAGTGTGGTCATAATATCATCAACAACTGCTATAATGATGAAAATAGTTGCAGTGCATGAAGAGGACAACTTCTATACTAGGACTGTTATTCCTTCTATTTCCTTTTGCACGAATGTGACAATACTTTACAAGTTGACATCAAGGTTAAAGCAGAATAAACGGACTTCATTTACCTTCTCTACAAACCAACTCGCACTGTAGAAGTTCACAACAACAACAACAACAAAAAAAGCACCATCAGACTTTAAACACACAAATCGCTCACCTGTGAACGATTCTTCAGTTTCCAGCGCTGCCGTGCGGTGAATGAACCGTGTGAAACCAACGCATCTCCTCTACAACAGTGTGTTTTTTATTTGTCTTTGAACTAAACCCACTGTGGCTGTGAACTGCACCGAAGCTGCACCAGTGAACGAAGGAGGAGAGAGTCGCTGCCTGAAGTTTGAGCCGCGGACCGGGAGCTGTCCGCGGTGCTGAACCGACGCGCGACGATCAGCTGGGTCCTGGAAGTCTGGTCCTTGAACAGCGGCTCTAAAAGTCACATTTCCTAAACACGTTCAAACCAAACACGACGAGGGCGTTTCACCTTTCTAAGCATCAAGCATGAAAGAGAAGAATAATAAATGAAGAGGCCAGTCTAGAAAAAAAAGTGATGAATTACGAGTCTACCAGGATGGAGATGAACTGCTTCAGCGCGCAACAACCGAGGGAATGAGCAAGTTGAAATTCAACCTGTTACACGAGAATACTTTACAAAATCCTCCTTCTCCTCCTCTGCTGGCAACTATAAATTCAAATATAGCGGCTGACAAAAGCGTTTGCTGGGAGTGCCTCAACTCTCAGAAGATGTGGACACTTGAACAAAGGCGCAGTTGCTCGACGCAACAGCGGTCCTGGAGATAGCCTGCCTCATCCCAACTGTATGCCGAATTCATGTTATGTAATTTAGAGTCTAACGGAAAAGACTAAGTGGTTACTTTCAGCTGCGTTGTCCTGCTTAGAAAGCTGTTGAAATGCATGTGGACACCAACGGGGGGAGCTTTAGGACTCGCCCCCTATTTGTTCATGCGGTCAGGAGGGGGGTACAGTATGTTAAAAGAAGGATTCCTTGGAGACTGCTTATCTGCACCGCTGGAAATTTTTATTTGGGATCCGCAAACAAGTTTTGACACGGCATGGGAGAGTGTGAGGTCAGTCCCAGATGGCGCCGTGATGTACGCGGGGGACATGCGCTTTGAGAGGGTTGAGCTGCGATCTCTTTCTCTCTCTCCTGCCAAAAAGCAGATTCAGACACGCAATGGTCGGCATCTAAATTTGTGTGTTGAGACATCTCCCTCCATGTGCAGTGTAATGAGATTAATAATTAACATCATGGGGAGGCAATAATCTCCGTGCCCTCAAAGCTGCATGACACCCCTGTAGGTTTCACAATTAATTAAATCAGTTGTTGACCCAGTGTGTCATCACAGTCTCTTCCAGACTCATTTTCATTTTTTGCCTTTGGAGAAAGGTTGGAGAGCCAGGATTGAAAGTGAAAGTGCAACAGACATGTGGTGAGGGCATCTGTCCCTGCAGACTGATCACACCTATAGGCAGAAAAGCTACCAATCTCCCAGCATGATCAGAAAACAACATGTTAGGTGTCTGCTAGGTGAAATATGTTTAAGCTTGGTCTAAGTAAGATGTAAGTCATTTGTCCTGTTCCCTAAACAACTAGTCAGATTGTTTTAGATGAACAATATAAGAGAAGATGCTTTATTTCTCTGTTGAAGGCTATAAAAATGTAGATATGGTGGATAAATTAAAGGAATTAGCAACATAACATTTAACCAGCAGGAGTAAGAAGGATTTTTTCTAGGGCTCAACAATGGCTAAAGAACACCTGCTGTACACAGAGCTTCCTGCTAAAGTGAAAGAATTTAGATAGATTAACATTGGGTGTTTTGGTTGTTTGTTTGTTTGTTTTTATGTATAATGTGTTTCTGCTCCCAAAGGTACCCACATTGTTATTTTGTGAACATTGATTAGGCAGTTTAAGTACGGTTTAAGCTGAGGGAAAATGCTCCCTCAAGAAAATCTTAAAACAACAGAGCTTAATTTGCTTAATTTGCAAAAAAAAAAAAAAAAAAAAAAAAAAAGTTGGTTTCACATTGTTTTACATCATAATGTGAAACTATTAAAGTAGTTCAAGAGAGAGCTTATTAGGTTATTAGACACTTACTGCCTCATCAATATCTTACAAACAACAAGGTGCCCCACTGGTACCAACACTTGTTACATTTTTCCATCTCTGCTGGGGAAAAAATGGGTAAGAGTTGTTCTCAGAGTACAGCAGAAATTATGTGGCTTCGTGTTTGTTGTTAAAGCTGAAAATCTTTACCAATGCACCTACACACTCTGTCCACATGAGGCCAGACATTGGACATCCCACTCACGGTACCACTGGCTGTCACATAGAGATCTGTGTGGCCTCGCAAGGATACACCTCCCCAGATCATTACTGACCCACCACCAAACCGATCGTGCTTGATGTTGCAGGCAGCATAAGGTTCTCCACAGCGTCTCCAGACACTTTCACGCCTGTCATATGTGCTCAGTGTGAACCTGCTCTCATCTGTGAAGAGAACAGTGCACCAATAGTGCACCTGCCAATTGTGGTCTTCTCTGGCAAATGCAAGTTGCATGGTGCGGGGCTAGCACAGGTCATCCTAACGGACGTTGGGCCTGAATGCAACCGTCATGGAGTCTGTTTTTGACAGTTTGGGCAGAGAGAACCCTAGAAAATTACCTCCAGAAGGCTCTTCTGCAGATCTCCTCAAGTTCCTCTTGCTCAAAGAAGCAGATATCCATCCTCCTGCTGGGTTGTTGCCATTTCACAACACTGTCCAGCTCTGACTGTGCTAGGAGACACAACAAACCTTCATGCGACTGCAAGTATGGAGGTGCAATTTTGAAAGACTCGACTATCTGATGGGGTTGCAGGTATTGCCTCAACAAAACAACGCAAGACTTGAAAAGAATCAGTCAGGAAGGATAAGGAGAGAACATTTGTCTGTGGCCACCAAACCATTCCCTTTTTTTGGGCTTGTCTTGTTTTTTCCTCTCCAATGCACCTGTTGTCATTTTCATTTGTACCTCAGCAGGTGAAACCTGATGAACAATCACTTGTTCTTCCTAAATGGGCAGATTGATATTCCTCAAGTTTAATTAATTTATTTACGGTGTTTCCTTTTTTCTTTTTTTTTTAGAAGTACAGAATAAGATTTATATTTTTTTGTGCAACACATCACGAGTGATTGCTCTCCTATGAACTTTTAATTTGAAAATTTTATTACATACAGAAAGACACAACCATTGTAATGTTCTGTACATTATTTCCAATGTCTCAGACCAACAACAATTTCAACCTATGGGCCTATCACAACTAGTCTCTGGAAGTGAATTTGGCTACAAACGACACTGTAGAGTGGTTGAACAAACAAACTATAGAAGAGAACATGTTAAAAAATAAAAGCAATAACCTGTGCGCACGGTGACAATAAATTGTTTTGTACATTATCCAAGGGAGAAACACTTTAACCTTCTATTCTATTATTTCTTCTATTTAGTCCTTATGACTTGGACCTCACTGCTGACATTTTATCTCTGTCTCAAACTTCCAAATTTTGTCTGTGACAAATATTTTCCAAATCTGACATAAAAAAAAAAAATAATCACAATAAAACTTCCATGGCATCAGCTTCTGCACAGTTTCATTCAATCATTACTATATACCAAGACAACAGAGTCAGGTAATGCACACAAACACATGACATAAACCTCCTCAGGACATGACCTCCAAAGTGGCATACAATATCAACTGTCCCACACGGGCACAAAGATGCTATATGATGATCCAGGATGCGGCATCAGCGTCTTCGCTTTGATGTTAATCTTAAACTGCAGTGTCACTGCTAATCTGAACTGGAATGGCGATGATTCAAACAAGATTACAGTCGAAATGAAATATAGAATTAATCAAATCTCGGTTCTCGTTTGCTGCACAACACGTGCAGGGAAAATTAGGTTTATTCAAGTAGACTTAACCCTATGGGGGTGTCTGTCGCTCTATCCTGACAGAGTTTAAATATAGGGTCAGGAATTCATAAAAAAAAAAGTAGAAAGATTAAAGTATAATAAAAAACGACAGGCTTAAAAAGCGAATTAGAAGGCGCAGAAATATGGCATGTTGGTCATAGCATGAACAGCTTTAGATCCCAAACAAGATTACATGACAGATAACCAGCAACAGCAACAACCGAGAAACTCTCCAGCATGCCAGTGTTACATGGCCTCATTCCTTATCTCTTCAGCATCCACCCTCCTCCTCTCCATCCCCAGAGGGCTCCTTCTTCTCAGCCATCAGTTCAACTGCTTCTCTAGCTCCATCTTCACCCTCAGGGAGCTTCTCCTCGTCTCCATCTTCCTTCTCCTCCCTCTCCTCTCCCTCCTCCTGCTCCTCCTGATCCATGTCAAGTTCTTCAAAGGATGAGCCGCTACCCATGGACTCATTCGAGCCTCTGTCGCTGTGGTCCCTGTGCTTAATGTCTTCATTCACATCCATTATGTCTCTCAGAGGCAGGGAAGAGGCCAGTGAGGCGGCTGTGGAAGCAGCCAGGGAAGTCTCTCTGCTGTCCCAGGGCGCGCCGCCGCTCACTGAGCTCACGTCACTGTGGGAATCTGCACCTGCAGCAACATGAGGAAAATGCAGATACAGTAAAGAGGCTGCATCAGTGATATTGGTGCAAAACCCATCTAATAAAATAAAATGATCACAGGCAAGGGGATTTACTGTGGACCACAATTAATAGACAAAAAAATACAGTTTCAGACAAAACACATAAAAAAATTAAGATTTAAATTGCATTTTATGATTAGTGCACCAACTAAATGTTTATACTATGGTAGGTTACTGCACATCAAAAATCATAACACAGTCACATCTGGATAAACTTTCACTGTGCTACACACATCATTTCTATTCGCTGATACTGACACTTTTTGGAGCAGCCAGTCACGAACATCAACATCAAAAGTGAAACTCTGGGAGAAGCATGATGTTTTCTTTATACTCTGTCGGGACGTGCATAGCGAGCTCTAACTTTCTGTGAGAAGTAAATATGGGTAATATGAGTCTACAGTCAGTGACAATGTTAACATGCTGGTGTTTAGCAAGTATGTTTATCAATGTAATCATCTTGTGTTATTCATTTAATCACTTTATCATAGTATGCTATCATGCTAATATCTGCTTATTATCCCCAATCACAACACACAGCTGGGGTTAATTAGCATTAATGTTTGAATATCATCAAAGTATTGGACAAATTTATCTTTTGACCTGATGATGCAGTTAGATGAAAAGTTAAGCAGTCACCAAAGCTATGACGGCTCTTCAACAGATCTCATGACAATCAATATATTCACATCAAGACATCACAGACATCAAGATATTCTACTTAAAAATGATTATGTGGCACTAATGAGGAAAAGTCATCAAAGAGTACAAAGATCATTTGTCTTGGGGAAATGACTGTAAGTGCTATCTTGGACAAAAGTGGACCAATGCCTAGAGCCACGCTGCTAACTTAACTAAAATGCATCACCATTTTCCTTGAGCATCAAAGGTTAATGCATTAGGTAACATTAACATTATGCTTTGTGTCAAAGATGATGCAATTTACATATTCCACCATCCTTTGATCAAAGCTGAGAAAACCTGTGTGTCACATAACAATTCAGCACATCTGTCTGAAAGAAATACAAATCAGTACTTTTTTATAATGTTAGCAAACCCACACAGCTGGAACCGGCTTATTAAAGCTTTTAAAGTGCATATTGAGCCCAGATTGTCTTTGTTACAGAGAAAAAAAAAACCTCTGACTGTTAATTAACATGTTTGTTCTGCCATCTGCAGTAAATAATACATATCGTAAGTCATAATGAAAAAGGTCTATTATTATTAACTAATTCCTCCACCTTCACCCACAGCAGCTTTATATTGTTTTCAAAGCTCATTCTAATTGCCCATTGATCTATAATTTGACAAAATAGCTGTTCATTTTCCCTGAATACTCTTAAGGTGACCCACAATAGAAATGTAATGTACAAAGTTTTGTTCAGATCATCAGAATACTTGCAGGAAATTCCCACACTGTGAAACAATTCAGTGTCCAACAATAAAAAGTTCATAACAAGAAAAAGAGAAGACTGTCGAGTGGGTCGAGATAAACTAACTAAACACAAAGAAGACAAATGAGAGGACGAGGCATTTGTCGCGCAGACCGCCTTAAATTACCAATGGAAATGGGCATCAGAACTTAAACTTAAGAAGCACATCACACCTTCCACCCACACTACAAATAATACTCAGTGAGCTTTCCACAGTTTCACAGAAGAATATGGGAGCGAAATTCAGTAAAACGCCACACATATAAATATAATAATAATGTTTTCCAACTGTGTAATGTATCGCAACAACTGTTAAAGCTGTGATTAAGTTCAAATGATCTCATCTTCTGCCAAAATGTGTCCTGTAAAAAGCAAACACTGTGCCATACAGGCTCGCTTTCTTTTTATATGTACGTGTTATAGATGTTCCTGCATCGTCTTTGGTGTTTTGTCTCTCTTGTTAATATTTTTTTTGTTGTTTTTATTTATATATCCTATTTTATTTAAAATTGTTGTCTTCCAGAGATAAAGCCTGACTCGACTTGACTTGACTTGACTACCCCACAGGACACTAAGACACTATGACTGAGCCGTTTTCCTTCTTTCACACTCAAAATAGATCTCATCCACACATCAAAGTGCGTTTGCGCTAAAAGTGTCACCGGGGACCCAAATACAAATAAATAGGAAGTCTCTTGAGCTCTTGGCTGAGGTCACTCTTTTCATTCATTCCAATGTCAGCATCACTGAGCAACCCAATTATCACTGCCGGCAGACCTGATCTTGTCTGCAGTGGAGAACATCATATAAGGGAAGTCCATTATGGTTATTTATAATATCTATTTACAGGCTTGTTGATTACAGAGTAGGTCCAAACAGAACCAGTGGGACTGGTCTTCAGTGGAACAGGTCCAATGTGAACATGATGTGACACAGAGGTATTGCTTTAAAGTGCACATGCAGTAAACGGAGATTGTCTAGTGATTTATACTTCATTTGCATGTTGCATTAATTACTTTTCCTGAGAGGCTTGCTGTACAATACAAGGAATTTTACAGGAAATAATGGGTCTATTTAGGGTAATGGGGCGGACAGTGTGCCTCAACACACTGGACAACTTTCACCCCCTCTACAACTGCAAGCAAGTCCTGAAATTGGTACCCTGGTTGAAGCCAGCTGTGCCTCTGAAAGCCTTTTAGATAAAATTTGCTAAATTAGTTGCTAAATTGGGCCCACTGGGATTATTAGCAGAGAATCAAGGTCTTGTTCTTCAAACTGTTTGAAACAGCGCAGAGGATTTTTTAAGGAGGTAATTAAACATAGACAGGGTTGAGTCATGCAGAGAGTTGGGAGAATCAGAGTCTGAGTGAATGGCAAGAGAAGTGTGACAGGAAATGCATAAACAGAAATAAAGAAGGGATACAGTAGATTGATCTTGTTTACAAATGAGGGCTGGGAGGAAGGTGCATTTAAGGATACTTTTCACAAAAATGAACATGTTTTTGTGCTTAATTACATTTCTTAAGTGGGGATGCTCAGATGGAACTCACATTTGTTGTATTGCTGCAATATGTCATTGAAAGAGCTGTGTATGTCTTAAGGTAAACAGTGTAATGAAGTGGAAAGGAAGCATTACGTAGATAATAAGGCACTCTCCTCCTTGCATAGTTACCTCTTCTTAATACTAATGAACACATGCTCATACTGTTTAGCATTAATAAAATGTTGGAGTAAATTGTTGGATGCTGTGAAGCTAATGCAGGAGAAGAGAGCAACACCACATGGCGTAATTAAAAGAACACTAATCAAAACTAAAATGAGGGAAAATCATGCAGAATAGATGATGTACAAAAAACATTACAATATCCTCAACATGTCACTCAGCTCTAATGTTTTCATCTTCATTTTTCATCTCTGTGGGTGACATCATGTCCGCACAGTGAAGCTAAGCTGTAGTCATCATTTCTGCACCACAGTTTGATTTTATAGATACATGAACAATAAATCAACAAATCAATATTTTACTAAGCATTATTATCTAATGATGTGACTATACTTGAATAAACTCTCACTGTTTAACAGTCCTTTGGAAGACACACTGCACATTAGCTGAGTCTAATAAGTTCCCTTTGCCTCTCTATTTATCATCGGTATAAACTGTATAAAACGAAGCCCACTAGCCTGTTTTACAATGAGGCTGATTTGTGTCCTCAAAAGGTAAACAAGCTTCTTTGGCTGCGGTGATAACCCAATTATCATAAAAGTGTTTTCATTTTGTTTGAGTGTTTACTGCTCTCTCTCTGTGTTGCAATGGTGGAAGCAGGACCCCGAACTCGGTCTTTAACGTGGACAGTGCATGAAGGATGAAAGTTGTAGGCAATCTTCCAGGTGTAGAGTAAGTTTTGCACAGTTGGCTCGTCAGACAAAGCTTAGCTCCACTGATTGATCAGTCTCTCATTAAGCCAACTCGACTGTGTCTGAGACTGGGAGCATAAACACACTCTATCTGTCTCTATCACCCCATGGGTTTTTTTACATAGACAGACTTACATTAATTTCCTGGAGACTTAGCAAGCCATCACACATTATGTCCACACAATGTGAGTCAAACACGGTGCTCACACACACTTTGCTCTATACCATATAAAATTGTATTGTATTGTTATAATATACAAACAATAACTCAAAAACACAGATATCAGGAACACTTCACAGGTAGATATGTATACGACCTCAAACCTGCCTCCTTTCACAAATGACAGTAACTGTGCTGACTGTGCACATGTCGGATACTTTAAAAGTACACCCTGTAAGAGGTGTATAAGAATATGACTTATACCATAACAACAACTAAATTAATTAAACAATACAGATTGATAAACTACTCAAAACAAATGTATAGATATAGTAAATGTCTTGAAGGACTAGTACTGTAGTCTGTTGTCAAAGTAAGACTGACAGGCAGCCAGCAGAGACTGCAGGAAGCTGTTATACTTCAAGAAATCGTTCTAGTACATAACATCTTCTTAACGTTGTTGAACCATAGATGTCTATTTGCACCAAAAATCTGTACCACCTGTACTATCAGTGGACTCAACGGGTTGTTTCTTTGGTTTGGCAGCTCAGTCTAACTGTCTGTCTCCTTCATCTGCATGTGTCTGTATGTTTATAAAGCTGATCCATAGCAAATGTAAGTGTTGGTATTTTTGGTATCAAAGTATTTTTTAATGGTAATGATATATATTATAAATATCATTAGAGTGCTAGGGCAGCTGTTGCCCCGGCTCCCCGTCTTTATGCTAAACTAAGCTAACTGTAGCTCAGTTATAGCTCTATATTTCATAAACGAGGTGTGGTATTCATCTCATCTAACTCTGAATCACTGCTCAAAATAAGTTTATGCCGCACAAGGCGGTAATGTTCTAAAGCACACCTTAGAATAAAAGAAGAATTTAGGTTTGCCTCCATTTTAGATGGTGTGGATTACAAAAAAAAATGAGGTGCTGATAGGGTGATTTAAAAAGGAGAGCATTAGGAGAACTTTGCGTGCATGTGATGTGACTGAGTGTGTGTCAGAGTGTGCGCACTGGAGAATGAAGACACCATTACGAAATGATTTTCTTTACATGTGATTATAAAGCACACAAGATCAACTTAATTTTATCTGAACTGCCCTACTGAAATGTTTTCCAGCACTTTAGTCCTTTCCTATTAACTTTCTCATTTGTTAGAAAAGAAAGCAATAATCAAAACTTTGTCTCGGTCTGGTGACGCTGACAAACTAATTTAAAGTTGTGAATAGCCTCGACTTTCTTTTCAACAGAATGTCAGTGGTTCTACAGCAGACAATCCTGCTGTGCTGGTCGGGGGAATCACCTTTCTTCCTGTCTCAGGTACAATCACTCTGCTGCGATGGCGACCGCAATCTAAACATGCCAAAACCTCTAAACATGTCTAGATCATGCAAAGCACGCTTACTGATTTGTTTTCTACCGCACATGTAAGCTGTGTTTACAAGAGATGTCACATGATCTAAGCTTAGAGAACAGCTGATGTAAATCAGCACTTCTCCATCCACTCTGTCCCATGACCACAACATCATTTATTTTCTCTAGTGATTTGTACAGTGACAAAGTCAACACTACAAGGAGTCAAGGTCCGGCAAGTTAGAAAGAGTAATAGCAGAGAAGACACTGCGCTTTAAGACACATGTCGTACTTGTGGTGACAAAACAATTAGGGTTAGGGTCTCATGTATCACATGTCCTCAGTGATGAAGGGCAGAAAGGAGTCAGTGCAGTGTCAGACAACATAAAAGTCATTGTGTATTTCTTGTTTGTCTGTTCCTAACACACACACAAGCTGTGGTCTCAGCAGAGAGCTGTGTTTCTACTAACACGCTTCATTAGAACACAATTAGATGACAAAACAAAATGCCAACTGCTTTGTGATAACTCTGTTTTTTCCTAAACTTCTGTCTTCAGTGAAATCACTTCTATTTACATTTCTTTTAGTATCTTTTATGGCTGATCAGTTATTCTCTAATGAGCTGTTTCTGGAATTACCATTAACTATTACCTGTGATATCAGTTCCTCTGTCCTCATCAGAATCCTCTTCTTTCACATCTGTTTTCACTTCCTCCTTCATCTCTGGAACAAAGAAGTCCATCTGGTGAGACAGTGGTACCATGTAGTTGATGACGTCCGATCTATAGATCTCAATAGCAGGGAATGCGCACAGCTTTCTCTCCTGTAGGAGAAAATATGAGGCACTGTCAGCTGCTGCGAATGTATTTTAAAATCCTGTACAAAAGATCCTGAAGGATATACAGCCCGAGCATCAGCTGATGTTTGCAAAGACACATCATCTTCTCCCTTCCAACTAAGCTGTTAACCTTTTTCAAATGAAATTGTGCTTGAATTTGAGTAACATTTATAGTAAATTATTAAAAAGCTAGCTTTCAGCTATGACAAAGACTATTTAGGTAGAAATTTGTGGCAGAGTGCTTAAAGGTCCAGCTCGCATGAATCGAATGCTTCATGAGAAATCATGTCGTGAAATGAACATTATTTGTTTTTTACTACATAAATTGTTTGTTACAGCATTAAATGTACTGTATCGTTTAAAATGTCAATAATAACAAGAGAATTTCTTCCAATGTTGGTGAATCAGAAGAGCTTTGTCTGGCGTAACACTCTTTTTATATAGCAGCCATGACCAGCACCTCATTCTTCATGTGTAATAAGGAAACTCATGCTGAGAAACGTATTTAAAAACACTCAAACATCACAAAGTGGAAATACACTCTTGACACGTCTTGCATGAAGTTAAAATATGACCACAATGAACAACGTAAGAGTAAAGAGCGATGACGGATTAATAGACTGTTGCCAGATAACTGACCAAATGCTTCTAAAACCTGAAATAGAAGAATGCACAGCATAAATAAAAGGGAAGATCTTGGATTGAAATGCCTCAAACAAACAGAAAATATCAGTTATGTAGCTATAAAATGTCTTAATTCTGCTGGTATAGCACTGCTGTATGTCTTTGACACTTTAATATGAATGTATGCCCCACCATGTGAGTCCATTAAAGTTGCATTACCCATCCACTTCTATGTGTCTACATTTGCACTCTCCAGTGTGTGCAGAAAGTAGAGAGTTTATACAATATTATAACATATTTTCTCTAAAGAAGACATTAGCGTTGCATAATTTTGTGTTATGTTTTCACAAAGTTCTCAGAGGGGGTGCAGAGATGCTCTCCAATGGGTCGTCACAGTGAAGCTTAAGGAGGCCTGAGTGATCTACATTGATTTGAACTATGAGTGGTCACCAAGTGACAGTGCAGTGCTGTACTACATATATGACTACGATGGACTGTACAAAGATAAACCACTGCAATAAACAATTCCCTCTATGCTAAAGCTTTACTTTCAAATAATGCTTTAAGTGCCCGGTTGGAAATACCAAGCACCCTATTTGACAAACACAGTACTTTCTCTCTTCCTGTACGATTTCACTACAGGTTACAGGTTTCGTGGATGTGTTCGGCAAGAAGTAAGATCACACACACACTTTATATTTGAGTTTTTATGCTCACGCTGGCCTGCCCCTTGCTGTGTGAATGTTCTCAGACCTTTATAAATGTCTAGTCTCTAAATGTAAGTGAATATACAGACTTCTAATGTTGCCATGGTTGTGTGACAAAAAGTGCTTTTCTATGCTATTTGAAGAGGGCAAGAAACATGCTGGATGGACTAACAGCGGCCATTTGACTCATTTTGCTTTGGGTCAGGGTGATCTGCACTGATTGATTCGATTTAATCTAATCTTCTGCAAAATAAAACCGTAGGAGCTGGTATGAATCACCTGGCTGCTACACACAGGGGCTCTAGCCCCAGGGCTACAGATGCAAATGAGTACCCATCTCCTTGAACCTGCACCGATAATGAGCAAGAAAATCGAGACAAAAGCAGTTTTCTATACTGTAGGCACACGCACACATGCATGTGTTTCTCCAAGGGATACTGTCACAGATAAGAGAGAGAAAACAGCATGTGAGAAAGATGTGTTCAAATACATGTGTGTGTTACTCACGGTCACATTTACCTTGTTAAAACAGTGACTTGTTCATTATTCTTTCTCTTTAAGATGCGTCAACTGTAAATAAAACTGTCAGCCGGAGAAGAAGAACTTCAGCACGGGAAGTGGCAAAGAATATTTTTCTCCAAAGTCAAAACCTTTTGTTCAAGTCAAAGTAAATCAATGCTAGTGCAGTTAGTGTAGCATGTGAAGCTCTGCAGAATATCCAGTGAAAACATTTTGATTTCAGAGTAATTGTGTGTATATTTATATACATCAAATATACGTCAATCGCTGACTGATGAATCAGCAGTGTAGGTCTTTTTATATCACTTTGAAAAAAACAGGTTTACTAATCTTACCCATCTGAGATTTGCTAATAATTAGTGTGATCTTCTCAATCTCATTCTAGAGATATTTTAGCATAATATGTGGGCATGATCTCTAATCAAGTCATGGGGCTCCCAGCAGACAGAATGTGACTCGTGACGAGAACTATTAAGGCATTTTGCGATAGCGCATGCAAAATCTCATTCTCATCTTCCAACCAGACTCTCTCCAAACTGAGGCATTTATTCAATTGTGTCCCTCCCTGCAGGTATTTTCCGATGTTTAATCTGTGATTATAATATTCATTTCAGTTTCAATATCCACATTGCTGCTCTTTGATGTATTTTAAATGAATCCGTGACTCATCACTCCTCATCACTCTCCACTGCTGACATGAAAAATTGCTTTGGAATAAGTGGTAAGCTATACATACTTGACCGAGCTCCGTGTGTGTTTGTCAACAGTATCATTCAAGCAAATCACCACGTCTTACAAGCTCTTTACATGATATAAAAACTTTTATGAAGAACCTTTCCTTCTCTCTGCATCGGCCGACATTTATTAAAGATGACAGAATAAATTTCCATTATGGAAGTAGAAACATTTAATAGTGTAGGCTCCTTCTTTTTGAATATACAACGACATTTAATCAATTTATTTGATTCACTTATTCATTTCTCTCCAAGGGCTTTAATTTCAGAAAGGGCACAAATAAAATATGCAAGCACAAATCATGGAAGTATGGTATGTGATTTGTGGTGTAATCCTTCCAGTCACTATACCACTTGTAGAGGCTTGCAGGTGGGCTGAAGCCAATTGCAGCCGTCACTGGGTGAGAGTCAGAGCACCCTGTGGACAGGTCGGTAATCTATCACAGGGCTGACATACACAGACAGAACTATTCACAGTCACATGTCACATTTCTACCTATTGAATTTGATTTAGAGTCCCTATTAACCTAACCTGCATGTCTTTGGACTGTGTGAATATTTAACTTACCACATGCCTCCACTCCACAATAATTACCTTTTTTTTCCCCCGAGGCAAAGAATTGCATGTTATTACACAAAAAAAAAAAAAAAAAAAAAAAAAAACACTGATCCGGAGTGGAAACTCTACTGTGTGAGCAACCTGTGAGAGTGTTCAGATCCTCTGATGTTAGTAAGCTACATCTGCTAGAAACTAATGAAACACCTGCTTTTGTTTACTCCAATGTAAAATAAAAGATTTTAGTTTATTTTATTATGCCACATTTTGGTTTACCTTCCCACATTATCACTAAGCACATCCATAAAATAGTCTGTCAAATTAAAATCCACTTGTAACTTACACTAATAAAAAGCACAACAAAGCAGTTTCTTATTTAACAGGTACATTTTACCATATTTCCTTTCACAAGGGAATGAAGAGCAGATCGACTAACTCCCCCATCATCATAATTTGCTCTTGGCTTGAATGTTTTAATTACGCAATGAGCAAGATGTTGTATTTCCTCCCAGAGCCCTTTTCTGGTCTCTGCCTCCACGTCCGCTGTCTGATTGGGCGCTCTCCATTTGCCTACAGTCTGTCATGGAGTCAACATGCTTCCACTTAACCTGCGTCTGTGTCTGGCAGCTGCTGTGATTGAAATGTGTTCTTCAGGATACGGAGGCAGATGAGTCTGAACCCTCTGGAAACACGTCAGTCATTCTTCCCTGCTGCCTCAGAGCAAACTCAACATTATGATCATCAACGTATTCTCATTCAACATCCTGGGCAAAGAACCAGCAGGTGACAACCAGTTGTTATCTGCACCATTACCCATATGTTCTCTGGACTGTTAGTTGATTATGTTTTGTTTTTGTCTTTGGACATTTCTATGTCTGGCAATGATGTTGCCCATACAAAAAAGATCAAGCTAAGGACTGTGTGAGAAAATAAAACATAGAAGATGTTAACTTTTATTATATTTTTTGGAAAACTTTTGTGCACTGAACATCTGAAGACAGTCCAGGCAACAGAGGAAAATATCTTGCCTTTTATTTTCATGGGTGGGCCCTAAAGACATAAATTAATAGTTGTATATTCTGACTTTTCTAATAAAACAAAAGACCAGAATTGATTCATATATAAAATATATGAAGTAACAATATGACATGAGAATTGGCTTTGGCTTCAGAGTAGGGTACTTACCCTATGTCTGTTTTGGTACAATTCCCTAGCAAAACTTTGTTTGTTCCCTGAGAAAAGTCGAACTAGAAAGCTATCAACACGTACCTGCCTAGGTATACTGAGTCTAGTTAATCTAGCATTGCACAGCTCTACCAGGGTGTGGGTTAGGGGGAGAAAGGTAACTGCGTCTGCACCATCTGTGCCACTGAGAAAGTGGAGATGGCATGGTTCCAGCTGCATTCATTTAAGTTTTGGTTGTTAGCCTTACAATAACATTAACACTAGCTCCCATTACATTAGAATTAACTGTTAGCAGTGGCTGAGTCTGATAGTGTGGCTGCACCTTCTGAATGACCCCACCCTGAATTAGTTGCTTAATTAGATGTTGATACATTATAACCAGACACTGTGGTAAATTAGGAATGACTTGGACAATTGTCTGGAAAAAGGCATACACTGTGAATGTGTGTGTGTATCAGTGTGTGTGTGATGGGTGAATTAAGACAAGGAGAAGTGGAAAATGGTTAGTTGTGTAAAAACGAAATAAAAATCATTTGATTGTAGCAGATCTTAAGGAAAGGCAAATACAACCTCAGACTTACAGCAACATAAATGTTTTTCACTGTGCCATGAATTATTTAACAAAAAAGCCAAAAAGAAAAAAACTTGTGGGCAGTACTAAGAGAGGAGGCACTAATTTTGCACATTGCTGTCTATGTGAAGGTCTCATGGGGCTTAGTAGTGTCTTTGACCTCTCTGGCAGCTGCTAGGTTTGTACATAGCATCCCTCTTCTATTAAAGGGAGACTCTCTTTGTAATAGAAATACCAATAAGACCAAAGTCAACAGAGACAACACTCCTGAGGCTTGATCTACCTAAGTCTGAAAAATCAACATGGACATGGAGTAACTGAGTTATACAGTAGGTGTAGCAGAGGACTTTAACATTGACACTATACAGAGTATTACAGCTTTTAACATGCAAAAGATCTAATCTTCAACTTCCAGATATGCCGCATGTAGACGTGACATCGAGAAGTCTTTCACAAAGATCTGCGCCGTAGGTTCATTAGTCTATGTCTCATCTCTCAACTCTGTTTCTGTTCAGTGTCTGTTCTGGCTGTTCTTTCTCCCAAAAGGCAGCAGTCTCAAAGTCATGAAGGAAACAACAGCAAGGTCTGAGTGGAGATCACATTAGACAGAGGGGACATCACCACACTCTGGAGTATTTTCAGAAATGCACAATGTTGGTGGATCTGCTGTTTAACAAGGTTATTCAATATTCATACATGTACAAACTATTTACAGATGATGACAGCATTTAAAAGTGTACAATAATTCTACTCAGCACAACAGACTTGATCAAAATGCCATACAGAGAAATGAACTAGAAATTCACCATCCTGCTATTACTCACTCTTTGCACAACACAAAAAAACTCAGCTGGACGCAGAAGGTCCTGTGGAGTTCTCTAGGAGACGTTAAAGTATTCTAGGAAATTTGGGAAATCACTCACTTGAGCAGAAGAAGCTAAAGCAGACCGAGGAACCATGTATGCAACAAAAAGGCAAATTAAAACACTTCATCAAAACCCCTGCGATGCAGCCATCATCAACACGAATAAAGGATCTGAAATTGCATTTTAATTAAAATGCGAGGGTTTCTGGCTTTCTACTAAAGCTCCTCCTTCCATTTATCTCTCGGTTGTCCATGTGTAAAGCAAAGTCAGCAGAGTCTGCGTTTACTTTTAATCTATGTCGAGGTCAACACACAGATTAAACACTGCTCTACTGCTCTATCACAAAAGGATGATTCACAGCATAAAGAAAGGACATGAAGCCTCAAAGAAAACTGGAAAACTAAGTAGTAGTAATTACTGAACAAAAGTAAAAAAAATAAAGTTTAATATATGATTATATACAGTATGTTTATCAACTTAATTAACCAACCATTAAAACACATTTCTGGGACATTTCAGCTTAACTTTTTACACAGCTCCGGAAAAATGAGCTGCTGCGTCAGTCTCATGAAAACAGGGCACAGTCCATTTGTCTGGAGTCCCATAGTCGGTAAGCATTAGCTTTGGCTAACCTGATGTTACATGGCCAAAAAGTAAACAAATACTTTCACTTCCATAAGTGAGTGGCCACAAGGGAGGCCAATACATGACTGTCCCATACATGACTGAACTCAATTTGTAACTGGTAGCCCATGACAACAGATTGCAGTGCAGTAGGGAAAAATGCTCACACTACTGTTAAAAACCAACATTTAAAGTATTTCTGTCTGTTTGTTTAATTATATAGTTGGTGTATTTTTAGCCACACTAGCAGCATAGCTCTAAGAATAGAAATCTTGTATATGTATATGTAGCATCTGTCAAATATGAAGACGTCTTATCATAGAAGAGGCAGTGTGCTACTTTTAACAATAGTTTAAACTGACCTTAACTGAAACCAGTCATTAATTAGAGTTAAGCATTCGTCCATTATCACAGACATGCTGATGCTCACAGATCTGACTGAACAACGTAGCCATTGGATCATGCTACCGATTGTCTGAGCTGTTCAAAGTCATTCCTCATGCGGGAAATCATCATGTGAAGAAGAAGATAAAGAGGCAGCTGGAGGGATAGCATGCACACCCTAAAATTAAATTACAACACTTCACAATGAAATGAATGGAGCACCACAGGTTGATAACACCTAAAGGGAGGATTTTCAGGATTTTCTACCTGACTATCATTTGAAGAAACTACTGATCCTAAGATGGAAAAAGCTGTTGTCTTGCCAGCAGTAAGAATCAGTGACAGCACACCTCCCCCTCAGGGGAGAGACGTGAGATATGGTTGAGGAGTGGCGGTGAATAATGAAAGGCAGACAGGATGTTCATTCAGCTCTGCATTCACAGTGGCAGCCGACAACTAGCAAGCAAGATGGAGAAAAACTCTGGCCTTTACCTACACGTAGACGTATGCCACAATGGGTAACGTGCAGAACACATACTCGCTTAACCAAATACTGTACAGACAAACAAATGGACACATATATCGCACATATCTATTTATAGGTGGATGATTTCTCACCCTGGTCCCCGGGCACACAAAAAGGAAAATTAATACAAACTGGGCGACTCACGGTGACAATTGGTGACAATCCCCTGAGTCCTCTCTCCCCTGGTCTATTTACTCCCACTGCACTACTACAGCCACACAGTCCACCCTCCTCACACCCACCATAACCTCCTCTTCCCCCTCTATCTGTGGAAAGAGACAACAACTCTACTTCACACCTCTACAGAGGTGTCCAATTAAGACTGTCCCTTTTGGTCACACACTTCCGCAGAACAAAGTATTTTCATTCTGCCTGCAATAGGGCTATTTTCTGCATGTGTCTTAGCAAGTCCAGGCCTCCTCCATTCCCTCCTTGCTTCTGTGTCCTGGTGGAAGGTGGTCCTGGTGGTGCAATGAAGGTTGTGGGCGGAGGAGGAAGATTTATGACTAAGAAAGGCATTGCTATAAAGACTGTGGAGCTGGAGGAGCAGGGTGATGGCTTTCCTGCAGCCTCTCTATGCACCTGATCAAAAACCCGAACCACTTCATGAGCTTCAAGTGTACTGATTCAGTTAACAGCTACTGTGGTCTCCAGGTGTCTGCTGAGGTGGAGAGAGGTGAGCTGCAGTAAGAGAATCATATCTCAACTCCACACTTCCTTTCATATCTTAAATGCCTGGGAATATTTACAATAAGATTAAAAAATAATCAAGCAAAATAACATATTTAGACATAGTATGAAAGCCGCTGAAGTATTCTTCCACTTAGATCAAACCTGATCTTCAAGGGCCACTGTCCGGCTTGTTTTCCAACTATCTCTGCACCACCCACTGCTGATTACCTGGACCAGTTGAGTTCAGAGTTGCGTGAATTTGAAAAAAAAACAGATTTTTAACTCCTCGTGTGTTATATGGTGTATTATCATGCCGAAACCTGAGAAGTTTTTTTTCTTATTTGTTTGCAGTATCTGATTTGTTGTGCAACTATTCAGCTGTGAAAACTGGCTCATCACTTCGAGTTTTAATCAAACTTTGCATCTAGTTATTCTGAGTACAGTAGAGCCTCACTAACAGTAATGAGTTTTCTTTTTCTTTCATTTGCCTACGACCATTTTAAGCTGCATTCCACTTCAGCATTTTTGTGTAAAAATACATATAATACGGATATCTCTTAATCCTAACTACATTACTGATTTACAGAAATATAGGTTCTCTTTACACACTCCTTAGGAAATCATCACACTGTAGATAAACATCAATAGCCAAGTTACTTAAGTGCATAAACATGCTACGTGAGTGGCAGAGTTCCTCCAGAGCTGTAAATGTAGTCGTCGAAAAGGGAAACTTAATATGCCTTTAAGGCAGTGAAGTAAACACACTAAAAAAAAAAAAAACAAGCAGTAGCTTTACAGTGGCCGTGAGATTTCCCTCTGAAAACTGTTAGGCCATTAAGAAAACCATTGGAGAGATTTGCAGCAATTTAGTCCTGCCCATTAAAGCTTATAAATTCAGTGAATCATTGCTTTAAAGGGGGATATGGAAATACATGAATAAGAATAGTGATTCGTTTTAAATAGGCAGACAGATTCCCTGCTTTAATTGAGATCTTAATCTGAGAGTCTAATGTTAGAGATATTCACATCTCTATTGTAATGAGATACAATTAGGAGGAGGGGATTAGCACTGGCTGTGTCACGGACAGAGACCGGACTATCTCTTCTTTTCTTAGCAGGCCTCTCATGCACAGAGCACCTTGAAAACACAGTATGGCACATAATAAGTCTCCACACACAACTGCAGTTTCTTTGCACCAGTGAACCTGGAGGCGTTTAGTGGGACTGAGAAATAATTAGTGAACCATTTCTGACCTGTCAAGTAAAAAAGGTTTAATTCTGAGGAAGTGGCATTTTGTTACATTTCAGCAGTATAACGATGCTCAAAAAAAAAAAAAAAAAAAAAAACCTAGAGCAGATCATTAGAATTGTGTCCCTGTGGCTTTCTTTAACATGTGCAGTCAATCAATGCCTGTTTGCATCCTGCTGCCCAGACATAATTAAAAGTTACGAATGGAAGCAGCAGAAAAAAGTATTGTGTCCAAAGATAGCAAAATGTATGATTAATGTAGCAGCAATGTAATTAATGCGGCAGTAATGAGTTCTGTGATGTGTTTTCAGACATTTGTCCAAAGAACTAATTGACAGACAGGGAACATAACAAAGAACTGAGAGTTAAAGACAATACCTGCACAAAAGAGAAAAAATGAAAATCCTTCCTTCCACACATTCAAATTCATAATCAATGAAAAGACACAGAATTCAGTTGAGAAGGCTTCCCTTCATCTATTGTCCTTTACAAAGTCCCCATCAGCCTGGCCTCCCAGCTCTTAAGATGAGCCATCAGGCATTCTACCACCTCTCTATGAATAAACCATGGGTGCTCATCCTTGGCATTCACACAGGAAGAGGGCATGCACCAGCTCAGAGCACATATGTGACCATGCTGCATACACAAATGGAAATCTAACTGACGGGGAATGCAACAACATAAAGACATCACTTTTTAAAACCTAATTTTCTCTTCAAAATTTGCTCTCATTCGATTTAGACTGAAAAAGAATATCTACTGCTTTTGTATATTCTGTACAATATTGGCTAGTTTCAATATTTAATTGACTCCATGATTTTTTTAGCAGTACCATTATATCAAATCAAAAATTCCAGCCGTCCTGTGCAACATTTTAACCCCACACAAATTTACACATAATGCAAACTGACATATTTGGTGTCTTTGGTAACCCTGACTGCTTGAATGTAATTTCTGTGGCTCTGAACAAGAAAGCATGCTTTTCTAAAAGCGTTGCCACACAGACTTCTGGCAACTAATAGTCGCAAGACTCAGCTCTTCTTCAGAGACAGTAAAGTCCTTCCTGTACTTGCTGTTTTTCTCACTCCTCACCTGTACTCTCTTGCTGGGTACATGGGTGATTGAAAAGAACCAGAGCAGAGCACTAAGACCTCAAAATCCTTCTTGTGTCTTTGAGCTCTAGATAGTGCCTCCCTAACTACAGAGTCTACAAAGCTGAATTAAGAACTGCGGCGGAGAACTACATCTGAAGCATTTCACAAGCCCTGCCAGGTCATGTTGATGGTTAAACTGATCCACATCACCTTGAAAATGTCAAAAGACCAACACTGACTACTGATCTAACTAAAGAAAATGACCATCACAAGTAACACGTGCATTAGCCAGGTCAGGATGCTGCTAATATAAGTTACAGACATTGCATTAAATACTGCAGACTCTACTAAACCCCAAATACATGTGTGCCCACATGAGATAAAAAAATGATTACAAGATTATTAGAACAGCACAAGATCTTTGTCCTCTATAGTCCTCAAAGCAATAGCACTGCCAATATGTCATTATAGCAAAACACAGTGGCTAATATGAGTTTAAATTCCGTTTGAGTCATTCAATTAACCCCTTGAAACTGCACATAGAGCTTACAGAGCAGCAATCAATAAGGCAAACAAAGTTCACTTTCACGAACACAATCATTGTGAGTGGAACTGAGAGAAGACAACAGGAAACTGGGACAGATTGTCCGACAAATGGCATGTCTTTGAGAATTACCAAAGATAATAATTTGTTTTAGCTCCACGCCTCTGTCCCCAAAGACCATGGAAAAACACAGGGAGGGATGATCCGGTGTCAGCTACAAGACAGGAGCGGCTGGGTCTGGGTTAAAGTTGCTATAGCCCTGCTGCTGTCCACGGAGCAAGAGCCATGTTTAAACCACAGGCCACCTTCTATTAGAGCTCTGTCAGCAAGGCACAACGGCAGGCTAATGGTTACAATTAACAATCCCTTTTGCTGACAGAGCTCCTATCTGAATGCCCCCTCTGTGCCTGATCCTGCACTAATCACTGTGTTTTATGGGTGCAGTGAAAGAGAAACCCAGACCAAAAGATGAAGCAGCAGGAATGTGAAGAACACAGAAAGAATGGATTTAACAGGGAAAAGAAATCTTGGGTTTTGACGATCAATAACATGTAGTGATATTATGGTGTAGGTAACCTCCGTCTGCAGAGAAGCACTGTTGCATTATTAAAAAATGAGCCAAAAAACAATTCAGTTTTGTGGGTTTATTGCAATGATCACCTCAAGCACTGGTTCAAACAACCTCTTAATGGCCAAGACACCTTTCAGGGTGAAATACTGAGATATATGCACACAGCACAGAGTTTTGCATTTTTCCACGGATCTGTTTGCCATCATTAGAAGAAGTGAACCACAGAGAGTGAGAACTGCTACAAGAGCTGATAAAAAAGTGCAGTAAACTAATTTCAACATTCAAAATTTCAATCAAAAGAACAATGAATCAATCAAAGATCACAGTTGCTTCTTCATTCAAGTTAACTTCTTATGTAAATAAACCACAGTTCTTTTGTAATTATTATTAGTTTTGGTTATTTCAGTGTTCCCATTTCTTGCTTTTTGATGCTACTACTTTAGTTATTTAGTTATTCAGGATAACACTTAAATGGATATTGGCAGCCACAAGCAGAAGGGCCATCTGGAAGAGTGGGAGTTTTCCTGGTGGGCTGGTCGACCAGTGGGCTGCTGATCAGTCTAGCAACACTGATATAAAATCAGGGGAAAAAAAGTGTCTCATGTTGTTTAATCCTTCTGACTGACTGGCTTCCTACAGGTGTGAGTCTGGCAGTGTTTCAATGATTCTCTTAAGTCCATCATGTTTCTCCTGCCAACTCCACTTTTCTACATTTTGCATCTAAAACATCCAGCAGACAGAATGGTGGAATTAAAATTAAATGTGCAATTCATTTTGTAGCTTTTTCTATAAAATGCTTTTTGTTTTGTTTATTTTACTTTACTTTTTGTCTTTACTGTACTGTACGCACACTTTTCAAACTCTTTCCTCCAAAGAACATATCCCCTTGCTCCAGAGGACACATAAGTCTGACTTCCTGAAGCCTTTTCAATTCAGCCACACCTCACTGAGTCTAAATTACTATTTAAATAGCTAAGAAAATCCTCATCAGAAAAGCCATGTGTTAGAGCAAAACCCCTCCATTAGCATGTCTGTTTCACTTCTTTCCGTCACTGTTCCTGTCCATCAGTCCAAAGTGGCTCTCCAACTATTGTCATTCTACCTCTGATAGGTACTCATTATGGACTGTCCTTGCAGGCTAAACTTTTTACCTCCTCTACTGTTTCACTGTCATTCACTCTTAAACTCGACTGCACTTTTAAATACCTAGTGGCTATTATAATGCTTTGTACTCTACTTAGTGGATGTTTTTTTCTAACCACTCCATAACAGTCCAATTTAGTATTTGTAGAACTGTATATTGTTAATGCTGCATTTATTCAATATTTAATAATAGTTTATTATTACCTGATGTTGAGGGAGTTCGCTAAAGCTTCCAACCCAGTGGAAACAATCTCAGTCACAGTGACACTGATGAGATGCTGCTTCATTTGATATGGCTGACATTTTCATTTTAGACCTTCACCTTCAGGTCCCTCCATGCTTCACATTTCCAACTTGTCAACAAGCTACTAATTGGATTGTGGGGTCCCCCAGGAACTTAGACAGGTCTATGTCAGCAGCAAAGTCAAGACCAAAAGCCAGCAGCCTCCAGGGAGCCACAGGTCAAAACTAGAAGTCCTGTCAGACCACATGAATTACACATACATTATTTAGTCTTTATGATTTTGGATGCCGCTCAAAACAAGAGGGAGTCAATAAATTGTCTCTACCTGGCAGAATGTACCAAGCTTTATAGTGGGGTCAGGTTTTTCCAGTCCATACGACACAAGGCCTTCAAATTGAAAAAAACTGCAACATTAGTTAAGTTTCACTGTAACATAGAAATTGTTTCACACAAATATGTTACGAAAGAAAACCTGGAGCTTTTCAGGGTACAGTGTTGTATGATTTTCAACTTGTGCTTACAGGATTTGGACAGAAACGTCAACACTTAACTGCTTCTTACAGTGAAACACATGACACTGACTTCAGCCTGACAGCCCTCCTTATAAGACACTGTTGCACAGGAATGTGATGAAATCTGAAGAGCTCAGCAGCTCTGCCTAACAATCCATGACACAAAGCAGCATGAATGAAGCTCGGAAGCAGACGTTCGCAAAAAGTAGGACATGTGCAAGACAACGGATTTGACTGAAGATGTCAAAAGATGCAGTGCATATTAACAGTAGAAAGAAATCTTAATGAGGAAGTTGTCATTACAGCACTGCAGCGTTCAGTTTCTGCTGTCAGCGCAGGTCAAAATGCAGAGCGAGGTAAAGTAGAGAAACTTTTAGAAAAGAGGAGAATACATATAAATAAATACTTAGAATTCAGATATACTTCAAAACCTGGGGAGATACAAACATCTATCCTTGAGAAGATGATCTTAATCTAGAGCAGTTTTCACACTGGTCATCCCGCTGGGCCAAGACAGGTTGGTACTTTATCCTGTTAACTATCTGCCAACTTCCAGTTCTGTGCTTTACTCTTTAGTTGTGTTTTACCTCTGCTCTGGGCAGCTGACTTCACTGAGCTTGTTGCCAGGGCAACCGCCTCTGCCGGAGATCCCCCCTCTGTGTTTTCCATGGAGACCGGATACTTTGATAATCTGAGGGATTGCAGAAGATGTGGGGGGGGGGGGGGGGGGGTGGAGTGGCTGCCAAATGTCTTTTGAAGCACACTAGTTCTCTCAATAATAATCATAACTTTCTCTTTATTTTTATAGATGTAGATACTTAAAGTTTGTATATAAACTAATATATCATATCCACTAATACAACTCTTGAGGACTCAAATTAATTATAATTACGCTTTTAGACTGGTAGTGGCAGATCTATAAAATGTACGTGGGGTGGCAAATGGTGGCAAGAGTGGAGTAAATGCTGTTGTTTAACTTTGTTAAAGTTAAGTTTCAGTTATTTTCCTCAAAAAATTATTTAACCAGGTAGATCCATTCAAGGTTAGCAATCTATTTTCAAGACCTGGCCAAGATAGCAGCTTAAGGTTTAAGAAAGCACAATTCAAAATGACACACATAGTATAATAAAGCTAGTCAACAATGTGCAAAGGATAAGTTGAGAATAAAAGCTGAACCACAATTTTTTTCGGTCTTGTTTCCTTCTTTGTGATTTAAGCATCTCATGGACGTCTATGTCATTTTACTATACAGCTTTACATCTGAACAACTAAGGTGGGACTGGTTAGGAGTTGGGGGGCAGCTGTGGGGCTATCCCCACAATGGCGAGCAGTTGCCTCCTCACTGTAGACCTGCCCCTGGACACTCGACGTGTCCAACTTCCATAATTATATTTTTGATTACTCTTGTCTGTTAGCAATAAAAAATATGCACATAGTTATCCTTGTTTACTGATTTTAATCTTTTAGAATTTTTATGATTGACTTTGATGAGATGTTTGCGTGAACCTTTCAATCAATATATTTCGATTTTCAGCTGATACACACACAACTACTTGTTGCTTTCTTCAAGTTCAGATAAATCTCTTTGTCTTTGAATTTGAACACAATTCTTTTGGCTAATGATTTCTATCCACGGTTTCTCAAAAAAGGTTTGCCCCTGAGTCATCTTGATCATGTTAATAGGATTTGTGACAGTGCTGAAAATTATTTTAAAAATATCAGTGAGATGATGAAACATTTTAGAGATGGTTCGCAAGACTATTGGATTGCTGCCAAAAACAAAACAAAATAAGCTCCAAAACATGGCAACCAACAAGCTCGGAGTTATGAAATAAAATCAATCTGTTAAATTCTGTAACTGCAAAAGCCCTATTCTTGTGGAATCTTAGCATAAAACAGACAAAATAGACTAAGGTATAAGCAAAAGTACTCGTTTGAACCTCTACATCATTACTCAGCATTAACTAAAGTAAACACAAAGCATACAAGCGTGCAGCCTATGGGCAGAGCAACACAGAAAATGAACATATGAAAATGAATCAGGACCAGAAAAAATGTTTACTTTGTTCCCTACTCTCCACACAAAACTATTTATCTTAATTTCAGCAGAATATCAAAAAATGTGAATATGGAGAACAATAAGCTGCCAACAGGTCTCAGGAGACAGTGTATCTATATGAAAGAATTTCTCATAGGTGAGGGTGTGCTGGTGACAGGAGGGAGATGAATGAAGGCAAAGTAGATTGTTTTGTTCTCACCAGTGCTGAAGCGATGGCGTTATGTCATGTTTTTAATGTACAGCAAACAGGGAACATCCTAGATTGTCGGTTATCACCTGATTAAAAGTCAGATGAAGTGATGAGAGATACAGCAACAGACATATATACATACACATACCTGCATACGCATGCACGGTCACAACGTTGAGGACATATCTGAAACAAATTCGACTTCCCACTCAATGTGTAAAGCTTCCAAGAAACTATTTATAGCACAGTCTCTCCAATTAGCAGACGTGCAAATGCAAAGAAACAGACACACACACATAAGTCCTTAAATGTCTGATATAACCCAGTTTCTGGCTGATTAAATACTGTTATATATGGAGAACCAACGCAAACTGGCTTCATTATATGTTGAGTGAGTAAAAAAAACTCGGTATAAGGATAGGTTCACGTTTTAACGTCTGTTTTTGTTCCCAACTCTGTCTTTAACATAAATATTCACGCTGTAATTATTCCTCCTCACCATACCTGCTGTGAACACATACCTTCCATGTCCAACTAATAAATGGGAGGACGAAAATTGTTACTTCACATTTTGTGCAAAATGTGCATTGTGAAGTTTAGTCTAAAGCTAAAATGATGCATCATTAATCTGTCTCAGTTGTACAAGATGACCCAAAAACCCTCCAGGTGGAAATACAAAGAGGGAATGTCCAACTCAAAAGCAGACGCTGTTGCTCAAAGATAGACCCAAATTACAGCTGGTATATGCAGGTGATCTGTATGTGGGTATCTGGACCAGACAACACCAGGAAGTGGTTTGGCTCACACTGTGAGCCAACAATGTCAAGCTGCATGGTATAAGTTCTCACACACACTGTATAAGAAGTCATAAAGATATGCTTGGGAGACCACAGAGGAGTAGGATGCCCAGTGGTCTACATGGCAGTACCCGCTGGTTATTCCGCTGCTCATGCTCTACTCTTCACTGCGCTCGGGTACGTCCCATCACATACTGCCATCCTGCACAGCAAAATGCTCAGTGCCATGAAGATATTTATGGTATTTCACACCCTGCCCTCCTCTTCCTCATTCCTCTGAGCGACAGCTTCCTGAATGGCATTAATAAATTGAGTGGCTCTGTTAGCTGACTTCACTTCAGTTCACAGAGGAACAAGAACTCAGCTTGCATTTATGAGGGAATTCAGGTCGGAAGGTTAGGTTTGTCTGAAGCATTTTATGAACTGTAAAATACTAACTGTGTGGCCCAGGCCTGTACACTACATTAATTTGTCATTATCCTGCTGCAGTAATAGCTCACATAGTTATGTTTGCAAGACATTGGTCTGTATTTATTGGCAGCTGTTGGCATGGTAGGGCCCAGCATGTTGTACAGCAAGAGCAGATAGAAAAATGATCTTCTTTAGTTTTTCCTTTTAGAGCAGATGCAGTTTTATTGTACTAACAAAGTCTGTGTCCTACATTCTGCATCTGTTGCACAAGAATATAAACTCATGCAAGTTCTCTCACTCTCATAGAGTCCATCTGATCATGTTATTAAAAGACTACTGCTGCAAACATCTTTAAACAGCTTCCATTTGTATTCACCACCAGCTCATACATGGTACATGCAGGGTGCGTGTGTATGGGCATGCTCTTTTATTTTATAGGTGGTGGACCAAATGTGAAAGCATACATTTTACTCATTCTACCTCTCAAAGGGCTCACGGGGCTGTTCGGTTCAACTTCACAGTTTCACGGGTTCTCCATGCGTAATGTTAAACCTTCCTCCTGTTCGTATGTTAAGGAGGAACAAGAAAATGAGAGTGGACATGTGTGGTAGGGGTGAATAATGAGGACACATACAGTGGTGGTAGAGGTAAGATCTATGGGGAAAGTGAAGGGCAGTGGGGGTGGAGAGGGATGTGGCTTAGACTGTTAATCCATAACCTGTGGCATGTTGATTTTAAAATACCACATCTGCCCCTCAGATGAAAAGCCCTCTCCTCCCCCCCGTCTTCCCACAGCTAAATGATTCAACATCGTTGCCGAGGCTGAGTGCCACTTAAAGGAACATACAAATGTTGATCTTTTTTTTTTTGGAACCAATCTTTATGTATTAATTGTGTGTTGCACAGTTCTTTTGGTATTTTGAGCCATCGCTTGGGTTTTATTGGTTCTTAAATGACAGAAGTAACAGCTGTAAGACATTTGATGAACAAGGAAAGGGCAAAATGAACCTCGTTAAGTCTGGAATTTGATTCATTTTGTGCTACCAGCTAAAAATAAGTTAATATAGTTTAAAGATCAAAGTTTGCTGTAAATGTAAAATATTCTGCTTCTCAATAGCAAAACAACGTAGTCATATTAAGATAAATACCTACTCCACTAGCAGACAGTATTTGTTAGCTTCAGCAGACTTCTTGTTGTCTAGTTGTGCCACATGGTGACAAATTATATTAGTACTCAAGATGTAATGCAAACAAGACATTTTTTAAATAGCAATATGTTGCTTTGGGTGGATTTAGCAAAAATATTATATCACAATTTCTTTTCAGACAGCTTCACAATTTATGACTTTAATCACAAATTTTTATTTCATGTCAGTTTTTAAGACTATTCAGGAAGTTACGAAACTTTACAATCAAGTTAATAAGAATGGTCAGATTCAGGTAAGAAGTTGAGAAGTGCAGCCAGACCATATATCAAGAACTGCACGTTTTTAACTTTGTGTTGGACCTTGTCATGGAATTCAGGCTACAGCAGTGGAATGACTCTGTGTAAAAAGATCAGCAGATGATTAACTATTTTGAGAAGTATTTTGAAATCCGCATCTGCCGTTTTTTTTTATAGGAATCATAATTGTTACTGCATCAGTTGCCTTTTTAAAAGCACCTTTCTGTTCTTTCTGTCTTACGAGGTATCTTTGGCTTATACGTCATGGGACATTGGCCATAGAACAGAAATGTGCACTATAGCATGATTCTAATAATCTTATTTGATCGGCAGATTGTGGAGACATTTTAATCATTCACGATCTTCTGTACAGTAATATCGTCATAGCGCACACATTTCTTATCCCTTCAACATTATCTTATTAAACCATACGTATAAATAAATACATACCATAAAAGCATGTTTATGTTTATGTTTATCATATTTCAATAACACTGCTAATAACTAACTTGTCTTCATTGTCTGCTTTAACATGTAATACACAGCCCTCCTCTTCCTCAAGTCAAGCTGGCGGAGGCAGAGATCTTTCTTTAAACATTTCAACCATTCTCACACTGCACACATTTTCTACTGTATGTCATCTACTGGCTGTCTGAATACTTTAAAAGCTCTATAAAGAGTGAAGACATGCATAAACCATGATAGAAGCTGCTGCTCTGTCTGTATGGGAGATCTATAGGCTGTGCAGAGCTGTCAGTGTGATGCAACTGCGGGATTAGATCTCGGCCATGCTAATGTGGCATTTGGGTTCAGAAGTGAAAGTGACAAGATATAATGGGAGTGGACAGGGGACAGGGAGAACCCTTATAATGACTGTAATAACCAGCTCTCTTTCTCCCACCCATTTTCTATAAAGTCAATACAATACATCCACAGAACACTGGTTAATCAATACATGCATCCTCTTCTTACACTATGATGCAATTAACCTGCAGATCTGATTATTGGTACATTAAACAATAAAATAAAGCTCTGCATAGACAAAAATGGGAGAAGTCCAAAGGTTTTTACTAGATTCAGTTTTTGTAAAATACAGAGTGATGTTTTTGAAGAGCAATGTTTTGATTTGAGTGGTTTCCTGTATTTGTAGGTTTATCTTGTGAGCGCACAAAGATCAAAGATGGATACAAGTACAAATGTGACATGTCAGAGGAGCAGTGGGCCATAATGCAACAATTGGTGGTGTTTATGGTGTTTGGGAAACATCTAAAAAGATAGATATGCTAATGTTTTATTATGTACGAAAAGCACTAAGCATGTTTTTCATGCCGTCTTAACATGTTGATTGGCAAACTCCATCTACACAGACAGATATCTGGTGGTCTATCTAAACCTTTGTGCATAGGGGGTGGTACTTAGGTGATGCTCAGACCATCAAATTCAAATGTACTGTATTTAAGAGTGTGTAAAAACCCAGCAAAAGTACCAAACTACAGACAAGAAATAACCAGCTTGTGGTTGTAAAAAAAGCTGATTATCATTTTTAACTAAAAAGGATGCTGCTTGTTAAAAAAAAAGTGCAAATAAATGGTTGTGTGTAGCTGTTCTGATTGGAGACACTGCTCCTGGAGACACACCACTGTGTGGTGTTTTCTGAGAACATATGGACTAGTCTGTTACCGTCATTCTGCAACTTCTGCTGATCACAGAGATGTGTGTGATCTCCAGCCATGTAACTTTCGTGCACCTCTCCATTCCTGCTCGGCCTACTAGCACATTAATCCCAACCGGCACCAGCAGCTGTAGCGCAGATTGCATTAGCCATTGAGTGATCAACTTAGGCAACGGCACGCTCCCCCGCCTCTGCAATCACTGGCACTTTCTGATGGAGACAACTACACGCTTATAATCAATTAGCCACCCTAATCTAATCGAGCAGCTCACACACAGCTCTGTGCCCTGTTTTGTTTCTTGCACAACTGGTGACATGGAAAACATGAGCAATACAGATAAACAATGACAAACACACACGTATGAAGGCATCTGTATGCCCTCACATATAGACACAAACATGTGTGCCTATGCATAAATGCCTTTTGCAACATAGATGTCTTCATGGACATGCATCCCTATATCCACAAATAAATAAATTAGCCTCCTGCCTCTCCCAGGAGCTCACTGACTTCTTGTTAGGAGTTGGTTAAGATGTAGAGCAGCAAGCAGGCAGGAGATGATGTTGACACTGGCTCTTAATCAACACCATTCATCTCCCAAGCATGCTTTTAACAGCTTCACAACAGTGAGAGGAGAGAAGAGCTCCACGGTGGGACGAGAGGTGAACACACCACTATGCTGCTGATTGCCAAATGGTAAAATAGGTTATCTAAAAAATAATTAATTTTTTAAATAATTAGCATTTAACTCCTCAACACATTTCCTTTCTTTTAGAATAGTGAAACACGTGATTATTTCATCAGTGTCTTGAAATAAACATGAATTCAAAGATTTGGTTTGTAAATAAATCAGTGAGACTTCATATCTTCCATAAAAAAAAACAGAAACTGAAATATAAATGTATAAAAAGGTCTCTAAAGGACTTTAAAACAGATATGATTTTCCCGAGGCCATTAAAAAAACACTGTTTAACAGACAAACTATGTAATTTCACAGCACAGTTCAGAAAAAGCAAACAAATGTGAGAAAACACAGCTGATGACAAACAATGTGCAGTGTCTTTGCATTACCCATGGTTATATTTTTGATTTTACCAAGATGTGATTTTTAACCAAAATTATTTTTTATAAAAAGAAAAATTATCATAAAAAAATTTAAACAATTAAAATAAAATAAAAACATAATGAATGAGCCCCATGACTACTGTCGACATGTTAGGGCAAAATCTTAATGACATTGGTCCTTGATCGTTAATCAGAGAAAATATTCAGCCACATGGATCTACAACATTCATCCCACTGGGAGAGAATAAACAGAATCAATATTTGCACCCATGCAGCATTTCTCCGGGCTCCACACTACAAACCGCCAGTGTCTCATTCCTTTTAATGAGGGATGGCTCACCAGGAATCTCTAACACACAGATTGTTCCTACTGCAGCTCCAGGCTGTTGCTAGTTAATGTGACATACATAAAGTACAAAGACGTTTGTGTGTTTGTGTATACTGTAGGTGTGTTAGCAGTGTGACTGTCTACTGATGTGGACACACAGAACCACATTGATTCACTCAGCCCAGTCAGCCAATAGATTTTCCTCTCTAGCTATATTAATTTGCTTCTATAAGCAGATTGATGTAACAGTAATGTTCATTCTAACTCAGCAATTCACAGTTTAGGTAGGAATTTATCAACCATTTCTTTACCAGCATTGAATATGGTTGGCAATGCCACTGAGGTTGGTTACTGTTACTAAAAACTGACTTCATAAAAATAACATATATTTAAAAAGGTCTCATTGACTTTGAGTTGGGAAGTAAGTTAACAATTATGAACCACATTAAAAAACAGGTTGTGAGAAAATAACAGATAATGATGGAGCCATGGACTGGTGAAGTAAAGTAAACATTTGATACATGGGAAACCTCAAACGTCCAACTTGTTTCCTTTCTGTAACTGCCCTGTGGACATACAGAGAGCAGCATGCCTGCAGCATCGTCTCTGATCATGGCTGCACAGTAGTGGTTCTAATATACTGTAGGTATTTATATACTACACCGCTGATGCTACATGCGCCTGTGATGTGTATTAGATAACATCAACGTGATAGTGCAACTGGCTTCAGGTCAGGATATGTTGAAATTAAAAATGCAGTTGGAAAGATGTTTCAGATTTTACGGCAGGTTTTGTCTACAGAACATCTAACTTCTCATTAATTGTTAAATAGAAATAAATACCCCCTCCTTGATAATTAGCTGCTAACACAAAGAAATGCAAAAAAAAACAGATAAATAAACAACACACTTTGTGAATTAAATATAAGTAAAAGTAAAAAAGTAATGATGACCTGCTTAATTAAAAGGTATTGTATAGTGCAAACTGCTCTCTGCGGCAAACAGACTCCCCATCACTGGCTGAAGAAGGCCTGCACTGAGTACATTAAAAACTCAAAGCACCCCAGCATATTGGATTGTCTACACCAGAATCATCATTGAAGAATCGATATGTCTTGGACCAATGTATTTTTCAGGTCAGGTGTTGTTGCAGCAGGGTTAAACTTTTGGAAAACAATCTGCCAGGAATGGAACACCAATTCAAAGCCACAAATCGGGTGACAAAGTTCAACAAACACTATTATCAGTCAAGCAAAAAACTCTGTCTCCTAATTCCACAATAGTCTCCACTTTTCTAAGTAATCTACGCGTCCATTATATACTACTGTGTATATGATCTATATTAGATTTAGCACAGTGAGAGTCCAGATCAGGACTGAGGTGACACTTTTAATGTTCTGTTTTTCTATCTGATTTTACTGTCCTATCTCTCTTGGAGCTTTTTATTTCCCTGAGGATTTCTTTTAATTCTATTGAAAACATAATGACGTTTTCTTTATTGTGGAGGCTACAAAAATGGACCACGCTCAAAAGTAAAACAGACTGAAAGGTCACCTGGGAAAGAGAAAGGACATAGTGACAGAAATGGTATTTGACGGTTACTTTCACATAAAATACAGCATTTATAGGAATATCTTTGAAGCTCTTTAATTCCCCCAAAGATGCCAGCGCAGCATGTGGACAGTGATGTTGGCCCTGAGGAAACGGCCACAGTGCAACACTGATGAGGACAAAAAAAGATGAAAACTCAGGTTTGATCATAAGAGAGTCGGTGCTTTATTTGAACATTTTACGTCACCAGTCCTCATTTGATTTTAGACCTTCTCAGCTAAAACATGGCTCCGGTCAAGGACGCGTTTATAGAGGATATAAGTCAGGAAATAAGAGACACAGAACACCTTGTCCTGGCCTTACAAAAACTGGCCTACAGTCTTTATGTCATACCTGAGTAGCTTGGTTAGTGGTAGTGGGAGGGGAAAATAATCCACTGCCACTGCTATCAGGGTTTAACTATGTACTATAAAACCTAGTGCCCCCCCTTTTTTTTTTAAAAAAAGACAAGTTAGGATACGTTCAGTATACATGTGATATATTGTGGGAATATTTATCACTTCCCAAAATACCACACATTAGGATACGTCGTCTTTATGTTACCTGTTCATTTCATTTCACACTTTCACAGTCTCATTTTGTCAGGAGTGTGTTTACTATCAGACTTGCAGCCTGCTGTTTAGTTGCACTTGAAGTTCAGTTCCAAATGGCATAATGGGTTCTTCTATACCCCGGGTTTCATCATGTGGGGTTATTTCATATGTCTACAAATCTCTGATATAAAAGTTCCACCCTGTCATACCTGTCAACTGCAGTGATTTGCAGATAGGTGGGCTTCAGTGTCAGTGCTTTGATTCTTAACCATGCAATTCCACCGGGACCGGCTATGACGTCTCTAGCTGCAACGCGGTTTTGTTCCATACTCTGCACGACTTCATAACCCACTGGGAGCATTTCAGAAGCAGAGCGGCTTGTTAGCCTTGTTATGGTCCTCATTTTTCTAGGTAGTTAAATGCTTTCTGTCTTTTATGTGTCTTTTGTGTTTATAGGTACTTCCTACTTTGTTGAGCTGTAGCCTACATACAAAGTTTACAGCTAAGTCATTATGAACAACAAGGATCACAGACCTGTGGCTGTATTTTAGTTGGTAAAAATTAATTAATCCGTCCCAGCTATATTTCACATACAGGGCATGGAATAAAATGAGCAGTTCCCCTATATAAAAGTCAACATAGAGGGTTGGAATAATAAAAGCACTACCTGATTGGTGTATTGAATATATTCAGAGGCGTAACAGAAGCGGCTTGCATCAAAAATAGACTCGGCACGCATTTTTTGAGCGTCAAACCACTTCTGCGCCACTTCTGACACACACTGAGGCATACTCACTGAAATGATAAGAATTGATTATTGGCAGCGATTTAAGTGGAGCTGCAGTGTAAAAGTCCTATTGTTATAGCAAAGAACTCTTACATGAGGCAAATTATAAGGAACATACTAAAGTACTCATGTCATGTGTTTTTGTTTTTTTTAGTTTTTTCAGTAAGTAATACACGTAATTTTCCTAAACCTAGCGTTAATATCAGTGGCCTTTTGTCCTTACAGCAAAAATGTATTTAAAAAACATCGGTTTTAATCTGAGTTTCACAGTCTGTAAATTAAGTTTTTCATTAAGGTAAAAATTTAGTTTAACATTTAAACTGACAAACATAAAAGCAAAATCAAGGAGACAAGAATCAAAGTACCATGGTTGAACAAGTCGCAATTTCACAGCATGCTGTGTTGCCAGAATATTAACACATTTGCTATATAAACACAGCGTGCTCCGTCTCCCCCCGTAGTATTCCTCCTTTCTGCTCTTGGTACAGAAATGCTCAAAGGCCAATGCATATCTGTGTGCCTACTAGATAAGCCCATAATGCTAGTGTGCATTTAATGGAAAATAAAGCAACCATTACAATAAGAGCAACAGCTGTAAAATCTAACTTGTAATACATTTTAGAAAATGTCCACAGCTGATTTATTTTGACCCCTGTGCCCCTCTCCTGTATCTCAGCAGTCAGACAGTTGTGGATTAACTCCTGAATGTTCCACCCAGATGGGTCTTTAATACCGCCTCACACACAGTGGCGAGGCAGTGTGGCTTTTTCACTGCTGGACAGCCAGAGAGACAGAATGATATATATATATATATAAGGGACTGGATTCATGTGGTTAATAGAACAGTATGCTTCTGACCTGGAGGTCAAGGATACCTGTGAGATGGAGATCAAGGTTTGATCATCAATTGTAGAAAAAAAACGTACAGAGCTTTGACTGAACTGAGAATCGTGGGCTGTGGTTGACTTTTGGAGAACTTAAAACACAGTGATCCATATTTCTTGCTAGACTTGCTGCGTTAAACACGGATAACACTGCTAAGTGCTATCACACACACCAAACAGCTAGCAAAACACTGCCTCTGTTATCTTGTATTTTGTAAAACTCCCACAAACTATTAACAAATACACATAACGCTGTGCAAATGTCAATACAGACAAAAAACTCACTCCCATTCAAATGCACACAATAAGGTGCTAATTACAAAACAATAATTTCTATTAATGTTGTTTCACGAAGGTATAAAGCATTATTTGTTAAATGTATTGTTTGTTTTCCATCAGCAGTATTACTCTAAAGCGGGAAACAGATATTATACTGTGTGCTCACCATCTGATATGTCATGCTGCTGATTGTAATTGTTAACTAATTAATATCTACAGGCTTTTTAGCAGTTCAGACATACAGTGATGCAGTGTTGCATTCTTATTATTGGTTCAGATAGAATTTGCTTAGTACTGTACATGGTGTCAGCTCTCACAACCCCCAGTAAGAGATCTGAATGCAAATTCAACTTCCAAATACCTTTCTTGGCCTTCCCTATGCCACTCAAACAGCAGTGTAATTAAGATCAGAGTTTATATCAAGTCTTATAAATACCAAGCTCAGAGAGACCAGAACTCATACGGTTTACTTGTTTGATGCTTTAATTGTCAACTGTCACTAGCTGCAGTTAATTCTACGATATAAATTTCTAACAGGATAAACGAGCCGTTGTTGCTGCCTGTGTTTTCCCTAAGTTACTGGATTGTCTATGTGAAGTAAGAGGCATCACTCCGTAACATCTCTGAACAACCATAGACGGCTGGTTCTCTGTAATCTAGTTCCAAAAACCTCAGAAACAGTAAAATCACCAGTTTAAGAATCTCCCAGTTCAAATGTTTATATGGTAATGAATCAAATAAAAGTGAAGAGAGTAGTTTAAATTAAATCCCTACATGTACTGTACAAAACTTCACATCACATCAATTCCCTTGGATTCTAGCTGAAGACCTTCCTTAGAAAATAAAATTATCTTTGTTTTGAAGCACACCCACTAAATACTGCGTGTAGAAATCGTTAACGTACATTCTAACCATGTTTCAACAGTAAAAGTGTAGATTTTAAAGATTGTAAATGCTTTTGAAGGAAAACAAACAATAGGATTACTGTGATAGGCTTCAATCTATAGAATTTTCAATTTCAGAAACATGATTGGATGCTCACTGTGCTCTTCTCCCGTGTTTAGGCTGAATGCACAGCCTCATAGACCTATCAGGATGATGAGGCGACGAGATAGGCCTAATCTTCACAAACACAATCTTCCACAGTACGCTAAAGCAAACAGGCAGATTTTGACTGTGCCTAAAGTTCCTACAGAGAAGCAATTCTTAAAGGTCATGAACTTCTGTTTAAAGATCAAGATGTCCTTGTCAACTGGGCTGGATGTAATAAGCTGAAATTAAGTAAGTAAACCTCGCTAAGTTATCTGATGAACAAGCTACTTGAAACACACGAACAGGGTGTTGTGTGTAACTTTTTTTTTTTTCAGTTAGTTGATCAATCTAATGATTCCTTTTTGCTCTTGATCTTCTTTTAGTTGAGTCATAGCTTCTGTTAGAAACGCTGGTGCATTTATCATTTATTTTAACATGAAATCTATGAATGAACCACTTTAAAGCTGAACTTTCACCTTATTATGCGAGTTGTCACAAAAGTTCAGGATTTATGCATGGTAGCACTAAATGCACTCGAAATGCACTCACTTATCATCCCAAAACCTTCTATACACCAACACAATGTTAATGGGAAGCAACATCATTTAGTTGTAAAGGTATATGTGCATAAACTAAATAATTACAACATGCACTAGACAGCGGTTTTGCCATATAACCTGTTAGCATCTGCTTTAGAGAGTCTTCCATTGAGTTTTTGTCTGAAATATAATGAATAAGAAAGAAAGGGCCATCCAACAATCAAACAACACTCAGTATAATAAATACATACACTGTTGTCTCATCATTCTGAGGATGTTTTGTTGTGCATGGGTAAGGTATTTCAGAACACCATTTTACAAGTCTCTGTTTACAGACAATACTGATAATACTGTGCAGGCTTTTTGGGATGAAGATACATTTTCAACATCACCTGTCACCTGTCACCACCTCATCATTGGGATGAATGAAAACATTTTCATGCGTCAACACATTCCATAATTACATCGACACCTTGTCCCAGTCCTTGTTATGTGTTCATGTTTGGACAAAGTAATAGCGCTTCCAAAGAGGGGTAGTGCATCCCAATGGATGGACGGGCAGATGGATGGAACGAATAGAAACCCTCTGCATGAACACAACTCCGACTGCCTCAGTCACACACTCAAGCTGCCATTCTCCATGCAGATTCAAGAGGGCAGGTCGGCACATTCAAACAGACCATTATTAGATCCCTGTACCAAGTCAGAGCATGTTTTTTAATCTCACAATGTAAGGGGCCTTACTGAATATCAAGGAGCTATGTGATATGCATTTATTCATCACAACAGTAGCTAAAAAATACATGTTAAAGCCTTGATCTGCATTTATATGCACAGAATACCTGAAGGCGGGAGTTTAAAGTTTTGTATCACACAATCCAAATACACCATGCCTTGGTGACAATATTGCCATAGCAACCATTATTCACATAACGACACAGGTGAGGAAGAGTCGGTCGAAAAAATGTGAGAAGCCAATTTAACCCTCGGCTAAATGGGAATAGTGAGCACACACAGAATAGAAGAGACACAAATGTGCACACTACCTGTCAAAGAGCGCTCACAAGAAAGCGTCTAATTGGCAGCATGGTGCTTGATGCTCGGCTGGACTTTCAGAAGGAAGTGTATCCCAGAGCAAGAGGGAAGCAGGAATCAATAACAACAGCACAAACGCTTCTGTCTGCTATCAGCTTCAGTTACTGCATCACTGGGCTGTCACCAAGAATAGGAACTTCCGACCAACATTACAGGGCTACCTGAATGATTAAAGCCTGGGGCTCCTTAAAGGTTTATTTGGGTTGAAGACTTCCAGGTAAATTAAATACATCAAGGCTCATTTCAGCATTTTAGAAAACACACCTATTTGGTTACTTTCCAAAAGTGTGATAAAAAAAAAGATCAATCCATTGTGTGCAGGCTAAAGATGAGGCAATTAGCTTAGTTAATGATCTTCAGAGTAATTTAAACTTGCAGCACGTATATTTAAAACCCATATTTGATGGTGGAAAGAAATATTCATTATTAATGTAATAATGTTACATCATATGCTGAATATGTATATTTCTGGACTATTAAGATGCAAACAGCAGTTCAATGTTAATAGGTAATAACTGACAATCAAAGGGTCATCAGCATCATTGGAGCTTTAACATAGCCTTATGCAGCTACTGTACTGTACTGTAAGTGTTTCCCCCAAAGGCTGTCAAATGGCAGACTGAAAGGATAAAAAGACATATTAACTGTAAACACAAAACAGCACAGATCACAGGCTGCCTGCACTTCCACCACCACTGTTGCTTTCTGTTGTGTTAAGGTTATTATTTTTGAAAGCCCTGAAGAAATAACAATCCTGTGTTAACCAATAAAGGTGTAATGGAGGGAACAATTCTGTGGAATGGTGGCATTAATAATGAAGGAGACTTATCCTTTAGTCACCACGACCTGGGTTTAAAAGCTCACATATGCACAAAGGACACAAAAGGACAAAAAATTGTAACCGAGCTCCCGAGCAATCAGTCGCAGAAACACATGCTCGCTGTCAAACTCACACATCCCCTATTGACTAGCACTTTGCTTTCTGTGCTTTGATGGCATCGCAGCCGCAACCCCTGCGATTCTGCACCATCCCACGCGAAAATCACTGAACAGAGAGCAGTTAAGGGAGTCTGCGCCCTGAGCCTAGGAGGCATTAAAGATGCAGAGGGGCTGAAGAGGATCAAAGCAGGTGCAATCCTGCCACGCCTTCCCCCCACCTCCGTTTCCCTTTGGGCTGGTTTAAAGTTTTTTCTGCCTTACAAAAAGAGCTGGGAGGGTCAGTGTAGAACAACGTAAGGCCTCGTTGTGCCTGATGATCCTTGTAGACAAAACAGAGCTAATGAGGTGGAAAACATCAACACTGTATTTGTATCTGTGTTCTGCTTTATATGGAGTGAATGATAGGTCTTAAAGCGATCAGTTTAAGCATCTACGTTGATAAAAATGTTAATTTCTTGCTGTTTGACAAGTTAAACATTCTGTTACATGAAGGTTTTGACTTTATTTCTCAGCTTGTAGTTTAAGGCACAAGATAATGAAGAGCTCCTTTTTGATCCCACAAATATCCATAAAGTGATTTAAGGTACATTTCATGCTGAGATGTTACTAAGTATCTGACAAGAAAAAAAAGTCATGTTCTATCCTTTCAACTATATCTTCAAAACATTTTAGACCTGGCCTATTTTCAAAGACTCAGCTTGTAAAAAATGCCGTCCACGCACTCAGGCGCATTGCCCTCTATCTCTGTGTCAAAAATATTGCGTTAACTGGCTCCTGTTAAGCCTCCGCTGCTGAACACAGTCGTCCACAGTTATTGAAGAAAAAAGAAAAGCCTATTAGCATGATGCATTATCACATAGTTTGTTCAATGAGGCAGGTGGGGACGGCAGGACAAAGGAAAAAAAAAAAATCTCTGAACAATGCTTCAAAATAGGCCTGAATAGATAATCAGATACACTTGTACCCAAACAATCCAAGAGCCTTTGGGAAGCTATACTATCTACGGAACCATGGGGATGTGGATGTATAGCATCTATATGCTATGGAGTAAAACAAAAAACGAGCCATTATCTGGGTAACAATTCAACCCTCAAAGTGCTACCTGAACCCAGTTAGATAACAGAAGAAGAACATTCATAAACACTGGATGTGAGCACTGCTTTACCTGAATAATGATTAGCTTTATGATCATGTAACATTTTTTTTTTAGGATTACTATGAAGAATATCTTGTTGATTTTTGTATGTGCTTTTGTGTAGATGTATTCAGTAGAGACAGAGACAGGCAGAACCACCCTAAAATAGGTGATGGAGGCACATTTGTACAAGAGTGCCCTAATGCCCCATTCACTTTTCTGCTGGTTGACTGACAAACATATACCACATGCACTTTATCAGCCGCAGATACACAAAGTCTAGCCTACAGATGGAGAATAGAGTTATCCAAAAACCCGTATTTAATGAGAGAATACCTCAATGGCCGTCCAAGGAAAATACGAACAACACAACCCCATTCGATCATTTCATCCATTTTGGTTAAAGTTAGTGCCAAAACAATGATTAACTGACAGACACATTTACCCACACAGCCATCTAACCAGAGCACAGAGTATTTCAGTTCTTGTTCACCCCGTGGATATACCTGAAATGAGTGCAGTTCCACTGGCTAACCCCTAATCAGGCCATTGCATGAAAAATAGATGCTGTGGACAAGAAAAACAAATTTTCTATATTTAATTCAACAACTAATAACTTCAAAGAAGATGGAGAAGAGTGGCTGGTGAATAAACCATGAACAGAATGGAGGTGAGGAATCAACACTGTGAAGTGGTACAGCATCGAGCTGCCACTAACAAAAAGGTGGAAACACACAGTAGTTAGCCGCATTATGCCAGCAATAAACACCAAAAGTCACCATAGTAGATAATACAGTCATATATTATTGTTATAAACTTTTTCATGTTCTTTAACCTGCTTTTACTTGACAATTTCTGAAATTCCTTTGGACTGACAACCGTAAATTGTAAAGACACTAGTTCCAGCCACTAAAGTGTGAAGAACAGATAATTTAAGTCACGTTTGCAGGTAGGTTTGTTTTAATTGCTGTGACATTCCCGGGGGAAACAAAACTATAGCATGACATATTCTAGAGAAAAATGAGGGAAACAGTAATCATGCTAATATGATGCTTTAGGTTTAATTCACATAAATTGATTACTAAATGAACAGGAGGAATCAGCCTCTCATCATGTTTCTGCTCACAGAGACTGCTGGGAGTTTTACCTAAGGCAGCCACCAAAATAACACCTCACTGACTATTTGCTTTCTTTGTTTCTATCCTGAAAAGTGCTTTCACAGAGATGATACAGTGCTTGCCCAAACCCCTTAACATAATATGACAGCTACTTCTTTATCCATTCATTTTTTTTCTTCTTTCACCACCGGCCCTTTTTTAGCTGGGAGATGATAAAATCTTTAGGCATCCTGTGACCATACCTGCTTTCATTTGAAATAACATCAATAAACAGTTACTGATTATAAATTATTTTAACATTGCACATATTCATGTATTCTGATACGACAAATTAATCGATAACCTCTGAACATCACAACTAACCAGCAATCACATACTGTACCACCTACATATTTCTTTTTAATTGTACAACTTCTGTGTGTGTGTCTTTTTGTGCGTGTGTGTGTGTGTTGGTATATGTGTTGTGCATAGAAGCCATTAGGCGAGGTAAGCTAGTGTGGAGACGATGCTGGTGGATCGGAGAGGAAAAGTGTTCAAGTGAAAAGGGCAGTTATGCACTTAACCTGCTCGGTGATAACTGAAGCGCAATGAGAGATGTACCAGAGAAAATACTTTCACAAAGGGTGGGCACAGGGACAGACAGCATGCCCACCTCACCAGTTTGATCTTCCGAGTCGTGCAGAAGATGTTGCTTAGCGTAATTCTACTGCGAATTAAAAGCTATTTTTCTACTGTGGCACTTGTTTGTGAAACCTTAAAGAAAGTTCTGTATTTCTCCATTAACATGATGTAAAATGTCACCAAATGTGTCCACAAGTCCTAAAACTACATAAAGAGAAACCAAAGACACAGACAGGACAAGAATTGAAAATGATCTAATGAGAAATATTTGTGTGAGGTGAAAGTAACCCAAGCCTTCATTGAAACTTATGGCTTCCTTGTTCTTGGTTTGATCATTGTTGGTTGACAATTACTGGGGAAAATCACAATAGTAATAAAAGTTGACAGTTAACTGACAGAGTCCGAACTCTCTAGAAATCCCTGCGTAAACGTTTCCGGGCCTCGTGAGCATCAACAACTCTTCGTCTAGTTCTTGAGAAATCTCCCGTTTGAGCTATGACAAAGCCATGATCTCCTACTCACCTGTGTCGAGATCAGACTTTCGCTTTGACATGTAAACTCCCGACACTGTTGGGAGAATCAGGTGCAGATATTTGTGTGGAGTTGTGCTTCCACACAGTGCACACTGTGGGAGATTTTCCAACTCAGACACATTCTCACATGGGGAAAAACTCTGCTTGATTTCAACAAGGGGTGGTGATGTTTGTCAGGGCCTCCCAGACTCACATCTAATCGTGTGAGGTACTCTGTGTACTTTTGCCACACACAAATATTTAAGATCAGATCCTTTTACACAATAAATACATGAACAAGTGTAACCTGAGTATGACTTGATTTGGGAGACCCGTCAACCAAATCTGTATTCTGGTTTAGCTAATAATTTGAGTTTAACAACTGTCTGTTTTGGTTTAGTCTCATCAGTGTCATCAGCCTGATTTCACTTGGAGCAGTGAAAACGCTTTAATAAAGCCACTCTGCTACCTGCTCTCAGATTAATGGTAATGTTGCTTTGTGTCTGTCGGATGTGTTAGTGCTTGTGGTCTAAGTTCCATTTCACAGTTTCCCATCTCTATAATAGATACATAGTAAAAGACTAAGTCACACAAGTATCTCTTCCTTTTCAAAGTCCCTCATACTAGAAACCTAATCAATTAATCATACATACAGTATATATGCAACCGTTTCTAGCACATTCACATACCGCCCTCTAAACCTCACTCCATTATTCATCAGCCTCGCTGTAGCTGAATGCATAGCGCATTCGCCCCTCCGCAACACATACTAAATGTTAGTGTGTAATTAGCCTCTCTGCTGTACTAGAACACCTCCTTAATGACCTGACAATGCATGCCAACTGATGGACCATGACAAGCACTTCTGCCTCATGGCAGATATGTGTGAGGGAGTAAGAAAACGGATGCTTCCTCTGTGGTGATACTAGCTGGCTTGACAGACAGAGCTGCATGCTCAAAAAAGATGCACACTGACACCACTGCTCATGATTATGTAAGAGCACAAGGGCCTAAAACAGAATACCACTAAATTTTAACACTCAGGGATGCTATTCCTATGTTCGGGCTGTGTCAGTGCACATGTTAGAGTTTGTCCTGCCCTCTGATGTGAGGAGTTATAGTATGCAGAATGCCTCAGAGAATAAACTGCAAAAAAAAAAGCTGAGCAGACAGTGGGTCTTTGAGGATTACTATTTGCAGATTGGCACGAATATCAACACTGCAACGTAATTATGTAAAAAATAGAATACAATTAAAAATAAGGACAGTGCAACAAAAAACAACTGGCACTATTTGCAGGGTGGGGAACGAGGATCATTTATCACTATCTTGTAGTAAACGGCCTTGGGTCAGGGGGTAATATCTGGGTATAACACCCCTAGGACAGACATAAAGAAGCAGCTGGTCACTAAATGAGTTAATGGAGTTAATGGAGTTAATGGAGTTCTAGTAAATGAAGAACGAGTCACTGTTGGGGGACAAACGACTGTGGGGATGTTCATTTTTGAGCTTTTGTATTTTTAACAAATAAACACATACAAAATGCAAGAAGCTCAAAAATTTGCAAAAAATTAAGCTACTTACCAAGGAAAACGTGGAGAAAGTTTTTTTAACCCACAATTTAATGATCCAGAATCATTTCTAGACATAATGGTACATTTGCTGACTAACAATCGGCTCATTTTTACCTCCTGTGAAGTGACAAATAAACAGATGGACATATGTGCACACAAAACACACACACACGCGCGCACACACACACACGCACACAAGCTCTTGCATAAAAGCACATGTGGAGCATTATTCATGCAGTGGGATGCCCCTAAATGAATCCATGTGTGCAAATGTCATCAGTAAATGTCAGTAGCTTTTTAGGGCCTGTCCTGAGGACATGGAGTCCAGCATATGGGCCGCAGGACTCAGAAGTACCTTCATTTCCTACTACTCCATCTATTCTTAATTTACTATAATGACCACATCTGTTCATGTGATGAATTAAACAACACAAGTGAGGGTCTTTTGACATGTGGTAAGCAGAAAAGGGGAGACATACTGTATGATCACAAGATGATTACCGCCCACGCCAATAAAGGCACATCAGAAAGAAAAAACAAAACCTCACTTACTTTTTAATATGATAAAATGGGAGTGGGAGGAGGGTGTGAAACAAGTAATGATTTAAGAAAGACAACCTTTTCTAATGAAAATAGGAGACAGGCACACTGTTTGGTGTTTTCCAGTGTTAAATTCTGATTTAAAGTCTTACAGCCTTAGAGTTATTTGGGTGTTTTCAGGTGGAACCAAATTATGTTAACATATTCTCATATTATCTGTACCTCAATATAGGAAGCAAGCCTGGGGTAGACCCTGTAAGGTCCCAGCACATAGGACAGTGGGGTGGTGCAGGGGAAGCTGGTGGTCACAGCATGGCTCACTTCAGGCAGAGAAAACACCTTGAAGCCAAACTTCTCATACATCTTCTGCAGTTCTTCGTCTGGCTTCTCTTCACCCTCGGACAGGATGCTGCCCACCACATAGCGACATTTCTGTGACGGCCTCTGAGGAGACAGTGAGGGAGAGGAAATGGATATAAAGTATATTAACATCCACACATTCATTTGAAACCCTTCAGTGAGTCACCTCACACCAGTAGTGCCTTATACATATTTATGCCCCCACACACAGCAAAACAACGCCATCTGTTGGCAGAGACATGTGACCGTTTTCAAGCAGTTCTACTGCATCTTAGATCACAATTGTGTTGGATCTGAGATATAGATAAATAAATGTGTTAAGGTTCTCAATAACAGTAGCTTATTTGACTAATGTACAGTCAATTCTGAACAAAGACATTATCTGATATACAGATGATATACAGATGATGCACCACAGCTTTCATTAGCCTCACCTCTTTAACTTGTTAGTGCAAACTTGTCCTGGTTTACCAACCCTTTTTTTTTTTTTACACTGCTGATAAATACTTACTACAATCAAACTGGAGGCAAAAGATTTATTTTTATTATTATGGTCCATTTAGTAAAGAAGGTGGTAATGAGGCAGGAGATTTTGTGACAAGGAAGTGAAGTAGCGTAAGAGGAGACACTTTATCATAATGAAATGATGATGAATGCAGTATACTCACAGATGTTTTATTTTAAATTAGTTTAAACAAAATTACTACACAATCACAACAAAATACTGTATATATATGATGACAGCACCTCAAATCACATCAATTTATTACTGCGGTTAAAAGAAAATGTTGCAATGTACTGGTTTGCTGCATAAATTTGCCTTTTTGAAGACAGGTCTTAATTAGGTAGTTTTTCCATACAACTGTATGTACATAAAATCAACGTGCTGTTACTTCATCATATTCAATAGATCCTTAAACAAACAGGCAGTTCCTGGGATGATGTAACCAGTCTGTCACCGGTGTGCCTAATGCAGCATCAACACAAAACCGCACACAGAAGCCATTTGATTCAAACTTGTGGAGACGTTGCACCTTCACATACTCTGAAGTGTCACTGAACAGAGGGCTGCCAGCTCTGCTAAACATCCCACTACAGATAGCTGACAGCGAGGTCACACGTGTGGCAGTTCAAATTGTCTCTCTGCTAGAAAGTACGTTAGTCAAGTATGTCAGACATTGCGCGATCATGTCTGAGATTTTAGATTTTGTATGTTAGTGCCTGTTAACGTTTTGATATATGTAGGTTCAGCTACATTTAGAACAGCACTCCTGAAATCCACAGGGATTGTGTCTCTCTTTTGGTGTCACCTGATATCAGAAGCAAAACCTAGAACTTTGGGCTTCTCCACCTAAATGCCTCTGAACCACAATGCCTCTTAATATGCCCACATCTGCATGCAGATGCGAAATGGACAGAGACACAATCACAGAGCAAGGTGTCACTCAGTAGACGATCTGACAGAGATTCTCCCACTCACATCTGTTCGCAGTTTGTCTGTAGCACTGCAGACGGAGAGTGGGAGCTGCTGTTAAAGGCCCATACCACCAGCCATTTAGCATGTTAAAGTCAATTTACTGAAGATCAAGCAGGTACATTTCACATTTCTGCCCACCGTTTTCTTGATCTTGACATAGTGCAACTGCCAATTACGATGATGCCGTGTGAGAAGACGAATAGAAAGGTATGTGTATCAGTAGAAAATTTACTTGCAAGGACATTTATGACTAATGTTTTGTGGACACAAATAGAAGCAAAAATAATCGTCACAGCGATGGGTTACGTCAAAGCAAGTCAAGCCAAGTCTGAAGTCTCTGCAAGTTGATATTCATACTGTCGTTAAAAGTAGAAAGTCACTCCAGCGATCTGGAAGGCTGCATTAATTAATTTGAAAGACCAAAATAAAATAAAAAGTATAGAAAATGTATAGAATTTACAACGAATGGGTTAAAACCTGCACAAACAGTGGCAGGGGTTTTAAGACCTGCTGCTGCTTTCTGCTCTGTGACAGTGGACGTCTGTGGAGGGCTGGCACTGAGGGGGCACAGATGGGAGCCAGCAACACTCATCTTCACGTCCCTGGCATCCACACATAATTATCACATCTAAACACCACAACCTTCACTCCTTTTTCATCTCATTTCTCACATTGAGGGCTATTTTTGACTGCATTGTGCTGCTACTACACTGCACCGTTCCCACTGTTCTACTTTGTTCATGCAGCAGCTTTTATGCCATAATTCAGTGTTGTTGGCTGCCGGTGAGACTCCCCAGCTGAGATAAATCTATTTGATCACCCCACCCCTAACCCTCAGTGCCTCTTAATGTCTGTATCATGCAGGTAATAATAATGACTGACAGTGCCTGTTCAGCATGAGCAGATAATCTTTAGTGTCACCTGACAGAGACCCTTTCGCCACAATGCCCAACAGTGAGTCAGGGAACACGAATCACCTGCTTTTGTCAGGGAATTATTCAATCACAGCAGCATGAGATATACTGCATCTATTTACAAAGAAGCAATGAGTCACGGCAAACAGAGACACTCACAATGGCTCTCTGAGCATTGTTGCAGTAAATTATTGCAGCAGCTGACAATGTCTATTCTAGTAACATTTATATACAGTTTTAGAAATTATATATATAAAAAAACATGATCTTTAAATACATTACTTTTATTTTAACAAGATTTGTTCTGCTATCGAGACAAATGTAACTGTACACTAGGCCTGGGTAGTGTGGCAGCAATCAATATGATATAATATTCTGAAGAAATAGTGTGTTTCACAAGATGCAGGAACTTTTAGAAACTGAGCAGACTGAAAAGAATTACATTGGATTTTAAAGCTTGAATTTCTTAATTTGGAAAACACAAATTTAGTAAAACTATAATTATCACTGTATTAATAATGAATTACACACTAGTTCTTTGCACTGGTATGGTTGTTTCTTTTTTAGCTTTTTTTTTGTTCTCATCTAAATTCATTTATGTATAGGTAAGGCTTCTGTGCTACTCCTTGTCAACACTGACGGACTATGATAAGATGCAACAATACCCATTTGAACAGACGGGATGACAACTGTCCTCCCACAGTTTTTCTTCAATATCTTACCATCTCACTATCTCCCATGCTTTCTGCACTGATAGACTAGAGTGTGTTAGCCAAACCAGTAGTTCAGTAATGATATCATTCAGGGCTCGAGCTATCACTCACATCCCACACAGTGGCAAGAACAAACAGCAGCCCTGACTGCATCTCTTCTCCGCTTTCCTCCAGATAACGCACCCTAGAGACTACAGGCAATTAGGAAAGAGAGAAACACCACTCCATGTACTTGACTTCTCTTGTCTTCCCCACCACAGTTGTTTTGTTTGTGTCTGAAATTCTAACACCACGAAAAAAAAGGGAGAAATTCTCTGATAGTGTCCACGTTGGGCAGCGGCGCTCTGAAAGTAATCTGCTGCCAGAGCTGTGTTCTGAAAGACAGCGTGCGATTCCATTTTTCACAGGTAGCTGAGGAAAGTCGACTGTGGCTTTTGATTGGCCCGGATGAGAAGCAGAGAGTCAGATAATGGGAAGAATGTGGAGTGTAACACTGACTATATTTTATGTTTCTGTACCAAAGTGCAGAAAAACTTCACTTAACAGTGACTTGTAAACACCAATGAATGCACAATGAGGCTCTCTGAAGACTGACAAAAAATATTAACTGTGTCTGAATGTGCCCCAGCTCATGTCGTGTGCAGCAGTGGTTCATTTCCCATATTTCCCTATTTACCAAGCAGGCTTCTTGAATTTGGCGGCAAAAAAATAAAGATAAAATATATATATATATATATATATATATATATATATATATATATATATATATACAGCCAGCTTTGGTAGAGCTCATGACCCATGAGACTCAAAGATGACTTCCTCTCGCAAATGGTGCCATCCCCATTCCTACCTTATTCTTCTAAGCCATGTCTATGAGGACCTGTTGGGAGAAAAAGTAATTTCAAAAGCAATTCTTTGCTTGAGGCTACAAGGATCTTCTTTGATGAATGAGGGCTCTCCAACAATAAAAAGGTACGCCTGACAGAGGTAAGTCTTTATTAGTAGACACGTAATGAGGATTTACTCTCTTCATCTCACCGGCTCTTGGCCCCGCATCATTTCCCTTCTGGCTATCACCACATGGGATGCATTGTTTTTCCAGTGGTGCCCTTTTGACAATGGTCCTTTCTGAAGTGTTAGCAGGTTTTAGAAGACAGGGACAAACGAGGCAAGCAGCCAACTCCCAGCCTTACTGTACCTTAAAGACAGAATCATAATGAGCAACCCGCACTCTGCCTGAAAGAGGGCCATCACCACGCTCATTAAAACACAACTGCCAAGCAACCAATCAACAAGATGTGAATCTAAATTAGCAGAGTGGGAGCAGTTAACATTGAAAGAGAATAACAGCTGCTTCCTATACATTTGCCATATAACGCACTGCAAATTTTGTAAAAGCGAACATGGCCGCACTGCTGTGAGGCAGAAATCAAGGACTTTCCAACAAACAGATGAAATTAGCTTTTTTTTTTTTTATTTTAGAGGTTATTCTGTGAAATGGAGTTCAGCAAGTGAAAATGAAAGTTAAAGAAGTGCCAATGAAATTCAATGAAGTCAAAAAATGTTCAGAATGAGAGCCAAACAACAAGTTTGCCCTTCACACTCTTGTTGGTAAACTGGGTTGACCATTATGCCAGAATGGAGTTAAGAGGCTGTGATTGTACAAGGATACTTCACTGAACTGCAGTCAATAAATCTGCAAATTTGGAGCCTCTCCGGACGTTTACACCGTCTGCACATCAATGTCCGCAGTGAAGCATGACAAGCAGCAAATGCAGCATTCATGCCCCAAGTTTGCGAAGAGCGGATAACAGCCCAAAAATCATATTTTATCTACAGTCCAATTGCATCAGATGAATGTATCGCACAGACAATCCACATCACCGCCCGCGCTGTAGAGCTCTGTCTTTCTGTTCAGTGGTTCACAGTATCATTCTGGTTCTACAAGTGAAACACTGAGACAGATGGTGTTTAGGGCACTTCCATGAACAAGTAAGAAACCTGACACATGGGGGGCAAGAGGAACAGAAGCCTACAGGATAAGCAAATCTCTCAACAAGAGCTGTCGTTTGGCTCAGTGTGTCAGAGCTGTAACCTGTCTCGGCTGATTGTAAACCATTCACCCCCCACAGGCAAAAGAGGCAGCAGAGACAAACTTGCCAGGAAGGGAACGGAAACTAACGGAGCTGCACAGCGCATGGACCACAGGTATGCTGCGATGGGTTGTTTGCACCTGAGTTAATGGAGCAGGAGTTGCAGTGGAGCAGTTGAAGCAAAGTGATTTAAAAAGAAAGAAACTACAGTTTTCATATTAATCCAGCTGTATGTGTGAATTAAAATAATTATTCAAACAACAAAGTTCAAAACATCCCCACGTTCTCCTGTGGAAGGGGGGCCTCGAGCAACCAAATCAGATTACATATCAACTGCAGTGATGAGGTGTGTACCCCACTGGCCCCTTCAGGAGTCAGGAGCCAGCAGAACTCGCTTTTTCCAGTCCCTCTCTCTCTTTTTCACCAAGTGCAGCTCAGACTTAGCTGGTAATTACACATGGCATCCTGGGAGTTCTGGCATGTATAATTACTGGCGGGGATAAGCAGCCTGCTGGAGGCAGGACAGTTTTCCTTCACCACAGTTGTGGAGCTGGTTCACCGCTCCTTGGCCAGCTGGACATGGTGTGGCACTCCTCCAGCCAGATGTCATAGAGCAGGGAGATAATCTTCTCTAATAGGCGCTATGAAATTAATTCCTCCCTCCTCTGCATAGGCTTGCTTCCTTCTCTACAACTGTTCATCTCTCTTTCTCCACCTACTTGCTCCCTGCAAGCTGTTCTGATAAATATTCGGCAATGTAGTCCAATATCCTGTGCATCGTAACACAGAATGAAAAGCCAATACATGTCACACGCCTGATGGTGGAAACGATTTAAAGGCATTCTTCACCGTTTTTATTCCACTGACTAATCGTAACATGTCAGCTTGGAAATCAATGTCTTTTTTTTTCTGCACAGTTTGTGATTCACTGGATCACTCAACAGTTATGGTCAGGATAAATAAGCTGTTCACCATTTAATAGATTCTGTCTGGATTGCTGCCTACTTGTTTTGCAGTATCTCAGTCACTGTAGAGATGTTCATAAACATTAACTGGCTGCTTTACTATGGGGAGAGCCAGCATGTCCACAGTCTTGCATAATATTGACTTGAAGACCTGCGGGACGAGACTTCAGAGTATAAGCGTATTTATTTCTCATTTTATATCCACCTTTAAAAGCAGCAGCTCCTTGCTAGAAACCCCTCCTTTCATGTTGTTGCTGTCGACAGACAGACAAGCGGCAGTAAAATGCTAATAAATTTGAGTGAGAACGCAGCGATGCTCGGTGCTCTGATCTGAAATTCCGATTGATGAATTGGAGCACTGCGAGGCTCTCAAGGTGAGTCAGACTCCTACCAATTTATACCGCTCTTTCAAGGCAGTTCCACACCTCGCCTCATCTCTCACTGCCACTCCCATATATGTCTACACATGACATTTCATTTTCTCCTTCTTGTCACGGGGAACCATGAGCAGGTTTGCTTCTGAATTCCCACTTTTGCTAAAACAAATTTAGAATTCAGGAGATCAGAGGACAAACCAAATGGCAGCTGTAGTTTAGTCTAAAAACAACATGTTATCAGAATCTGAGGGAGCTGCATTTGCTGTGCTGCTGCACCGAGTATGAACAGACTTGGATTATAGCCACACAGTAGTATGCTTAACGAAATCCATCCATTAATCTGAACTAACTAATTGCACCTAGATATTAAATTGATATTAATCTTTCTTCGTTGCTTCCTTCCTGGTAGTTTATTGGTATGACACTCACATAGGCCTCTAGGCGTTTATTGCTGCCCACTCCTATTAATGCATTTTGCTCTGGAGATTCCCTGCAAACAGGCAATCTGCTCGGGGATTATTTACTCCTTTCCATTCAACAACACAACAAAGGACTAAAACCAAGAAGCCCAATCATTTAGTCTGCACTTCAAGTCTGAAAGCACCATTACAGCTGAGCTTAATGCGACGCTGCCTTAAATAGTCGGGTTAGTTTAAGTGTAATCTCCAGCATTATGGGCCTGTATGGGTGTTTACTTAATTGACTCTGTGAGCAAAAGTGTTTTAACTGTTCAGTCCTCAGGTTTTTGTTATAATAAGTTATGACAATTACAATTATACATGCAAATGCCAACATACATGAATATGCACATGCACAGTTGTGCTAATTGGCTCAAAAGTGCACCAGTGGTATCTACTGAAATGAAACAGTGTAAAGAACTGCCGAACTTGCCAGATATACAATATATTCAGCTACTATAATATCATCTTGAATCATGACCCTCAGCACCCAGAGTCTTGTTGGCTTCCCTCACAGTTGTCAAACTGGGACTGGATTAAAATATGAATGCAAGATGAGAACGCTCACAGAAACCCAGCTATACTCTGGTTCCAACCACTGTGTTATATCACATCAACCAATACACAGCAACTTATTTTAATATGGGTAAGTTACATTACTCATTTCATGGTAATAAATTAAATACAAAGATCAATGGGGTTTTGCAGATGCTCCTGCCTCCTACACAAACTATTTCAATGATAATACTGCCATCTAGTGGTCCTATGAGTACAGCAACCAGACAGTCTTGCAGTGTATCACACATTCAGTGGCTTGATGAGAGCAAAATATGCTTAAAATAAACAATATTTTCAAAAAACATGGTGCCCAAATACCTGTAAAAACAAGAACTGAAACCCTCTGTTTCACATGTACAACAGTGTTCTGCATAGTAACCATAACAATTAGTTTAAGGCACTGATTCTGGCTATGACTGTCTCTCAAGGAGCCGTTGTGGCTCGGTACAAAGAGAATCCATCATACACTTTAATGTGCAGGTAAATTCTTTCTAAGGCAAATGTTGTAATCATTTCACTTAAAACCAGAAACAGTACATAAATCTTCACATGGGATTTCAAAGAATCACTTTTCATTGAATAAATCCTGACTACTACATCATCATTACAACACATTTAATGACTTAAGAACAAGGCAGGAACAGAGTCAGTTGTTGATTATACAGAATGCAAAGGCATTAAGACATACTTAAGTAATAAGGTCAAGTCTGAACACAGCAAGTTGCAAAGTCTGCTGTAAATAAAGATAAGTTGACACATTAACCCCTTAAACTTCTCAGGGGAAACAACGTGCACACAACATTCAGGTTTCATTGCTCTATTAGAGTTCAAGCCTGAGACACATGACACTCTCACGTTTTACGTTTACTTTTGTGTTTGACTCCTGCCCTTTGTGAAAGAGAGGAGGTCAACATTATCCCACGTCACAAGCCAAACACTGAAAACAGCAAACACGTGTGTTTACTGCCCTGTGATGGTTCAATGTTGAATTTCCCGTCAGTCATTCAGTGCTTACTAATTATTATAATCACCGCAATATTTCAGATGACAAATTCTTCTCCACAAGAGGTTAGTATTAGTATATCTTTAGAATATATCAAAATAAACATAAATCCCAGGACAGAGTCGTTGGGTTCATTTAAAGTAAAAATCACTTCAGCCTGGTGGTTACAGAGACCTCTGAACATCTTATAATAGCTCGTAATGATATAGGCTCTCCACAAATTGTGACACCAGCAGAAAAGTTTGAAAAGCTCTTGCCACAACTTTCCGCTGGTATGACTCACCGTCAGGGTTTCCACTAAAAGCTTTTAGTTTAAAAAACTGAGCTGCACGCCACACAGACACTGGCACTCTAACGTCAGCAGGATACAGACATAAAGCACAGCAACTAATACAAAGTGCCGCCAGCGTGCTACAAAGGCTTATGACTTCATGAAATTATGATTTGGCATCAAGACAACGACAACGACAATAAAAGACTGAACTTTACTAGCCATGCCACCTTTAGAAGCCGTGCCAATCATACAGACCGGCTTACTGTGCTACCTTTGGCTTTAGTTTGCCATTTTATTTACATCAGACCACAACTAACTCAGCGATAACCAAATAACAAAAGAGGTGAACAGTTAGTTGTTAAGTCAAGGAACAGGCTATTAATAGACAATCTCAGTGGGGAATCTGTTGTGTTACTACACAGCTTATGTGTGTGTATACCTTCCTTATCAGAGAGTAAGTCAATTAACATTCCCATCTATCAAGCAGCTGTTGCTATTTTTTGTTGACTGAAAAACTCAACTCATGACCAGTGTTGGTATTTGAAATTAAACCAGGAGACAACCACAGATAACCGCTGTGTGGTGACCCATTTCTACAAGATTTGGTTTTGATATAGCTCAGGGTGACAAATGGGAATTCACTGCTTCTTGCATACTTAGTGCAGGATCATAAATTTTAGACTAAATAAGAAACTGAAGAGTTTTTAGGCATCTGTCCCCTCTGTTCAGACACATGAGGGAACTGTGCCGGTTCCACGTTGGAGTCTAGTTAGCATACAGCATTTCAGCGTGCTCCTTGGCAGAAGGAGACAAACTCTAAAACACCCTGGAGCCACAGACGAGAGGAAAAAAAATATCAACAGTGCAACGTGGCACTGAACAGCTGACTGGTTTCATCACTCAGGCGCCGCTCTGTCAAAAGGCTACTGGTACATTTAACCCTATGATTCATACATTAAGAGTTACACTGAATTACATCTACTTGCACTGTGCATTACACTTCTACATCTCTTTGACTTCAAGTCAGTTCTGTCTAACCCTAAGTAAACAGAAAATAGAAAAAACATTAGTTGTACTAAACAGTAAAAAGCTTCCTAAAGGTGATTAATTGCTGGATTTCCTGCAGGCTTGCAGAAAAAAACCCATAGTTGCATTACTGATTAGTCTAGTTTCTCAATTAATTGGAAAACCGTTTGTAACCATTTGTTGAACATTAGAAACTGTGAAAAGTGCCAAAAGTGTCTATCCCACTTCCCCACACTTCCAGGTGATGCCTTCAAATACCTGGACTGTCTGAAAAACAGTCAAAGACATTTCATTGACCTACCAAAAAAAAAAAAAAAGGAAAGAAAAGAAAACAGTATCACATTTAAAAACCGGTCAGTGTTTTTGCTTTCAGTTTAGAGGTTTAATCGTTTATCAAACAAAACAAGACATTTGAAGGTGTCACCTTGAAAGCCAGGAAACTATGCTAGACACTTCATTTCATTATTGTCTGACATTTTACAGACAGGGCGCATAGATTAAATGACTGGTTGGTCATCTTAGTCCTGCAGCTTTGAACTTTAAGTCCTAAATACACATTGTGAACATCTGAGTGACCTTTAGGACTGTTTCCAGGTTAAACAAAACATATCTCACTTACATATTATCAGATTACAAAGTGCATTGGGTTTTCTGCTTATGTCATATGGTCGAGTGGAAACACAGATTTGTAGATGTGTAGTTAGACTGAATACGTGTGTCTCACCTGTTTGGGGTCATCGTAGAAGACACCGATGGCGCTCAGCTTTGGCCCAATGCTGCAGCTCTCTGTGAAGGCTGCACCGCAATCCTTGTATAATCCCTCTTTGAACTTGTAAGCAATGGTAACAGTTTTGATGGGAGGCGGCCCGGTCTTTATAACCACGTCTGACAGGAGCCCCGAGTACATCAGGAAGCCCCCCACCGTCGCAAACAAACACAACAGGAGCACGATTATCAGGAGCAGCAGTATTAGATCAGACATGTTCACGAAGCGGTTCAGCTGCAGTCAATGCAATGTGGCCAAATCTGTCAAAAGCCCGACGTCCTCCTCCGGGTCACACACAGCGACACTGTGGTCCAGTAGTTTCAAATGACAACATAAAGCGGTGGCTATTCAAGAAGAAGCTTAACATGTGTTTGTTACAGTCCGGAAAACCTAAGACGAAAGGAAAGATCCTCGTTCCAGCTGACAGCTTGTTTATGGTATTTCCCCAAACAGTGGGACATGCTTCCCGGATGTACCATTCGCGTCCACAGAGGAGGGGGGGTTGAAGGCATTTTTAAACGAATATTTTCCGTATTTTAAAGGATAAATAATAAACTAATGAATCTACTGCACACGTAATTGTAAAAATAAATGCTACTTCTTATAATATGCGTAAACCTTAGCTAGTGGTCACAGTACACGCGTTTATGGCAAAGATGAACCTTTTTACCTTTGTGGTCCAACCCAGGACGCTGATTGAGGTCGTTACACACCGACTTTCTGTTGTTTAGGTACTTTTCAGTCAAACATTAGCACGTTTCACCCACATTGTTTACTCCTGCTAATGTCCACAGTCCATCCAATTACACGAGTTAATAAATGATAAAAACAGAAACAGGTTTCAACAGAATCTACTGGATTTTTACATTGTGCATGTAAACACTTACTTGAATGGATATATTGGACAGAATCAGGTGTTTTAAGCATTAATGCTCAACATGTTGAGGTTTCTTTGCTTGCTTTTACTTTATTGAAGCTTTCTGCTCTCTGTTGTGGTTTATAGTATACTGCTATTGCCATATATTGCTTATTGTGTCGTACAGGTTCCTATACATCTGCTCCGATCTGTAGTGCATCATTATCATCACTTGAGAAAAACGTGTTGCTGGTGGATGGTGAAATTCAAGGGGGTCTCTTTGCCATAAAAACTAGTGGAGAAAAAAAAATGGAAATGTGAATAAAAAGATAGGCGACTTAAGACACGGTGTCATGCAGAGACAAATCCTCAAACTGACTAATGGCAGAATCCCTACAGGATCCTAAAACTAGAGAACAGCTTACTTTATTAGCCTTTGGGTACGTTTTTAAATTTGAACCTTGGAAGTCTTACAACAAATACACCATGAGCACACACACACAGTCACTAATGTAATGTCAACAAGCCACCTCCACAAAGAGGCTTCTAATGACAGCGTCAATCCATGTTTATCCAGGATTTCTAGTTTAGGGACACACTGGTTTGGAAATGTTGACCTTAGTGCTCAGACAGTCTTGTATAATAGCCTACATGCACATAATAGTGTTTTATAGTGGATTTCTCCTTGTGGGCCACTTGTTTCATTTCCTATAGTCCCTTTGACAGGTCAGATACAGCTGAGTTATGTTGTTTGAGACTCAGTCTGGTTGCTACAAGTATGAACCAGGACATGGAAAAATTTAAATCTCAATTAAACTTTCTGAATGAGGTCGAATTAGGTTTTCAGCAGTCCTGCACATGACGACTTGACATGCAGAATGCAGAATGTAGCAGTATGTAAGCTGAAGGATCTGCAAAGGGAACGCTATTAGGTTATTGTAAACCCTGACCTTTGTGTAGAAACTTTGAATCAGTGTTGAAGTCCTGTTTTAACATGTTCAACAACGAGCTCTGAAGAGCGTGTAATTTTAAAGAGCTTGTTTCCCTTCATTTAAGGCTCACATCCCTTGTCATAGGATTTGCTAGGAACAAAGATCAGTGTTCGGTCTTTGGGATGTGATGTTCTTTTCCCAGACTTCACTAATCACCACAAAGTGACACAAAGTCTGCTTTGTATTATTCACTTTGATTATTTTTGTCACTGTTAACTGCAGAATGAGAAGGCCAATCCCAGCTGTTGACGTGGTGATTTCATAAAACATCCTGGCAAGGTTGTTCTTGAAAAAAAAAAAGCTCCTAAACTCGGTGAGATTTTACCTAATTAAATAAAATAAATTAACTGACAATTCATATTTTATTTTGTCACCAGCGAATACAATAAAAGCCCTTTCTTTAGAACATCAGCATTGAAAACACCTAATTACTAGGCATGTTTCATCTTCAACATAAAGTGAATCCTTTATAATGTCATATATTCTATAATGTGCTTGCAGTGTTACTGCCACATTCCAAGAGCTGTAAATATACAGTATGTTGATATTATTGAACATCACCTGCACATTGCACCATGAACACAATCATTCAATACATTTGAAACAATTTATTATTCTGTTAGGTAGAAAGTAGAAAGTGTTACTCAGAGTCATCTGTAATATCATCCTGATCCATATCTTCTTTTCTTCCTGTAATCTCTTTACTTTCCTCAGAGTCACTATCTTCGGCCTGCAGAAAGCACACCAGACACATTTTCATAAACATGCAGATTTCTGGACCAGTTTACATGAAGCAGAAATTCAGATGCTTCTGAACACGGTGTCTTAGGACTGACAACATATCATTTCAGTTTCCCTGTTAACTAATCATTAGCTTGCTGGAAAGCTCTGACACTTGTCTAATCAGTGCTGTTTTAACTGCCTCTTAACAGATCAGTAAAATCTTAAGGTTTATTTAGTTTGCTCTTGCTACTAAATTTCCATATTTCCTCCCAGTCTGCACTTTTCAAAAGGAACACAGGAAGTTTTAAATATATGCTCACATGAATTATTCCAACTACAGTAAATGTTGAACTTTAATAAATTTAATAATTTAACATATATAATTCTATGAAGACTTTGGTCAATTTAGTTAAGTTCTGTCAAAAATGGTACAGATTTACGCTTTTATTTGTTATAGGAATATCTAAAACAATAGTCATATTTTTCTTTCCTAGTTTTTCATATGTGTATGAAACATGAATACAATAAAATGTTAACATTTATAGACACTTTTGCTGAGAGATTGGCCAAAACATGCAAATAAAAAAGTACCTCATCCTCCGATTGTCCCTGAGGCTGCATTGAACGTTCCTCCTCTTCCTCCTCCTCATCACTTGCTTGTGACCTCTGAGACAGAATCTCTTCGCCCTGCCAAATACAGCATATCATCCTTCTAGACTAAAGATGACTCAAATTGCAAAGAGGCACATTAATACAAGTACAACAACATCGTACCTTCAGGTTGCGATTCTTCAGGTTGCCTATCCAAAATGCTTCCTGACAGTTGTTGAGAATCAGCATGGCCTTCACTCTGTACACAAACAGCTCAAGGCTCTTCTTTAAGGCTGGTACATGGTTGGTCAGGCTTGTATCCTGGTGAATCTGAGCACATGAAGACAATGGTAGTTAATGACCACCTGAAGATCAACATACTGTATGTTCTGTTCAGACTTTCTATGGTTGCCTTTTTTCTAATGTCACATAAATAATTAAACTGCTTGATTAATAGATTTCCCAGCAGTGCGTGCAGAGCGATTAGACAGGAATTAAAGGGTGTGACATATGGCTACCTTTGAGTGCCCACACATGTGATGCAGCTGCCTGGTGCTGAGCTGGAAGGTCTTCAGTAAGCTCTGGACATCCATCTTAAAGACAATACAGCAGCATTTTTTTTATTAACAACAAAGAAGGCTTTTCTGTAGTTGTGACTATCAAGTCATATTTATACATAATTTCACATTTATATTAAGTGTAGTTGATTTCATTTGTACCTTATGCCTTTTGAAACTGTAGTCCAGCAGTGGCATCCCCAACTTCAGGAAAGACTCCAAGAAAAGGCGTCCATACTACCAATAACAATATTATACCTGTTACTACAGCATCTACAGCTGCCTGGGAAATCATTTTCCCCATGCACAACCAACTTACCTTCAGGCATACATTCAGCACAGGCCTAGAGTCAAACACCTGAAATAATAAATAGGTAAGCAGATACAGTTAAATTCAATACAATAAATGAAATATATGGGATGGGTCTAAATGATCATTTAAGTTCAAAAGTAATGACATAGAACACCTAACCCAGTAGTTAACTAAATACTGGAAACAGGAGAGGTCAGCTTACTGTACATTTACAACTACATGATTATCCTGACAGACAAATGTACCTTAACTAGGTTGACCAGGATGTGAAAATCTCTGACAGCCAGGTTCCACGTCAGCAGCTTCTCACTCTGGGCCTAAAAGAAGAACATGAGCAACATGGTCTAACTCATGTGAATCATTAGGAACAATTGAGGATAAACTAATTAAGTATGCATAAATTAATACACAATACATTTTTGGTTAGTTAATTAATTAATTATCATTTTGGCATTTATACGTTTAATACTATGGTTGTTGATTTGCCATTTGCAAGTTCTTAGAGGAGCAGTCTGTAAAGTACATAGAAATACACTGTTCACTGCAAATACAATACGTATGTTTAGTGCAACACTCAGTGGCTGACCTCAGTATTGTCACTGATTTTTCCAGCAGGAATCTTCTTGACTGCTTTTTCCAGCTTGGCCATCAAAACTTTATAGAACACCAAGATTGTCTGCCTGTAAAGAAAAGAAAGCGAAAATAGTGGAAGGATGACCAACAGAATAATAATATTATAAAGGAATATACTCTTTACACTAAACACAGAAATTCCCTAATATGACAAAAAATATTTTAATCAAAACAAAAGATCAACTTGTCCACTTGTAAATCAAATTATGTAGATCAAATTAAAGCAGCGATCAAATTAATGGAATAAATAAACTTTCAGTAAATTGAAAGTGTCCTTCTATTATAATCTAACATAACTAAGCACAAAGAAATGATGGAGGTGAGGATCTACCTGCTCAGAGTGGGCCACGACGCAGAGCTCTCATCTTTTGATGCATTGAGGAGCTCAGGGATTCCTTCTCCAGCTATTTCCTCCACTGCCTTCAGAACATCATCAACAAGCTCCAGGTAAATGCTGCAAAGTGATGGCAGTGACACATAAATAAAAAATTAAAAAAAGAAATGAATGTTCACACATAACATAAAGCAATACCAAATGTGATACTATGCTGTTACCCATCATGCTGTATATACCAGTAACAATGTTCTGTATGTATGTATGTGATTCTATATGCAACTTTTCTGATATGCAGACATACCTTAGCAGAGCATGAAGTGCTTCATTGAACTTGTTCCCTCGCTCCTTCTCTCCACTGGCTGTTACCCAGCTCTGGCTCAGGAAACCCTTTGCTAAGGAAGCTAGAGGGAAAACTCATCCAATTACATCACATCCTTTTTAATAGTACATACTTTCATTTAAATGAGGCAACATGTCAGACAGACCTGTCTGCTCTCTGTAGGCAGCAGAGTTCCCTCCTTTCTCAGACACAGTGGCCAGAAGCTGGGACAGACACAGTGCTGTGCTGAGACTTGGCATTGTACTACGGAAGTTTACAAGGTACTCGAAGCTGTGTCTAAACAGAACAAAACAGGAGGCAAAGGTACAATCTGTCATGACTCAAAATACGAAAATAATGTACTCAATATTATTGTTATCCTTTGTCCCTTGCAGCCTCCTTTATTACTCACTTTATGAGCTGCTCCAGTGTCAGCTCAGCACCTCCTTCTTTGAGTCGTCCAGCCAAAACTCCCAGAGCCTTCTTTAGCAAGCTCCGCTGACCTGGCTGACTGAATCCAGACCTGACAAATGCATACCATGATATAAGGGAATTCAGTCGGGGACAGAGATACGTTAACACTTCCAAAGAAATACTGCTCTAATAGATGTCCCATGGTCCTTCTCACCAGCTGAAGGTGGTGTTCAGGACCTGCACTAGCAGCTGGTAAGCTGATGACATCAGTTGGTGCTCATGCACATCTGTTGCAGGTCCATCCACAACACCATTGTTTTCAGATAGCAGTGTCTGTCAAAAGGGCCAAATGTAAAGAGGCATATGGTGAATATTTCATTAAAGTTGGAAAATATATTTTTTCTAATAACTCAAGAGTGTGTGATTTTGTACCTGAAAATAGTTGTGGCAGTTTTCTAGGTGCGAGCAGAGGGCCGGCAACAACTGGACACAGCAGGAAGCGATATCCTTAGAGCTCCTTTGTTGTAGGTGGGAGAACCCAACACTCTTATCTGTCCTTCCCTGCAGAAGAAAGTAGTTGATTACACTTTGACTCAAAAAGAGCTAGATTTCACCAACTTATACAGCTGTACCTAAATGTCACTGTCACTCAGATGTTCTTAATGTCATGTCATAGATTACTATCATTTGCCTGTATCAAATTAAATCTAGATTACCATATTTGACTTTTTCCTGTTTGGTCCTCCCTGTTAAAGGCATTGCCTGCAAATGTTCTGCTTCTGTTCTGATGCTCACTCTGTAGAAAGTTTTTTTTTGTACCTTAAGGAAAGGAGCTCTCTTTGCAGGGGAGGCTGTAAGACTGAACTCGAGTTTGCGGAGCATATCCTCCAGAAGGAAAACCAGTTCAGCAGGACCCAGCAGAACCTCCTCTCGCACCTAAAGCACGAAAGAATATCAGATTCACTGGCATATATTACATAAATTCACTTTAACACAATGTTTTAAAATGTAGTTTTATTACTAAGACTGCCTGCTTTTACAGGAAAACTAAAGTTACTGTATTTATTATGCTTAATCTTTTTCTCACCTCAGTGTGGAGCTCAGAGTCCAGCTGAGTGCGAGAGAGCAAACCACACTGCAGCACGCTAAGCACCTCCATGTCCAGCTCCCTGAAAAACTGCCTGTAGGCTCCCAGATTTACCCCTTGTCGGACCTCTTTTTCTTTTTCCTTTTCTGACTGATCCTTTAGCACAAACAGAATCACCTTTTTTTTTTTTTAATTGGTTTTATTAAAAATAGATTAACATGAGAGGTCAAGGTTTACCTGCTGCGTCTCAACAGCATCAGTCGTCTCATCAAGCTGCGAGCTGCTTTCAGAGGAGCTCTTACCAGGGGCCTTCCTCTTCTTTCCTGTGCCATCTAAAAAAAAACATATGCGAGTTAAGCAGTCACATAAGCAATAATACTTCAGAGTTTTTGGTTTCTTCTGTCACCTTTCTTTGTCTTATTCACAGCAGTAATGGAACCAATTACAGCTCCATCTGTGCTCTCTCCATCAAAGTTAGCAACAGGTGGAACATAGCCAGGTGATCCTGAAACACAAAGTGGAAATAGAGCATATCATTCTTAAATCTTAGAATTCCTACCACACTGGATCAGATTAGGAGGCCTTCAGGTTTTGATGATTATAAAACTCACCAGCCAAAGACTTCTCCAACAGTGTCTGTAGGTAGGTGACATTCTGCAGACGAGTCATCACTTTCATCTTCATCTCAGTTTCTTTTTGACTACAAAATGCATTTATGACCTACCACAAAAATAGGGGTATGGCAGCTTTAGTCACATATCGCCTACTTTTGAGGACAACTTTGTCCAACCTGCAAGGCCTATTTGAAAAATAAAATGCAGCTACCTCTCTGAACCAGTTGATGGTGTGAAAGAGCAAAGTACAGAGGTACTCCCTCTCTACTTTTGACAGGCTCTCAACCTTCTCTACTATATCCATGTCGGTGAGGATAAGGGGGCAACCTGTGGCAAAGCAAATATAAACAGGCAGATGCAAATTGTTTTGCAGCCACATGCATGAGAACAAACTGGCTTGTATAAGAGAGTTACTTCTTCCTCACCCAGCAGAGCATCAATCTCCTCTAGGTTTCCCTGGTGTTGTTTCTCCTCACATAGTCTCAGGAGGCGAAAAAATGGTGATAGACAGAGAGGAGACACACGCCTGCACAAAATAATCAAATGTAAAGTCTTATTGATTGAAGTAAGGGTTTAAATAGAAATGATAAACTGAATTTGTGAATCTGATGATAATGTAATGTACAGGTCAGTAGGAGTGGTAGTACTGACCTGTGTGTCTTCTTAGTTGGACCCTGCTGCTCTGCTTTGTTCAGCATCTCTTGAGCCAAAAGAGGCAGCAGGTTGATAGCAATGCCTCCCTGACTCTCCTCCTCATCCAGGTTGTACATCACACGGGCCGGAAAAGGAAAGGAACTGAGATACACAGGAGGGAATGATTACACCAGTTATAGGGATAAATAATTAAGGATAGTTTCTGTTTGTTTTCTGATGCTGCTGTTTATAACTAACCCTGTTATTTCCGGACCCAGATCCACCACAAAGTCATCCTGAAAGTCATCTAGGACACTCTTTCCAATATGTTCCTAATCACATAAAGACCAAAATGCATATTACGTAGCTGCACCTACTAAGCTGGTTGCAAGTCAACAATGTGTCAATAAACAAACTAACTTGACACACAATCATAAATCAATAAATTAATAAAAGAGTGATTGGTAAACAAAGTGTTGGAAGAATTAGTTTATGACACACCTGCACCTGTGGGTCCAAGGTAGAGGTCAGGATCAGATTGGCCAGTTCATCATAGTACAGAGCTGCAGCGTCAGGTGTGCTTTCACTGCTCGACTTCACCAGCTCCAACAAGGCTATCACCTACAACAAGCCAAATGCATTAACATAAATGTGCTATCCAAACAAATCCAAATAAACTGAACAGAAAGGAAAAATAAAGAAAAGCTAGCTATTCACAGATGATTGTTTGCTTTTATTGTTCCTATTATTTACCTGTCTGAACGTCTCCTGGGGTAGTGATCCATTCTGTGACTCCTTCACTCGCCTGAATGTGGACAAAGAGTGTGACCAATAAATAGAAAGCTAAAGAGACAGAATGAAAATTCAGCTTTTATATATATATATATATTTTTTTTTTTTACCTAAAGGCCCCCATGCTGCCTACAATCATGACAGCACCTATAATGCCAATTCGTTTGTACTTGGGCACAGTGCTGGAAAGCTGTTTGCGGATCACGATGTGCATGTCATCCTGAGGGGAAAAGAAAATAAGAAGCAGGTCAACAGAGAAAAAAACAACAAAGGTAAAAAAATGTGTTGAATTAAAGGTTCAGTGAGCAGTGACCTGGATGTGAGCGCCTTGCTGCTGCTGCCCAAATGCCAGCCTGCTTAGGAGATGGAAGAGTCTTCGGATCTGCTGGGGCGCAAGGTTGTCCATATAGTCCAGGATTCCCTGTTTTAAATACACAATGGTAAGATACTCAATATGAACATCACCATAAGAACCAACCAACCAAAACCTGTGTGTACAATGTTGATTTCATTATACAGATTTTCTAAATGTTTCAAATTACCAGCATTAACAGAGTTGAAACACGCCATTACCTTGACAAAAACAGCATACAGAGACATTTCTGAGGGTTTTTCTGTAACCAGGCCACAGAGCAGTTCCAAAGCCACATCAACCTCCCCATTCACACCACTGCACACATGGGTCACTAAAGAGCCCACCACCTCCTAAAAAATATCAGACATGACTCGGGTTCGTTTATATTAAAACACATTGTTAAGAGAAAACTGTAAAACAGTTAATCATATTGTCACACTCTGCACTCATGCTATCTTACTGTTTTGGTATATACACAGCCTTCACCCATACACACATAACTGACGGACCCCAGGACCGGATAGCCCGGTTCCCACACACACAGACATACACACACACAGACATACACACATACACATAATCACACCCACTCACACTGTGTACATTCTTATATCACATGACTATAAATAAAAGAACACTGTCTGTGTCTCATCTGTCTGATTGCAGGGTTTCTTAGCAAGGAGGGAAATCATCATAGGTGAAATTCATCATAGGTGACAATCTCCTGACACACATTGATATACTTAAGTCTATGTCAGACTCACCTGCTGGCAGTAAGAATCAAACGCAGTGAATGAGTGTCTGTACATGTGTCCACCAAAAGGCACCACGCAAGGGTCTGTGGAGCGCAGCAAACTCTGAGCCAGAGCCAGGATGGAGGGGAAATAGCCTCGCATAACCTACAGTGCCATCAGTTACAAGTACAACATATTTAACAAAGAACAATGAAATACCACATGCGCAAAAAAGATTTTAAGTGCCACATTGTTCATAGAAAATTTTAAGCTTGCATGTCTGCAGACTGACCCACCTGAGAATAGTCTCTGAAGGTCCTCTGTAGCAGAGCCTCCTGGATCAGTCCAGTCCTCACTTTGAGCTTCAGCACCCTCTCTGCTCCCCGTCGGCTCTGGTTAGCGTTTGTGGAGTGGAGGATGAACAGTGCCAACAAATCTAGTACCTGAAATGGAACAGTAGAGACATTTGTGAGAGATAGTCACATTCACTCACAGACATGCAAATAAAAACTAAAATAACATTCACCTTATGGTCGTCTGCCTCATCCACAGACTCTATTGCCTAATGAAAAACAAATTACAACATAAATTAGCTATAAAAACATAAATATTACAAAACAAGAATTTTTTTTTATTTTTTTATTTATTCCCACCTTCAGCCAAGCCTCCGAAATTGTTTTCTGGAATCGCACTGCTGACTTGATGCCGTCCAGTGTCAATGTAACGCTGTCCTGGCTGCTGCCAGCTGCTGGTGTGGAAGCAGGCCTGCTCCAGAACAAAATGTATTAGATTAAACCACCAGGAATACAACACCAACAGCCCTCTGGTGTACTCCAACACAGGTTCCTGATTATATTTGTTAATGTGAAGGTGTCATTGAAGTGGAATCTGTGGTGTCTTACAGTGCTGCTCCTTTGCTCTTCATGCGGTTCTGAGAGGCCTGCAACACTGGGGGAAGAACACACTGCTCCAATTCCAGCTTCTTACGAAGATTACACACCACCTACACAAACAAGATTTCAAACAAAGCAACAATAATAAGGTAAAAATATTAGTACAGGTATTAAAATGCTGTAAACATGACTCAGAGATCTAACCTCATACGCATCAGAGGCTGAGACAGAGTGAAGGATAAACTTGACGACCACAGGTAGGTCCTCCAGTTGCACAGCGGTCAATGTAGACATAACTGCTTCTCGAACCTACAGTAAGATAACACACAGCAACATGTATCTTTGAAGTAAGATCCAGCAGTACTTTATGAATCCACCAAAACTGAGTATATATATGTGTACTACCTCAGTCAGTAATGAGGAACTGAGGTTCAGACTAGAGAGGGCATCCAGAATGGGGACAGTCAACTGAGTGTTCTCTTGGAGTAAAGAGCTACAGAGAATCGTGAGGAGAGCAACGTTACGTTTAAAACCACACATACTGTACAGTACAAGAACTACAGCTCAACAGTAGAGATTTCTTGGTCCATACTTAAGCTGCCTGGCTATGTCATTGTGCTGGGAGTCCTCCAGTATCTCTGGCAGACTGGTGATGATGTCACGCTGAACCTCCACTGGTGCTACCGACACCAGCTCCATGAGTTTCACTGCCAGCTCCTTCAAACACAGAACCAGGCCAAAAAGAGGGTAGAAGTAAACAAGAAAAATCACAATAAGGAACTAAATGCAGGAATACATAATTATAGACCTAATGATCAGCAAAAACGAAAACACTGTTACAACTTTAATAGCTGTAATAACTGAGTATGTAAGTATGACAACAAAACCTATCATCACTGAAATTACTACCTTGCTGTCCACAACTCTGTCAAGCCATTTGAGCTGGTTAATAATAATGCGTGGAATACTGAGCCCACCATCTCCAGTACTGTGAGGGATAGAACAAGATGACATTTATAAATGAGAGAAAACTGTGAGAAATAATGCAAAATACGGAGAAGAGAAGAGTAATACTAACCCATCCAACATAAATTCAGGAAGCTTCTCGAGCAGCGTGTTTATAATGTAAGTCTGCAATAAAAAAACAAAAGCAGATTTGTATTTTTAGAAGATAGTGTAGCCAATACACATTTGCATGCCTGATAACAACAAGAAACATTGTGTATTTGTTTTTCGGGGCACATTCTGTGTGAAAGAGCAGCTTTCTATGGCACAATCGTACCTGCAGCATCTCAATCGCCAGCAGCATGCGTAGTAGACTTTCATGGAATGAGCTGACAGAAAAACAAGAGAAGAGGAAATATGTCAGCAGTGTAGTGGTTTCCTCCATTTTAAAGTCAAATTAAAGAGACGCCCTGCAGCGCTGCGTTCAGTTACCTGGCATCTCCATCCGACAGCTGTGGAACACATGGTAGGAGGCAGTTCCTAAATCTCTCAGGGTCCTCAATATGAGACTCCAATCCAGAGATAAACTCCTGTATAATCTGACCAATAAAACGTCAATGAAGCATAACTGTCCTGTGCTAAATACCTCGATTTCTTGTGTGTATGAGGATGATGCTTATACTTACTCCTGGATACCTGGGGCTCTTCTGTAATTGTTGCTGTATCCTTTTTTGGAAAACTATTTGGTCAACAGCTGGATAGAGAAAGATAAAGAGGAAAAGGATTAGGAAAAGACAACATTAACAAACTAATTTCATTCATTTCATTTTTTAATTTTTCCATCATGTTAGAAACTTAAATTCAGTATGTGTACCTATCTCGTTGGACGTGCCACCTTGTTTCAAAGTGACACCAGCATCTCTCAGAAACACTGCAAATACACTTTGATTTGCTTCCTCTACAACATCTCCTTTAGGCTGGCGACCAGTGCTGCGGCTCTTCTTTGCCTCTGTGGGAGTGATATTTAGAAATGTGTCTAATTGGTGCAGTTTGTAGTTCATGAGGATGTTGAAACAGCAATATGTAAAACATCCTTTCACAGGATGCCATGCTGCTGATGTACTTATTCTACTTTAAGTGGGAATAATACAGCTCAGTTACAGGGTAGATTGATGAACTGCTGTGACGCCCATGTGAAACTTACTAGTGGTGATAGCTGTTGCTTCTCCTTTGTCCACAGAGGTGCGTCGCTTTTTACGCATCATCTGATGAAATATAAAGATAAGACACTGATAAGATAAGTGTTTTATAGTAGTGGCCAGCATCCGCAGTGACTACACAAGCTAATGTGTCCTGGTAGCTTCTTCTAATAAAACACAACACTACACTGTAGCTAGAGAAATAATTCAATAGCTGTAACACATATGCGACGTAATAGTTCATTTAAGTATGCAACGTTACATTCATGTTATGTCGTTTAGGTGTCTGAATCATTCAGAAAACTCACGTTTAACAGGCACAAAAAGTCAGAAGATGACCACAAAACAGAAGTTACCAAACAAACCTCCGCGCCAATGTGCTCCGCGCGTCAGCTGCGTCACGGTTAGGGATCATCGTCGTGTAGCTTAGCTCAGCTAACTCGGCGTTTGGTTGAAAATAAATGACACACACGTCTGAGATTTATCAGATAAATTATTTTGTACAAATCTTATTTATTTGACTTTATGTGATGTGACTTTTGTCTCTATCGTAAAATATAAAGTAGGGCTCTGTTCGACAGTACGACTAAAACAATACATTTCAGACGATCCCTAGATTGCTCGACAGGGTCAACGTGTTTTCTCAGACAGCTCACCCGTTGTCGGGCGGGGTTTGGACTCGCTTCAGCTGTAAAGTACAAAGTTTCTATCCGGGATACTCCTTCAATGAAATCAGGCATACCCAGAGAACCACAAGTGCGCAACCTATTCAAAGACTATGTACTTAATCGAGCTGGTTCGCTGTTTCCCGCCTACACAAGTTTGTCTAGTAATAACGTAAACTTACACTTACTTAACTCATTTATTAATTCGAGTCATTTCGTTTTTAATATACCACATCATGTCGTTCCCAACGTGTAGCAGCAGCAGCTATCTTGCAAAGAGTCGCAAAGCCCTAAAACAAGCAAAACAACTCTCTTTGTATATCAAATAAACTACTGCTCACATTAGCATATTGTCTGATATGTTGTCGAAATTGGGATATTAAATAAAACGTTATGACATTATGAATGGTGGCAGAAAAGTATATGATTTCTCATTTCCCATTTTTCTGCCATGGTTCACTTGGCTCACACGTCTCACATGCTACTGGGCGTGAACTATCTTGAGAGCTAAATACAGACTCTTGGACCGCATTTGAAAGGTTGGCTCCGGAGGGCAGAGGAGGCAGAGTGATCGTAGGTCACATCGGTACTAGTGGTAATCTGGGAAAAGGGATAGGTCTCCCAAAAAAATAAAAGAAATAAAATAAAATGGCTGCACCATTTTACAGCTTCACTGCAAAACTGTTGACAGGAGAAGCGTTTAGTTTCTCCTCCCTGAAGGGCAAAGTTGTCCTCATCGAGAATGTGGCGTCTCTCTGAGGTACGACCATCAGGGATTACACCCAGATGAACGAGCTCCACCAGCGCTTCGCCGGCAAGGGGCTTGTAATCCTGGGGGTGCCCTGCAACCAGTTCGGCCATCAGGTGAGAAGATGCAGATTATTAGTTTACACTGGGTGAGGATGGTTTGGAAGTTTGAACGTATTTACGGAAGCCGAGATCACCACTTCGCCTTCTTCTTTCACTCATGTCTCAAGTCATGTGCTGTTTAGATGAAGTTTTTTCCGGAAATAGCTCATTTCCACTTTTAGCTTTTGTGAACTGAATTAACAATCCATTTAATTATTATTTACCCATTGAGGCAATTTTAGGTCAGCTTTATTTAAACTTTCAGCTTTTTAATCCACTGGTTCAATTGCAACAGATGCATTAGTCCAATTAATTTGTCACAATTGCCACTCAAAAGGTCAAATATGAAAAGTGCTTTTTAAATTCATGTCACAGTTGCTGTCAGTAGTTGCAGCAATGAGGGAATGTTAGGAAAGAGGAAACTGTGGGCACGGTGGCTGAGTTGCCAAACAACTAACAGAAGGCAATATGAGGTTTTGAAGATGTTGCTTGTGACTGCATGTGAATTTTTATTGCTTCAGTCATTATTATGAAGCACGCAATAAGCAACCGTTTCCTCTCAACCATTACTGATCTGTAAAGAATAGTATATTTTCCCTTCAATTACCTATCAAGGTTGCAATTTTGGACTAATCACAAATTGTGATTTTTGGACTGCTGAAAGTTTGACTTCCAAGTATCCCTTTAATGCTTCAGGCTATGGATTTAGGATTGTTTTTAACTCTGTATCTGGGGATCACACCCACACAAAGCTCTATTATAATTCCTGTAATAAATATCTACAGGAACATGATGCAGTGATTATTTTAAAAAGATGCAAATGTGCCTGTACAACAGCACCTAACACAATGTTATCAACCCATGCAGGAGAACTGCAAGAACGAAGAAATCCTTCTGTCCCTGAAGTATGTCCGTCCTGGAAATGGCTTTGAGCCAAAGTTTCAGCTCCTGGAGAAGGTGGATGTGAATGGGAAGGATGCTCATCCCTTGTTCACGTTTCTGAAGGAGAGTCTCCCATTCCCCTTTGACGAGCCAGCCACGCTGATGACCGACCCAAAGTTTATCATCTGGAGCCCAGTCTGCAGGAGCGACGTGGCCTGGAACTTTGAGAAGTTCCTCATTGGTCCTGACGGAGCGCCATTCAGGCGTTACAGCAGGAAGTTCCTCACCAGTGACATCGAGGGAGACATCAAGACGCTCCTCAACCAAGCTAACTAGTGACCCGTCCTCAGAAATGTTGTTTATCCATCCCACAGCTTCCAATTGCACTAGTCTATTAGCACAATGCTTGTGTGTATAACCAGTTCATATAGTTCCTGTAGCTGGTTTACAACACTTTTCCAGACGACAGTGCTCTGTTGTACACAATGACTGTGTTCTCAGTTTTTACTTGATGAAGACATCCTCTAAAACCATGATGTGAGGAGGGTATCTGATAAAATGTAAACAGGTGAACGTCTCAGTTTCATTGAGTGCATGTACAGCACTGTGTGGTTTGATGTATTAAGAGGAGCAATAAAAGCATTTGTATCAAACACTTCAGACTGCGTCTAAATGAATTGTAAGATTTCAAATTCCTACTTCTGACACCATTGGAAACACAGATTTAGATTTATAGAATTAACATTAACTGATATGTTAAATTGAACCTCAATAGAAAAGGATGAATTTAAACTTCATCTTCAAACTTGTATGAACATCTTCTATAAATACTACTTATTTCTTACTTCACCATTTGTAAGAGCATTAAGAATTACAGCTATAACACACAGGTTAAATTATAGGTTTGCACAAAAAGCTGCTGTTTGTCTGGTTACTGTACCTGATTACATGTCGTCACTCATTTGACAATGTGTCAGCATAGTTGGCATATAATTAAGTTTGCATAATCTGCAAATACACTGTTACACAATACATAAAGTATTTCATAACTACCACTGAAATTAAGCCAGTTCTGATTTTTTTTTTTTTTTTTTTTTTTGGTACATGCAATTAGTCCAAGCAAACCACCTTGTTGAGGCTTCCAGTCTTTATTGTACTTTTAAATATTTTCAGTTAAAAACAAATACTGCAGATATTGGCAATAAGATAAATATGAGGACAAAAATTTATACACCTATTTAAAATGTGATTATTTACATCTCCCGTTGTTGAGTGTGAGTTGCTGCCATGATTTAGGGAGAAGAAAAGATTTGCTGCATTTAACAGCTGAATTTATTTTCTATAAAGTATCTGGGGAACGGATATAATTTAAAGCTCTTTTTAGTCACAGGCATAAATGATTGTGTTTTGGTTTCTATCTCTGAGCGACATAATGTTGGCAAAGCCAACCAGTACAGAGGACAGATGCCAGATTTGGAGATATCGACATAGTGTTATGAAAGAAAGTCCAGAGTTTGAGCCACAGAACATGATTCATGGCAACAGATCAATTATTACTAACTGGTATCTGGTATCACATTTGTTACCGAGTAGAAGCACGTGTACTCCATTTTATACTCAGTTGTTCACATAAAACTCATAACATGTGCTTCCTGTTTTCTTATGCCGACACCAGAAACCATTTAGATGTATTTTAATAACTGAGTAGTGTACAGCTGTCCAGCCCCCAACAAACGACAGGTGTAGATTTTTCCTCATGAGCAAATTCAAGTTTCATGAAAAAAGCACCACTTTTATACTAGTTTATTTTGCTTCACTCAGTGTGCTTTGAAGATATCAAATAACATAGCCATTTCAATACAGAGCTGCAGTAATGTACAAGACTAATAAGGACAAGCCATTGCAGGTGAGCTAGGGGTCCGATCAGGCAGCAATCGAAAGATGCTTAAAAGACACATTAAAATGATCTGGAAGTGTATGACAGACCATAACCCTTAATGCTAAGGCCAAACCATACAAATTTGTAATGTCTAGTTACACCAGAAGCAGGTAGATAATGTACTCATGGAGAATTCAAAGTGCCTCCTTTTTAGTCAGGTTGCAGGAATCAAAAGGCCGCCTTTGCAATGCAATTACAAAAAATAAAAACAAAAATTGGTAGCAGGGTAAAAGCCTCCTGCAAGTTTAGGGTCTGAAAGCGTCAAAAGAACGAAAGGTGAAGGGTGCTCAAGAGCAGGGCCAAAAAACAGCTTCTGCCGGCTTGACAGCTTCTTCATGTCAAGACCTGGATGTTAAAAGCCTTGAAACAAGACATCCCCTCTGTGGTTTAGACTGCATCAGCGACGCAGCAGGTGACGAGAACTACTACTACAGCTACTCTGCACCAGCACCTTCCCCATCAGTAATCCACTCGAAACATTTTATACTCAGTTGGTGTAATGTCACAGGATTCTTTCAACAAGCATATTGATGGGTGGGCACATCCCACCATTTTGGACTCGAACACAGAAATAAATGTATGCTTAAGTCTTAAGAGTTGGTACATTTAATCATAAATATCTTAGATCGCTTTGGTTGAATCAAGATGTGCATTTGGCTTTTTTTTTTTTTTTTTCTTTCTTTTTTTAATATTACCGACTGTTGTTTTGGGCAACAGAAACATTTGTTTATCTATACATTTCAGGGCACTTCTAACATTATGTTTATCTAGTTAGAGGATTTATCCCTTTATTCTCCCTCCAGACCAGTAAACTAAGTTCAGAAATCAGTAGGCCACTCGCTGTGGGGAGGAAGTCACTCAGGTCACTCTTCAGACAAGGCTGTTGGCTCTAGCTGAACATATAAAATAAAAATCAAATAAAACATGGGGAAGGTAGAGTTAATAATGTTACATTTGTGTAGTCACCTCTGCCACTAAAGTATCTTTGTGTGTGCACCCAAGTGTCTCTATTTGCCATATGCTTTTCAGTGCGTTTCACTTCACATCAGGGTCCTCAGTTTGTGTCCATGTGGTCGTCGGCTGCTTCAGGAGCTCCTCCCAGCGACGCCGATGGCTGAGGTTTAGAGGGGACTTCTTCGTCTCTGCGTTGATAGAACAGCACGTAGGCTGCTTTAGTCTGCAAGGAGAGGGCAAGGATAGGATTACTCTACAAAAACAGGGACACTCGACACCAATGACAAAAAGCCAAGGAGGACTTCTCTATCAACTATCATTCAATAGACAAAAAACAAAACATTCACTGTATACTACATGTTTGAGGGGACTGCACTCTGTGAGACACAGATTTATGAACATTAAAGAGTCAAAACCCACCACAATCTGGTCCTCTGAGGCAGATGAGACACTGCTGTCGTCAAAATAATACCACTTTCCATCCACTTTATTCTTGCCATAAGCTGTGTCTGTCGGCCAAAAGGAGAACAGTGTCAACAAACAGCTATTCAGGTTAAATGTTTACCTAGTAAGAGATAAAAATCTTACCAAGCCAGTTCATTCTGAATGGGCAAACCAAATACAAACAACCAAAAAAAAAAAAAGAGAGAAAAAAAGGGAAGCGTTCATAGACAGAGAACAATAATGTCTCAGATACTTTGCCACATTAAAATTTAACCGATTAGCGTCCATGGAGACTTGTTTTTCAGCAGCCCATCTGCTGACACATACAATGTGTATGTTTCAAGACTAAACAAACTTAGTTGGCAAAGGACCTGATGAGTAGTTTATTATGGACAAAAAATAGCTTAATGGTTTTTTACAAAAACAGAGAAACAAGGAAAAAACTAAACATCAACTTACAGTGACCCCCTCCCATTCCTCCATAGTGGTTTGACACGGCAATGAGGTCATATATGTAAGGGCCAGCCTTAGGATCACACACAAACTCAGACATGTTCAGATCCCTGAAAGAAAAAAAAAAAACACATTACCTGCCAGGCAAACTATTATCACAGCCACACTATAACTGAGGCGTAAAACCTGCATAAACACAAGGTGCAGAGAAGACTAACTCAAATGCAAGAGACACCATGTAGGTCTATGTTTAGTCCATCGTTAGGGAGCATGACTCAGCATGATTCAGCATTTTCAAAGCAGGATTTTAGTAACTTTTTTCTGTTTCCTGGTTTCCAATGCATCAAGCTGTACAACAGAGACAGTATATGTTGTAAAGAGCCAGACATGTTACTGAAATCCTGAGGCAACTTCTCAATTTTACCACAGAGGAAAATTTGCACTGTGCCATTGTATAAAGGTTAATGACTCATGTAGAGTAGTTACACAACCACAGTAGATAAGCACAGTAAGAACACAGGTTGAAATGTCATTTAGAGGGTGTCAGTTATCTGAGTCAAGAGTCCATTTCTTAATAATACAATACATATTTCCTCATTCCAACCCCCAATCAGTTTATTCTGAGTTTCAGACTATAGCACCCTCTAGTGTATATGTCCCACATGAAGTGCAGTACTTTCAGTTCCTCTGGCACAATCTTCAAATTATTTCCTTTGGGCCTTGTTCCTGAGAAAATTCTAGGTTAGATTCATGACGTGTTTTTAAAACACACATTTGCTTGTTGTACTTGCATTTTTATACTGAACAATGTCATTGCACTCGTAAGTTGAAGGTGCAGTCTATTTGTTCCTGCTCACCGTGAACTGGTGAAAAAGGTTCATTTTTCTTAAAAAGAGTGAAATGTGCAACTGCGGCTGATTTTGTTACGGGTGTGTAAATGTAACACAAGCTAAACTTTGACATCTTTCTTATAGTTATATATACGAATACATTTTGTATGATTCATTTTACATTAATCTTACCGTAGAGGTCTTATTGTACAGCATAATACCAAACCATACAGGGGAATGCTTGGTAAAGCTGGTCTTTGAAAGGCTTGTTTGAGTCATTGCCCATCAGCTGGCTGTAGAGGAAATCTAAATTTTCCCAATAATGTGTAGTCATGCTGACAAATTCTGCCTACATACCTGATAGGGAAGTCCACCACAGTGTCCAGCTTGTCCCTCCAGCACCGGTTGTAGGAGAAACGCTTTAGGTGAACTACGAGAATGCGAGGCAATGACCACAAGTCAAACTTTTTTGTGGCCTGTTGGTGTTTCTTACAGGTGGGACAATACCTAAGAAAAAAAAAAAGAAATAAATGTATATTATTTATGCAGCACTAGTGGCTAAAAGAAATGGAGCCCTGACAATAAATCAAGCCGTGGCTGTGAATTTTTACCATGGATCATGTTCTCCAAGAGTCTCCATCGTTGTAAAGAGTTCGATGCATTCTCTCAGAGCGACTGTGGCTTTCTTTTTTTGGGGCTGGAGCATGCTGTCATGCTTTTCATAGGCCTGCACACAGTATTTACAGACATATTAGTGGACTGTTTGCATATTCTGTTCCAGCACTGTCTCGTAAATGTTAACTCACTGACCTCTGCCTCCTGTTCATCATAACACAGCTTCTTTGACTCTGCGTCCCAGTCAATCGCCACCGTGGAATGTGCTGCAGAGAGATGGAGGAGCCATGTCAACTCCAAGTGGCTTTGAAAAATAAAATACTAAAAGCAAGTGTAAATTTGAAAGAGTAACACTAACGATTAAGTTTGAGGACATTTCCATCACAAGGCAATGGGCTGATGTTGGCTGTTCCGTAGGAGTTGACTATGCTGAAGTCGAAGAGCTTGGCTGGCAAAGAGGACAGCTTGGCATCTTCTTTAGACCCATTTTCCAAGTCAGAGGTCTCCTCTTCTTCCTCTTCAGACTGGCCATTCTCTGGCTCCGGACTGACCTGGTGGTCCATGGCCTCCTCTTCCCCTGAACAGACTGAGACAACCATGAAATTTCATCACTTCTGAATTTTCTTAATTAACATAAATATAAACATATACTCATGGGTAACATCTATCTAATCAGTGTTTCCTTTACATTCATTTGAAAATGGTTATTAATTATACCAGCTGATTACCATCATATAGCCCATTACTTTCGTTGCAGGTCACTGAGTGGTTGCTGCCATTACTGGAGCTGGCACTGCAAGAGGCTCCATCGGACAGGGGGCTGCTACAACCACCCAGACAGGCATTGACTCTAGATGATGTGGAACATTCAGGAGCCTGGCTGCAGCTGGCAAAGGTGGCTGAGGCTGAGGCTGAGGCCCTGCTTTCACCATTAGGGCTCTGGGTGTGTTTTACATAGCGTCTGCAACAGAGAACAACAAAGATTAACACACAACAGCCTAAACTGAATATGGCAAAGACTTGCTCAGCATGCATCTGTCAGATTATCAGCCACCTAAGTTACAGTTGTCCTTTAAAATTTAAATGCCATTCATCCAATTATTTCTCTTCACACTGGCTAGAAACACTTTCACTTTTATTTATTGCTAGTCAGACATCGCACAATCGCTGTTCTCGAAATGATCCAAAATGCAGAAGTACATTTTTGATCAGTCAAAAAGGACACATCACACCAGTGTTCATATCTCTGCACTGGCTTCCAGTAGCTGTCTGTATCAAGTTCAAAGCTCTGAAAACCCTCATCCTGATCTACAGCCCCTCTGGCCCACTGAGCTAAAAGATAGCAAAAGATCACAAGTCGCCCCACAATTAAGGAACAAACCATCTAACTCTGCTTTGTTTGCCTTGCCTTGGATAAAAGCACCTGCCAAATAACTAAATGTAAGTGTGGATTCTTACCCAATCCTCTCTAGGATCTTGTCGTACAGAACATCTGCTATGAGGTTGTGTCTGGGCACGGTGATGAGTAAAGGCTGGCCAAACAGCATAGTGCTTGTGGAGCTTCCACCATGCTTTGAGTGGCGCTCCCTGAAATATACAGGCAGGTTCATTCTCTCACTGTCCTCCTCTTGAACCTCATACCTGTAAGAAGCACAAACACAATTATTAGACTCACTCACAAAAAAACAATTAACAAAAGAAAATATGGCAATATCAACAACTAGACTTACACAAATATATCATCTTTTTCCATGATTTGATTGAGGTTATCATCCCGTCTATAAATTTTATGAAACCTATGATTGTAAACATCCGCTACCACCATCTAGAAAGACAAGAGAACTGAAACTGTTAGCACATCATTAAACCTAAGACAAAGAAATATAAAGTGATTTCACTTCATTTTAGTGCTGTTGAAGGAGGATGTTCTAACATTTTCTTGAGGGATTCCACTGAGTTTGGACAAGGCGCTGCACAGGTCTGTCACTGTACCCAGCTTGGGGACCACCACTCGATACTGTCAGACAAAGGGGAAAAAAATATTATGAACTGCACCGTTTTAAAAATGGAATGGTAGTATTATTTAGTTGATATTAATTAGTCTTAGTTTAACTGAAGTCAAATTTAGAACTTCAACTTACCTGTGTGGGTCTAGACTGAGGGTCTGACCGCACTAGAAATACCTCCATGGTACGATCCTTCTTCATGGGCAGAGGCAGTGTGAGGTAGCAGAAGGGGTCAAAGGTTACAGACACCTTAGAGCACTCTGGACACACCAACGTGGATTTGAAGAGGCCGTGGAAAATATCAACTATAATAGAGTCATTGCGCAAGCGGTGGTTTGTCCAGGCTTCCTTGGCAACAATCTACAATTACATAGCCAATGAAGAAAAACGTTCATTAAATGGAATTTTTAAAAACTCATTGCAAGATGAGAAAACTGTCCAATGTGTAGTGCTGGGCAGTACTGGGCACAACAAAGCCAGAATATCAACAATTAAGTACAATCACAGTCTATAATTAGACTCAGTCTTTGAATTAAGTGTTTAGTAATCTAGTACAGCAAATTATTATTTTTCAATTTTTATGTCCTATACCTCATCAGGACGGCCCTCTGCATCCCTCAGGGCCAGATAAGGCTTTTTTTTGACACGGTTCAGATCTTCATGAAGCCCATCAAGCAGAAAGGCTAAAAGCTCCTGGGAGTCCTGCTGCTGGTAGCCTGAAAACTGGGGGGCAAAGCGTCCAACCTGGGTCTGGAAATAAATCAAACATGTTAGATACTTTGTAACTTTAAGTTTAGTAATGGATGACCAGATTCACTTAAGAAAGGCTTATTTGACACAACTAACTTTGAAGGTGCGTGGAGCCACATAGCTGCTGCGGCTCAGCCACATCTGCTTTACTAGATCAGCATAGGCCTCTGCAATCTCCCCCCTCATTCCCAGGGGATTCTCTCTGTTAATCTCTGCCTCATACTGATCATTGAGGAAGTATTCTGTGAGTGGAGATGCATTGCTCAGGCACTTGAGGAAGAAGAAATAAAAGGTGATTATGACAGCATTAACACCCAAAAAACACAATGACATCGTGTGAAATTATGTTCTATCTGCAACATTATGTTTTTACCTGGAGAGCAGAGTTCATGAAGCATGTGTTGCCCAAATTACTGAGACCACAAAGGCCAGGCTGCGACTGCGACTCTCTGTAGTTGTAGGAAGAGCTGTATGAATTGTAGCTTCCCAATCTGTTGGAAGAGCAGATCTGTTACTGTTAAATGACAACAAAAACAGATGAAATGTATGTACAGGGTTCAGTGCAAACTGAGCGTAGGACAAAAAGTACAAGTACAAGCTAAATAAAGACCTAATGAAGACCATGTAGGTAGTTTGACTTGTTACTGAAAAACAGCTGACATATCTGAAGACCTAAACACCCTATTCTTGCTCTCTGTACTCAGTTAATGCAAATCATTTAACCATTTTCATCTTTTATCTTTTATCTGGCAGATGTTTAGTTCCATTAATCATCAACACTTAATTCAATATGTAATCATACTTTACTTAACATAACATTAACTGGTACACAAATACATTAGGCTAAGTTAACTGCTAATGCTAAATTAAAAAGGAAAACAAAGCAACGCCAGCCCTGTGCCACACACAGGAGAGTGGATGCTCATGGGAGGCAAAGGGCACTCTGTGCATGTGCAGTGAAGGGAGAAACATACATATCAGAGAATAAATCTCTTGCCTGTTGCCAGAGGACGAGCTGTTATTGAGTGTGTAGCCAGGGCTACAGCCGCTGTCGCCGTTGGTTACTGTTGAAGAGATACTAGCTGATGAGTTGGAGGCAAGTTTTGGGGAGGTAGTGAAATTCCTGGATGGGGTTGTACTGGATCTGTTGACAAAATGAAAAGGCTTGTTTCAGAAAAAAAAAACATATTTACACATCAACTCTAAAATGTAATATTGTGTATACTGACATATATAACTTACGAAAAAACCTCTAAAACTCAATTCTAAGTAAAAAAATTCATTTTTCCTCTGTTGCTTACTTAGGATGGGAGGCTTGTCTCGGCCATGTGCCATCCTCATTCTTGCATTCAATCACAAGCACCTGTGGGAAAACAAGCTAAATAAGATCCAGGCTGGCACAACTGACTGTCATGTCAGAGATATCTTGTCACAGGCTTAAATTTACTGTAATACTTTACATAAGCCAACTGCTGCCAAGCTTCAGCAGCTGCAGGTATGTCTTTCAACTGCACTTTAATGTGTAAGTAATGTAATCTTAAATTCTCTATTACAACAACAAACAAACTACGCTGCCTGGCCAAAAAAAGTCCCCACTTGTATCTTACTATGCAAACACTATGAGAACCTTCCACTAATAAATTACTGCAGTGATTAATATGTTTCATCTGGCAACACGGTGAGGTCAGCTGACTACCTGAATGTACGAATAACCAGATTTTTTCCCATCAATGGATTTGTATTCCCTGATGCCTAGGGCATAAAGATAACATTGCCAGGATTAATTGGCCTCAAAGTCTAAAAGACTGGTTCAGGAAACATGGTTTGGCCACCACAGAGTCCATGTTGAGAATCTTTGGATGTGTTGGAAGACCTTAGACGGCGACCCTTTCATCAATACAAGATATTGGCAAAAATGAATGCATAAGCTTATCAAACTGATGCCAATATGAATACGTGGTGTAATCAAAGAAAAAGACTGTCCAGGAAATATTAGAGTGAGTGACTTTTTTTGACTAGGCATTGTACACTGACATCTAATTTACAGCAAAGTTCCATGTATGTATATAAAGGGACATAAATGTTAGTAATTCCATTACTTTTGCCATTTCTTACAACATGGAATTTGGCTTAAAAAAGTACAATACAATTGAACCATAATCAGACCTTGGTGACAGTCTCAACAAGAATTGCACATTAAAACCTTAATATACATTTCATTCCATGGATTGTGTGTTGTATTGCATTAGACTGTTAGATGTTCCCTTTACCTTGTACTATTCTAATAGATGAATTATAAATGCTTAATGAGAACCACTGAGTGTTACTGGGCTAAATGTGTTCTTCAAAAGAAGAGACAGAGCGTCTATCAGTCATATGAAGGTTTTTTTTAATAACACATTTTCTACTTTACCTGCCCCTGAAAGAGACCAGCATCTTGAACAGTGCTGTCTGGCTTGTTCAGCTGCTCATAGGTGTTGCTCATATACTTGTTCCAGAGCCGTGTCTCCTTCTCTGATGGGATATTGAAGAGCTTCCTCATCTCCTTCTCTATAGTATCTGGAAAGGGTAGGTGATTTTCAAAACTTACTTATTATATTTTTTCTTACTTTTAACACAATTTTTTGCTTACTTTTATCTAAAGTACCTGATAATGTTCAGCGTAAAGCTGAACAAATAGAACAATAATATAGATTCTCACCTATAGTATCAGCTTTACTGAAATGACGTGTAACTACATTGTCCATGTTGTCATTCTCACATAAGTTCAGCTCCAGCAGATAAACTTCCACCTTACAGTGTTTGACAAACATGCCATGTTCAACAACCTATAAAACAAGAAGGCATTTAAGAGCCTATATCACAGGTGAATGTTTAAAAAAAACAAAAAAAACATCTGCAATAGCATTACCTTCCTGACAATGGGTCTCTGGCCCTCAAGGCAGCCGTACCAGCTGACAAGCTTATTCCACGCCTCGGTGGGTACAAGGACATAATCCAGCTCATCTATAAGGTGATCTTTCAGGGCCTGAGTATCCTGGTCTTTAAGGAAAAACACAACAATCAGCAAAGGCTTTTATTCTATGTGTAAGATTTGTGATGTAATCAAACTTGTTTCTATACCTGAAAACAGTCCAGAGTTATCAATTGGTCCTGGATACAGGCTACGTTCTCCGACATTATACATGTCCCAACTGTCAAATCCAACGTACTTCTTCCATTGTTTGAACCACCGGCTGTCTATTAGATACCTAAAACAAAATCATTGGTAACAGTAAACAAACGCATCATACTTTGATAAAATCTGCAATGTCTTCTGTACCTGTAACATTCATATTTCACAAAGGATTTGTGGTCTCCTGGTATATGTAGGGTATCAAGCAAGGATAGAAAAGGCAAAGGATCCGAAGATGATGAAATCCACAAGGTTTAGAGAGGCACAGGCTTATGCCACCCCAGAACATTACGCAACACCAAACTGCCTTGACACTTGCAGATATAGTAACAGCAAGCTAGTTTGACTTAATCTCATCCCAAGCAAGAATCTCCTTTAGTTAATAGGCTTGTGAGCAAGTATTCACAAAGTAAGAGTAATAAAGTGAACTTTTATCCAACGGGCTCAAATGACAAGTACCTTGATCAAAGTAAGGCATATGATCCTTTTTACCTGAGCTTTCCTCAAGCTATTCAACAGTACAAACTTGTTTGTGGGAAATCATACATTTAAATTTGATAACTGTAAAATGTGATATTTGTTTTAACCCCAATATCATAAAACACTACAAAAAGAAAACATCTGATATATGTTGATACATGTTGACTGTGTGTAACCAGTAGTTGACAAACTGTTAAATACCATAGCTTGTTCTTCCCTTAATACCAATTTCTTTCAACAAAGTAAAGTGAAATGATCATCTGACAGCTTAATGTTTCAGTATCCACTGGATAATAACCTTCTTAAATACACCTCGTTGCATTAAGACCAGGCCAACATTACTTATTATCAGAAACAATGTTAACTGGGTTATCATTGGTTACTAGTAGTTTAAGAAATAAGATTAAATGGCACGTTACTACATGCCGGTGAAGACACAACTTATTTTTCTTCTGAGCCCATTTCCTGATGACTACTCATGTAGCAAGGAGCCGGTTTAACTGGCAGAACCCACCACCTGAATCCAAAGGCCTGTTCTACCAGCCGATTACCCCCCGCAAGCTAATGTGTCCCAAAACAGGCATTAACGTTTAAATAAGTTACTGTACAAATCAGCCACTTTACTGCCTCTGTTAGCTCGGCTGTTTGTGATAAACACAATTAGCTGTTCAGGTTAATACGTGTATTACTGTTTAACAGAGACCTTTCACGTTGAAGCTGCTAGCGTGCTAACTTGTTAAACATTAGCTGGCCAAATATTCAGTAATGTTAGCACAGCAGCTTTCGATTTCACACTTAAAACCATTGATGCCGTTAGCTTCCTAGCTTTAGCTTGTTAGCAGTTCCGGCTTTCCTCCTAGCTAACGTTAGCTAGCTAATGCTAACTGAATCACTCAGATAACGTTGGCCTTTGCTCATTCTCACCATTCGTCGCCCTTTTTCAGAGTTGTTTTCAGAAGTGACCCAATCGCCTGTTTTTGACTTTCGGTTGAAGGAGCTGGCATTTGTGCGGCTACCGGCTCCGAGTCAGAGTCTGCCGCGCCACCCGACTCGGGTCCGCCTCCCTCGGCCATCATGCAGCGAGTGTGCCGGTATCGTGAACGCGCGGATGGAAGAGCTTCAGAAATGCTCTTCCTCTACGGTCGGTCCGGAGTTGAGCTGCTGCTGCTGCTGCTGCTGCTGCTGCTGCTCTACACGGACTGATCCTTGATGAGTTGAATGCTAATGGATTGTTTCCGAATAAAAAAACGTGTATTGGTATGATCTCAAAGCATAAACAGACCTCAGCACCGACTTGCATTTTACAAAATGATAGGATACATGAGGTTGTCTGTACAGTAATGGTATATTTATGTTGAGATGAAATGCAACAAATGAACAGAGGTTTTAGTCAAATCAGGCTTTATACTGTACAAAACACAGGGAAGTTACATTACAAAATAAACCATCTACATACTTTAAAACAATATTTTAATCACACATACATTTCCAACAACTAATATGTTCTGAGTGTAATTCCAAATTTAGGAAGTTGCCCCAAAACAGATCTATGTTCTAACGAAGAAGTTTTTAAAAACTGAAGTATAATTAAATAAGTATTTAGACCTCTAAAATTGTGTTATATTCTATTATCTAGACATGTGAAGTGTGGAAATGGAGACAGCTCATCCGGCTGTATATGACATAAAAAATAAGCACTAAGTACTTCACAAAATATTACCTATTGGCATTATGATGGCACCTTTACTGTTAGTTAAAGGTGGAAGCTAATAATAATGCCTTTCACAAAGCAAAAAGCCACTTTAACCCCCCACCCCACCCGGCACCCATTTTCTGTCTCAAAAGTGAAATAACAAAGCAGTGCTTTCTAATATGCATGAGACAGCAGCAGAACCAGTGTATTTGAAGTCATTTCAGATACTTTATGAACAGGAATGGAAAGGTAATACATGTGAAAGACAAGGGCAACAAACAAGTCATGTAAACTTTGCATAACATGAAGGGATTTGTCCCATCTGTGTTTTAACCAAAAACAAATCCCTGCAATATTCTAAATCCAAACTGAAGGCTCCAAGTTCAAATGAGTAGGCCATCAGAAGATACCACTTGGCAGCTCCTTACTAAACATGCCATCAAAATCCAGCTCCCTGCTCATCAGATCGTCCTCTACACTCTCCAGCGCCCACTGATGGTCAGTCAGCTCCAGTGCCTCCCATTCGGCCTGAAATCAGAGAAACGTTACATAGGCAACTGAGCAAAGGCTACCCTAATTAATAAACAATTACTCCAACACTAAGTTATATACCTTGAAAGCCTTATTTGTATCTGCAGGCATGGCCATGGCAGCACCACTCATCTGCTCCTGCATGATCCTCGACTGATCTGCACCTATGGGGATTGCAACAAAACAAAAACAATTACCATCTAGAAATGAGAAATTATTATATAAATGCTGAGATGTTTCACTTTAAATGTCCAATTATAGATTTCACCAAAAGGCTTTACTCAGTCTGTACGACCTAATCAATTTGTAAAGATCAACTGTGATAATTCCTCTGTTCTTAAAATTGAAAAACAAACTGAGACAACTCCCAGAAGAATTAGCATTAAGAGTTAATATTCTTCTTTATGGTGACCAATCAAACAGCATCTAATGAATACTTGTACTGTAATAGTTGTTTAATGTGTTCTGCCCTCTACTGATCCTAACGTCAACAAGCAGTTTTCATATCAGTAGTGAAACTGAACAATTCCATGAGAAAAAACACAAAATTTAACTAAAAATTACCATTGTCCTGGCCAAGTATTAGTGAGTACATGCTTCGTAGTCCAAACACATTGAGGAAATACCATGATGCTGAGCTCACCCTAGATAATAAACACACACACACACACACACACACACAAACATAAGTGAAAACAAGGTCAGCATCTTGAGACAAATGCATGACTTTTACAGGACATATCTCCACATGTGGTTTCAGTTAATTTACCAGGAAGCATCCAGAGAGAGTAGCTCTATTCCCTGCTGCAGCATGGGCTTGAAGCGTAAAGTCAGAGGGAAGGGAACCTTAGCTGTGTGGAGGAGAGTACAGAGAGAACTCAATGTAAAACCTCCACACAAACAACATCTTATCTTGTAGCAACACAAACTCAGAGTTGTTTTTGTGCATGTTACATTGTGCAAGTCTGTGAATGAGATCATTACTTGTTACAAATCCTGAAAAGGTCCAATTGATCCAGCCGCCGATGAGGATCATAGGAAGCACGTTGGTGACATTGCCTTTCATCATGTCCGTTAGCATGCTGGGATCTGTGATATGGAAGCATTGAGAAACAAAGTCACTCTGTAAGCTTTGCACATTTGTTTTATTACAGTTAATATGTCAACATGAGTTACAGCTCTATGAAAAAACTGTAAGTCAATTTAATGTCATTTGTGGTAAATATAGACATAAATAATAGTACAGAACAACGAAGGAGCAGATATGTAGTCATGGACAAATTTGTGTACACTGACAACATGTGTATGAAAATGGGGTTTAACGTTGACTAATCATCCCTATCTGCAATATGTATTGTGGTATCCTGTCTTTTGTGCCTGGTCTTGTCTGTATTGTATTTTTTTCTTAGTGATAGAATAGCATTTTCATTGTTAGATTGTTTAAATACCAGATATCTTACTGATAAATAAGCTTATGTATGAAGTAATATATTGGATTATAATACTGAAGTGTGTATCAGACGAAGTACTTTACTTAAAGTGATTACCTGTCATTGGAGAAGGTGGGACCACCTTTCTTTTGGTCTTCTTGAAAAATCCATCTTCTTGATTATTGAAGTAGAACTTTCTCATCAAAAAGGACTTAAAAAAAAAAAAAGGAGAGAGATGATCAGTGACACCATCCTACACACAGTAGTGTTGACATGTGAATGCAAAGACAACATCTACCTGTTTGGGAATGTATTTTCCATTTTCCCTGAGAATTCTGCTCCGAATAAGAACCTGACTGGGTTAGAAAAACACACACCAACTCAAATGAAATGCTTTTTTCCTCAAATACATCCACTTCACAGCTAGACATCACGTATGATTACCTGTCAGAGACTTGTTCTAGCGTCAACTTCTTGTCACTCTGAAGAAGAATAGAGACATAATGCCGCATCACCCCAACAAGAAAGGTGATGAAGACAATGGGTAACACCACCCAGAGTCGGATGTTGGAGTCTAGCAGCAGCTCTGGCTCGGCCATTCAGGCAGGTGGCTGAAGAAATAAAAACAGAAATGACTGTAGACAGCAAGCATGTGTATTACAATGTGTATTCGTCCCAAATACTATGTTTTACAAACGAGAGGACTGTTAAATGTGACAGTTTAGTAAATTAGTCACCAAGAAGCTATGTAAACGGTAGAAAGGGATGGGCTGTCACTTCATTTAGCTACTAGCTAGTGTCATTATGGACCTTAAAGGTAAAGGTAATGCTAGGTATAGCTATTTAGCTAGCGAGCTCACTTGAATTAGCATAATCTAAGCCGGATTTGTTATTTAATAAACCACTACCAGTGATCAGCTAGCTTCACGCTAACGCTAGAGGTCCGCTAATGTTAACGTTAGCCAGCTGGCTACCTTCTTCCTGATCCTCTTGTCACTGTTGGTGGGAGCTGGCGAGCCGTGTTAGCGTAGTCACCACCACTCTCCGCGCTTCTACCAGCTTCCAGATAAGCAAACCATACGCAACGGGAGGTAGTTAAATGAATGAAACCGTCTCTAACAATTCGCATCCACTGCTGCGGCCATTGCGCTGTTGTATTGACTCCAGGGATGAGAGCAGATTTCTGCTTCTGCAGCTCATCCGCATCTCAGTCACTGAGACTGCAGCGCCACCCCGCGGTGATGCAGGGTGTGTCGGGCCGGGCACAGGCTCTGCTAAATATAACACCACAGCCTCCTGCCAGTGATGTGTCAGCCTGTGGTCATTTATCTCATGTATTTTATTGTTCCTACATCTGAAATAAATAGAAAGCTTATAAGTTTATTACTGCTGTGCAGAAATCAAAGCCCTATTGCTTCATATCCATATACCCAAACCATAATTAAAGAGATTAACAGTATTTGGAATAAGGGATAGATCATGTTCATGCGTGTGACAAGATCAGTAAAACACAAGCATGACATCTACAGAATTTAGAAATGACTGATGGTTGGGTAAGTGGAAACAGTAACCTACAACCCATCAACAACTCTCAGTGTTACATACAATGTACAAATGTAGCTACAGAGATATGTGTCTACGTGTGCAGCTAAAACAAGGACAACAAAGCTAAACGGAGAGAAACAAACATGAACATTAAGGATTTAGGTGCAGGCATGATAACAACAAGGTCACACTGATGTGCAAATAATAGTGGAAAAATATTAGATGTTTTATAAAATATGATGTTTTCAAGATAATGTCATATAGGCCTACACAGCCTCTTATGGGTGATCTATGTAGGCTACGGTAGGCTAAATGCGTGTAGTTAGCTACACAAATATTTGCACTAAATAAAAAGTCTGCTTAGATTTGCACTGCAAAAGAGGATATGTGAAATTCATACAGTATTGTTATTTGTGTCTCTATTGTAATTCTCTTTACACCAAGCTTTATATCATGTTGAAGCTGCCTGTTATGTTGTAAATCATCCTGACCAGTGGGTGGCGGTAATGCGCCACCCACTGTTCGCTGACATACGGGAAGAGAAGGAAGAAAAAACTTCTAGAAACCCGTGTTATCAGCTCATCATTAGACACAACAGGCCGTTCAGTTAAAACGGTACGAAACGCGACAGCACAAAGGCTGCACGCTGTCTTTGAGGTAAAACTAAAGCTTAGTTATGCATTGTTGCGTTAGCTAATCGAGATTATATCTAGGCTACATAGATGCATCATCTTAGCTAAGTGAATTAGCCTGCTGCATCCTCTGCTAGCATAGAAATATACCTTGTTTCTGCTTGTTTCTAGCCGAGAAATAATTTTATGTACGACTTGGACGTCAAACAGCATTATGTTAGCCATATGTACCAACACTCCGAGAGAGTTTTACGGTCAGTTTATACTGTCTGTCCGTCATTTGTTGTCAGGGTTGTGAAGCCAGTTAGCTTTAGCTCTAGCGTCCTAGCTTACGTAAGGATTCTGTAGCTAAGTAGACCTAAGTTAGGCTAACATAAAGTCACTGTTTGCTACTCATCGCTGGTTTCTGAGGGTTAGAAAAATGTATACATGACGAATTTGCCTCGTGTTAATAAAGACGGGCAAGTAAAAACATGGTATATCAAAGTGTCTATTTGAGGTTTGTCCAGACTGACGTTAAATATTATTAATCTTTTGATTTTTCTACAGTCACCTGATTAAACGCGTGTCCACTACGCACAACCATGGGGACCGATAGAAGGTAAAATGAATTTGGTGTTTTGGCACATGTTGAGCTTATTTATACATTTATATGACAATCTATGATAATTCATCTTTTTCAGGCCCACTCGTGGTGAACGTAGTGGAAGGTATGGCTCAGATGGGAGAAGAGATGATCCAGAATGGTTTGAAAGACGAGGCAGAGATGTGGAGAGAGATTATGAGCGACCATGGGGTGATGATAGATGCAGAGAGCGCTTTGACAAGCGCAGAGACAGTCCAGATGTAAGTGAATTGGAATACCTACCACTCACCATCAGCAGAAGAATACAATAAAACACATCTGTCTATATATTTATATACATTTTATTTTGGTCTGTAACAGAGGGGCAGAAAGCAACGCAGTAGTGAGAGATCTGACGAGGAATATGATGGCGATTATGCAGACCAGGACTACAGAATGGAACAGGAGGAGGAAAGCAAGACCATTATGCTGAGGGGTCTCTCTCTTCATGTCACAGAGGATGATGTAAGCTCACAGTTCTCAACCAGTTCCACTTACGCTTAGGGTAACACCATACCTAGGGAATAAATTGTTAGCTCCAATGCTGATCTGTTTCATTTGTTAACGAAATGTGCTAAAACACCTGCTGCACATAAGAAGCTGATTGTGGGAGGTGTTTCTGGGACCTCTTGACTTCAGTCCGACTTTACTGTGTTCAGTGTTCAGTGTCTGTGTCAGTGTCTTTGGCAAGTTTTGAAGTTGAGGAAAGAAACTTTGAAAAAAAGGAAGAAAAAAACAAAACAAAAAGGCAGCAGACAGTTTATTTGAATAATTATGGCTCAGCTGTTATAAATAAATTGTAACAGCTGAGCCATAATGATTCAAATTGTCAGCATAATGTTAAGCTACTAAACTACTAAAAAATCTATTTAGTGATGGTTAACAATGGGGAAAGTTCAGTTTAACTCTCTGCTTCCATTTTCCAGATTCGCTCAGCCCTTGAGCAGCTGCAGGGGCCCCAGCCTGTGGACATTCGCTTGATGAAGAAAAGGACAGGTGAGTTTTGATATTCAAAGGAGAGTCTCCACATTCTGTCTTAATTCCCACTTTATTTCCTATATGGCTGTCCTTGAATAAAAGGCTAATACTATATTACAAGGAGGATCCTGACATCAAAGACTGTTTGGTTTGATGAAAAGATCAGGTAAAGAGGAAACTGTATGTTTGATTTATGTACAGACATAAAAAGCTATGGTAAGCCAAATGCTTCACATCCCCTAGACCTTGTAAACACCCTCCCCACTTCCGTTTTTACTTTGAATTGGACTGTACAAGCCCATTGTGAGTTTGAATGTTGCACCAAAGCATTCTTACTAACACACCTCCCGTCTATATTTGAATGCTGTCTCTAGGTATAAGCCGAGGTTTCGCCTTCGTGGAGTTTTATCACTTGCAAGATTCTACTCGATGGATGGAGACCAATCAGGTTGCTTCAACAATCACAAAGTCTAGAATTATTTCTGGAGATCAGGGCCCAAATTACCCAATATCATGATGATGATGATGATGATGATGCCAATTTACAGAACTGAAAATCTGTTTAGGTTTAGATTTAGGTAGAGATCATTCTTTTTTGATATCGCACACTTGGTTGATCAGTTTAGTATACAGCAGCTTTAAAAAAAAAAAAAAAAAATCAGGCAAAAAGTCTTTCATCTCAGTTTAGTGCATCATTTTTTTGGGAAGTGTAATGAAATCTGTGTTTTCTGTTAGAATTGTTGACAAGACACTATGCAGAATATCTTTAGGAGCTCACTTTCAAAAGGTCTTCTGCCTCCCTTTATCAAGAGTAGACTTAACAGACTATTTAGACCTGACTGCCCTGTGGGGTTCACACATTCTGCTCCAGCTCAGTCACTTGGATATTTTCTCATCTCCATTTAAAATCCGAAGACTGGAGTGAGATAGGGATGAGCTGGCAGCACTCCGATCCCAAACATACCTGAAACCATTTTTTGAGAACTCATTCCCTTGTACACAGAACTGAAGCTCTCTCTCTCTCTCTTTCTGAACTTCTCTTCTGCCTCTGTTCCCTTTTACTCCCCGACACACTCTATCTAAGCAGCGAGTGTAAGCCTAGCCACTCTTTCCCGTTCCAGCTGCTCTCACTCATTGGGTGGGGTAGTGGCAGGACCTCATCTGCCTCTTTGGTGTAAATATCTTAGAATTTGAAATAACTGATGGCTTTTGACTTCACAGAACAAGTTGGTGATCCAGGGGAAAAGCATTGCAGTGCACTACAGTAACAGGAGACAGAAGTTTGAAAACTGGCTTTGTAATGCTGTAAGTCTTATTTCTAAGCACACTTGGTCTTGTTCCTAAGCAAAGTCATCTGAATGCAGTGAGTATTTTCTTGCTGTGCTTCTGCTTTTTAAAACAAAAATAAAATATTGCCTTTGGTTTATTGCAGTGCGGTCTGTACAATTTTCGAAAGAGGCTAAAGTGTTTCAGGTGTGGAGCAGCAAAAGTTGGTGCGTTGTTACTTCAATAAAATAACTTCATTTATTTTATTTTATTGATTTTTGCTCTTCTCTGTTATGTTCAGCTCTGACTTGCGCTATGTTAGTTGTTTGTACTTAATGGTAACGAATGTGTGTCTCTCTCATTGCTGACTTTAGAAGGAGAGTCTCCTGGAGTAAATGGTTTAAATGTAGAGTCTCAACAGTCTGGAGAATTCAGTGGAGACAGTGAGTGTGTTTTTCATCCTATATTGAAATAATTAATTCTTCTCGTTCACAAATTCTATATTTATTCATGACAACACTTTTGTTAACAGCAATAATTTTAAGGAACATTGCCCCCCTTTCAACTGTTGATGGAATTTTGAGCATGCTGGCGCCATATGCTAACTTGTCCACGGGCAACATCCGTCTCATCAAAGACAAACAAACAGGGCAGAATAGAGGCTTTGCCTTTGTTCAGCTCTCATCTCCCTTGGTATGTTTTTGTAGCCAGTGTGTAGTCATAAGTCCGTATGTTTGTTTTGGGCGTGTACACACTTAAGACAATCATATGTTTTCATGTATAGGAGGCTTCACAGCTGCTCACCATTCTCCAGGGCCTTCAGCCACCTCTAAAACTGGACGGAAAAACAATTGGTGTTGATTATGCCAAGAGTGCTAGGAAGTGAGTCATCACACATTAAAACTGTTTGAGTTCGTCTTTAGTTTCTATGAACAAAAATTTAATACGTGTTAGCTATTTTGGGTCTTCAGTGAGAACTGTGTTGGAATTATATAACAAGATGCTATATAATTTTTCTTTAATTAGTTTTTGTTGTCTAACTAATAATAAAGAACAAAATTGGTGCAGTTACCCTAATTTTATATTCACAATCTTCTGCAAAGTGCTTTCTTGGCCCTACATGCATGTTCAGTATACGAATTTAAAAATAGCAAAACATTTTTTGCATGCCCTGAAAATGAAGGTCAAACTAAACCACTGTGTCCTTTCCAGAGACTCAGCACAGCCTGATGGGATCAGAGCCAGTGCTCTTTCTGTTGCCAGCACAGCTATTGCTGCTGCTCAGTGGTCATCGAGTCAGGTATCATGGATTTACTTGTGTTGATTTCTATTTACAAGTAATTTAAATTATTTTCACGTAAAATACTGATTAAAAAAGTATAGTAGTAGTATAACACTTTGGAATGAATACACATGAACACAAATAAGTACCTTTTAGTCCAGTGTCAATAATAGAATGTCTTTAGAGCCCTCTCTTACATCACCGGTAGAATAAGTTCAACATTTACACTGTGGTCTAGTTCGGTGTAGCTACAGTTAAAGAAAAACCACTTGATCATTTTAAAAATGCTTAGTTTAGCTTTTAGTACTTATTCAAATGTTTTCTGTATAAAATCATAAAAAAAAACGTTCTGTTGCAAATTCAACTGTGATTTAATGATTGTGATTATTTGTGGCCCTGCTGTTACTGACTCACACACTTTTATCCTTTTAGTTACAAGGTTCTAGTGCCACCTCTGACTTCATCCCTCTTCCAGAGGGCTATGTACAGCAAACACAGGTCAGTTCAGAGTCTACTTTACTGTCACAATTGCTTTAATAAGAGTGGTGATTATTAAAACAATTTTGATCATATTGATTTTTCATTTCATGTAGGGTCAGAATTATCAAGTATGGCAGCAGCAGCAAGAAGGATTGGCTCCTGTCATTGGTGATGGATTACTCGGAGGTAATATGCCATGCTAGTCACTAATATATTGCACTAAAAAGATACTTCAGCCAGTGGAAGGAAGCTAAGACAGTTCCCATTTTCATGACATTGGTACCTTTATCATTACTGTCTGCAGCTGCTCCAGGAATTAAGACGTTGATCCCTGCAGCCAACGGTGTGGTCATATCTCAGACAGCTCAAGTTTACCAGCCTGTCATTATTAGCCAGCCTGCCATACAGGTAAATCTAGCCAGAGTACAGCAGACAGAACTATTTTTTTCATTACCTAATATAATAACATTAAATATTTATGAATATTAATTTACCTTTTGCAGTAAGTCTAACAGTGAATCATGACTTTCCCCTTCCTTCTCAGTCACAACAATTAGCACGGCCAGTTGAGGCAGTACAACAGGCTGCTAATGTTTGCACCACATCTCTGGTAACTTCAGCCGCTCCTACTGTAGCAACTACAATTTGTTCTGCTCCCACTGCCAACATAACAGGTGAGATGAAATGGCTACAGATTATTCCCTCTGCATGTGAGCGAGGGGGTCAAACATTTATCAGTTACAAGTGCTTTAAAAGCACCCTTTGTTTCATCTGTGCCTTTTGTATCTGTAGCTGTTCCTGACACTTCCACTTACCAGTATGATGAGTCTTCGGGTTACTACTACGATTCACAGACGGGCCTTTATTATGATCCCAGCAGCCAAGTATGTAGAGGAAACACTGTGAAGCTATTGGTCATTTATTCTACCTAAACTGTTAATTTATTCAGTTGTTTATCATCAACAGTACTACTATAACTCTGAGACTCAGCAGTACCTGTACTGGGACAGTGAGAAGCAGACGTATGTCCCCGCACCAACAGACACAAGTGCAGAACAAACGTCGACAGCTAACACCACAGCCAGCTCCTCAGCCACTGTTACCACAAGCAGCAAAGAGACAAAAGATAAAAAAGAAAAGCCAAAAAGCAAGTCTGCACAGCAGGTAAGTGCTACTTAAAAAAAAAAAAAAAAAATAGTTTTTTTGCTAATGGCTATTTTCTTTACCCTGAAATAATATTGACTCTAATTAAAATTGCAGATAGCAAAGGACATGGAGCGCTGGGCAAAAAGCTTAAATAAGCAAAAGGAAAGTTTTAAGAGCAGTTTCCAGGGATTAGGGCCATCCAAGGAGGAAGACAGGAAGGAGTCTGCAGCTGCTGATGCAGGTTTCATCCTCTTTGAGAAGAAGGTAGTTTAGAATTCTTGATTGGGCTTTAGTACTGTATGTTGTACACAAAGTAGGAGAGTATACTGCAAAAGAAACTGAGAGAGTGCACGCTAATCTATAGTGAAGTTAAATTTGAATTAAAATGAAATCTGTTTTTATCATCATTATAAATACTCTTCTATGACCAGCCTTTGAAACACTACAGTTGTATTGCTTGCTATTGATCTCTGGATTTTTTAAATTGCTTTATATTAATTATTTGTTAATAATGTTTGTTTTCTTTTAGCAAATGGGAGGCTTTGAGATACCATCTCTCATGACTGAGCAATTCAAGTTCACAGAGCAGGAGACTTCAGCTAAGGTTTGTATGTGCCTTTAGTGTTGTTCCTGCATGGAACAGTTATTAATAAAAGTAATGTCATCACACGCCACCTATGTGCTTTCAACCAGGGTGGTCTGGTTGCTGCTTATAACGGAGACAGCGACCCAGAGGAGAGCATCTCCGAAAGAGCAACTGACGAGGAAGGAAAAATAACAGACTGGAAGAAGATGGTTTGTCTGCTGTGTCGACGTCAGTTCCCCACCAAAGAGGCTCTGCTGCGTCACCAGCAGCTCTCAGACCTCCACAAGGTGAGCATGGCAAAACAGCAGGCGTTTAATCTGCCTGTGGCTAATGTATGAATATTCTGAGCACTGCCATCTGTTCAATCTATAAAACTTCAATACAGGAAGGAGAGGGTGTTAGAGATCTTATACTATCTTGGGTATATGTTTGAATACAGTACCTTTGCTTGTGATTTGTCTGTTACACTTGTTTTTAATTGTTTTAGCAAAATTTGGAAATTCAGAGAAGATCAAAGCTTTCAGAAGCTGAGCTGGAGGAACTGGAGAGGAAAGAGACCGAGGTATTTGGCTTAAGAATGAATTCGTTTTGTGTTTTGTTTTCTTCAAGAGTTTCATGAATGAGCAGATGCTCAGTAAGGTTCATATTGATCTTAACAGCTCAAATACAGAGACAGAGCTGCAGAGAGGAGAGAGAAGTATGGTGTTCCTGAACCCCCTGCACCTAAAAAGAAATGTTACCAACCACCCACCCCAGTAGTGTAAGTGTAATAGGTTTCAGATTAGTGTTAGTCATGAAAGCTGATCCTCTGTGAGCATCTTTTTGCTTTATTGTCAACACCTTTCACACAGGAACTACGAACAGCCCACCAAAGACGGTCTAACAAGTGATAATATCGGAAACAAGATGTTGCAAGCAATGGGCTGGCAAGAGGGAAAAGGTCTAGGACGCCACCAACAGGGCATCACTGCTCCTATCTCAGTGAGGAGATTTTTTTTTATTATTATTATTAAACTCCCTAGCCTCCCTATGTCACTGTTCTTTTTCACTGACAAACTAATTAGGACTGTTACTTCAGGGGCACCTGTGTCCAGTCTGTCTCCTCCAATAACTGTCTTTGTCCTCCCCTTACAGGCCTCATTAAGGACTAAAGGCACTGGCTTGGGTATTAAAGGAAGCTCATATGAACTCTCACCATCTGACACTTACAAGGATGCTGTTCGCAAGGCCATGTTTGCTCGCTTCACTGAGCTAGAGTGAACTGGCCGAAGTGATCACACTGAACTGTGAAATCCTAATTTTATTGCCAAATGATCTTACTGTGACAAGACAAAAACTGATTCCTGTACAGACATAAGCTGTAATTTCTATCATCTCTCTGTATATAAATGTAGTTTTGTTTTGTTTTATTTTACTTAGGTGGATGGTTTGTCATCCAGAATATGTTTTCAGTTGAATCAGCTTGTACATTTTGTAAAGTTAGTACATAAAAAGATGTGAACATCCCAAGGTTTTCTGTTTCCGAGAAGTCCAGATAATGGACGTTATAAGTAAATCGCTCACAAAAACTTGTCAAAATGTTTTCTGCCTTTAATAACAACATGTAAATAGCACGCAATTACGTAGTGCTTTTTTTTTTTTTTTTTCTCTCTCCTTATCCAATACCCAAAGGACTTCTTCACTGTCGTTTTCTTATTCTCCCACACACACACAATGATTAAAGCAGAGCTGCCACGACACACTAGGAACAACTCAGGGTTCAGTGTCTCGGTAATCTGTCCAGAGACCCCACAGTTGTTGGGCCAACTGCTCTGCTTCCTGAAACACAGTGACCAGATGATGAACAGCATGCATATTAATGCTACAGGGTATTAAACTATTCATCACAGGTTGACACGGTGGTGACATCTACTTTTGTAGGAGCAGTAAAATACAGCAAATATACTTTCCAGATCAAACAAAAAAAATAATTAATCCTTGTTACATCTGCTCTCTGTTCAAAGAAACACACAAATAAAAAAACAAAAAAAACAAAACTTAAGAACCAGAAAAATAAATCTACTGAAATCTCTCACTCAACTATTCTCTCTGCCACCGCCTTCAGATCTTCTTTCCTGGGCCTTATTAGCTGCCATGTTTCACCAGCTCTCACTTCAGTGGGGATGCCGGTGTTTTTAAAGTTGCCCACAGACTCTTTGTTATGTCTGGGTTGTTCCATCTTTCTGCTGTTTCCTTTAAGAACTGAGGGGAAACCTTGACGACAGGCTGTCAGGATGGTGTGTGACTCCATAAAGAATAAAGAGCAGCTCCTGTCGCTACTTGTTGTGTGTTCTTTATCTGTTTAAGCTCTGTAATAACCGCTGTCAGATTATTTGTTTTTCTGTAGCCGAGATCTTCTTGAAGTGATTTGTGGAGCTTTTCACATTCACTTTTACATCGAGGCCTGATATTCAAATTTTAAATTCTAGTGTTAGACCGCGATTTAGGGTTTCGCTACGCTTCACTGTGCATCTCAAATAGTATAGATCTGTCTATTTTGATTATTTTCAAGCATTTTTAAGTGCAAAAAATTCACAGTCATAGTCTCTTATCACTAGGGGGCACTGTGAGTTTTAGAGGGAATTTCATCAATTGACTGTTAAACATGACTAAATAATAAAAAAATTAAAACTTGAAGCTCAAGCTCAAAAACATTTGTTTCCGAAACTTGATGCTAAAGTTTTTCCTGCTGATAATTTGAGTTTTTTATGTATAATTGCTTGTCGGATTAAATCTTCTCTAAATCTTGCTGTTGGTTGTAGTTTTCTCTCGGTGCTGCTGCTGCTGCTGCTCTTTACCTCACGCTGCCCGTTCCATGGTGACATGATGTCCTCAGTGCTGCTGGGCACAAGGAAGGATGGGGATTACATCACATTGAAGTATCAAGACCCAGGATGTCATGCACGGTGCCAGATCTTACCCAGGTCCCTGTTTGAGTAGCAGCCAAACAGTGCAGGTTAACTAACCTTGTAGTAGCAGATTGACAGCTCTAATCTCCCTGTTGATTAACAGTGTAGCACAAAATGAACTCCGTACGCTGCCTCACGGGCACACTTGTGAATGCCTTCTCAGTTTTCAGCATGGCACCAGCTCAGCTTACCAGAATCTGTGTCAGTTGACTAAGCTGTTTTGCATAACACAGTCAGTGGCCACATTTGAACTCAATATACAGTAACGGCGAGGGGATGATGCTGGTACATGTACATCATGTCCTGAATATACATAGAATCACTATGCTCACATGAACTCAGACTTAATACAAATAAGATTTGAGCCCATGCACCCCCTAGAAATAAAACACATCTAGCATGATGAGAATGAACCTAAACCAGAGTCGAGTGAAATAATCAACGTGATTTACATCACGACATTTTCACCAAGCGCCGTAAATTAAGCCAGTGTTGTGAGTTTAAACAGGGACGCTCTTTGTGCACTGCTGTCCGGTGGATTGTGGAGAAGTCACACTGATCCAAAGGACAAGCTGTACCGTTCACTGTCGTGTTGTTTGTCTACATCTACATGTTTGTGTTGCTTTCCTCAGGGATCTAAAAGGAAATACATCTAAGAATACACTCAGAACAAACGCACAACAAACAGACAAACCCACACTGGTAATACATTTGTCTCATGCAGGCAAATCAGTTATAACTCCGGCCAGCTGTCCAAACAGAAGACAGCTCGATTCAATAACCCAGGAACCCATGATCCACACATTCATTTGGAAAGAGTTGAGATGCATTATTAGGTCTTAGCATTCATAAAATGAGCTATATTTCTTATTATTCCAAAAATGTTTCAGATAGTTTTTGGAACCTTGTTGCCCTAAAGACATCTTTGTACATCTTAGTATCTGTGTGGAGACAAATGCACCCATATTCAGCGGTATTATCCACCACGAAGCCTCATTACTGTTGATTTTTCTGCCATTTATGTATTATTATTTTGATGAGTCATCTTTCCATTTATGTTTAATGTAATGCTTCTGTCCATATTATAGTATGTCGCACACAGATCACTCCACCACTGTTATCAATGAGATTGAGTAGCTGGTCTCACACAGAGTTCATTTCCGTAGCAGGGAGTTCTCGCTCGGGTCTTACTTTGTTACATGAGCCTGTCACATGTGCCACAGGTTTCTGGTCCTAGCGTGGCTCCACGAGACTACAGTATACCTGGCAGCTGACAACGCCATGAAACTTGAGTGATCTGTAAAAATTTGATGAGCTTGAGAACAGACTGAATCCTTCAGCGGTGCTGTTGCTGAGTGCAGTTTTAGATATAATAACATGTAACACGCTTATCATTGTTCAAAGACGACACATTACTGTAGCTTTATGTTTCATATGTCTGCAGTTTAAAACCATCCAGTCCATTTTACCACTTTCATACCTCTATAAGACCAGTTTAACCAGTAAAATGCTGTTTTCACATAGCAAAAAGTAACTCCCCACATTTGGCTGCACTGTTGTGATGCTGTGGATGTAACTCTACTGATCATTTGCATGGGAAGGAAACACAATTCCCCCAAAATGTGGCAGAGTACCACTTCACTGATCGTTGTCTTTGAGGATTCAGCACCCATGCATGTTGATTCATTATTGCTAAATAACACACTGGATCGTCTTATTACTCCGCTGATAAAGGCATGAATGTCTTTTACTTGTTTCAATGTGTGTTCAGCACACCATAATCACACCAAAGCAAGGGTGTGTGTTATTTAGAAACGTGCTTTTATTCATCTTTGCTCCATATTCTCGTAGTCTCCCTGACCTTTTCCCTTCTTTGGGCCTTGATGTTTCAGCTCCCTCCTGGAATGATTAGAAAGCTCCTTCAGGGAATTCCTCCCGCAGAGAGGAATAATGCTCAGGACTTCTCTCTGTCCTGCAGAGCTCTGTGTGTGTGTGTGTGTGTGTGTGTGTGTGTGTGTGTTTCAGTACAGGCTCTTTGATGGTCTAAGAGTAGCATGGGCAGGTGGCCCAAGTATGTATTTGTGTGTTTAGGAGAGGGGACACTATGTGAACTTGTCTGGAGACAATAACAAACAGCATTCTCCTGGTATGACAGATGTCTCCTCTTGATAAATGCTTCAGAAACACACTGATTACTCTGGCTTACTGTGCCTTTACATAACATTTACAGTCACTGACAACAAGCGGTTCTGTTTGCAGCCGATGCGACCTATTGTCTGGTCGTGTTTGTGAAGTTCAGGTTAAATCATCTTTTACAATTTAAAACTGGATGAATTAAACAGCAGCTTTCATGTCGAAGAATGTGTGTGTTGAATGTGTTTTGCACCACTGTGTTCAATGAGTGTGCATCATGAAGGAGGGGAGCGGACTTCTGTGGTGAAATAACCATTTTTCCTTTTTTCTGTTACAGATGGAAATTGTCAAAACTGATCTGTGGGTGTATCCAGTGGTTTCCACAGTAAACGTTTATGCCACACACCATCAGTATGAGTCAGCACTACACTTCACTTCAATTCATCAATAAAACATCCCCAGTTTGGTTTCATGTAGGACTGCACACCTGCTCGTGACATGCTACGTCTGTGTAGTGAAGTGCTGTGTCACTGAAACCAACTCTTTGGTAATTGCATAAGCGCATCATTTCCACAGTATTAGCCATTCCTTGCTCATCCGTGAGTGGACCGCGTTGCTCCGGATAATCACACACAGTGACTGGCATCCCTTCCATAAGTGATGAATGGGAGACTGACCTTAATTGAGTTTGATTGCAGCATCTTCCAGCACGGCTCAGCAACAACAACTGAATGGGTTTAGTGATCTGTGAGGAGATCTTTTCTTCCTGTTTCTCCTAATTATTTACACGGCAGGGGCTGAAGGACCTCAGAGGAGGCCACAAATCATGCTCTACTATTGGGAGGTTGGCTCCTTGGAAAAAACAAGATAAACTAGATATTTAAAATGTGATATATGTCTCTGGGTAACATGCAGGTGAGTAAGTCTTTATAAAGGGGAGAGGAAAATCATTCAGTAAAAAAAAATAATAGGCCAGTTTATTCTAGGCCTGCCTTTGAAAGATTTAAATCCACCAATTCTTACCATAGTTCACAAAGTTAAAAGCTATCGTCGTGTTACACAGACTTTCCTGACCCCCCCCAGCAGTCACAGGCTCTCATTGTTCTCACAAATCCATTCAAAGCTGTTCACAAGACTGCACTGCAGTTCTGTAGTGTGTGTACTGCTGCCTGTACAAATTCCACTCAAGGTATTTTCTATGAATGCGCTTCACTACGTTCACTACTCACTTATTTTCTGTCCTTATATTTGAAACCTGCCACTGACATTACATCAGTAAACATGTTGTCTTGACTTAGAACACTGATTTTGAACTGTGTTTTGTGCTGCCAAATTAAATGCAGGTACTTGATATAAACTGATCCTAGTTAGCATACAGTTGCTCAGTGCGTAAGGTTTTAGTTCATCCTGGTTTATGTCATTTTGGAGCTGAAATACATGAATTCAATACGTCATTAGTCATTTAGTATCTCTTCTCAGTAGTCAACTTGTGATGCAGACCTTTGCACACCTAGTTTCTATGGTTACACCTTGCAGACAGCTGCTCCTGGTAGTCAGAACGTCCTGCACTGCACATGCATCACCTTTATAAGCTGACAGATAGGTGAGGCAAGGTGAGACTCATGCACACCGTTAAAAGAACAAAGAACATGGGGGAGTTCATACAGCTGAATGAAAGTGCGGTGCCTCCAGAAGCAGCAGCCAGATGTCCTTCACGTTCACCGTCTCCTCCTCATTAGTTGACAGCACTTAAATTAGCATGCCAACGTGTTATTTGTGTACAGGAGAGGGAACAACCAGAGTACAGCGCCATGAAAGTGCACCACACATTAAAGCACGGGGCCCTCGTGTGCTCCAGTCTTTCTTTGAACTGTAGCATACATCTGCCGAGTTCTTCCGCTGACCTTTGGGATGCACAAACCCGTCTCTCAGCATCTCTGGCCCTTTCCTCTATGGGTAGCCATTCCCCCACTGAGACAACCTCAGAGCAGATGCTGAGCTTTATGGGTCCCTGAGGTTAAACGTCCTCTACTTTCCACAAGGTCAGGTTTGCTGTGACAGCTTTAAAGGAAAACCACAGTTGCTGATTAGAAGGATGTTAAGGGAGGAAAATGGAATTAGTTAGCTCAGGATTAGAAATAGATGGAAGAAAATAGATGATAAATAATACTGCAAATACAGGAAAAGCATCCTGTTCTGTTTGGATGGAGGCTGATGATGAATAAATCAGTTTTTATGTTAATGTGTGTTTAATCTAATCATCCTCCATGAATACAGAGGCTGTATGTGTTCACAGGATGAGGGGGACCTGGTCTAATTTTACCTACAGGCGTGACTTCCTCGATGAACATGATCTAGAGGAGAGACAAAAAGAGACGATCCCCCGGAGCAGCGTGACATCAAAAAACGCCGCCGCCGATGACCTAGAAACGGAGCGTGCGTATCCGACGTGCGTAAGCAACAGTGGGTCTTCGGTGGCACATGGCTCAGGCAGCTGTTTGCGTTGCCGATTGCGTGTTAGAAAAAAGGACGGGGGGGGGGGCAGGTGAGGGTGATGGATTCAAATCATGGTGTGTGTGTGTGTGTGTGTGTGTTCACCTCACACCTCATTCACTGTCTCGTTATGTGTGATCGAGCACGACACGTCAAAGTGAAATACAGCGCGCCACCGTCAGCGAGTGTGTGTGTGTGTGGTGGTGGGGGGGGGGGGGGGGGGGGGCAGCTCCAGTTCAATCCCAATAAACACATAGACACGACCTTTTCACCGGCCGATGATATCGATCAAGAGATGATCAGCATTTCCAAACGAGTCGAGAAGCGCGCGCCAAATAGTGTCTCCCGTCGTCGTCGTGCCTTTGCGCGCTCCGGTCTCCCGACCAGCAGCATCTGATTGGAGTCGACGCGCGGTAGGCGGAACCCGCACTCTTCACATCCCACTTTTGGCAAGATTACGAGGACGATTCACTGAGAAACACATGATATTAACGCAGTGTGGAGAGACGGCGGACGGACGTAGCGGGACAGGACGCCAGGACGGACGGAGACAGGAGCTGTGTGGAGATATTTAGACGCGGAGGACGCTGGTACTTCTCTGGTAAGGCGCGCTGTAACCTTCATGTGCATCCTCTTTGTCACAGATGTGGGGATGGAGATATTAGACATCACCATTCAAAACAAAACCACGTCGTCTGTGCAGCCGTCAACAGACACATGCAGAGCTGCAGACAGAGGGGACATTACACTGCAAACGCGCTGCACTTCATGTGTGTCTGGGTGACCCTCATCACCCCCCCCACTACTCAGACTCTCTTGACACTTGTCTAGAAATTGGAAAGAATGATTTGGGCCGCGCTGGGTAAATGTTTACTCAGTGTCAGAGAGGATAACCGAATGAAACCTCTGATTAAAACCGTTATCCCTGTGTCACCGCCTCGCTCAGCTTAGTGAGGTCAAACTTGGGTATTGGAGGGAGCAGCTGGAAGATCACTGAGTCCTCTTAGTGATCCACAGCTCCTTCATGTGCTTTCACACTTTCACTTTTTTAAATGGTCTTTGTGCTTTAAGTCCCTGCATTGACACTGTCCCAGGACTAAATGTCTCACTGAGACATTTAGTCCTGGGACAGGCTCTGAGTGACCCGGTTGCTGCTCTGTTTGGATTTTGGCAGAATCTCTAACACAGCCTACATTTTGGATCGCCTGTCACATTTTTAAGTCGTGCTGGCGAAGCATCCACAGCTGGCTCAGACCATGTCACAGCTTGACTACAGGTGCCATCTGGTCTTCCTGTTTGATGAGCTTGCCTATAGTCTGTGGGACATATTCATTTATGTCTAATTGAAATTTAAGGCAACATATGTAATGTATACTCCATTGCTCCATATGCACACATAGAATGACATTTAAAAATGTATTTATCTATCCAGCTAGGCTTAGTGTAAAAAAAAAAAACCTGAATATAACTCTGAAGTGAAGAGCAGCCTGGCTACTTGAGTCCCCTACAGCAGGAAAAGTCACCAGCCAGTCTCTCCTCCACCTCAAGGGCTTGTAAGCAGCAGGTGAGGCTGTGACTGCTGCTGGGGCAGATGAGAGGTTATGTCTAGCCTGGGAGGACTCCTCGCTCTACATTAGAGACAAATAATATAATATTTTGCTATTCGTATTGCTCTATGTCACTGTGCACACTCGTTTATTGGAATATATGCTGGGGGGTGTTTGAGAGGAAATTGAGCTTTGATAAGGTCACTTAGGAAAAAATGTACCCTATTGGTTAAATAAGCTGTAAATAGTAGAAAACTATTATACTATCAGCGCTGTGGTGTTCACAAATCAACAGCAGACTGAGGAGAGTCTCTGAACCATATCTCATGGGAACAGCTGGCTGTTCAGGTCCTATATTATCTGTATGTTGCTGCATGTAGCACAGTAATTATATTATTGGTTGCAGTGGTGCAGTGAAACATTACCATTGGACATTTTTCACTCACTATCCTCATAGGGAAATCAGAGGATATGGATAGTTGAAAGAGTGTCTTGGTGCTCACATTATTAAAGACACTTCATCAGGACAAACAGACGAACGTCTCTCACCAGCAGCCCACCTCAGAAACACCGACGTCTGAAGACTTTACTCCTGAGGTTCAGCTAGAGCTGTGTTTTTGTTCATTAGCCGTCACTGAGCTATTGTACTCAGCATAATTCCATAAGGGATTTGGTGCTTAAGCCTTACATTGCTTTGCTAACTATGAGCACCTCCTGTGCTCAGACTTTCTTGGTGCTGAGGCATGTGACAGCAGTCAGCAGTGCAACGTCGAGCACGGTGGTCACACACACTGCGTGAGCTGTACTTCCAGCTTAATGAATCCTTCCTAATATACAACTGGAATATTGTTCCGTCATAGAGACAGTGGCCTTGGTTGTGTTGCTGCCATCCTTAATGTTCAGTCCCCAGACAGTCTGCTTCTGGAGCCAGCACATAGTGACCAGGTCGATATATAGATCCACCACGGTGGTCACACACTGTCTGTCTCATCTCATTAGAGATACCAGTGTATATGTCAGTGTTACATGATGCGTCACGTCAAGTGTCAATTGATGTAACCTTAAAGGTGCATCGGTTGATCTTTGTCCACAAGAGGACAGAAACCATCCTCCCAGGCTGACAGATGTACAGCCACTATAGAAGAAAATCATTTTTCTATTTTACTTTCATCCATCTCCACCTTCCAAAAGGAACTTGCACGACAAACTTTAATGAGTTTCCCAGCTTAACATGTTGCTGATCTAAGTCTACCCTGCTGATATCTTTACGACTTCTCCTCTTGTGTTGCATTTTCACCATCTGTATTTTACTCAGTAGTACAGTTTGAAATATTATGCCTCAGAGTAGATGTGTCAGACATAAGTGTTTATTGGTGAGACCACCTGTCGGAGATTTTTGTGTGACATTTTTTTAAATTTCTGCCAAGATATTTGTGTTTCCAGTGACCATCTGGTTCAAGTCTTCTTTAGTGTCACTGTTCAGCTGGATGTGAAGACACACCAAATTAATTTAATATATTCAATGAGGGAAAAGGAAGCAGCCTGTGACTTTAATGACATTCTTGCACACATCACCTGCAGTGTATCAGTGTTATACAAAGTTGTTGATCAGTGAATTTTGGTTTTATATTCATATAATTGTGATAACTAAAACATCATATGAAGAACATGACATGTGTGACCATCACCTCTGAGCTCCTTCCTCTGGCATTCGCTTCTAGTGCTGTATTAACTGCTCTCTGGGAACAGGCCAAATTAGATTTTGTTTGAAGAACGGCATTACTGAGCCAGCATTAAGTTATTGACCAGGACAGTCCTGCTCATTCTCATTTCTTTCATTCAAACAAAACAAATAGGGGAAGACGGGCGGCATGCATAAATATACAGTACATCATGAAATTATAACCTCAAAAGCATCCTTACCTTCGCTTCCTTTCTGTAAACAGTATTTTTATTCACACTGGTGATAACCTTGAATGACTGTCCTTTTTGAATTTTAAATTGGCTCCTTCTTTTAGGACAAACTTTGATGTTGTAAAGCTGGAATCCTACCAAAGCTCTGTAATTAAGTCAACGTGTAACTTATATCTATTTCACATTTAATGCCTAATTATAGGAGCATTCTGCAGGTGGAGCAGTGTGTGTGTTACATGCAGGGCAGCGTGGATCAGCAGTCTGACTGTCAGCTAAGGTAAATTATTTCGGTATTTCTGGGATCACTATAGGACAACGTGCCACCTTAGCAACAACGTTAGTGTTCAGAGACTGAAACTGTACATTTTTAACAATCTTTATGTTTACCTCATTAAATATTCTGTCTTTATCTTTACTCCATCTCCATCTGCATCACCATCATATGTTCCACCATCATCAGTCTTTTTTATTTTGATTGCGCCCATGTTTAATTACTGTAGTTCAAAGATTTAAATAGACTTTTAAAGGACTTGTCCATCACAAATGTATCACCTGCCTCGTCTGCATCATCTTCTGCTCAGTTGTCACTTCCTGTCGAGATGTCCAGTGTTAGAGTTTACCCGGAGTGACATAAGGTGTTGTGTGAGTCTATAAATAAATCACATTTTCAGTGAGTCACCAGGCTGGTGCTTCCACACCTTTGTCACAAAGACAGTTCCCACTGCCTCACGCCTTAGCCTTTCCTCATTTCGGTCTCTTTTGCCCGAAATCAACAATAGTATGATGCTGAATTACCCTCAGGAACATTGACCCGTTACTCTGCCACCCAGTAGTTACGCCCATGTTGTTTGAGTTTTAGCCACTAGCCAAACATATCAAGGTCAGCAAAGGTAGTAAACGTTCCAGTAGCTATCCAGAGGGGATTTCCAGAAACAGTTTGCCGCTGTAGAATATGTGAAAACTTTCCTGCAGAGGTCTGAAATATCCAGTTCCACAGTTTCTCTCCATTGGGAGATGGGGCATTTTTACATTGCACCAGTGTAAACATGTTATTTATAGTATATATATAGTATATATAGTACCATAGTGTGATTAATACATTGATGATGTTCATAGGAAACACCACGGGAACATCTTTTTGAGTGTGGGTGCAGCGCTCTCCACCAATACCACTTGCATTGATCAGCCACAATAATAAATCCATCAGGGGTTCCAACATTGGCGTGAATAGATTTAAGCATGAGCTCTGACAGGTCTGCAGCTGAGCAGCACTATAACTAAATCAGCAGAGAAGCGGTCACGCTAGTCTGCCTGTTTTTTAATTACATTTTTTTCTATTTTCAGATATATTAGTGGTGTCAGGGACTGGGGCATGCTATATAAAATGTCACAAACTAACCAACCACAAAATAATAAATAACATAAATATATATAAATATAAATATAAATCTTCAGCCACGTAGGGGGGCTCCCTCTTTCAGCGCCTCTGACACTAGACTAGAATTTATTTGTGGTTAGCATGCATATTACATAGTACAGAAAGGTTTCTTTGCTGGTGTTCAGATCTGCATATCTTCTGGTTGCATGTTGTGCTGAACTAACTGTGTCTGTCACGGTGCTGTAGACCATAATGTTGCACTTGTGAGAGGTCTCCTGATGACTGTCCTCCTTCCTCTTAGCTTCAACACAGGTGGGGATTCTTTCTGCCTCATTGTTTAGAGTCCTAATAACTCATAGTTTATACTGCAGTGGGTGGAGGGAGTCAAAGAGCAGGTACTGGTCAGTGTGGGTATGTGGGCCTATATGATAACCTACACAGCCTACGAAAGCCAGCAAGTTGTCTTTGGTGTCTTCCAGGTTGAGCTTAATGTTAATGTCAACAGCGTTTATGTGGTCTATGTCTGTCCTGGATGTTGATCTTCAGTTAGGTGTCGTCCACATTGTAAGGATTGAGGTTTTTTGAGGACCCAACTAAACTGCCAGACACAATGAGGTAAATGAAGTTTTATCGTGATAAGGTGATATGAAGGAAGATGGAGGTGAGTACCCGAAGCTGTCAGAGGAAGCAGGGGACTCTGGGAGAAGTAGTCAACGTGATACAGAACGGCAGGCGCTGGTATAGTTTGCTCTGCGTTACAAGACCGAAAAACAAAGTAACAACAGAAAATAAGACAATGAGAGTTCAATCCAAAAGGGGTCAAAAAGAAACAAGGGCAAAAAGTAACAACCGGAGAACTGAGTGTCAGTGAATGAGAACAAAAAATGCAATGAGATCCTGGAAAAATACAGCAAGACAAGATAAAAAGTAACAACAGAAAACCGTCCTGAAGTCACTCATGAAGGAAAGAGTACAATGTCCATAATCCAAAGACTCAATCTGAGAAGGAGAGCAAAGGTCCAAATACACAGGACAGGCAAATGGTCAAGAGTCAAGGACAATGTCCACATGCACTTTAGCAGAATCATGAGGTGTTACCGTACGTGTATGTGAAGCCAGCTAATTATTCAATTTCGAATGTGACCATTCACTCGCCCATTACAATCCTTACACATCCATCCGTTTGTAAAGAAATGTAGGTCACAGAATGAATTGGAGAGCAAATTATTGCATTTTGTTTTGCTTTGAACATACAGAATAATCCTGATTAAAGAGTGGTTGAAGTGCTTGACTTGCTGTGTGATGGTAAATATTTAAATACGCTGCCAAGCACCCACATCCTGTATCATTTATAGTCTCTGACGTATCTCACAGCAGCCTATAGGAACCCCCGAACATGGAGGAGCATCTCAAACGCTGACATACAAATCTCTTATTCAGAAGTTAATCTCTCCTCCTTCCTGCTGGCTAATCACAGCATGCAGCAGGGAGTGACAAGACAGGCAGGCAGGGCAATGCTGTGAGGAAATAGAAGCCTCTGGAGCAAACCATATCTAAAGAGAGACTTTAAAATAAAAGTCTACTATTTACAACACAAAAATGAAATTACACTTGCTAATTACAGTAATGTGTCCTGCTACATTTTCATCTTGGGGCACAAAAGGCTTTAGATAGCTTTAGCTAAGTATAACATTTTTTTTGCAGGAAATAAGTTCATATATCTTAAAGAGCAGGTTATTATTATATTCCCTAAACTCATTTTCTTTAATTTCTCAGTCCAGTGTGTGTTTGACACTCATATCTGTGTTTGTGATAGTAAAATGTGCGAAATCTGTTCTAGAAGGTGACGAAACCATCACATGATCTTTATAAGTCCACAAAATCTGCTGCAAACAACAGCTCTATTTTGTGCCTGGAGCTTTTTTATTCATTCATCAGCATCACCTTTTCCCATAATTACACTGCGTGTGTGTGAGTGTGTGTGTGTGTGTGTGTGTGTGTGTGTGTGTGTCATCATGAGTATTTAAGCGAATGTTCACCCTTGTGTGAAGAACCAGACTAGAGCCAGATGGTTTTTGGACACATTTACTGTTTATTTCAAACAGCTGCTGAGCTCTCTGGCACATGCAGCAGCACTTAAACACAGCTTTTTGTGTGACATGACATGGGTTTACACCAAGGCTATTTATTCCTCTATTTTTATACCAGAGTGTGTGTGTGTGTGTGTGTGTGTGTGTGTGTGCAGGACTGTACGGAGTGGTCTGAGTGGTTTGATCCTGATTTCCTGCCTGAGCGACATGGGGCCTAATCTGATCTCCTGTAACATCCTGATTGTCAGAGGTGGAAGTCTCAACCTACACTTTTATAATAAAATGTTCACTGATAGATCTGGTAGCCGTGAATCTGTGAAATTGCGGGGCATGCGTAATCTCTTAATCTGCAGGAAATCTCTTCCTGTTCATGGAAAGGAAGGTTGAATCATTTGCTTTAGTTGTTGTTTGAACAGGCAGAGTAGCATTTGGTTATTCATTTTTACATCACGATATCTATGGTGAGAGATGTGACAGAAACAATATTCAGTCCTCGTGATGACATTTTAAAGACTTCAGCTCTGCTTTTACTGCATTGGTGTAAGTAAAAAAAGCACTCGGGCAGATTAAGAAAATGACTCTGAAGTCTCAATAAAGACAGCTTATCTGGCCACAGACCATTGGAGTGTCAACAAGTAGTGGAAGAGGAGGCAGTACTACAGTTTGAGATGACTCACTGCATAAGATGGACACACACACACACACACACACACACACACACACACACACACACACACACACACACACACACACACACACGAGAGTGCAGAGTGCTGTTCGGTCCAGCTATCAGTTTAGTAATAACAATCAGTGAAACAGCCTGCCTCTGTTTTCCTCCTCCTGTCTGGAATGACGTCTCTCAGCAGAGTTGCCTACGTCAGGGCCCGGCGGACTGAGCCACATGCACTCGCTGTGTGTTGGCAAACTGAGGTGATGTTTTGGACGAGGGCTTGAATAAACATAGCCTCTGCTTTTGCTGTGAAAAGACTCATTTACTCTCAACCAAGAGCATCACAATGTTGCATTAACTCTTGCATAGGATTTAGAAATGTGGATATCAGGGGAGAAACCAAATCTTCAAATGGGAAAGCCAGTGTTTGTAAAACAAGCCATAGAAAATCGGCAGCGTTAGTTGCAGTGCTAGTTGGAATTATTTTTTGTGCAATACATTTCCTGTGTGCATTTAGGAGAACAAACATAGAACAAATGCACTTTATTCAAATGTAATGCAATATTTTGGGAACTACTTGTCTTGGAGACAAGTTGTTTGGAAATCTGAGTAAACTGCTCGTGCAGGCAGTTGCTCGTGTGTTTTAGGATGACATAGTGTCTACAGAATACAGAGCAGTTTTTCTGTCTGGACTTTGCCTGAATATTTTTTTATGGATGCACAACTCTGCCTGTGTTTCATACCACAATGGTGCTATGGTAACTGGGGTTTAAGCCTGCAGGGCTGAACTCAATTGTTTTTGTGCTGGTTAGAACTATTGGCAGTGGTTTGTCAATCAGATAGTTGTACTGTGATTTGAGGGATAACACTATTACAGTTTATTTGCGTATCCACTATGTTGTAAATAAATACGTTATAATTTGAGAGTTACTATTTAAATAACCATGCATGTAAGTGAACATGGAGAGTTTTATTGATACATGATTTGACTAGTGAAACTCTTTTATAAAACCTTTATTTTACCAGGAGAACCTCAGTGGGATTAAAAATCTCTTTAGCAGGAGTGTGTTGGACAGACAGAAACATACAGTTACAAACAGTATAAAAAGAGACACAGACCTATCAGAACTCGTTTGTCAGTATTAAATCTTAAAATCCTGAATGTGGTATATACAACAAAATATAAAAATACAACCATGAAACAGGTCAGGGTTTCAAGCTCCGTTGCTCAAGGCCATTGTAGAGTCATCCTTGTAGTTGGACAGTCCATCGGGTGCTGTCCATGAATGGCTCCCCTCAACCTCCTCGTGATTTGTAAAATATCTGAGTGGCAGCTCGGTTCTGTGCAGTGATTTGTCCCACGAGAAGGGCCCTGCCTCTGCCATTCCTACCATCAGCAACCCTGCTACAACTGTGCATGAGTGCAGGATACTGGCATTTGCTGAATTCAAGGTGGCGTTTTTTCTGTTAGATCCCAGTGAAATACCTTTTCAGCCTCTCGAGTGTCCTGGCGAACTACAGCCAAGGGGGCCCCAGTATAATGATGCCTGGCACAATAGTTGCACTGTTCTCCAACCCGTTCCCAGGAAACCACACAACATGTGCCATTGTGCAGTGTGCTTTGCTGCCCAACCACGTTGCCTGGCTTTAGCCAGAGACACAGAGAGACCTGGCTGTGCAGCGAAGCTCACAGCGATGTGGTTGGTGAGACAGGTTCCGAGCACTGCTAGAGGAAGTTCAGGATTTATTCACTTCCAACTACGTTTGATGTGTTAAAATAATATTACAAAAAAAGTGCATTTGTAAGAGCAGGTTACGGAGCGGAAGATGCCTGAGGCAACGAGGCCAATTCAGTGGTTGCCATGAGTGGTGGTACAGAAAACCCTGAGCATTGTTGCTGTTCTGAACCCCATTCAATAAAAGAGGAAACCAAGAGAAAAGTGACAAGCAGAAAAATGTAGGCACAAAGACAGATAGAGCTGGTCTGTGGCTGGTCCTAGCTGGTTCTTCTCTTTTCATCTCAATGCTGGGGGGGGGGTTCAGCTATTTGTGTGTGTTCCTCCTCTATGGCTCCCAACATGCTCTCCATTTTAGCCTCCACTGCTGTTTATGAAACAGAGCAAAGGAGATCATTCAGGGCCGGCCGGATGGGGGCCTTTGGTCAACAGCATCCAGGAGATACATGTCACAGGAGGCTTTCTGGGCCCCACAAGCCAGCTGGTCAGCTAAGAAGCCACAACAGGATACCCAGGAAACCGAGGCCTGAGGCAAAGCCCAGTGTGTCACAGTTAACTGAAAGATCTGTTTCCCCTGTGTGTAGACCTGTCGGCTGACGTGTCAATTATTCATGGGATTGGCTGAAAGACTCATTCATGTTCAACACTGTATTGTGACTAATATAGTGGGAGTTGGTGTTAGTATCTTAGGTTACAAGGTCAAAAATAGAGGAGCTTTCTGGTGTCATCCACTCAGATTTCTAATATGACTAAACATCGGCACAAAGGTTTAATTTAAATGCTTGCAATGTATATTTACCCTACAATACTACGATACAATAGTAACCTTCCGTTTCATCTTACCTCTGTATGTGCTCGGGTATCTAGTGCTGGAAGCAGCTGATTTTATAATGTAATCATTGTAGATCAGTGCATTGATTGAGCATGCTTCAATGTATTCACACAGTGAGGGGGAAGCTGTATACCAAACACGTTCAACTGGCACCACAATGTTCATTTATAAAATAATCATAAAGAATTTAAAAAAAATAAACAATACGACCTTTGACTACAGAAATGGATGCAGTGGACACCTGTGCTTAAAATTTTTAAAACTCAAAATTTGCATTGACCGCTAAGTTAGGTACCACATGACCATCGGTTGATTCCTTAGGAACTTTATTTGCATGTTGCGCCCTTACCTCTGTTCCCTTTGTTTTCTGTCTGGCCCCATGTTACCTGCTTTACAATGTACAAGTAACAAAATGTGGGAGTCTGTGATTTTATATATTCCTGTCTTTGAACAGGCTGCCTGTTTCTTGTCATATATATGCTAATAGTCTATATACTTTCATCCACAGATCCCAAGACGAAAATAAAAACTTCACCCTCATCGAAACAGCGCCAACCGTTTAAATATTTCAACATACAGATTACCACATACACACTGAGGCACCTGTGCAGCTATGAGTGAAGACAGACCAGCTGTGGAAACGACTCCTGCTGAGGTGAATGCTATTCCTAATGGGAAAGGCCATGAGCCCGGGGAGGAGAGCTCAGCATCGGCCAAAACACCTGCAGAGGACGGTGAAAAGTGAGTATACAGTACTCTTTCAGTGTACAGTGATCTGGTAATTATATATATTATATATCAGTATATATCAGGATATTGGATCAATTGATAGATGGGTGGAAAAAAAATTCATGAAGTCATTTGTTCGAGCAAGGACTTTTTCAATATATTATTAAACTGTCTTTCCAGGCTAAGCCCGATTAATATAAATTGGTGGAAAGCTGCTGTTTTCCAGCTTTTGTCTGTTGTAAGCAACAGATTTCTGAATTGTACCACTGAGCTAACCTCTTCTGATTCACTGCCTTCGTTTTCATAAAAATAGTATTGAGTATCGTGCGCAGTGAGGCTGCAGCATCATCAACAAGCTAATTGACTTGTAAGGACGTAAGGTTGAGAAGGCTTCTCTCCACTGTGTAGCACATGGCACTGAAGTAAAAGATGATGGAGGCACTTCCCTAAATTTGGTGACAGCATTTTCACATAGATGGATTTTCCTTCAGTGCTTTAAGGTCCATTATAGCGAATTCTAATGATAATCAAAATGGTCAAATCATTGATAAACTGTCAGTGTAACAGTCGCTTTCATTTCAGCATCCTGTCCTCTGTTACCTTTTTTTAAGTGAGCTGATTTGACGCATTGGTTCCTTTTATTTTGTTGTGTTAATCTGACACTTTCTCCAATAATTAAGAAGATTCTCCCATCAGCATGAGAGGCACCTGACCCTCACTTATAGAAGCTAAATGTGATGCATTACTGTATATTTGCCCACTTAATACATTAGGAAACCATAGCAGCCAATTGTTTGTGTTGTGCTGAGACTGATTATGTCACTCTGCTGCCTGGGGTGACTTTATGTCCTGTCCCATAACTGCAGGGTTGCAGGCACAAGTTCTATAACAGCAAACTCTGTTATTAAATAATGTGCATTATGTGCCATGTGCAAAGCATTAACTTCCTATGAGTTCACTTTCCATTTTACAGCATTTATTATGATTAGTGGAATGAAGTCAGTGTCTGATCATGTCATTGGTTTTCTGGCAGTATTTTTTTTATGCTTGCTCTATTTATTAAAATAAATGAATGTATTCACTGTACTATTTGCCGTATTATATTATGACCGAGGGTGTTGTTTTTTCAATTTGTGCTTTCGTTTGGTGATGGATGGCCACTCTCTACACATCTTGTAGGGAAACTGTACCTAGTAGTGCCCAGAATGCTAGGTATGTATGTAATAATGAATCCAGAAGGTTTCAAATTCAGTGTGTGCTATTTGTTTTATTTGCGGTTTGTAAAAGTGACACAGATGCACAAAACGTGGCCTGTTCTGAAACACAGTTACAGCATTGTGTGTGCTGAAGCATGTTGTTGGTGTTGTTGTTGTTTGTGCTGCGTTGCTTCATGTTCGTATAACAGTGTTTCTCCTCATTAGTTCTCAGAGAACAGGAAATACAGAGGCCAACCTTCCAGAGAGCCAGGAGTTCCTATCAGGCACGGAGGACAAGAAGATGACACGCTTCACAGATGTAAGTCCAAACACACAACAGACTTCTTATATCCAACACTAACAACAGACTTAACATGTTTATTTCTCTTCTTTGTTTCGGTTGTAGTTTGAAGGAAAAACCTCTTTTGGGATGTCAGTCTTCAACCTGGGAAATGCAATCATGGGAAGTGGAATCCTAGGTCTGGCGTACGCCATGGCCAACACAGGGGTCATCCTGTTTTTGTGAGTTCAATTGATATTTTTGCTCTGTACATTTAATTTGATAAAAAAAATCCAACTTCATTATTGTAGACCCACAGAGTTATAGCTCACAGATTACAGTCTGAGTAATTTTCTTTCCAGCGGGCGGCTGCATCACATATAAATAGCATCTAATTGTGCTGTAATTGTCTTGTATTAACCAGGCAACACACCAATTTGTCTATGACACAAGAAACGATTATACAGGGCACATTTGTTAATTTAATAAATGCAGACGGTGGCTCTGAAATAAAAAAATAAAGAAAAACCTGCAAAGGTCACTGAAATAACTTGAAACTGACAAAAATAATAGTAAAGAATAACTTACTAAAAATGAACTAATGAAAATCAGACATTGCTTTTGAATTGTGGATTAAACTGAAGTAAAAAAAAAACAAAAACAAACTAACAGAACTGAACAGATATTCAATATGATTTAGATCAGGACTCTTAGAAGGTCACTTCAGAATAGTCCAATGATTTGTTCTGAGCCATTCTTGGGTGTTTTTAGCTGTGTTTCGAGTCATTACCCAGTTAAAAAACCAATGAGACTGAGACCAAGCTTTCTGACACTGGGCAGCACGTTTTGCTCCAGAATGATTGATAATCTTGAGATGTCATTGTACCCTGCATAGATTTAAGACACCCTGTGCCAGATGCAGCAAAGCAGCACCAGATAACCTATAACCAAGCCTCCTTTGTGTCACAGTCGATACAGTGTTCTTTTCTTTTCTTTTCTTTTTGCTTCATTTTAGCATCTGTGAACTGATGTGTTCTCACAGAAGCTTTGTGGTTTGTCAATATGCATTTTTTAGTTTTTTTATGATTTACTTTAACAGTAGAGTCCTCCTCAGTCGTCTTCTATTAAGTCCACTCAGTCTCAAACAGTGACTGATGCTGTGATCTCATGCTGACGTACTTTGAACTTGGATTTACCTTTAATTTCTTTGGAAGTTGTTCTGGGTTCTTTAGTTACCATTTATATTTACACTCTTGTGTCCACATCCAAATATCTGAGGAATATGTGCAGCTGTAGTCAAAGGAGCATCCAGCTGCTTGGAGATGGTCTTATAGCCTTTAGCATAGCAGAGTACCAACAGTTTTTTCCACTGTAAAACTGTAAGTCTGTAAATGCTCAGATTCATAGCATACAAGAAATCATTTACTGTTGCTTTAAATGAGTGTAGTTGCAGAAAATAACCTCAATGTGTGTGTGCCTGCGTTGAACCAGCATTGAACCAGCATCTATCAATATAATGATGTGACAGTTGACTGCAGCTTCCAGACTGATTATTTTTATATTCATCCTTTTTTTCTGATTTAGATGTATGCTATTTGCATAGGCTTGTGTTTTTAGATGCAGTCTCATTAGATATCTCTGCAAACATCAACACTTTGACCACATTCTCTTCCCTTTGAACAGTAAAACAGAGACATCTCCTTCTTTTTATATGTCTTTTTTAATGTTCAACAGCTACCGCTGCCTTGAAATTTCAGTCATGATTGTTATATGGGCTCTTTTCCTAAGCAGTCATGTCAGCAGGATTTTCCCCTGTGTTGAAGAAAGCTCCTTATTTTGAGCTGAGTTGTGTGACTGCGTTTTTTTCAAGCCGTCTGTTGTCTGCACTAGCTGAACCCTGTCTCACCAAACAGCAGTGCCTTTGACACTTGGCGGGACGGCAGCTGAAATGAACCCTGTAGCCGATTAGTCTACATTTTACTTTGATGAATGCTCGCAATCGCGTGTGAATTAATAGTACGTGACCAAATGCTACAGTGTGTATTTATCCATCATGTTATAGATGAAAGGCTGTGTCTTTGTTTGCATTATCCGCCTGACCTGAAACAATGGAGTTGCTGCTGAGAAATACAGGCAGGGTCAGAGACGTGTTTGAAAAAAGGAATTGTTCCACATTAGACTCCAGGTTTGCGATCGCCTCAAAAACATTTAAGGCTTTTTTCTACCAGCGTGCTGATCCTACAGGGGACAGAAGACCTAAGAACATTGTTTGCTCGAACACAGGGAGGTAAACAAAGTAAATAAATGCCAAGAGCCAATAAATGGGCCTGTTGCTAAGTGTTAGTACAAATGTTTTTCTCATTCTCTCCACTGACAAGTCAGTCATTGCTTTTGTGCCGTGAATTCTACTTTTACAAGGTTGTGGATGTTGTTCAAACTTACAAGAGATGATAAATGATTTGTGAGGTCCCAGTGGGTGGTGGAGTTGTGCTTACAGTATTACAAAGAAATGTACTGAATGTACGAGTCATTCATTAAAGCTATGTGTTTGGGAGTGTCTTTTGTTTCTGTGTCCCTTGTTGCCCGATGTTTCATGTCACACAGATTTTTGTTGGCCAGTGCAGAGGTTTCAGCAGGTCAGTTTCCCCGGCATCGGCATGAATGCAGCGGGGTGGAAAGCTGCGAGCAGAGCGACCGTAACCCGAGTGCGTCAGTCTATCTGACTGTCAGCAGATCTGTCCTCCCACTGCCACTTGACTAAATCCTCCTTTACAAGTCAGTCCAGCGAACAACAAGAAAAAAAAAAAGAAAAGTGAACTGGCCAAGAGTTGAACTCGAGGTGTAAGACGTGCTGTCCAGATTTACCGAAAGAGAGAGAGCAACGGGGCGAGTGTGTGTGAGAGAAAGTTAATGTCGCCAGTAGTAACGATAGAAAAGAGAGAAAAGAAGTAGAGGATAGTTGGAAAGAGGTGGATTACGTCAGGGGAAGAAGTCAGTACATCAGGGGCCCATTCACAAAAGTTCCTCATGCTGCCGGTTTGTCACATGGTGAAATGCTAAGTAAATTCCTAGAATTGTGATGTTGCTCATGTAATGTTGTTCAAACAGCACATAACAGTGAACAGGGGTCAGTGGAGAGAGGATGGAGAGGGTATTTAGAGACACTACTGCTGTGGCTGAAGTGGGTTATTTCACCACTGAGGAACTTTTTTGACAAAGGAATTTCCTCATTCTGTCAAACTCAGAATTGGGTTGAAACCATTTCTTCTAAAAAAGGCCATCTGGTGTATGTTTACTAAATGTGGCAGGGCTGCTGATAGAGCAGCCTCCTTGGCTCAGCAGAGTAACAATCCAGTGTAAAGAAGAGCCACGGGGACTCTCTTCCAACCCATTCTACCATGTGCCAGTATCAGAAAAATATATTATTATAGAAGATAATGCAGTATCAGAATGTAGCATATGAAACGGTGATTTTCTGTTATTTAAAATGTTTGACTTGGTGATTGTAACACATGTAAATGTTTGTTTCAGGGTACTTCTAACAGTGGTGGCAGTTCTCTCATCATATTCCATCCATTTACTGCTAAAGTCCTCTGGTATTGTAGGTATGTATGTAGACTGACGAGCTGAATCTCCTGCCTGGTTAATCAGTGGGTGATGTTGTGTTGAGCTGCTACACAACAAGTTGTCATGTATATATAACTGTGTCTCTTTACAGTCAGTACCTTGTTGATATGGTTTTATCGCATTGATAATACGTATTTATCTGGTATGTGTGGCTCAGGTATTCGTGCGTATGAGCAGCTGGGTTACAGGGCCTTTGGGACACCAGGGAAGATGGCAGCAGGTATTGCCATCACGCTGCAAAACATCGGAGGTGAGGTCACACACCGCCATCTGCCCTCACACGTACACCTAGACATTTTTTATTTCCTGCGAGCTTTCTGGGATATTTAATTCATATTTTCTGTCTCTGCTTGAAATGTGTGTCTTCATGTTTGAACTATATCTCCCCTCCACAGCCATGTCCAGTTACTTGTACATCGTCAAGTACGAGTTTCCTCTGGTCATCCAGGCATTTCTGAAGGTGGATAAGTTTGCAGGGTGAGTTGTCGTGGCATCCTACATTTTTCAGTCGTGGTATGCAACTATATGTTTACTCACTTACGACGAGGTAACACTGGATGCTGAACGCTGCTTTTTGGGACCCCGTGCAGGGTGTTTGCAAAGATTCTAGCCTGCACAGAAGAGCTCTGTCAGGCTGTGGCACCCTTGTGCTGCTTTGGGAGTGCTGTGCAGCTGGGGTGGGAACAGCTGTGATAGTGACCCTAGAGGAGCGGAGCATCACTGTAACGTGAGAAATGCTCACATCAAAACACAGCCAGACTCCACGGCCGAAAATGTAAACCATAGGATATCGCTGGTTAGCGCAGGTGGCCTCAGAGACAAACAACACTCGCTTCCTTGAATTGGATTACAACTGTGTGATTATGTTACCCCCTTTGACCATTACTCCAGTTAGAGTCTCTCCTCGCATGCTTTTTGGTTTTGAGAAAATATCTGTAGGATACATTTGTATACCAACCACGTATATCGTAAATAGGAAAGTAAGGTATTGCTTTGTTATGTTTAGATGAATGTGTGCTATATTCTCTGGTGTCACCTCTGGTTTCCCTGTGTAGCTGTTCCTGACGCTGTGGGCTGTGGTCAACAATCACCAATAATTTGAAAAGACAGTTTAGACGACGCCAGCGGCATTTCTTCTGTGTGTTCATATTGCTAAACTGTAACGGGGATGATGAAAATAAAAGCCTGACGCTCCAATCTGATGCATTTGAATACGGTAGCTCTGCAATAACTAAATAAAAACCTAGAAGAATGTATTGTGTACACATAATTATTTTAAAATCAGTCTATTAAGAGGGTTTTCAAAACCATTTGAACCAGAGATATTGAGTCTAAAACACCAGAGTCAACTTTAAAATGACAATTAAAGTCTTTCATTCTCACAAACAGTACTAAGAACACGGTCTTTATATTCTTTATATCCTTAATGACAGCCATAATTCTTTGCAACACAGGGAGCAAAAGCAGCTTATTTTTTTCCACCGTGAATATATTCGATGTCTTGGCAACCGCTGACTTTGATTTGCCTGTTTAGCTGTGAATGAGACGATGTGTACTCGGCAAAGCTGTAAATTTCTCGTGATCAATATCTGACACAGTGCAAGTGCTTCACGTAAGTGAGATTGAGAGAAGTGCTTAAGATGAGTAATTGGAAATCAATACATTTGATCTTTGTGTCTTTGTGCCTCTCCCTGCAGTGAATGGTACCTGAATGGGAACTACCTTGTCATCATTGTGTCCGTCGCAGTCATTTTACCTCTGGCTCTCATGAAACAGCTCGGTGAGTGGGACGCTGTTTCAGTTTGGCTCAACTTTTACATAAAAAAAAAAAAAAAAAGGGGGGAAATCCTTTTCTTTTTTGTCCCAGCAGCAGGACTAGAGGCACAGCAGGATCTGTGGGGTTTTACACAGTGATGTGTTCAAGGGTGCTTCAAAGAGTGTTTGTCATCACGAGAGCTTCAGTCTCGGTCCGCTGCTGCTTTGATAACAAACCTCAGATCTCTTTTAAGAAGTCTGTCTCCTGTTGAGACGTCAAGGAGAACAGAGCAGTTAAAGTCCAGTATTACCACCGCTTTGACTCGCATCCGATCAGTTCAGTCCACTGCAGGGCCTGAAGAATTGACCAAACTGATTTTGGCACACCATCTTTAATATTTCTCTGATTGACTTTTTGGTTTTGTGCCTCGTTATTATCCGTGTCATTTACATAGTCATCACCGCAGCTCATGTTAGCAGACGAGTCAACATCCATTTAAAAGGCAACTCACAACTCTGTGCGAGCTCCTTTGTGGATGAGCTCACATGGATACGACACGCAGGTGCACAGGAGACATTTAGCAGCCAAGTGTCCAATTCATCCTGAAGAAATTAAAGCAGAGAACAGCAGAGGAGAAATGTGTAACTGCCCAAACAGTGTAACATATTTCAGATGAAGCATGACCGTGTAATCCCAGAGAAGAGGAATGCTAATTAAGCCTCTGTGTTTTAGGATACCTGGGATACACCAGCGGTTTCTCCCTGAGCTGCATGGTCTTCTTCCTCGTTTCGGTAAGTCCTCAACTTGATGCTTCTTACCTGCATATTCAGATGCACTGGGATTAGCCTTTTTAGTGTTCCCCACTCGCTGTATTCACTGACATGGTCTAATGTTTGCATGCTGCATTTCCAGACTGTGCTGGTTCTCTGTATTGTCTGACCTAGTTTTGGCTGTGTGAGCTGTAATCCATGCATTGCTCTCTCTGTCTTTCTCTGGCTCTCTCAGTGCCTTATTTTCTTCCTGTCGTTCCTTTAAACGCATTGCACAGCATTTGTCCCTGCTTAATGCACGTCTCTCCTCTGCATCGTACAGGTCATCTACAAGAAGTTCAACATCCCTTGTCCATTTACGGACTTCAATGTCAATGACACCGCCATTAGGCTGAACGTCAGTGCTATGGATCCTGGTGGAGAGGAAAACCCCGCCTGCATTCCCAAAATGGTCAACCTCAACTCACAAGTATGTTTACGCATGTCACTCGGTCTGAAACTGCAACTCCACCTTCACTGCCATGGCCACTGACAGCCACCCACATATGTCATAGTCAACTTCAGCATGTTGCCAGTGACAGTTCACAATCCAGGCATGGAAATTACACTTGGTTTGAAGCACTCATTTGCACGTATGAGGAGATCAGGGCTTTTACCGAGCTGTTAAGGACAATAGTGTGTGAATAATCCGAGGCTGAAGAGATGGACTGTGACCCCTGGAGCTGGCTGCTCCTCCTGTCAGTAGTAAAAGAGTAAAAATTGCTTTGGCATTCTCTTGCTTACAGTGAGTTCATCAAGTTTGCCCTTTGTGGGCCGCAGCCAGAGGTAATGAGGGAAATGGGAAAGACCTGACATTTCTCGAAGTACGCTTATTTTCCCTCACAGTACATACCTTCACAACAGGACAGGAGCCTTTAAAGATCCTTATTCACAGCTACTGGCTTCAATCTGTTCAACGGTTACATTTCAGTACACTTAATGAAACAGTTTTAGCAAATACGAACTAGTTATTCTTGATTTTTGTAAAATCCTATGAAACCTTGTCTCTATTAACATCTATTAGATTTATGAGATTCTTCTAACCCAGGCTAGTAAGACCAGTCCCTGCTGCTTAAGGCATTGTTAAATAGGCTAAGGCTGGTCTGCAGCCAGTTCCAACTTAATCACAGGGAAACAAATAGCTCTCTGTAATGTGTCTGAGGGATTAATAGGCAGTAAAGCATGAGGTTGGTGGTAAAACGTCTGGGATGGTGCTGCTGTATCTATGGTGACCTGTTGGGGTTCATTTTCAGACGGCCTACACCATTCCCATCCTGGCGTTCGCCTTTGTGTGCCACCCCGAGGTCCTGCCCATCTACACGGAGCTGCGCAAGTATGTTCCCATGATGGAAATCTCCTGTTACGTTTTGGACAAGAGACCAGTTGCCTAACAAAGATGAAAGCTCTGTCTGCTTTGTGCTTGGCTGATCATAACCCAGTCACATGCACTGCTTTCACATTTTGAAATGAGTCGGCACTGCTTGTGTGATATAGCATGTTGTTAGTTTAAAGTTACCATCCTGCTTAAACCCACTGATGCTCGTATCCCTATTTAGGATGGGGTATTGAATCTTCACGCCACGGATGGTATTTTATAGTAACTGTGCTACATATTTTCGACATGGACATGTAATGTGTTTGTGTGTGTGTGTGTGTGTGTGTGACATCACATGGCAATATCTTCTGATTTCAGTGCCACCAAGAAAAAGATGCAGCATGTGGCCAACATCTCCATTGCAGTCATGTACGTCATGTACTTCCTGGCTGCTCTTTTTGGATACCTAACTTTCTATGGTGAGGCCTGGTCCTCTTCCAATTGTGGAATATTGTGTTTCTATCTCTTGATGTGTCTCTCTGTCAGTGTATGTACAGTTTATATCTGTCTATTGTATTTTTGCTACACTTGATTTTCCATCTATGCCTTAATTGTTGCGTTAAAAGTTGATTGTTGCCTTTGTTTCCATATCAAAATATTATTGACTTAGAAAACATCAGGATGCATGTACACCCTCTAGTGATCATACTGTAGATCGTGCAATACCTATTTACACTGTAATCCACTTCACTAAAAGGCATCAACATTTAGAAAGGTTTTATTTGACAGTTAAACTTAATAGTTCATTTGTACAGCTATGGACATATTTATAATTTTTTGGTACTGCTGATGATAATGCATGTATAGTATATTTATAGTTGTAAGTCATTTCAAATACAAGTTTGCAGGTTTGCCGGAGAGGTTCATCATGCGTAGACAAACTCTACTTTGCTCTATTCTCATCTCTTCCAGGTAACGTGGAAGCAGAGCTGCTTCACACCTACAGCCGCGTTAACCCATATGACACTTTGATTTTGTGTGTGCGTGTGGCTGTGCTCACTGCCGTCACACTCACTGTACCCATCGTGCTCTTTCCTGTAAGTGCAATTTAAGGACTTACACCGTACAGTTATTTTTTCATTCTGTAACTCTACATTGATTTATAACAGTGAAATAATTGAAAATGGCCTTTTTGATACAATAAGGTACGGAGAGCGATTCAGCAGATGATGTTTCCCAACAAGACCTTCTACTGGCCCCGCCACATTGCCATTGCCTTGATTCTACTCACTTTCATCAACCTGCTGGTCATCTTTGCCCCCAACATCCTGAACATCTTTGGGATCATTGGTATGTTAGAGCACCTTGTGACAAGATGATGCGTAAGCAACAACGCTAAGATCCGGTCAACCCTTAAATAGCTTTTATAATCTCTTAAAACTCTATAAAGAGAAGATTTACCTACATTTACCTAATTTATGGAAATTAGTGTCACAAATTATTCTTATTGTGTTGTGTTTTTTTCCAGGTGCCACATCTGCTCCTTGTCTCATTTTCATCTTCCCTGCTGTCTTCTACATTCGTATTGTACCCAAAGAAGAGGAGCCACTGCGTTCTGTGCCCAAAATCCTGGTGAGCATCACAATTAAATTCATTTTACTCATTTATTTTTAGCTTAGATGAGCTTAGCCTGCATAAAACTGATATATGTGGCACTCTTAAATGGAAAGTTGGTAAAAGGGAAACATAAAAGCTACAGAGCATTGTGCTCAACAACAGTGGACTGACTGATTCCATGGTAACTCAGCTGTTTATTCAGTAACTGTCCTTTTTGAGTTGTGAGATGCTAATTGGAGTTTTAGGTTTTAAAGATATCTAAAAAATGAAATCTATAATGAGCTTAGGACCAGTGACACCATGACTTAGAGAGCAGTGATTGGAGCCTATTTTTTAGTTGTGGTGTGTTTTCTACAATATGAAAAAGCTAGAAACCTTACAGACATGGCTTAAGAGGAATTTGTGGAAAGCAGTGTTTTGCTGCCCTCTGTGGGTAAAAATGTCTTCCAACTGTAATCACAACTAGTCGAATGTGGTTAGATTTACTGTGCCTGTAATGTCAACGATGTTATCAGTAGTAATGTTTGAGTTTGTTACGCTCATAAGTAACACTGAAAGTAACACTGGAATATGCTGTGGGTTACACTGTCTAATCACTTCCTACAATGATTTCCTGTCTCTGTCACATTCAATACTCGCTCTCTCCTCCAGGCCGCCTGTTTTGCTGGGATTGGCTTCCTGTTTATGATAATGAGTCTCAGCTTTATCATCATTGACTGGACATCAGGCAACAGCAAAGCCAGCAGTGGTCACTAGGTACCACCTTCCACCACATTGTTTTTGTTTTGTTTTTGTTTTTTTACTTCAGGTTTTAAATCATTGATTTAGATCTGTGTTGTTACGCTGTTATGTTTAATTTGGATCACCCGTCCTTTCCATTAGAGGATATTGGCCACAGAGGAGGAGTCATGATATCTCTCTTTTCCCTTTGCAAACACTCACTCAAATGACTTTACATTGTACTGTGCATCCTGCCAAATAGTGACTGCTGATGCAGGCCAGTAGAGTATCTTGGAAAGCTGATAATGACTTCACTTATAGGACAGGTGCATAAAGATTGATGTTGTCACTAAAAAAAAAGAAAAGCACAGAAAAGTACCAACATAGGATGTTTCTGTCTTTATACACCTGTCCCTGTGTTGTTTCTGAGGATCTGCCACCCTTTGCTATCAGTGCTTTTCCTAAGATGATCTGTGATACTGCTACTCAGATTAGAATAGTCTGAGACACCTCCCTTTTAATTGTCTTGAATGAGATTTATTGAATGATAGACAATTATTTAATGATTTTCCTGTTCTTCTTCTTCTTATTATTATTATTATTATACAACAAGTTATTTGAATAACTATATATTTTCAATCTGTGCACCTGCACAGGAAAGCGATACTAAAAAGCTATTGCACAGTTAGAATAGTTAAGCATTTATGGGAAATTCTCGTACTTAGGTGAGAAGTTCGACACCACTGTCATGCTTGTAAAGTAAATATAAAGCTACAACCAGCAGCCAGTTAGCTTAGCATAACTGGACATTGTTGAACTGTTCCTTTAAGATCTGTAGCCTTTAGTTCCAACTCATTCTCAAGTTGAGCTGCTGCTGTTTATTTTAAGGTTTGGAGGTGTTAGATTCGTCACCTCCGACAGAGCAGGGTGCAAAACCACAGAAAGCCTGTGGTGCAGTGTCGTTAGCACATTTATCATAACATTCCTACACAATAAGATCTAGATGTATATTTTTTATTAATCTCTACTTGACAAAAACCTCAGATGATGCAGTATGGACTGATGGTCCTCAGCTAATGCTTCCTGAGGCAATCTATTCCAGGTCAGGAGCATTGTAAATGATTCTTGGCTGTGCAGATGACTACGTAAAAGAATGCCTTTATTGTGCAAAGAGCATCTCTTTATTATTATTACTGTGTACATAACAGTGATGAATGGTATAAAAGTCCTTATCAGTTGGATTGTACAGACGAAAGTGTCGAATGGATTAAAGAGAAGAAAGTTACAGATCAGTGTTCCTCGTCACTGAGCGGCGATGAGTTCACGTGTTGTTTCTGAGCGTTTACTGAGAGTAATCAGAGATAACCAAAACATGTATAAAACAACAACAACAACAGGGTGACTTACTGATTTGTGTCTGTAAAAGTCCTGCATCCAGCACAAGCTTGATCCCTGAAGGCAACGCGACACACGTGTGGGATTACTCTTTTTAACAATCAGGACAGGTCGGTGGTTAGCAATAGCACTCTCCTTTGACAAGCACAACTTAGAGTCATTCACAAGCTGAAACACAAACAAAGACGTCCTCCCATTTGATTGCTTTGTATGACTAAATAAATCCATCTCGTGTGAACACTTGCGATGTGTTGATGGTATAATATGGATGTCTTCTCGGACTGTACTTGAAATTCAACTTAGCCTTCCTGTGAGCCCCTGCGATCATTCACTTCCTCCGCTGGTTTGTTCTGTAGATGAAAACAACAAAGTGTTTGGATGTACTGTTGGAGGTTTTTTCAAGTATCTGTGTTGTTAAAAAAAAAAAAAAACAGGAAACATGGCTCCACTGTATTCGATCTATAATATTATGCATTTGTGTTGTTCAACGTGGACCTATACTCTGATCAGTATAATGTGTGTGTGTGTGTTTGTTTGTCCCCGACCCCTCGATAGAACAGTTTTAAACTCCATGCTCAATGTTTATTCAAGCATATCAGTTGATTCAAAATCAGAGATGCAAGATGCAAAACCTGTTAATGATTTGTTTTTTCTTCTATTTGTCTTCTATAGTGGTACAGTGGTATATCATCAGTGGTATAGTTTGGCTCATTTCAGTGACGTCATTGCTGCTTGTTGGTAGAAAGTAACCTACTAACTTGGAGTTGTTAGTGAGCTGGTGTGTACTTGCCTACATTTCATTATTTTTTAATGATGCAATCTGTTACACCGGACTACAGTGACTCATGTAGGGGTAACTGAGTATTGTCGTATTAATTTGTTACAAACCGCTCCTCCTCTAATCCATTTTTATTTGATTCAATTGGGCATTTGATTACTTTACTGTCTGTAGGTGGAGCAGAGCCGGTCATCTGAATCAGCCACTGTGTTGCTCGTTCTTTCACCAATGCAAGTATTATTATAATTATAGCCAGTTTCTGTTTCTAGTTTGATCTTAAAGTTTATTAATGATGCACAAACAAACCACTGCAAAACCTCATGATGTGCAAAAATAAATAAAATGTGAGTGAAATTACTTTCTTAGTGGCTGATACAGGATGATTTCTATTTAGATGTCAGTGTTGTGAGTCTCCCTCTTTGTGTGAAACGTATGATTGAATAGTGACATATTAAATATTGACATTGGTCAGCATTTATAAATAATGTATATAAATGTATACCCTTTATATTCTATATGCATATCTAGTTTGTATAATGTAAATAGCGATTCAAGTTTTAGTCAAATTAAAAATATACATGTAATCGTTTTCAAAGTGCTTTTAAACCTTTTTGTCCCTCAATTCATGTCTATTTTCTTGTATCTCTATATATTTTAATATGTTGTTGGCAGTATTGTACTGTAAACAATGTTGCAATAAAGATAATGAGGTAACATAACTTTCACCTGTTATCAAGACACAACTTTATGTGATGTTTATAACATACGTGTGGAAACAGAAGATTGGTAGGAAATTAGTACGAGTGTTTCAGTAGATGCCCAATAAATACAAAGGTTATCAGGCCGATATTAATGTGGCAGCTGTTTTAGTATCTGTCTTCACCACAGAGGACAGCAGCTGTAGGAAACCAGTCTGTCCATCTGAACAATGATTTGTCTTTGGTAAGTTTGTTTGTATTAGTTTTAGAAAATCCACAGGATTGTATCAGCTGTATCAGCCTCCAACAATGATATTAGATGATGCTGTCACAGCCTGCAACCACACTAGAGGACTGTGTGTTTTTTGTGTATTGTACGATTAAAGCCAGCTATTATTTCTAACATTACATGAAATACTATTAGAAAAAAAAGAAAAAAAAAGATGATTATTTCTTAATGTACATGGTGTCAGGTACTCTGAGTGGACAGATTATAAGGTAACAGTTGCATCAACATAGAACAAATGATACTGAGAAATATATTGTTAGACTGACATGGGATCGGACAACTGAAACAGGACTATTTATGTTGCACTTTGGCCGACCTGCCACTGCCAAATTCACTGCAGCAACATGTACTATATTTTAAACAGAGATTAAAGAAGCATGCTAAGTTTCTCAGACAACAATGCTACAGTCTGTAAACTGTCTTCTGAAAAAAGTTGGTTCTGCACCCTCAACAAACAGGCATGCATCAGGCTAATACTGATAATATACTAATACTAATACTGACGACTCTAACTTATATTGTGAATGCTACAGTACTCCTTTCAAACACTGGGTGTCAGTGCAACACATTGTTAAATCCATTAATGAACATGTTTAAATTTAAGGGGCACCCATAGGTGGATGCTGCTGTATTATTAAGACACCATTAATATTATTAATACTAAGACTCCAAATGTGCACTTTCAGGTATCTTACAGCCAACTAGACTCGATGAAGGACATCTTCAGCAGCTTGGGAGCAATAACTGTTCCAAGAAGGCTTTCACCAGCTGCAACCAGCCTGCAGAATATCTGTTGTTTCACCCACATACCATAGCTACCATGTCATGTCCACCACATTTTACAGTAAAACAAGAACAACACTCATTACTGGTATTACCATTTTTAACCCATACAGTAAACAACATCATGCATTGATAATGTGTCTGCCTACTTCATGTATGACGTATAAGTGATCATACAGTTGTTGAATATACATGTAATAATCTATTTGTGCACATAATCCCACAAGTGGATTAGGACAAACTAGACCTCACAAAGTTCTCTTGAATTCAAAATATAAATTAAATCCCATCACAAACCATCTTCACACACGATTGGAGGACTTTTCTTAGAACTGAAGTTTTTAATCAGCTGGTTACACCGTCCACACCTGTCCATGTTCTGTAGTTTCAGACTAGAGGACTAGACTAGATTTTATTTGTGCTATTCCTGGTCGGATGCTGTGTAAACACATATAAACACTGTAAAAACATATTTGTGCATCACAAGAATTTATTTTATATTTATTTCATAAAGTTCTTACTGTGCCACTTAAGGCACTACACAGCATGAATTCCAACCATGGACTGAAACGGGCTTGAATTTGACTCCATTTCCCAGGATGCCCTGTGTCTCAGCGCTGGCCCACCGCCCCGCTGCCGCTGTTGCGTCGGGAGCTGGGCGGTGACGGCGCTGCCTCGCTGCTCGTCGGGCGGAGCGAGGGGGAACTTCACGGCGGCTACGGGTGTGGCTTCAAGCGTGCTCAAATCTCAACACGGGGGGAAGGAATGCGCAGCGGCGACAGGAATTAAAACGAGAAAGAAATAATAAAAAAAACAAAACAGAGACAGATATTAACAGGAAAAGACAAATCTCCTGCGTGCGGGCGGCGCGGACCTGGGTGCGCTCGCTTTTCACATGCTGGAAATACTTTTTGGCTGAACTTCGTGGCGTCTTCGGCGTGTTCAACCTGCTCTGATGATCTGCTGGAGGAAACAGCGTCTTAGCTGAAAGTCAGTCAGTCCTCGAAAAGTTTCCTGAAGCTCGTCCCCCCCTAAACACACACACACACACACACACACACACGGACACACACACTCTCAGAAGAGACCACCAATGCTGGGAAAGTGACCGAACCGAGCAGCGAGTCGTCGGGACTTTGGTGAGAAACTCAAGTTCACCTCTTTCCTGCTGTTTTCGTCTCCCCCCCCCTGCGGATGAACGGACTCCGTCACTGCTGTCGCCGCTCTTCAAAAAGGGAAGTCGCCCTGCTCCGCTTCAACCCTCGTCTTTAAGAAAAAACAGTGTGTGTGTGTGTGTTTTTTTTTTTTTTTTTTTTTGTGGGGGGGGGTCCGGACCCAGCTGTTAATCTTTTCCCAGGTGATATTACCCCCACTAAACAGCAGACCTGAAGCGTGCACTGGGAACCATGGGCTGTACAGTCAGTCAGGAAGATAAAGCCGCGGCCGAGAGGTCTAAAATGATTGATAAGAACCTGAGGGAAGATGGAGAGAAGGCGGCGAGAGAAGTGAAACTGCTGCTGCTGGGTGAGTCCACACGCACACACACACACACACACACACACACACACACACACACACACACACACACACACACACACACACACACACACACATACTGACACCGGCTTCCTCAAGTGCCCCAGTAATTACTAACATTTCCACTAATGTAACATATGAATAGAACAGAGATTTAGTGATATTATTATTATTATTATTATTATTATTATTATTATTATTATTATTATTATTATATATATGATATTTATTCTGCCCTCAGACATATGGCCTTCACAGTCAAGAAGTGTTTCACCAGCAACACTCTGATATTGTCCTGTGAACTTGACCTGCCATTGTCCACCTTGTGTGTGTGTGTGTGTGTGTGTGTGTGTGTTTTAAAAAGCACCGTGCCCTTGTGTACCCAGCCTTCCTTCTAGGTCCTGTTTTGCCATAAACATATGGGCTTTTGTTAAAAACGTTTGGCTGAGTTTGGTGTTGAAACCCCCCCCCCCCCCCCCCCCCCCCCGGCTGCACGTCTCCCTGTTTTGCAAAGCTTGTGTGGAAACTTGCATTTTGAAATGCTGAAGCCTGAACACTCACAGTTCGCTGTGTTTGACTTGGGACTGGACTGAGGGGGTCAGACGTGCTGAGGTCTGGCCGATAATGAGCGGACAGCTGTTTGGATAGTGAGTGCACAGCCCTGACGGTTCCCAGGCTTTCAGATGCCTCCCTGGTTCTGTTAACTTTCTAAATAATTAGGGATGAGGACACATTGCTTGTTTGATTGAGTTCATCCTTACTCTTTCCACAAAGCCTACATTCTTAATCACTGCTATCTGCTGTTTTGTAGGACAGTCGCCCGTAAAGCTCGAAAACCCTACCTGATAGCTCAGGGATGCATTAAAAAAAATCAAGTAGTGATTCTCAATTATTGGCTGCTTATCAATAGTTCGTATGAATTAAAAACTGAAACAAATACATCGTACTTCCCTGAGATGTTTCCTCTCCAGCCCATTGATTTACTTTCCAGGAATAACTCCAGTTATCACCTCAAGGGTATCAATGTAATTTTCTAAACAAACAGTGAGTCATCTTGTTTGTATAGACAGTGATTTTATTGAAGATATGCTGCTGAACATATGCTCATGTTCAAACTAATATTTATATTGTGAGTATCAGAGGCGACTAGATGAGGCTGTTCCGAATATGAGATTTTGCTCTTGAAAATGATTAGGCTGTAAAATATGATGTTGAAAATTGACTGGTAAGCACATACACACACACACACACAAGTATTTTAGGGGACTTTATGTATTTTGTGCTCATTACAGACTATGCAGTTTGTGACAGCGTGGCGATCACAGAATCACTAAACTGATTTATCGTTCTCTTTCCTGACAGAAACCAGAAAATTTGACTTAAATTGATAGGGAACACATACTGTGTTTTTCTCTCTTGGGTCTTTGAAGCGACGGCTGGTTGTTGAGTTGTGACCCTGGTTAGAAGGCTAATTACATACTCTGATCTGTACAGCAGGCTTCATATCAGTAATTACCATCCGGTGCAGTGTGTGTGAGGGTTGAGAGGAATTATAAGAGAGGTCTGAATCTGAACGAAGGGCTCATGAATTTGTACGTAAAGATTCATGTCATGCAAGTAAAAGTTTTTCCTTGACTTGTGCAGTTTGAAAAAACAAGCCACAGCATGCAAAAGCTGTGCCTGGATGTAAAACTGGAATGTTTTGTCAATGAAAAAAGAAATTTATTCCAGTTACCTGTAGAGGAAATGCAATTGTGCATTCGTAATACCCTTGACATTGAACAAACCTCATTTTAACATTGATTTTCTTATAGTGTCTGCATGGTTGTCTTACTGTACTAATAATAGATTTAAGTTAATACCCAGTGTTTCAGTGTAATTAGGTTGAATTTCAAGGATGAAGAATAAAAGATGCAGTTTTGGAGTTTGCAGACGTGGCTGTAATTCTAATCTACTTATTGAGTAGTAGTATGTGTGATGGAGGTGTGATGTCGTTCGAGAGGTGCTACATCACGCCTTCAGGTATGGTTTTCAGCACTCACATCTGCCACGATGTTCTCTGTCGGAACAGCTGAGAAAAGTCTTGCTGCTTCCTTCTTGACACACCAGTAAGCAGACTGTGCTGTCTGCCCAATCTAGCTTAACTTTTGAATTTAAGTCCCTTGTCCTTTATAAAGCACACCTCGTAAAGTCTAACCACTGAAAGCTTAATCGAAACGTTGGCACTCGATGTTTTACTTAGTGTTAACAAACGAATGCAATTAGGAATTTCCATGGTAACAGCTTTTCTCTAATTATGCTTTACCAAAACAAGTCTGTATTCGATTGTTTGTCTTGTGAGTTGTCCCTAGAGAAAGTCATTAGTTAATGTAGCCGGACCATTCTGTTAAGGCTTTAGCCTTCATTAACAGGAAGCACTCATACACAGGCTTCCCCGCTGATTCTAGTTTTTGACTGACATTTAATCTCCTCCCCACCCACAACAAAAAAGCGGCTGCTCACGTCACTTGACGTTTCTCTATTCTTTGGCTTGAAAGTGTTTTTTCAGCTCAGCACAAATGAAAAGTTCCTTTTGGCAGCGTACTGAGTTTCATGAGCCTGGTAGTAGAAAACATCTCTGCAAGATTCACTGTTGGCATGCACACAGACACACACGCACACATTTAAGTGGTAATTGTACAGAAACACATTTCCACAATGCAGTTCTGTTATGTAAATACGTTGGCATACTGAATGCAAACACGAAGCCTGAGGACACAGTCAAAGGAGATGGGTACCTGTAGCACAAATATCTAGATGTGTGGAAAATATATTTGACATGTGTGTATAGACGCGTACAGAATATGTGGGGGTTGATTGCAATACACAACTGTCAGCTCGACAGGGTAAAGGTGATACGTGAAGGGAAGTAAAGGCAGTTTTATCTGACTGTGGCAAAAAAATGCTTATACGTAATTAGAAGAGAAACAACTTGGTCTGTTTTGAGTTTAAAAATAAACTATATGGCAGCTGTGTTATTAATTTATGTTGTGGACAGTAGATGTGTTGTTCTTTTATTACATGAAATAGAAGGCACGCACTGCACTACACATTAAAGGCTCAATTTCGTGCTTGGTTGTTGCTACAGTGTTGAATTGGCTCAGATTCCATTACACAGCTGCCCGTGGTCACTGCAGTAAAGCTGCCACATATAACGGTGTAAGGCCGACATACTGTTTAGCCTGCCCTTAGTTTAATCCATGATCAAAGCATAAAATGGTTAACATAAAATAAAGGCAACAGCCACATTACATCGCTCATTGCATGAGATGGGAATATGGTATCAATGTTTCGAGGCCAGGGGTAGTATTATGTATGTGTGGAGAGAGGATGTAACGACTAAGCTTGTGCAACACTTCCACCATGACTCTTTTTATCAACACTGGTCAATGTTATGGCCCAACATTGAATATGTTTTTAAACCACAAATGGAAAAAAAAAAAGCACAATATGAAACCGGTCATTTTCTCTTCCACTTATGTATTTGCAGTGGCCATGAGGATTCTCGCTTATTAATCGGCATACTTCACCACTGCGTTGTTCAGGAAGTAGGGCAATAGACTTCTAGTCAACATCTAGTGAAGTTATGTGGTTCGTAACAGCGACATGCAAAGCATAAGTTGTCTGTCACTGTCTTGTCTGTGGCAGGGGATCACAGATATTGGTCTCATAGCCACTCCTGGTTTTATTCTATCTCTTAACGCAATATATCTGATTTGGCATTATAAAAACTAAATTTATTGAATATTTAACCCACACATGCGCACTGCTTTCGCACACTAACTAATCTATATATTTAGCACTCACATCAGAAGCACCGATGTTACAAGTTTATATACTGATACTTTTTCTATCCAAGTTAAAGTTGTGAAATAAGTTAAGATCTGTAAAAAAAATGTTGGTGGGAATTAATTGTCTTTATACGTTTGTTTGTGAACATGTTTTTTTCTAATATCCCCTTGAAGGGTGAATAAATTAGTTGTAGCTGGATGTTAAAGGTGTGATCTGTTGCTGACAGGTAGGACAACATTTAATTTGCATATTTCATTTGTCAGTGACAAACATACAACATTTACTAGACAGCAAAATTAGAACCTGTCTATTTGTATCAGAAATTGATTTTCCTGGAAACAGCGCTAATCAGATAAACTTGTGGTATGAAAATAGTTGAAGGTTATCTTTTCAGTAATGGTCTTTTAAAGGCTCAGACAGTAAAGTAATTCATAACACCCTTTGAATCATGTTTAATGACAGAGTCTTTGTTTGACAGAGGTGCATTAAAGGAAGATGGAAACCTGTTTACTGTAAACTCTAGCCTCACTACTAAACAGAAAGAGCTTTTAAATATAAACCCACACTTTTTCAGTGACTGAGCACAGTTTCTCTTTGAGAATCATTGTTATTTTACATGTATTCATTTATGTGTGAACTAGTATTAATAAGTATTTTAGTTCCTTGTTGTAGTGAAAAAACACAGTCAAACACTACCGGCTGAGATTTTAGCTCACCCAGTGTTATTGAGTTGTAACTGTCACAGAGTTTCCCCCTGTGGGTCCTAGAGAACAAACAGTTACCTTCATTTGTCTTAAATGCTTTGATTAGGTAACTTTCTCCTAGCAGGGCACTGCAGACACAGTATTGATCAGAGAGCGAGGGCCTTTATCGACTAGCTCAGCCACTGCTACCATATCAGTCTGAGCACACTTGAGCTGGGAAACCTGAGCTTTAGCTCCTGTGATAGTATGGTAAGAGAAGCAGCGAACTCAAGCCTCTGTCTGATCTGATCCCATTATCTTTTTGCCAGTTGGTACTTAGAGGTGTTAGACTGGTCTGCAAAATGCTTGAAAGCTGCTCCTGTCAGGCCCAGTTCTTTTTCCATTTCCTCTCAAACACATCACAGGTTACAGCCTTATGGTATGAAAAAGGCATGAAGTAAGTATCAGCAAGATTTAAACACTACAATATATACCATTGTACATACTTTTCGCAGCATTTGTTAAAATGGTCTTGATTTATGACATAGGACATGACGTATCTCTTGCTGAATGAGGTAAGTTTTAGAACCACACTGAAACCCAAACTTGAGTCTCAAGTACAGCCACATATTTACTGTTGAGAGTCATGTTTGATGTCTACACTGGGCAACACGTACCACTGCTGGTCAGCCCGTGTGGTCAGCACTGCCTACACACTGAGTTCCTCCCTCTTATTAAAGTCACTAGAAGAGTTTTAGTGGGTGTCAGGTGTAATTACAGGACTCTGATTATAGAGACCTGTGTTTCTCTACAGAGTCAGTCACACTGACCTGTTCCACAGGTATAAACTCTTCTGTGTCTCAGTGTCTCTTCTGGCGAGGGGACACATTCACACCTCTTCTAGAAATTTCATCCTAGCATCAGCTGCATTTAAACCATACTGATACAATCACAATTAGCAAAATGTGCAGTTCTGTGAGATTTATTAAGTGAGCTGCCACCCTATGCTTATTTACTCAACGGTGCTGCCCAATTAGCCGTAAGACGCACTGGATAGAAGATCTGTGAGTGTGTATGTGGAGGGTCTGAATATCATGCAATTACAGGGAGAGCTCTGAAGATAAAGCTGGCTCCTGCAGACTGCGTGTCTCACTACGAGTCCACAGGGACAAAGCTGCACTATCCTCTTTGCTCTGGAAATACTGATAGCTTAGCAAATCCTCCAGTACTGCTTCAACCATGGAGTTTGTTTTATTCTTACATTATTTCTAGTGCTTCATGAACACACTACAGCCCCATAGCGATCAACATTTTAGTTTAGAAAAACAATTCTTTTGTTTGTGTTAATGGTAACTGTAATGATTTCAGCCCTCAAGATTCACCTCTGTTTTGGTCACCACTGGGTGTGAAGACACAGAAGTAGATCATGAACTCCTCCTAATTCATTATGACACAAGTTACCCCTGATGATGTGTAGGAGGGAGAAGTAGAAATTGCATCATGTAGGCCTGCAGACAGCCCTGCACAAACACGGGAACTATTGCAAAATGCAAGTGGTGTTAGTAAGAGACAGAGATGGATATAAGCTAAAATAAGGAGCTTCCCTGGTATTTTATTAAAGGACCAATTCCTCCCAATTTGCAGAAAACCAGAAACATTCAACTTTATGTGAGTGGGTGCAATATAGATATTTTTGTATTTCAGAGTTTTTCAGATCTTTTCCACTGAGACATCGGCATTTCTCTGCAATGATGTGAACACCACAAACAATATTCCATTGAGTTCTGCTGGGGAAGCAGTTCTCATTAGTGGAGAGCTGAAAAGCTGTAAAACCAAATTTATCTGCATGGCCAGATATTGCTAGAGGTAGAAAAATATATATTTCTGTACTGAACTGACCCATTAAGATAATGCTCACCAGTGAGTAATATATTCTATTTTTCTCTCATATTGTGCCTTAAGGCCAGAAAGACCTTTATGTTTCAGTTTCAGCCCAAATGTAATTGACATTATGCTATAAAACCCATACAGTGCCCACTGTAATGCTGCCTATTTTGCTAGTGTTCTGAGGAGTTCTTGAACCCCAAGGCGATGCCAGAAATGTCAGCGTTACCCTCTTTACATTTATTACATTCTTAAGTGTCTTCTGGGAACTCAAGGGGTGGGTTCTTTCTTTATCTGACCATGTTAAAACACATACAGTAAATTATTATCCCATCTCTTCCCTCCCACAATCCATTTCCTTATTCTTGCCACTACAGGAAATACGCTCACTTCACTTCCCCTATCATCACCATTGGGTTATCTTGTCATTTTTCTCCACTGGAACGTCTTGTGCTCCGTGGCTGCACTCTCAGCCTATGTGTTGGCTTTAGCTGTAAATATGAATACGCAAACTGTGTGGCCAAAAATCTGGCCACAACATTTTCAGTGGCCATTGTAACCGTTTGATTCATTCTGCCGTAACGATCCTGAAAGGGAGGTGGGCAGCATTAGTGGTGAGGTGGGGGTGAAACAAGACAAAATGGGCCAATATGTTAGTAGAAAAGTTCATGAGTTTATAAATTATTTTGGAAGCAGAGAGTAGGCCACAGTTGACAGCTTGAGAGAAGGAAGAGCACGAATGTTTGACAAGAATTGAAAAAAGGACAAAAATGCAGTTTCTAGCTGACGAAAAGGTGAGACAAATCAGAGGTTTAATCTTGCAAATATGCCATCAGCCGAATCACTGTGCCTCTGAGTCTTGTGCTGAGTGACAGTGTGCTGCTGCGATGCAAAATGTAGTGAAGCTGTCAGAGAGCAGACAGCAGAGGAAAGTGGAGCTGTCACTCTCCCAGAAATACACAATATAACAGTTTATTTCCCCATTGTCCTTCCTTACTCCTCTAAATCTTCCAATATGAGTTTATATCTACATTAAGCCACCTCCATGTTGGCTCCCTGTCCAAAATATTTTTACAAACCACCCTCTGGAGTATTTAAATCTTAGAATTCTGGGATGGTATGAGACAGAGGGAGCTTTTTAGAAATACAATTATGTTGATAACCTAACAGATTGTAGCAGTAGTTCAACCTCAAGGCCAATTTACGCTTTCCGTGTCTGCTACAGTATCAGTGATATAAATTTCATCACCTTCTAAGCCTGTAAGACTCTGTATGAACTCAATACGGGCATGCCCGTTTTCTAGTTCTGTAAATAACACATAGGGCTGAAACAGAAATGGTATATTGTTCCTTTTGGTTTGTTTTCTGCAGCTCAACATACAAATTGTAGAAATGAGCTAAAATATAGACGCATGTTTTGGAACAAAATTTGAGTTTGGAAATATAGCCAGTTTCATCTAGACATAATCTTAGTTGATAGAGTCACCTCCGACCTTACACCTTGTTTGCTGTGGAGAAAGTGAGGTGCCTAACATAACTCTGGGCAGCAGGGATCAAGCTTAAGATAATAACATGGTAGGAATATTAAGGGTTTGTCTTTTACCCTCCCCAGGGGACCCAGGGTGATAATGTTGCAACAGCTGCCTGGTCATGACTCTAATTGAAAAGTGTCTTTGTTGCAGTCGTAATACCTGCTGTGTGACAAAAGGACAAATATAATCCATGCTCTTGACTGGAATCTTTAATCTAGACCAGAAAACAAATTTTACATACCCCTAACTAAGGTTAACAGTAGGGTTTTATTAGCTCAGTGAGATGAATCCGCACCTTTGTAATGCTCACATGGTTTAGGTTTGTCAGATTTACAATATTGGAGGTCACAAATCAGATTCACCTGAATGGCAACGCTCTCCACATGCTTCAGCAACACCAGCTGAATGAACACTGACATGTTAATTGCACCAAAACACTTGACTTGGGGTTGTGAAATCAGTTTATGCTGCCTGTCAATTTTAGTTAATGTCTGTCATAGGCTGTGTAAAAATCAACGAGTAAGGTTTGTTATACTTGAGACACATTAAATTAAGTGATTATGTCTTTTATCAAAGACCTAAGCTGTCACTCCAAGCCTTTCATTGCTTGCATATTAACATCTGTCATTCTCTCTCATTTTCGATTATGGTTGAAAACTGTGTTGCATATGGAATTGATGCAATTTCCTGCTTTAGCCCATTGCCTCTCCCTCCCCTCCCCCCATCTGTCACTTCCTCTTTCAGCTGGCTGCATGTAAAAGAGAAGTAGATGCAAGTCCTTTGTTTGGCTGGTTGAGGAAACCAGCACACCCATCCTGTGTCAGTTGTCTGGTTCTGATCGTCAGACACTAGGCACCACTGTCAGCAGACTGTTTAAAATGCAATAACGAAGCTCTTAAAAAGTATAACTTTTTTTCTACCATTTAAAAAAGAAAGAAAGAAAGAAAGTGGTACCTTTTCCTTTTCCCTTGTGTTGTTTTCTGTGTGATTTTCACAATAAAAGTGTCAGACTTCACAGTAAAAAAGTGTGACATGACATATGCTCTACACACCTCGTAATTGGCCAGTTGTAGCGATTTGCTGTGATACTTTGCCACTGTTATACCTTGACTTTTACACATAACATTCAGTCACAATTATTGCTTGTCTGAACACACCCCTCCAGCAAGATTTTTCAAAAGAATATCCTAGAGCTTTAAAATGTGGGTTGTTTTGTTTTCCGCACCATAAAAATAAACCAACAGAAGGGCATATGAGAGAAATACGTGTGAGACACCATGGCAAGCTCTGTTACTTAAAAAACACCCTGGCAATGCAGGTTTACAGGTATGTGTTATGAAAGCTTTTCATGTGGTATATAATGACGCAGGCTGACATGCACTCAAATATGGCACATGAACTAATGTTCAACTTAAAAATTGCCTCTAAAACTTTCCCATGAGAATTAGTGACAATAAAATTAGTAGGCATGGAGTTTAAAGGGGCAGTACACTCAAGTATGGAGTATTTAAAAAAAGTTATGTGAGGAGCAGAGCAGTGGCTGTGTGCGGGGCCATGGGAGCGGGGAGGAAGAGGTTTATGTGAGAGTAATTTAATAAGTTAGTATAGAGAAATGAGCCACTAATGGACAGTTTAATATCAACTTACTACCAAAGTTGTGCTGTTAGCTTCCCTGACGATCGTTTTTCCCACCAGGTCTAGCTTGTCATGACTTGGGGCCAGAGCATTTGACTAAATAAAACTATTAAATACAAACTGAGAAAAACTGACAAAGTTGACCCCCCAAAAAACTTAATACAATAATATGAATTTTGTTGGAAAAACAAATATTAAAAATATAGGGTTTAGAGTCTCTCCAAGATTAATATGCAAAGCTAACAGAAAACAGTTTACTACTTGAAGACCTTTTATTATGTTATATACCTCCTCCACTGGATCCCAGGCTGTCAGGGGGGTCATTTAAGCTATAGGAATTGTGTACCTGACATTGGCAAAAAGTTTCATTATAGTTATATCATCAGATATTGCATCGTATCCATTGTGGCCTTGTGCAAGTCATTGGAAGTAATACGTTTCAGAGAGAAGTGGTGCTGTTGCATCGTGTCTGAAAGCCCCTTAACACAGCAGTTACAAAGCAATCTGTAAAGTGGAGTCTGATCCTCAATGTGAGGGGAAGAAGCAGCTCTTACACAATTGAGATTTCAACATTATGTTTCTAAACAGAAAGATCATTTCCAACTTTCAGAACAAAATATAATCTTTTCAAACCTAGTAGAAGGCAGTTAACTCAACACAGAGATACTTTATTCCTTCATCTTGGTAGAAAGAAATAGCTTGTAGTGCTTGTTTTAAAAGGTCACTGGGTAGTTAGTATTTAAAGACCACATCCAATGTCATGCCCTTGTGTCTCACTCTGCTGTAATACAGACTCCATCAACAGAAATTACATGCTTTCCGTATGCTCTCTCTGGGCAGGGGCGGGCTTTTGCTCACTCATCATTGGATGTGACGTCACAACGGGAACAGTGTCAAAACCTTTCTCTCAAGTGAGAGATTAAAAGTTTTAAATAACTTAAAGACCCCAGAGATAGAGCCCATTGATTTGATAGCACATGCAGACCACCACCATCATCTTTATCCTCCTCAAAGCTAATTTTTCTTGTTTTTATAATACCAGCTCTTTAGATTAAACTCTCTGAAGCTGTGACACATTGAGTGTGTCATTGCTGAAAAGTTAACTTATTAGTTTTGCATGCCAAAGCATGCTGCTGTGAATATTTCACAGCAGCATGCTTTGGCATAAATAAATCTTCACTTTATATATTTTCTTTAACTGCATCTTTTTTAGTTTCCTCTTAAATTGCTCAGGTTGCAGCAGCTGTGCCAACAGTTTAAGGAGCTGAGCACATTCCCTTTGTAGCGCAGTTGGCAAATACTATAGCATATTATAGTCTTGTCCACATTGATAATAATTTCTTCCTACAGACCGTGGAGTTAATTGTGGTTCAAATGCTAGTGTCAGTGTAATCATAGTAATTATATTCTGGCAAAAGGAAAATAACAGCAACTGCTAAGGAGATATCATTGAGCCTTTGCCCACCATTTAGTTTGTGCCTGACGTAACAGAGGAAGAATCAAGCGACAGACGATGAGCAATAGAAAATATTTTTGACACACTTCTCCTTGTGCCGTACTTCTCCCAGCAGCAAACACAAACAACCCTAATTACTGATGAACTGGGAATGTGATACATCTGGATCTAACTATGACTCGATGCCCACGTTTGTAAAAATGATGATAACGCACAACACAACCATTAATTTTTATGACCCCTTACTTTCAGTTTCAACCTTTGAACATTTGGGGCAAGAGATATACTGTAGTTGTAGCCAAGTACAGATAAGGCTACAGAATGATAACGCAACAGTGGCATGATACAGCCCTTTACTCCACATGATACAGCGTTTTCTGTGCCGAAACCTCATTATATTGATAATAATATGGTTCTCCTTTATGATGCTTCTGCCAAAACTGCCTCTAAGGTGACCCAGTGTTTTTTCGATTTTACAGGTACTTGCACCCAAGCCTTAGCTGCATAGTGTTCAACGTGATGTGTATAACACACACATTGTATATACATGGCTTTAAAAACAATACTTCCTGATTATTGCGAATACCTCAGGTACCCTAAGCCCTAGCCTGACATTGACCTCTTTACATACTAAACAAAGTTTGTCCGTCCGTCCGTCACATTCATTTAAATGAATGATACAATGAGAATGAGAAATTTCGGGAACAAACTTTTGCATAATTGTATTTGGTTGGATTAGTTTATTGCATGTGTCCGTGCAGCTTGTTTTACTGAAGTTTCTGTCTGCCAGACAGCAGTTAAACTTCGTCATTTGCCACAGTGATTATGTTTTTGCCTTTAGCTCACGTTAACATGCATGACATTTTTTAATAAGTTAATCTTAGGATGGCCAGACCCCCATTGATGACCTGCAGGAAATATTGAACCATATTTACCTTTTAACTCACTAGAATAATTTGCCCCCTTCACTTGTAATGGAGTGTGACTGATAACTGCAGAGCTTCTCTATAGGTGAGTGTGGACACTTGTGTTGCAGAGAAAATAACAATAGTACAATGCTGAATTGATTCCCAAGCTGAATATCCACAAATGTTTAGATAAGGGTCCCATGCCCTCAGAACAACACTTGCAGAGCCGGGTGAGAAGTGTCCATCAGTGGTGAATCTGTGCTCTTGCAGAAGAAATCAGTCTCTCTACTTATTGTATCAGGATGTTGAAGACTGCACCACTAAGCTAGTCTTAAAGATTTGTCATTAGTGGAGGACAAGTTGAAGATTTGTTTCTTGATGTGTCAGTTTGGGTGTATATCGTCGTTTCAGACTTAAACTAAAAAGAAGAAGATGGGGGGGAAAGAGAAGAATTACAGCATAGAGAAGAAAAAGAAAGGGTGAAGGAGGGAAAGAGGGCATGTGTTAGCAGACTGAAAGAAAGAGGTGAAGGAAGGGGAGCTGTGTAGATGTAAGCAAAGGCCTCGAGCTGGAGCAGAGCAGGGTGCAGCTGAGCCTCTGGCAAGGACATAGCACTGAGGGCTGTATTGTGATTTGTAATTATGTGGTTTTCTGTGGGGCCTCAGTTTGGTGTGCTCCCACACTGAGGCTCTTTTTAGCCAGGGAATACTGAGTAGGAGAACACAGTGAGGGTGGGGTTGGGGTCACTATTAACTATTTCTGTTTGACCAAGAATGAGCAGACATGGCAGGAGCTCTGCTGGTGTGTTGAACTGTAGCTATGGAAGAAGCTGTGACTCAGATCTAAATTTAAATGCAAAAAGAAAAAAATGACAAGACTGACACTGGTATCAGTGTGTACGTGTTTAATAAGATATTTGGATTAACATTAAGAAAAAAAAAAACATTATTATCAGTAGGATCAGTCAGGATTCACGTGGTTCTCCACTGAACAAAGATAAGTTTGCAAAATTGATGTGCGTCAATGTTATACTTCAAGGAGCAGTACCTAGTAGTTTGCTTAAAGTATTTATGTGTATTTTCGCTTTAACAGCCACATGTGGTGCCTCAAGACAATGTCTCTTTTAGTGATGTCTGCCCATCTGGCTACAGTGTTTTACTGGCACCACCGGCCTTGAATCACTCTTGGCGCTCCAGTACATTTTCTGTTGAGGTGATGGAGTAAGTTGCTGTTACCACCAATGGCAACAGTTGTGGTTCAACAAATGTTGCAATACGTAGTTCTTTGATCAGCTTCAGATTTTTTAAAAACTAAAACACTGTAGACACAGCTCCTCTCATGAGTACAAATTCTTCTGATGCATCTCCATCCTCCATTTATTTAATAAAACGGACAAACTTCATAAGCAGCCATTAAATATTTAGTTTTAGTTTTGATAGTGCCAGAAGTGATGTAGGTCATTGTACTTACCATGATACCAGAAAACTCAGAAGACAGTAAAACTATTGCGCATATGCCTTCCTATGTCTATTTTTTTTCTGGGTCATGGTTACAGTCAGAATGTAATTAATTAAATCCTTTTTCTGAACAGCTTATTAGTGAGCCACTGCTTTTATTCAGTTTAGATTTTTTATTATATTAAATCATCTACATGCATGTACATGTATTTGCACTGAGTTCTTTTATTCAGCTTAATATGATACTGTACTTTCTAGATAAATAGAAAATTCTTCTTTTTCCAGTATACTGGTTGAACCAGTATATCACCAAGAACTAGTGCATGACCAGACAAGTATGAGTAACTCTTGACTAGAACCTTACTTTGTTTCACAGAGAGTTAAATATCTGGTAGAACCATCTCTGACTTGGTTGTGCATGCCTGCAATGACTATTAGCATTGTGGTGTTTCTATAAAAATGTTTTTTTATTGCGATTTTTTTTACCATTATAGTGATTCATCTTTATTCTTTGCAGCCTCTGAGGATGGATATAGGATCCCTTTATTTAAATGTGGTAGAAAGACCAAACGGGTTGCAGTAAGAGGAACACACTAAGAAACTAAAAATGAAAAAGAGAAAGACACAAATTTAGGTATCTCCCAACTGAAGATTAGTACATATCAAAAGGAATGAAAGACAGTATGATGAAAGGAGTTTGAGGAGTGAGAGAAGTGATAAAGTCTTACAGTCTTGAATTGCTGTGCTGCACATTCATTTAGTGGCTGAGCTCTGCCAGTTAGGTTGTGCTGAGATGAGTTTGAAGAGTTTCATCAGAAGCCTCTCGCTTTCCTCTGGTATGCCTGCATGCTACTTTAGTTGTTGTACTTGCAAAGAGAGACATTTATTACCATCAGAATTGGCCACATTTATTTTATCTGAATGGGCCAGTGATATTTCCCTTTGTTTTAAATTGATCTCAGTTTGATAAGGCTGAATATTTTAACTAAATAATTTGTAATAAGTACTGTTTTAGATTTAGGTCGAGCATGCTGTGTATAGACAGTGATTCAGAGGCTTTCTGTGTATCTCCTCAAAAGCACACTGAGTCAAAGGCAGAAGGCCATGCATTGACTCAAACATGCCCACAAAGGCAGCCAGTTGCAGCAGGTTGATTTCCTGTTTTTCAGCTTCTTTTTTTTTTTTTGCTACTATGAAAAACTGCGTGCACTTAGACCTGCAAGTTTCAGTGCATGAAAAACCATATTCAAGGGACAAGTGTAGTAGTTGCAAGTGTATACTTCTTAGTTCTATTTGGTTCTACTGAGATTAACACATGGTCACAAAATCTGTTATAGTATATAACAGTATATTTTAATTCTTGAGCAGTTCTAATGGTACACCCAGGCCTGTGGTGAAAAATGACCTGCCCTTTCCACTCCAGCTTGATGAAAGACCGTGGGGAAATGAAGCATTGAGACAATGGAGAATTTGGTGCTGCAGCAGTGTGGAGGAGGGCCTCCCTGTTTTCTCCAGGGTACTCTAAATACAGCTTTCCCGTCTTTACAGGAGAACTGTTTTGTTAACATTGTCACTTCTCAATTACAGCCTAGCCCAGCACAGTCCAGGCACATGTGTAATCCTAATGTTTTCCATGCTCTGGAACTCGACATTTTCATTGGCTCAGTCTCATGTTGTGGTTCAGGAGCAAAGACAAGGTAGTTTGGGCCTGCAGTCTGGGAAGTGCGAAGCACAGCAGCACTGGTTATGAACCCAAAGTTATAACAATTCTAAGTTTCAGTGCTTTTGTCTGGGTTTTAAGATTTATTTTACAGATGTTGCAGCCATTCTCAGAGAAAATGATCAAGTGCAGGGTGGCGTTTACTTGATGGACAAAATAGTTGGTGAGTTGGTGGTCATGAATTAGTCATTGTCTTATTAAAGAAGAAGACGTTGACATCAACTAGACAGGCAAACTACATCGGTGTGTGAATACAGGCACGGGGAACAGGAAGGGCAGGGCTGTGGCTGTGCAGCGTGTTTCCTGTGAGGCAGGAAGTAAGCAGGGTCAGACCACAGAAGCACTATGAGTTATTGCTCTGAGCTACTGCAGCCAAAATCCAACATAAACAATCCACTGCTCGCTCACTCTTCCCTCTGATTTCATGCTTTTTTCTGATTAGACTACAACATTTAGTCTTGTTTTACTGGCCATTCAGCAGAGGTGCTATATGGAGAAACTAACAGTGTGTTTCCTTTCACAAGAGACATTATGCAGCTGAGGGCGGTGCCAAGTATGGTTAAAACAACCACTAATGTCTATTGTCCACATGAAGCGGTATGTCATTGACTTTTTCTCTTCTCAGATTCTTACAGATTGTTGAATTACGATGAAAACACACTGCTTGGTCCCTGTACCTGGAGAGACCTGTGCTCAGGTTGTTCTTGTCAAAGAAGGTTCCTGTGCATTATTATGCTGGGGTGAATTACTCAGCTTGGTTTTATTTCTATTTTTTACAGTGTGAGTCACTGATTGTAAATACTTTTTTTTAACTCTATGATGCATACCTTTTGCTGTCCTTTCCAATTATTTTATTTTATTGTGAAAGGCACATGATAAACAGCTATTTCCTCATAAAGCTGTAAAGCAAACGATGCTAAAATGTGGCACCTAAACAGTGTTCTGTTGAAACCTGAGGTATGCTATTCTAAACAAGTTTGAGTTGACTGCCTTTAAATTGTGACCTTTGCCAAAATAGCCTTCATAAATGCAATTGGTTTCCTGCAAAGAGAAGGAAACAAATATATATAATATATAATACTTTCTCAATGAATAAACTGAGGACAAGAAGCAGAATAACAGCTGGGCTAATTCTGCCACACTTTGTTTTTTAAAATGCTTCTCATAAACGATGACTACTCAGAAAGGAAGTCAGCAAATGCACCACATATCGAAATTCAGTTTCTTTCTTTTTTTGCTGGCACCTTTTATCGTTCTGCTTCACTGTCGGAATGAATGTAAAATCCACACAAGGCTACAAGTCATGTGACTCACTTGTAAATCACTTAACCACCTCTGTGCTGTTCTTTTTGAAAGCGTTTTCCAACTGTTTCCTCTAGTTAAGGTCCAGATCATTACTCTTCCAGACTTTTTCATTGCTTTTAACAAAATAATTTTTCCTCAGTAATGTGAATATAAAATATTTACAAACAAGCAAACAAAACAAAAAACAACTTTAAGTCATTTGCATATTCACTTGGATTGGCATGGTTTAATTTAATTAATTGATGATAGGGGGACAGGCCAAAATGTTGTAAATTTAAAACTTACAGTTTAAACAAAATAGTGTTTTTCATTGCATTATTGTATACCATTGTCTAAGCAAAGTAAAGCCAGAGCAGGTTTATGGGCCTTGCTGTGTTTGTTATAGGGTGAATAAATTTATGTTTGTGTGTCCACTCAGTTTTAAAACTCTCTTTGTCAACTTAACAACATTTTGAAGAAGCCTCCTGTTTTTCCTCACCTGCTACATTAATGATTAGTGTTAGGTCCCAAGGCTCAAGAGTAGATTCATGGGCAAGGGAATTCTGTTTCCCCCTAAATATGTATTTGCCCTTACTGAGGGTTGAATACAAATATTTGGATACTCTGATAGCTCATTGGATATGTATTTGGTTTTCAATTTAGATATTCAAATATTAATGTTTATTTTGCCTTTTTTAAATGAATGTAAGATATAAATCATAATTACATTTTAATTGCACTATTAAAATATGGAAATTAATAGGCCTGTGTTATTTTGGACATCTGCTTTTGACTATTGAACAAGACGCAGCAAACAAATGGCCCACATTCAGTGTCTCTTCTAACAACACACAGGTCAGTCCGATCATGCAGCTAAAGTAGGATATGTGTGTTATTTTATATAACACCATGCTGCTGTGGGGGTATTCATGTTATTTGCTAACATTATTTGCTGTCCTAAATACAACACATTGTTCTATAGTGAAGCAGCATGTTGTGCAGCTGTGTTTCATACTTTGGACTCTGTCTGGACAGTCGTTGACAACGACAGACAGGAGTGGAAACTCATGTAAATGAAGTCATTGTGTTTGATTTATAATTCATGTAACTTGACATTAAGTTAATCCGTTCTTTAAAATGCTAATCCATTGCTTGTGGATCACATTTAATTATTTCATAAGTTCAACCAATTATTGATAGACAAGTTGCTGACTATTAATTAAGGAAATTGCTTAATTGCATCAACAAGTGCTAAGAATACATGACACAACTTGACAAAATTCGCAGATGAAAGAGGAAGAAAAAAACAAAAACTGATGCGAGAGAGTAAGATAAAGAAACTTTATTAAAGGAAAAGAAAAGAAAAATGAGAACAAACTGAGTCATAATAAACCCTTTTGGTGACTAGTGAAGAAGGTAAAGAACAGGAACAAATCAACTCAAACCCAGTTTTGGTAAAATGTTGTGTTGTGTTGTGTTGTTTTATGGGAAAAAAGGATCAAGTTCTCTTGGGTGAAGCTTATGATGTAGTAACACATGCATAGTGGTGCTGGAAGAATTCACCCTCTGGGAATTTTTATTTTAATTTTCAAATTTTTTTGGCTAATGAAATTATGGATCCCGAGAGGTCAATTTGCAGATTAAAGTGAATATTTAACCTCTGAAGCACTGTGTCTTTGTGCCTCAGCTTGACCTTTACAAGGCAGCCTACTCGGTTTGCTTTGACTTCCTGTAGACAAAGGAGAGGAAGTCTAATGCTTTTGGGTCATTGCCAGGATGTCTTTTCTATTTCTTGTTTTTCCTTTGACTGCAGCTTGACCAGGGTTTTTGTCCTCTTTAGGACTTTAGAACAGTAATCTTGAATGTAAACTATACATTATCCATTGTATTGTTAAAGATTGTTGTTTTTTTTTTTTGGAAGAGGAAGTAAAAAAGCAGCTCTTGCGTTTGAATTATTACCATTGTACAAAACGCATCAGACTTGTGTCTTTGAAGATTCTCCGTCATCCAGGTAATGGTTATCCCAAAATTGCTCTTTAGAATCAACTAAAGTCAAACCGTTGAGAAACCTCCAACTGTCTTCAAGAACTTAAAGACTTGTGTTTTATTGGGCAGCTTCCAGTGGGAGCGTAAAACATTCAGGCACAATCATAATCTACTCTACAAATAAGAGTCAAACAAGGTGAACAAGTCAACAGTTGCATGCACTCTGCGAATGGACCTTATCTACACCTTTTCTTTACGCCGTCTCCTGGATGAAGTCAGGAGACCCTGTCGCCAGGCTGTGTTGCCAGGGAAGTGTTTTCGTTGTTGAGAGTCAGTTGTTGTTCTCAGTACAACAGTGTTAATGAATTAATCTGCTCTGTGTGGTCATCTTTGACCCAATATTTGGTAACAGTCTCTGGCATGTCAGCTTTAGCGAACTGTAATTGTCAACGCATGGTTACCATGGCGATTATCGCTGGAGCAGAGTGTGTTTTGAAAGCAAATAGGTCTGTTTTGGCACCACAGCCAGCTGGAAGGATGTCACTGACAGGAATGAGGGTGACTGTGTTTTAAAGGTATATTTCTGGGCTGGGTCAGAGTAGTGATTTAATTTTTTTGAGCTTTTAGTTTTCCCTTCCCTGTTTTAGTTCACTTCGTAAACTTAAAACACTAAAGACACTGAACACATTCACAGGACAAGCATCTGTATTTTCATTTGTTCCATAAAATGGAATTGAAGCACAAGAGGGTGTGTACTAAAATGCCCTCTTTATCAAATGCCAGTCAAATGAAACTTCATTTTAGCTCCACTGAAATCACTGTCTGATGACTGTACTGTATCACAAACTCTGTGCCAAAATGCCAAAACCAGATTCACATTACAGAGCATTTGTCTGTCTGCCTGCCTGTCTGTCTGTCTCTCCATGAGCCTCTTTCTGAGTCTGGGTCCATCACTCTGGTCAGCTGCAGAGAGACAAATCTGAAAGGAAGTGGAATAAACAAAAAAGCGAGCCCAACAAAGCTTCAACGACGCTTTGGCAGACGTTCAGGGGCAGTGTGCGCACACAAAGAGCTCTCTGTGAGAATGGTTGTGCTCCATATTCCTGTGGGGTACTCACTCGGTGACACACACACAAGCAAACACTAGATAGAGATAGCAAACTAATAAATATATGCAAACTGTTATAAGGACTAATTGATTTGAAACTGCAAATCAATCCATCAGTCATTTTCCTTGATGTAATTTAAATTTAAGTGCTTGTTGACTGCAAAACAGCTTTTTTATAAACTGAAAAAAAGTCCACCCTTTTCCTCGATCTCTTTGAGATACCAGTTGCATAAATGTTTTTAAATGTCAGAAATATCTACAGAAATGCTCATTCTTAATGGATACATAAGAAAGTCAATACTTCAGAACGTTTCCAAGGCGTATGTTCTTTGACACCCTTTCAGCATTTCTTGAATTCATTCTAGGCATTAGAATTAAACCATTTAAACCCTATGATGACTTACGCTGCCTCGGTTCTTTTTAAGCCACCTTAATTTATGTTTCTAATCTGAGTCTGATCAGCTCTGCTCCAGCTGTCTATCCCCTCTTCTGGCTGAACTTCTTGCACCATAAGGTTACTATGAACATTATTAAAACAGATAACCTGTCTTGAATCTCATGCAACTTTGCCAGCAGAATTAAGTTCTAAGCTCCATGAGCTTGTAGGTTTTTGACAGAGCCATTTGGTGCTATACTAAAAGCTATTAAAGCCTGTCCTGCATTTTTTCCCAACATTTACAATGGTATTATGTCTAAAGCAGAATGGAGAAAAGGGATTGGCACCAACAGTGTTCAGTGAAGTGTGGGTTGATACATTTGTTGCTTACAGTGCAAAACTACATTTCATTTATTTGTTAAATTTAGACTGTGTAGTACCAATTAAAGGTTCTCACTGAGTTTTAGATCTGTAGTATCCCTACTTTTCTACCTATCTACAGGTGTTAGTAACAAACCAAGATAAGCTGCAGTGCACTAACATGGAGCGGGGAGAAGGCTGTAAGCAAGTGAACATGGATTTAACTTTCTTCAGAAATTCAAAAATCAGTCTGTTTCTGCAAATAATTTATAGTTGTTATAAAACGACAAAGTCATAAGGCTGTTGGGCAGACACTGTGCGGCAGAATTAAGAATTAACAGGTTTACACTCACAGAAAAGATTTATAAGTTAGTTAAAGTTATAGTGGGAGTGTGTGTGTGTGTGTGCGTGTGTGCGTGTGTGCGTGCGTGCGTGCGTGTGGTCTTTAGCAAAACAACTTTAGTTAGAGAAACACTTTTTGGAAAGAGGCTGCTGATAAGCAAGTTCAAACATTTCTTTCACACGTTTTTTCAAGGTAAGCTGCCAAAATGTTCTGTTAGTTGCCTAAAAAAAGAACACTGGAAACGCTGTGAGCTGCTGAAGAACATGACTTAGAATTACCTTTTACTGTGAAAGGTATGTAGAGGATGTGTTAAATTTGCAATATTACTAAAGTCAGTATTGTAAAAGCCTCAGAGTGATGAGAACTGTGAGATTGTGTGACCGAAGTCCCAGCTGAAACTGTGGAGGATCAACCTTAAAACACAAGCAATTCACAGTTTTCTACCCTGGATTTGGAGGCAACAGTGATCTAAGTTTGGAGGAATGGCAAGTGTTGGTTCAGAGGAAATCATAACCGCATTGTCAAAGACAATTTGTAGAAGTAAAATGCAAGTGTCTTTCACCCATCACGGTTTGACTGATTGAAACAGCAGAGCAGCTTTAATGAAACTGCATAGGAGAGAAGCTGATTGGTGGCCTTTATAGGTAGTGTCATACCACTTGTCTGTTATGTTGTTGTGCAGTGCCTTGATAGTGGGAAGTGAGAATCTTTTGGATATAAATTACAATTTCATTTGAAACTTTGGAATATCACCAGCACTCTACAGTGTAACTTCCATTGTGATTCCAATCGAGGGCAACTAAAATGTCGTAATTCAGCTTCTCATAACTTAAGTTCCCATAGCATCACAATCAGATATGTGTGAAATCTGAGATTGCATTTCCCTGCATGATGTGACAGGTCAACTTGAATTCTTTCAATCAGTATAAGTTGTCGGTAAAGCAGGCTGCAGCTTGTATGCTGGTAGAAAAACGTGTAAACCGTTGAGAAACCTCCAGTTTCAGTCCTCCTCTTTGTACTTCCTGTGCTGTTTTTTTGTTTTTTTTCTTTTCACTTGCAAGTTAAGGTTGCTATAGTAACTCAGAGAAGGAATAAACTTCCTGTCTAGTTTCCTGTGGTTAATTGCATCCTCTTTAGCCTTTTTTTTCTCCATTCTTTGTTGAAAAGAACTTATAGAAACTAGTTTTTACGTCTGGATTTCATCACGGTAGTTATAGAATATTGGTCTGTTTGTATATAATATCTTTAAGTCTTACTTCAAAGTTGTGAAAATAATTTGCTTGGAACTGTGGTAGGACTTTGAATATATCCTATGTAGTATAGTGAGAATAATTACAACATGTGACACATTGCTTTATTCATTATTTGGTTTTAAAGTTCATCTTGAAAGAGAACGGACTTTATCTAAAAGTTCAAACTGTTTTCAAAGTCACAGTATCTCATTTGTGCTCAAGTTGAAATGCTGAGCGATGATGTTTGCTCTGACCATGTCAGGTGCATTGGTCTGGTCGCACCTTTCATGTCTGCAGGCTTCAAGGCCAGTGCAGCCTCTGATTGTTAGGGCTGTGAGAAGGCCAGTCGTCACAGGCAGCCATGGTCGCCTCCTCTGCTCTTTGATCGATGGCCTTTCAGTTTGGAGTAATTATCCCAGGCCAGACTGCGAGGCTGGTGACTTTGTGGACTGCTCAGTCTACACAAAGGTGTATAAACCAAAAAATGCTGATTACATGTGTAAACAAGTTGGATCAACAGTAGGTTTCAGATTATTTTCAAAAGGTCAAAACCTGTCCTGACCGAAATGTCATGTAAATGTCTGTTTGCAAACGTACATTACAGTTTGTAGAGAGTATGTCTGTCTCAGCGAATTTTAAATGTTTCAAATGTTAAAATCTTTCACTTACTACTTTCTATTTCAATTTAAAAATACCCAGTCATTATAATTGATATATTTCTGCTGCATATTTGTAGCACAAAGATGAATGATTGAATAAATCACATTAATCACTGGGGAGTAACTGTTTTATTCTATATTTTAAAAAACAATTTACCTCCAGGTCTTCCCACGGTTTGTGATCATGTATTAAAATAGTATTCAACATACTTCCAGTTTTTCTGCTGCCTCACTCTATGCCATTTTCTCTGAAGGATTCTATCCAAATGTTTATACTATTTATACTATCTTATCTTACGTGTCTTATTGCATATACACATTTTGATTCATCAATTCATAATTCAGTAAACCTTTTTCCTTCATCATTCTGTTTGTGTACCTTCAAATGCAAATTTCTAAGTACTACATTTCTAAGATTAGTGCAGGAGGCAGGTTGGTAATGGATGCATGTATAATGTAGCTGTACATTTCCTAGTGGCCTTATCCCATGATGGAGAAGATGTCTCCAGTGAGTTCAGGATCACTATACTGTGTGTTCCTATACGCCTTTATCTTTGCTGCTTGATCTTATAAGAATGTGAAGGACCTGTAGAACAAACTTGTGCCACAAAGTGTTTTGTTGTTGTTGTTGGTTATGTAATATACTAGCAGCCTTCCTCATGGTTCAGCTTCATTGTGAAGCTGCAGCTGTTATATGCTTCTAAAACCAGTAAGCGATACTAAGCCTCTGTCTTTGTGCTGATGCTCGAAGTGAAACTAAGCTCAAATAAAACATTATGTGTGACGTTTTTCTCCACACATGACTCAGACTCAGACATTACGATTTTCTAGTGAAATTATGAAAATGTTGTTGCTTTGCTGTTTTTTCAAAGGGGTGGGTTTGTAGTGGTCCCACATTGACATCTGTTGACATACTTGTGATTTGAGAAACTTGCTGTTGCAGTAGTTATGAGAGAACTGACGTGTCTAAATAGTTTTTCCAAAACACCAATGGCAATATGTCTTAAGATACCTTTAACAATTTCCATTTGACAGGGAAGCTTTGCACAGTTTTGTATTTTTTATGTCTGGCCAAACTTTTCACTGGTAGTGTAAATGTGTGTACTCGGTTCTATACATAATAGTTACAAAGGAGGAAGGATGTAAGGAGATGAGCCAGAACCTGTAATCCTAATGATGTAAAAGGCACAGGAAGTCATTTCACATTGTTTAGTACTAGGCAAAGATATATCTTTGTGCAGTGAACAAACAAATGTGCTTCTTTATTCTGTCATCTTAGTGGGCTGAACATCTGTATGTACTATTCAATCAGTGAACTTAGTTCGAGTTCATTGTGTTGCATTAGATGATGAATAATAGACCTACAGTACAATTAGTGAGCATGTTTGTGTGTATTTGTGTATGCAAAGGGTTTTGTCTTTCAATACCCTTGATGCTACACCAGGCCTGTGTCTAGTCAGGTCAGCAGCAGGGTGTCAGAGGTCATGTAACACAATGCAAATGCTGACCTCACCAGATGCCTGGAAGATGTAAACTCATATTACATTATATGGAAGAAGACATCAAAGTGGAACGGAGATACTGGGACAAAGGCATGTGTTCATCTACTTGGAGAAAGACATACACCATGGCTTTCAGCAGATAAATTGGTTTTCACCTGATTTCTTGCTTCATGATATGAAAATAGTACTATTGAAAAAAATAAATGCAGACCATAATCAAATACTAAAATAAGTGGGCGAAAAGATACAATAAGTATTCTCTTTTACAGTAGTAACTAGGTTCATGTTTTTTCTCCTGTAAAACTCCCAGTGTGGGTTTGGAAGGCAGACATCATCTCTACATAAGATTATTTTAAAGCTTATAGTTAGAGCTGACTCAGTTGACTCAGAACCAACTTTTAGTTATGCTGCCAAAAGGAGTAGCATCTCTCTTCTTCTCTCCTCTCCATTATACGCAACCATTGCATGTCATCAACTTTGTGTCTTCTTGATCCTGTAGTTGTGATTCTTCTTCTCTGTCTCCCTCTCTCTGTACCTTCATTCAGGCGTCTTCTGCTTCACAGCTGTACAGTTACTGGCTCTACCAGACTGCTGAGTGTTTTTTCTGTTGCTTCTTGTTGCTCTTCTCTCTCCACTTTCCACTCACTCCAACCAGTCGAGGCAGTTGGATAATCACCCTGATCCTGGTTCAGCTGGGGGTTTCTTATGTTAAAGATAGTTTTCCACCAAAATGTCCTCAAGGTGGATTGTTTCTGTCAGGCCATTGTATCCTATAAACCTCCTGTGAGCTTTATTAGATGCTGAATATTTTCCAAATACATTTCTACCTGATACCATGATCAATGATTGATGATTATAACCATTATCAGACATGGGGATAGTGTATTCCCATACAAAGCATGCTCGAGATCTTAGTTCTTCCAAAATGTTTTTGCTGGTCTCTATCTCACCACCTAATTATAACTGCATCGCTGAATGAAAGCATGCAAATTAATGATTAATGGGTTATTGATTGGTACTGTGGCTAGTAATTGGTTATGGAAATTTGCATCCTTGCAATACTTATGTGAAGTGTATCAAGTGTCTTTTCTCTTTTTGCCTCCATCAGTCGTTTCTCACATTCACTTAATATACATACAGGAAATAGATTCCTCTCCGCTTTGGCAGCAGTTGTCAGCGTGCTGTCCAGACTTGCTCTTTGCCCGAGGCATGGTAGCCATCTGTTGGAGAAGACTCATCTTCTTCTCCCCTTCCCTGTTTTTCAGAGAGATATGTCTGTGTGTATGTGTGTGCACGTTTTTTTGCATTCACAATTGTACTCATGTTCATGCAAGCTGCTTCCATTTCCTCATTGATTTGAACTGAGAATAGGAAGTGGCACATGTGTCTCTCAAAGGGCCTCTGGTCTCAAGTCTGGATTGGCACATTTCTTAACATGGAGCTGGGAAGAACAGGCGGCATCAGGCTGCTCATGGTTGGTGTGTAGGCGGCCAAGGACAGTGAGGGGAAGGCTTTGCGAAATGATAGAAATTTTAAATTAGGTTATACAATAAAGAGAAAGTTAGGCAATAGGAAGATGGACAAGTGATAAAGACTGTTTTGTTGCGTAAGACACATTTATGTCTGTCAGAAAGTTCAATATTGTGAGGTTGTCTTGTCTCGCTGGACTGGATCACAGGTCACAGTTGCCAGCTCAGCACTTTCGTTGTTGTTTTTTCCGTATGTCCCTTTCTTCCCTCTACTTCCTGTATGACTTTAGTTATTCATTTTAACACTAGCGGCCTCATCACTTTGTGTACTGTATATTTATGTTAGGAGATTCTGACAAATGTATCTCAGGCTGCTGCAAGTGAGAAACGAGACTGAGAAGTCTCAGGCAAGTGAGAACAATTGTCTAACAGCAAGATGCGTTTTGTCTGCACTGAGACCAGTATTAATCAGCACTCTAAAAATCACATTCAAGTGAGCTCAAGGGTGTTAATTCTCATATTTTCTATACGCAAATATGGATGAAATTTTCATGAAATTCTGTGTTAGCCATTATTGAGCTTGGAAGACGGTGCTTACTTTATATTCATTGTTCATCTTGTCACCACAGGGTCATATAATAATTTATTTAAAAGATCTGTTAAGATGTGGAGACAGGAACGACCAGAGGGCAATCCCATTATAGATTTAGTGGATGAGGACGAGCCTGACTTAAAAGAAAATATAGTTTTGCTTTTTCCATAGTTTTACTCAACTTAGTTTTTGTAACTTTCTTCAGTGGCAGTATAAGAATAAGTCAAATAGTTGTCTCAATGTTACATGCGACATTCATTTTTCACACAGCACAGCTGATAATTAATTATTTTACAGCAAATAGTTGCCCAATTGTTCAATACAAATGGCTAGTATAGCACCTCAGTAGTTACACAAAACTATTCTATTTTATAAATGTTGAGTAGCTTGTAAAACATCTATAAAAGGAGAATACATGGTCAAACTGAGTAGTAATAAACCAGCAATCCACTGCTATAGAATATACAATATAGTATACTACTTTTAAAGTACAGGGCAATAACACTGCAAGAAAAATTTTCAACTGGATTATATTATGTTGTTGTGGTCTTCGGATTCTTATGCTTGCATGTTTGCTGTTGTAACTCTTGTTACCTGTTCCTGAGCTCCTAGTATCAGCTGGGAAGAAAAGAATGGAAAACAATCTGTATATGTATTTTTGTATCCTGCTTGTGTTCTTGTGTTAGTAGGTGCTTGGTAAATTTGATCTACATATTTAAATGTACCCTTGCAGTTCACAACAAACTGCTATTTCTCTTTCCAATGAATTATGACATATTTTGGGGAACTACTGTACAACAACCATTAATTATATCATGGAGGAATAGTTGGTAAATTACTATTCAACATAATGCTCTGAAACTGAGTTTGTAATCGTCAGAACTGAGAGACCTGCTTGCTTTTATTCTAGCCGGTCCAAACATTGTTTAGTCTTCAGCGTAACCTCTTCCGCCATGCACCTTTTACATTTTCTCTGCCGCACTGACTGAAAGGAAAGAGAAACAGTGTGAGCTCTCCCCGCTGATTGGAGTGGTCCTGGTCTAAACATCAACAGCAAGCCTGTGTTCTCAGCCAGCAGAGGCCCACACTGCCGCCTTTGTGTCTTGCTCCCAGTCCCACTAGGATGGATCACACTTGCTCCAAACACATGCACATTAATTAACACTCGGGGTAGAAGCCTTAAAACCTGGGTAGTTGGACCTACACAAAACCATTAGATTTTAAACCTGATGAGGCTGTGGCTGCAAGATGTAAGATGCAAGACGGCAACATGTAGGCACTGCATGACGATAAAGAAATAACGATTGTTGGTCCTCAGTCTTGACACAGAACAGTGGGATGTACGCTTCATTACTTCCTCCTTTCATGTTTGGACTTGTCAATTTTATCATGCTTTACTGAGTAACAAAACTCTAGAGATGGTGAGGGCATGCCAGGAATTCTCACAGAGGAGCTGGCTGATGCACTTCTTCGTCTTATTGGATTTTATCACTAGTCAAATGTGGGAGTAGATGAAACTCTTTTTAACTCTTCTCTCAGATCCCGTTTCTGCAAAAGAATACTGACATTTTTATTTAATGGCTAAAATGATTTTAGTCACTGAAGTGTTGGATTGTGTTACATGACCTCTGCCCATCTGGGACTGGTACTTGATTTGTTTGTGATGTGAAGAGTGATGGTATCAAAAACAGTCCTTACTGACTCAATGTAACTATCAACTGACCTGGTTGTGTCACTGTTAATGACACCCGCCTACTGTGAATAAAGTCCATCCACAATGGGTCATCATGGGTTCAGCTCTGTCCTGCTGCAGCTGGACCACTGTTAATCGTGTGGTCTTCCTGGCGCTGCTTCCTCTGGCACCCATCTCCACGTTGGTTCTGCCTGTCTGCCAGTCACATTGTAACCCAGCTGTAATCAGGCAATTTCCTGAATCTTGCTGGGATAAGTCCCTGCTGCTTTTTCCTAGTGCTATATCTTCATGCTAATACCCCTTGTTTTACAGCATATATGCAAAAAGGATATATGCTGCTGCTGCTATATATATATATATATATATATATATATATATATATATATACTTTTTGTGACTGTATTAATTTTAGCAGACATACAGAAGCTGACAATTCTCATTCAGATTGACTTGAACACATCGGTTTCTACTTTTTACCCTTCACTGTTGTTTCTTTTCTCCTCATTTCCTCCTCTGAGTCAACAACTGTTGTATATGTTTCTCAGTTACTAGGAAGTAGACAGTATTTGTTTTCCTGCAAGCTCAGCTTTTTTCGTCTTATGCTCAGCATAAGCAGTCCAGTCCCACATATTGTTGATTTAATTGCAGTATTGCATCTTTCATTTCAGTCCAGTTTGGTTGTAGAAGGGATGTACTGAAGTATAGATGTATTCAAGCTATTTGAGCCATATTATAAGTTTATGCTTTGAATTTAAATGTAACTTTTATTGTGCTCTGTAAGGATGACAAAGGAGCATCCAGGCACCATGACCACCAATTGTATGTTTCAGGAGAGAGAAGCTCTGCAGTGCTGACTCATAAATTTTTTCCTACCAATCTTTGGAAAGTGGAAGTATCAGTAGGTCATATGTTCGGCATGTGTTTGTGTTCTTGCAGTACTAGCCACAGATCAAGTGCCAGAATCAGTGGTATCAATATGACTGTCATCAGGATCTGAATTTTTGCCACAGCTGTTTGCCCACAGAACCACCAATAACACACAAATTTCCCCAGTCTTCAGTGATTGGCACTTGTATGACATCACTGGCCATAACAAAATGTTCCTCTGTGATTCCTCAGCAGTCTTTGCTGCCCTAATAAATGTGCATGTTAAGTTTTGTTTAGTAGAAACAAAGTTGATCCAGTCTGAATTCAGCAAAGATCCTTAGTGAAGTAGATTTCCCTTATTTACATTGTGGATGTGACAAGAGGAATTACGGCAGCTTGTTCATCTTTCTTTGAGTTTAAGCTCTTAATTTGTCGTGCTTTCTGGCATTTTTATACAATATTGTCTTTGTGTTAAAGTCACTGTTGAGTGTAAATAGGAACAGATTGGTACTTTAAGTTTTAACCTCTAACAGATTCCACACGCACATGCTTGAAAACTGAGAATACACACCCAGTCTGTAAAGATGTTAAGTGTATTTGTATTGTGCTGTAACAAGAGCTGCTACCTATTTGTTAATCAAAGCAGCTGTGTCACCAAGGTATGTGCCAAACTTCACTGCTCATTTCTAACTGTTAGCTGCAGGTTCATTGGGCAAACTCCAAAGGGCATGTTTACTACTTTCAGGAGAGCCTGTGCTTGGTGTGTGTGTGTGTGGGTGTGTTTGTGTGTGGGGAGAGAAAGACTGGCTGGATTTATATGAAGTATACACTGCCCATTTCCAGTATATCAGCCTGCCTTCTAGTCATTTACAATTTATGGGAAAATTTGTTTACGGCCTCAATTCACACCCGAGTTATGCACTGAGCCAGATAACTTTTTCTGTCTTTCCGTTACCTGTGACTTAACGTGATTCTAGCAGATCCATGGACACTGCTTTGCAGTGTAAGTTATTGCTTTGCTTTGTGGAGAGGATGGAGACTTCAGAGCCATGAGGTGGATATAAAAGAATTTCACAGAGCATCTTTAGGTTAAAAAAAACAAACAAACTCAACTTCACCATATTTTTTATGTCATACTGTCAAAATTTGTCAGATGTCTGTTAAAAATGGCTTTATTGCAGCCAATCTGCACACTTGGCTCTATTAGCTAATCTGAGTTAATATACCATGGAGGAGTAGGAGATGACAGCTGTCTGTAGGAGCTATCTTGGCTCACTCCTACCCAGGGGCTTCACTGTGCAAGTGCGTGCCGCATGCTGTGCATTCGTGTATTTTGAGGGTCATCTCAGAAAGACTTCACCCCAGGCATGTACAAGTGGAGAGTGTACTGACAGACACCCCTGGCTGTGTGTGTGTGTGTAGTGTTGGATTCCTCGTGGCAGATGAGCTCCTCTTTGGTTGCCTCAGGCTGTTAGAATAAACACAGCAGAGGATAAGAAAAGCCCATATCCTGTTAGTGTACGACATTTCCATTAAAATGTTAACCATGATAAAGAGACTTGAAAAAGAAAAAAATATGATGTGGCAGGTGGTTTTTGTTCCTCCAGAGGCTAATAGTGCCTGAGATGTTTCACAGGGAATTAAGACACTTTTATACTATTGTATGAATTTAGACCAGAGAGAGAAGTGACGAGTCTATAGTTAGAGAGGCAGAATCACTGTAGGAATACAGAGATAGAAGAGGACTGGAGACAACAGATAGCCACTGCTGGCTGCCTGTTTACATTTCTCAGCTAGTGGGAGCGTATTTTTAACCTCTGCCTGTTTTCTTTTTCTCTCCCTTTTTATGCAGGTGCTGGAGAGTCGGGGAAGAGCACCATTGTGAAGCAGATGAAGTGAGTGAATGCTCATTGTTTTACTTTTCCTCTAATCACGTCTGTCACATTATGAATGCTTTAACAGCACAATTAAATGGATATAAAGTATTTAAACAAAACAGATGGTTTTCCAACATTGATTTGAGATTCGTTATGCTTTAAATACTGCGTAAATATAAAAGAAAAAAGTTGAAAATTATTCTTCAAATTGAAGAATTAAAAATGTCCCTCTTAGGTTTGAATCTTGGCCTTGAACCTTCATGTTCTCATTGGCTTCTCGGTTCCCAAGAAGGATCATGTTTCCCAAAATGCACTGCCATCTACCTGTTTATTTAGGCAAATAGGTGGAAACCACCTCATGAACTTGAAGGCAGTCAGACGTTCAAAGGTTAGAACAGTTAAGCTCCATGTCTGACCTTCAAAATGCCTCCTCTGCAAACTGTATATTTATTTATATTCTGTTTTCTAAATGTTTCTCGCCTACCTAAGTACATTTACTCAGGTACTGTACTGTGCTGTACTTAAAATCATGAGGTACTCGAGTGTTTTAATTTTACATTACTTTTACTTTTAATGTACAAAATATATTTTACCATCACTATTTACTAGTTACTTTTTGCAGTACTAGATTCTTATAAAAATCATTATATATTATTATATATATATTCAGTGCTGGTGTACCTTTTTTGGATTAACCTTGTGATTAAATCAGCTCCACCTTTACCAGCGGCTGTTTTCCTTCACATTTTAGTCATAATTTTCAAATTATTCCACATTTATTTATTCACCAGCATCAAATCGTACATTGTTTAAAATACTCTATGTTCTCAAACTAAAAGTAACAAGTTGTACTTTAGTACCTTTACTTGAGTATAAAAATTAAAGAGTACCTGTACTTGTAGTGGAGTGTTTTTCTATGCATACTTGCACCTTTACTTGACTATTGAGTTTGTGTATTTTATGCACCTCTGCTTTCTTGCGGTGCTACACATTTACTGCAGCAACTACCAGGGTCCTTCTTAATTTTGGGGGGGGGTATTTATTTGTTATTTTTAATATATGTGTTGCATTTGTGGACTCAGAATAAGCCTAACAAAGAAATCCCACCATTATTGCTGCTCTAGTCTGACAAGCAGACATCATTTTATTTGGGCTGTACAAAAGATCACTGACAGTGCTTATCTACGCTGAAACGACAGCAAGAACCTTTCCTACTAATCCACTTTTAGACACTGGGCTATCACTACTTTAGATTAAAGTACTAGAAACACACAAAATATTTTTGTAAAAAAAAAAAAAACTTCAAATCATTACTTAAGTGTACATCAGAATAGGATTCTAGATAAGGAATTGCTCATGCATTTGCTGAAATATGTTTCATTTTACTTGCTGAGAAGAATCATTTGCGAGTTTTGAGGAGCAGTGAGTCATATCATTATCTTAACTGTTTCTCTTCGTTTTCTGATTGTTCCTGCTTCCCGCTGCTTTTTTAACTGATTCCCAGCAGGTGGCTTTTCAACATTTTGTAGAAAAACTATAATAGCCTCACAACTTGTAGATAAAGTGAGCTACTTAAATGTGGGTACTTTATGTGGGTGTTTCAATTCCAACAATGTCCCAGTTTGTCGATAAGAGTTTTAAGATATGGAAAAGGTGAGCAAGGAATTATGCTCACTGTATTCATTGTCTTTAGTGGACTCTGATTACTGTGGTTTGAAGCATAAATGAAACTGCTGGTTGCCTGGTTGTGTAATTTCAGTCCTGTCAGCTTCTCTGAAACCCTCCCTACTTGTCTTTAATACAAGGGCTGGTTTTGCATGTGCGTTTCCACAGCATGAATTCACAAATTAATGACTCTTATTAAGTTCCTACTATCCTTCAGTGTCACTACAGTGACTGAATCAGTTTCTATAATGATTCAGATACAGTTTTCAAATTCACAAATTCTCTGGTGTGAGCTTCTTCTACAAGCTTCTGCTGTGTGATCAGCAGGAGAAGGGCTCACATACAATTTGGGATTTTTTTGTATGTCGTAATCAATACAGTTGTTAGTAGTATTATTAGTGATCTGAACAGTGGATCTTCTCACCCCTGTAATAGGTCAACCTGTTTTATTTTCCTGCTATGACATGTCAAATGTCAGGTGAATAAGGCTTGTTGAGCTTACTCACTCTCTTCTCTTTGGCCTTAAAGCAATAGGAGTGATTTCTGCCAGCTGCTTAAAATATAGAGAACAAATGTAACTTGGTGTGCGGGACCTCATATGTAACCTTCAGCCCCAAACTATGAAGAAGAAGAGTTAAACGAAAATCTTCTTTTCTTTCTTTATTTTTTTATCATCTTTTTTCAGATAAACAATAGATTTCAGAGATTCTATGTGTGTAATTTTCCTATTCATAATAATGGGGAAAAGGGCAATTATACTTTATAAACGATGTCAGTAAGTCTAGTTCAGAAATTCTTAAGAAATTCCTGTGTCACGAACTTAGAACACAAAATGCTGTGACAAAGAATAATGACAGTCACAGGATATGACAGCAATAATGGAGGGACTTCAGTAATCCAGTTTTAGAGTTGCATTGAAGACACCAAATTTACAAGTTAACTAAGCATTAATGATATATCTAAATGTAATAGCAGCTCACGAACTCAATACAACATAATTACTACTGCCAAATGTTCATTTCAGTTTGTCTGATTTACTACTCAACAGTTTTCAGTAAACGTTATTCCACAGAAGTCTCGTGTTGCTAGTTACATCTGTGTCGTAGAGCCAGGCTTTATATTACTATTATACCTTTTTGACATGTGCCAGCCTAATGTTATTTGTAGGTTTATATTAAATTTGAATATTACTTTGTAGAGCAAGGTTCACACAGTGCTTCACTATCAAGTAAATCGAAGTGGAATTTAATAAATGATTAAACATATTGATTGTGTAAGAGGAAAACATTGTGGGCTTTCGGTCCTCTCGGCTGTGCCTCACAGTGTTTCATAGTAGGCTCACTTGCATTTTAATAAGGTCCCATTCAGCACATCACACAACCAATAAGCATTCTGGTTGGGTGACTCTTGTCTGTGGGCTGTGATAGGCCAGGAGAGATGGTTCTGTTTGGTTTCCAGCCCAGCTTCTTTCTCATCCCCCTGCTTTTCTTTCGTAGCAGCTCCAAAAGCAAGTAAATATTTGTTTTAGTGTCCTGTAGCTTAGAGATAAAAAAACAAACAAAAAACATCTGAATTTCCCTGCACCTCAACCCACCAGAATAACGATCAGTGACGGGCAGGATTGGATACTCTTTATGAATCTGCTAAATCTTTATGAATAAAAATTAAATGTCAGTGAAAATACAGTTAAATTTTTTAGAGAACAAAAGATATTATTCCATTAGAGGCTGTTTACTGTCAAACATTAAACAAGCAAGACACACATTAGCTGTGGGTTCAGTGTTGTTTAATATTCTGACATGTAATAACATCAGTTTTGTGTTTTACTACAAAGTTGAGATTTCAGCTTAAAATACACATGCCCTGTTCTGTTTTCAGGATCATTCACGAGGATGGATACTCAGAAGATGAGTGTAAGCAGTACAGAGCAGTTGTCTACAGCAACACAATCCAGTCCATTATGGCCATCATTAAAGCCATGGGCAACCTCAAAATTGACTACGAGGATTCGGCTAGAGCGGTAAGTCTCCAACAGTAAAGTCAACAATCATATTTACCACTTGTTGTCCTCTGCAATTGTAACTGTAAATGAAATGACGTTGGGAATAAAGGCAAAAATGTTGTAGAATATTATGCAACCGCCAGTTTGAGAGCATCTCCAGCTATACTTAATATGCCTGTTTGTATGTTTTACAATATGCTACTGATGGAAATATGAGCAACACTGTATATTAGCCTGTAACATATGTTACAGATACATGCAACTTGAAGTGCTGTATTATAATAGTAGAAAGAGTTGCTTAATAAGGTTGCACTCAGTTCAGTGACATCATCTTCATTAATCATCACCAGAGCCCCCACTGTGTCTCAACCTTAATCACCCATATCTAGCCTTGAGGATGTGTGAGAGCAGAAATTACAATGCTCAAGAATTTCACCCGAGTGCAGAGTGACACTATTTGGAAATCAGCTCTGGGTAGCAGATGCTTAAGATGGACTCCTGCAGTGTTGTGTGTTTACTGTCCCTGCAGGTGTGTGTGTGTGTGTGTACACTGTTAAAAGGAGACTGTAAAGAACCTCCATTCAACGGGAAACCACCCGGAGAGATGATAAGATCACAAAAACAAAATTCAGGCACTATCCATGAGAAGAGAAAATTATGCTTTAATTTCAATAGGCTCATCAACTCACTGATGTGATTCACATCTTCTCTTCTCACAGATCATCTGAAAGATGATTTCTAAGTCAGTATTCTTAGTTATAGACAGTGGATAAAGTCATCTGTCAACTTCAAAGTGCATTTGAAAAGATAATTTGACTTGATAAAATGCAGAGAAAATGAGGCAGCTGCGTTTGCATGTCTTTTTCACAGTCCAACAGCTCAACTTAATGCCACATACAGTATCTCTACTTATCTTGTATGTTTCTCTTGCTTTTCAGACACGTTTCTTAGAGTGTATACACATCAAATATGGAAACCTAATCTACCTGATCCTCTTGACTTTAAATTCTGCTAAAATGGAAGAAAATAAAGCAGCAGCAGTCTTGTAGTGGATAAAATTACTTAATTATTACTAAAGTGTATTCTACAATGCAGGCAGCACTATTTAGATTTCTTTAAAGTATTTTTTTTTTGTGTTTTAATACTTTGGTCTTTCCAAAATTTCAGTCCCCTGGGTGACCTTCATTTATCAGGACTTAGATAAACATTGTTTTATGTAGAAAGACCTTTTTCACTGCCTGTGAACCACCAAAAAGGTATTATTACTTTCTTTGACTAAACTTTCATCCCGTCACAGTGTACGCTATTATATTTCTCTTACTTACTTCAGCTTTTGAACTATAATTTTAGAACAGCCCGTACAATAACTTGAAGGTAGTCTCTAATGTTCTTCTTGTTCCCTCACAGTATTTTAATTTTTACCATGTGTTACACAGTAAATGACTGCTAACGTCCTGTGACCCACAGACAAATGCAGTGGTGGGTCAAACAATGGTTAACTAATACATGGAAGTCGGCTCTCAGTAGCTAACATCAAACGTGTATGTAACCTTTGTCCAGTAAATACACGTGCATGATGACGAAAATGATGTTCTCCTACTTGTGAGTATAGCTGCAACTCTGCCTTTGTTTCGGATTTGCATAATGGTTATGTTGAAACGGATACAAGAGGACAGTTGTTGTTAAAGAAGAACTTTCATGGTGATGTCCTGCGCAAAAGGGTTGTTTTCGCAACAACAGCCTTCTGTAACCTTTAACTGCTCTTGAGAAAGACGTAGAGCAACAGAAAAGAAATATAATGATGGTAGATGACTGTGTGATGGCCAAGGGCCAGTGAGACATAAATTTGGTCCAGTTGATTAATCCATCATTGGTCCAATTATGCTAGTGATGGATGCATAATTTAAAGTTATTGTATTTGATTGGTTGTGAAAACATATCTCCTCACAGCCGATTCAGGTTGAGGTTTATCATCATTTCCACAGATGTGCATGATATACATTTTGTTTCTAATGGATGACAGTACAACATAGAATAGGCATTAAAGAGAAGAGCAAAACAATAAATATGTAAAAAAAAAAAAAAAAAATAGTAGAAGACCAAAAGTAAACTAAAAATGAAATGTAGAAAAAGAACAGATTCTTTTTTTTTTACTTTTTGTAGGAATACAGTGTAATCTAAGCCTTGCAACAAGCCTTGCAACAAGTGGTTATAACACTGGCTAATGTGGCTACAACATCCTAACCAAAGCCCTCAAGTGTAATGTTTATCAACTTTGCCTAGTGTAACATCTTTCATTCAAGAGACCTGCTGTATTTAACTATATTTGTGTGCATCTTCATTTGTCAGGATGATGCCCGCCAACTGTTTGCCCTGTCAGCAGCAGCCGAAGAGCAGGGCATCCTGCCAGAGGACCTGTCTAATGTCATCAAACGACTGTGGTCAGATGGAGGCGTCCAGGGCTGCTTCACACGGGCCAGAGAGTACCAGCTCAATGACTCTGCAGCCTAGTGAGTGCTCTAATAACATAAAATAATGTGTGTGTAAAGTTTGGTGTGTGGATCATAGTGTTTCATCATAAAATTGCACAGTTGTTTTCTGAAAACACAATGACTAGACGTTAATTTAATGTACACATAAGCTCTGGTGGTGTATTTGTAATGCTGCATGTTCACATTTCTAGTGGGGCCAAAAGGAAAATATGACATAATAAGAATGCAATCAATCTCTTCAATTTAACTCTGAGGCAGCCCAACCAACAGATAAAAGAACAAACAGAACATCCCCCTTGTCATTGTTAGCTTTTAACTAATAACTCGCCTTACTCTTTACTTTTCTAGATGCAAAGTTACATCTGTGTTGGATTTATTTCTATTAGAAGCACAAGTCAACATAATACATTTATCAGCAGCGGTTATTAATGGAGACGACGTTACAGTTTTGTTTTAGAGGTGGCTTTCACTTTTAAGACCATAGTTACCCATACATACAGCATAACTAACTTACCTCATGGATCCTCATCTCTGCCATTTGTTGGGCACATTGTTAAAATGAACAAGGTTAATAACAGAAGAGCATCAAGTAATTGAGCGACAGGTTGCTGGTCAGAGGTGAGAGTTGGTTATCACTCTGACCCTCTGGGGTTCACTGCTGCACTGAGATGGAAAACCTGAGAAAGCACAGTGTCTCAGCCATGTTCACCACCAGCTGCCTGGAAGCTCTGTTTTATACAAAATGCCTTTGACAGAACTAAGACACCTCCGGATGGTGCTGTAAACTCTCAGGGGCATGTTAAGTGTTTTATAAATGATTGCTTTGCAGTCAGGGCATTACTTAACTTCAAGGGGGAGTGATGTTGTTCTATTTATGTTGGCCCGTATAACAATAACTTGGACATCTCTGCTTCACTGGTCGTGTTAAACCCAAGGAGACCTGGAAGAATACTGCTAACACGGCCTTGCATTAGTAACTGGGAGAGTGTACAATGTACAGTGTTTCATCAAGACTTTGTAGAGTGCTGAGAGAGTCAGTTGCTATAAGAGAGGACTAAATGAGTCTGGCACTCGACCATAATCCATGTCTGAGCACCTGCTGAGAGCCACAGATAGTGAGGGAAAAATAGAAAGGGAGAGAGAGAGAGAGAGAGAGAAATGGCACAGCTCACACTAGATATGTCTTTTCTCACCTTCTTCATTTGATAGAAAGGGAATTCACTATACTTTCTGAAAATAAAGCATCCAGCCGTCATTATTTGAGGAAATTACCCTAACCTTTTCACTCGTCACTCGTGTAAAATGAAATGGTCTCTCTGCACTGTAATTGTTTTTTGTGCAACATTGCTGCATTGTACCAGTCTGCTGTAGTTTCCCACTGGCTGTCTGACCATGTGACTGTAATTTTGTCATTAATAAGTCTTTGTTACACTACATTTGAGTAACCTCTCTTATTAGAGTCTTAGAAATTCAATTAATCATCGAGACTTATGGTCAAATGAAGCGGCATTACAGTATCTGATATGTGGACTACAAAAGCAGCTCAAATCTCTCTCTGTGGGGAGCAGGATTATGATTAAACTGTCGGACACGTGGCATGAAATAGTGGTGCAAATGCTCTTGTATCTACACCCGAGCTTGGCTTGGATGGGATTTAATCCAGCACCAACAAATACTCAGCACAGTCCTTTCATGCAGTTAAATATTATGTTGAAACATTGACCGAAAATACATTTGCCCTCTAGCCTTTGTGTCTCCCATGGTAACATTATATGTGTAAAAGTTGATTGTGGTTTTGTATCTGGTGCTTTTATCAGCCTTTAGGCATGGCTGGCCTGAGAAGTCATATTACTTCAGTTTGCTTCACATTTTCTAAACACTACAAAACAATACATAATACAGACAAAATATTGTAAAACTATATTAGAAATTAAATTAAAAAACATACTAAAACCTTATATCTCTATTCTAGCTAAAAAGGGTCACCACGAAGTCAGCAGAGGTAAAGCAGCAATGTTGTGTTGTTCTGTACCAGCGTTTGAGGTCCCCATTTAATGTCACTATGAATTTGAACTCGACTGTGTAGAGACAACACAGCCTTGTTAGAGGATCATTATGTGATACTTTCCTCATGTCTGTTTGCAGGAACGCACTTTACACTGCAGTGCTAATTTTAAATATGTAAAATGTTTGTGTCTTCCCATCAGCTATCTAAATGATCTGGAGAGGATAGCCAAGTCCGACTACATCCCCACACAGCAAGACGTGCTGCGGACTCGAGTCAAGACCACTGGCATTGTGGAAACACATTTTACCTTCAAGGATCTGCACTTCAAGTAAGACTTTTTCTCAGCTGCTTGAGGCCATTTTGTGATGAGCTGTTCAGATAACTATTTAAGTGCACAAACGCTGTAGCCAAGATGAGACATTTTACATACGTTGTTTTAACCATCATCTAGAAATTTACTTGATCAGGGAAGACGCATATTGAAAATAACAGAATCATCTTGTCATCATCATAGATGTGTCAGATAAAAACAACTGGTAAAAGCAGTAAAACTATTTTTATTTGAAAATTAAATTGCTCAGATCTTATGTGGGGAAATGAGCTGTTCACTTTTTTAAAACAGTAATCACCATCATATGAGTAAACTGAATCATTTTGACTTTTACTAAAATTGTTAGATGCTATTTGCCAGCACAGTTTCTCCCTTTTGGGGGGGAACCAAAAATCACACACAGGAAAACATTTGTTTGGCGCTTTGTTTGTGGAAATTGCTGTCTCATTTCAGCAAATGTGCTTAAGCTGTTTTTCTATGAAACAGCTTATCCTACCCATCAGTGTTACAGTGGGAACTCTACATTTATTGGTCACACACAGAGATAAAAAAGAAGAGGAAAACCCTTCAATACAGTGCCAGAACTACTATAAATATGAGATTTGTGTTTAACCTTTATGAACAGTACACAGCTGAGCCAGATTTTGTAACTGAATAGCTGTCACAGCAGCATTATGACCCTTTGTTACTTTGAATGCCAGTTTTCATCCAGGTTTCTCAGACTTTATCCAGTAATATATTTTGTCATTGTGACAAAAGCATACTATGAGTACTATGGGGAACTGTGTGTTCCTCATTGTTAAAAACGAAAGCTGAATAATATTGTCATACACGTCATACACGTCAGATGAAGACATTAGCCACCACTAAGACTTTGGAAACAACAAAGGAAATTGTAAAAGACATTTTACAAGATGAGGCACTTGAAATGAAAAGGTATGTGTGCTTCTGTCCCTGCTGTGTGTAATGTTTACATCTCATATTTATGTTGTAAATACTTCATATCTTTGTGGAGGACAGAAACCAAATATAACCAGCTTATGTTTATCTACAGCAGTCTCCTCAGTGCTGTACTGCTATGATATATTTAGTTTATGTGAGTGCACAGCTGAGGTGAACAGTTTGAAGTGTGTCCCTGTTATAATGAGTTTTGCTTACTCAGCCTAAAGTTGGTTGTCTGCGAGAAACAAGTTCTGCTCTAATGAGCCAAACTTTGCAAAGTGAACACTGCTTAGCAGGAAGAATGACAGGTCAAGGAAAAACCGTGCGACTCTGAGATGCTACAAATGGTTACACGCTACCTTCAGCTGCCAACTGAAAGCAGCCTCTCAGGATTGGATGGTGCAAATGTTCAGTCTGGCACCGAGCAGATGAGCATCCTCTCTCATCCATCTAGGTACCTTCCGTTTTCATGAATAAGTCATATAGGATCTAAAAACCTGCCGCCGCCATGTCTCAGCCTTAAGGCCGCCTGTTACCACAGCAACTGCACTGTGCTAAAATGCCAACAAATGCCAGTAAAATGACAAGGCCTGTGCAGCGAACACTCTGCTCTGAAGACAGGAAGAGGCAGAGATGTTTTCACTGGAAAGAGGGGGCAGGAGAAAATATTTGCTCCAAAGGGAGACCTTTCTGCTTAGTCATTTTGGGAAAAAAAGTTTGTTTCCCCCATGTTCAGTTCCATCTGGTCTGTCACAAAAACAGCATCATGTTTACACTGTGTCTGCCTGTGCAGGATGTTTGACGTTGGAGGCCAGCGGTCAGAAAGGAAGAAGTGGATCCACTGCTTCGAGGGAGTCACAGCCATCATCTTCTGTGTAGCCATGAGTGCCTATGACCTGGTCCTGGCTGAGGATGAGGAGATGGTGAGTTAAGCTTCTACTCCTTGAATTTAAAAACAATAGCTTCATATTCCCATTCACAGAATAATTTAAAATGGGGAGGGAGGTTGGGCTTTCTGTGAACTCATTTCCTTTATGTGCCCTAGTTGTGCTCTCTAATAATCTCTTTATCTCCACATTTGTGCCCATCCCACCCAGAACCGGATGCACGAAAGCATGAAACTGTTTGACTCAATCTGCAACAACAAGTGGTTCACAGAGACGTCCATCATCCTGTTCCTCAACAAGAAGGACCTGTTTCAGGAAAAGATTGCCCACAGCCCTCTGACCATCTGCTTCCCTGAGTACACCGGTACAGTACAAAGCTCCAGTTGCTTTGCTAGTTGCCAGCTTTTCAGTGTTTAAAACCACTAAATTGATAAAAACTCAAGTCAGTATCTCAAATTTAGAATCAACCTACAAACCTTTAAATGCTTTTGGCACCTGTTTCTCAGAAAAATAGTTTGTGGTGTGTCACTCGTCACTCAACACTTGTAACCTGGTTCAACTGGTTTACAGTATTTTCATTCAGACAGTTGGAACAATTTGAGTATTTTGGAAATACACTGACTTTCCTAAATATCAAAGCAAGCTTTGCAGGTAGTTGTTCAAATTCATGAATAATGAAATAATAATATGACAAAAAAAAAAATGATTCAACAAACAAGAAGCATGTCTGTACACATCAGTGTACAGTGAAATTGCCTCGTCTTGCCAGCAGATGTTTTCTCTTGAATTTCATTAGACTGTTCTTACTGTGTTTTTCATCAGGCCCTAACAAGTACGAGGAGGCCCAGGCTTACATCCAGACCAAATTCGAGGATCTGAACAAGAAGAAGGACACCAAGGAGATCTACACCCACTTCACCTGCGCCACAGACACCAAGAACGTGCAGTTTGTGTTCGATGCTGTCACTGATGTCATCATCAAGAACAACCTGAAGGACTGTGGCCTCTTCTAAAAAGAACACACACATCTGAGAGACAGTCAAGGTGAGTTTAGAGAACGACTCAGACGGGGATTCAGCTCTGAAACAAGTCACAGAATTGGGCTCGTTTTAAGTGACTGATTTGTGCTTTTTCAGATTACTTGAACAGTTCTGAAGACCGTACAGATGGGGGAACATACACACATCACGAATGACTGCACTGGCAAACCACGATTTCCGCTTTGATCTGCTTTTTATAAAGACACCTAAGAGACTGAAAACCTGACGAGCCTTGCAGAATTTCAACGATTGCTGATCCAGTTGCTCGTATTGTTAACTCTTTGGGCTATGACCACAAAAATCAGCATTTATTATTGTATTTTTGTTCTTATTCTTTCTTTCTTTCTTTCAATTACTAGAGGAGGCAAAGGAAAACATTTTTATATAAATGCATTCATTTTACTTATAGAGATTCTGATGTGCAAATTATTAAACTTTTAATCACATGAAGCTTATTTTTTAAGAGATGAAGCACAGGCATAGACATAAAACATGATCGATAAAGGAAAAGTGCTTTTTGTTTTTTTTTATGTTTACATCATAAGTTCATCATTCATAGCCAAAGCGCATATTGCTCTGCATGAGGCAACATGGCAAATATTAGCTCTGTAATCTGCACAATTTATCTAACATTCCTATAAAATGCAAATAAAAATGTTAAAAGTTAAAAAAGGAAAAAAAAAATGGCTTCACACGCAGGAGGGGGGATTTAATTCTAACTGATATTTAAAGTAAGTGTGTACCTAACATTCTGTCACTTTTTATAGTACCTTTTCCATGTCTGTTGCAGTATGTTTGTGCCTTGACTTCTGTTTACAGCCAGTTCCTAGATGCTTTCAGTACCGTTTGACCTACTGTGCTCCTATATTTTACTTCCATTTTTCTGCCTAGCACCTATGAATATATAGTGATTGTTAATGAGAGACGAAAAATCTAATTCAGAAAAAGGTTAGTGTTTTGGAAAATATTAAAATGCTTTAAAAGTCCTATATGATATGATTTAATTTAAATAAAAGTAGAGATCATCTGACTCTTGCACTCCTGATTCTTCTCTGTTAATTTTATCTGTTTTATCTTTTCTCTGGTGGACTTTTAGTACACTGACAACTTCACACACCTACGTATACTTTGGCTTTACAGGTGTTACTTTGCACAATTTTCTACTCTTGGGTTAAAAAGGAGTTTGTTTCTGACCACTTAAGTACGAGAAAGGATGTTTGAACCACGGGGGCAGGACGGTGAGTAGTCATTACATCTGCAACCACAGAGGAAGGAACACATTTAATTCTGCCTCGTCACTCACTGGTAGTTATTTCAAGAAGTGAATATCAATCAGTCTCAAACTGCACTGATATATGCAGCCCGTGTTCACTGTTCACAGTCACGTTTTGATATCCCCGGCTTTTAGTAAAAGGTTGTTTGATTGTATTACAGTAGTCAAATAGAGCAAAATCACTTTTAACTTGCTTCCCAGGGTTTTTAATTGTGGGATTAAATATATGTGTATAACATTTAACTTCCATATATGTCTGCCTTTCATATTCTGTATTAAAACATCTCTGCTTTTAAGTGGGAAAAGGCATCTTTTCAGTTAGATAATGTCAGGTGGTTGCTCATACTACAGCGGCTTTAGTCTTGGTCAAACTGATGACATCATCTGGAGGAGTATTTCCAGCTAGAACCATCATCTGTATAGTCTGTGAGTCTACCCCTACAACTTCCCTATGAATACATGTCTTCAGACAAACCGAGGGCGCCATCTGGTGATGAGGCCAAGTGCACTTCAACAATGTAAAAAAGAACAAAAATAATAATAATGAAAAAATACATTGGCATTATAACAAAGTAAAGGAGCTTCCATTGATACAGTTCAGTAATTCTTCACACTCTTTCACTTACTCTGTTCAAAATATTAAAATCATTTTTTTTTATTGATGTTTAGACTATTCCTGCCACCATACTCACCATTTGTGACTCCAGTTGAGCACGGAGGTGCTAAGTACAACTCGTATGATGGTAGAACATTAGATCCGCTAACGTTGCTTGATGCCATGAATGCAGCCTCCATGTGAGCACGTCACAGCAGAAACATGCGGAGGATGGATTTGACAAACAAGACAATTATTTTTGTGCTTTCATGCAATACATTTAGGAACCTTGACTTACACCATGCAGCGTTACAACAGGGCAGACTTATTCATTAAGCGTTTGAGTGAGATGTATCAGACTGCTGATGAACTGTAGAGTTGAAATAAACTGCTAGTTTCATGTGGTAAATATTAAATCATAAGGAGTAGGAGTCCACCAGTTTGTACTATCACTCTGCACTCCACTCTATTTGCTGACAAGTATGTGTAACATTAAAACTTGTTATCATGTCACTTCAAGTAGAAACGTCCATTGTGCACATCTCACCTTCATTCAGATCACAGGAACTCAGCATGAGCTAAAAACAATGGTCAACAACAGAAAAGCAACATTTACACAGCGTAGAGAAAAAATACTAAAAATATTTAAAATATTTTATACCTTTAATAATCAGTAGCAGTTCAAGATATTCGAAATAGAAACAATTCGTCCACCCTGTGTACAAGAAACAAGGGGATAAAATGCACCGATTCCAGTTTCACCAACTCATCAGCAGTTCTCGTCTGTACTCTAGAGGGCATCGCAGTTCTACTTCTGAAGACTCCAGACTCCTCCAGTCTCACAGAGGCACAAAGCATCCCACCCAGGCAACCAGCAAAAAATAAAAAGAGTAAAATAAAAAAGAGCATGCACCCAGTGAGAAACAATTTCACTTTCACTTCCAAAGTTACACTTAACTGAAACAAACAACTGTATACTAACTACAAAATAAGTACAGAATCACAGCTACAATGATTGTGTGTGACGCCCAGTGCGTAACAATGACATGCAAGCGTCTTCACGCTGGATGAAGCCAGACTTTGTGATGTAAAAATGTGTTTTGCGCCTAGGTAACATGAGCACTCAGCCTTCATGATTATCAGCACTGCACTGGTGTGACATGCTGCGATGTCAAATCACAAAACAAAACATCAGCACGATTATAAAATCTGCCATTATTGTAAAGCAGGAGGGTGAAGCCATCGTTGGGGACCTTAATGGACTTAATTGTGTTCAAGTACGAGCTTGTAGAATGATTTAATCCATTAGTCATGGAAAGGTAGAGATCCTCAGACTAGAGGTCAGTGTGTGTAGAATATAAAAAGAACACTGTGATTGGCAGCACAGTTTATCTACGTACTAAATGGTCTGATGGATTTAAGAGCTCTGTCAGAAGTAGCACTGCAGCTTTTATAGATTTTTACACTCACGTCATACACATAGTGTAGGCCCATAGGGGGAAACCACGTGACTAATATTTTGTATGAAATTACTCAAAAACAAATAAATATAAATAGAATCAAGTCAATCGAATGATAGCACTGTCCCAGGTTCTATGTCACGTTTCCTTTCAGTTGTGTTTCTGGGTCATGCAGGTTAGGACATGCCACAAGTACCCATTTTAATGTTGATCTGGCCTACTCCCCTGAAGTACTGAACACATGCATTCCTGTGGACCCATCAGATTAGCATAAAGATCCATTCACTGAATGGTGTGAATGGAAGGTCTAGTGCCAAATGACTGTCAGGGCTACAGGCTCAATGCCCAATTAGAGTGCATTACATTTACATTGAAGTATTTTGTTTACACTCCTATTCAGTGATTTCGAACTGAGCCACCAGAGCCTGAGCGACATCAGCCAGAAGGAGGTGCAAATATTTAAAACCATCTCAGAACTGAACAACTCTACTTATCATAAAGTTTACTTGCACAAAGGTATGATAATGTAGCTAAAATAACGAGTCACTTAACAGAAAAATCACTGTCAACTATTTACATTTTATTTTTTTGCAAATATATATTTCTGTTTTTTTTTAAAGAATAATCAACAATAAAAATAACCATTAGTTGAAACTCCACATAAGGCAATCAATCAGACTTAGTTTAGCATTTTTCTTGCTTCATGTACTGTAATTCCTAAATTGTCTATATGCTGTTTACTGTTGAACATCTCCTGTACTGAGAGGTATTGCGTGTAATTGCAATTCTAATGGGTGTACACACACAAGTGCACAGATTTTAGATAAGAAACACAATATAAACTCAAGTTGATCTTGTAATAATTTGAAATGTGATGTTGCACTTAAATCAACAAAAGCCTTGTAGTCAAATAATTCAGGAGGTGAACATGCAGGAGCATCCTATGTCTGTAAGACAGTTTTTAGTCTCCTTAGAAAAGGACGGAATAGAGAAATAAAGATATTTACACCAGAAGTTAACAGTCACAGTCATTTGTTATTTGTCATATGTTTAATACAAACAGATAAGCTGATTTGATAAAGAAATAGTTTCTGCTCTCGTCGCATCTCCTGCGTTTGTTGCAGCTGCAGCCTGAACTGGAGGTGGGGGGGGGGGGGGGGGGCTGTTCCTGCGCTCTGATTGGCTCATTCCGGCACCGCTCGCTGTGATTGGCTGGCCGCTGAGCGCGCAGCTGTAAAAAGGAGGCGAGCGGCGGCGACTCCTGCACTCAGCACATCTGCTTCTGGTCTGGAGGCTGGAGGCAGCATCGCAGCCAGAAACGCATCGAAACGCATCGAAACGAACTTCATGGGACCAAATATTTCCTACGGAAGGAAGCTGATACGTTGAAAGTGAGTAGTGTCCAGTGGCGTGTCTCACTTTTACGCGGCGTGACTTCTTCTTTGTGGATTGTGTTTGTTTTTGTGCGTGATCCTGTTTTAAAGTTGGCACATTGTTTGTCTTGCAGACGTCGATCTCTACAGATGAAAGCAGAGGAAATGGTGAGTTTTCCACCTATAAACAGTTTATTTTAAAGGCTGCACGCAGTCACGTTGCAGCACATTGTGGCACCCACAAATTATTCATTGTGCCCATTGTGGCATTAAATGTGTGTTTCATGCATTTCCTGGTTTATTCATGGACGTGCATCTCCTCTTGGGAAAATCTCAAGTTCTTGCAGCATCTAGCAGAGTTATGATGAAAACACTGCAGGGGCAGAAGGTCTTGTAGCAGGGTCAAATACTTTCACGGGCAGTGCAGAAGGGTCACAGGGGTCCAGATGTTAGCACAGTGCAGGAAGAGGCTCTTGTGTTGGCTTGTGCTCAATTTGCCATATTTCCATTATTTGATCCTGCATCCTGTGCCTCTCCTCTGCTGTTCGTGCTTACTGTGCATATCTCCCCTCTCTGTCAACTCAGTCTCTTTAGCTTTTACAGCAGCATCACACAGAAAATGTCTGAACCCAGAAAACTCATACTGCAGCGAATATAAGATACGCGAATCGTATAAAACCTAATTCAGGTGTCAGTTTAAATTTGTTTACTCTACTCTTTGTCTCATGTTTACTCTTAAACGGTCTCACACACATGTCACATGATCTCTTGTGCTGTGTCTGAGTTTGAGAGTGAGTCACTGGCTGGCTGATCCTGACCAATCAGCACGATAAGAGCGAATGGGAGACGAAACCGGAGCATTATATTCCTTATGTGTCACTGGAGAATTTCATAGGCCAGTTGCACCCTTAAAGAGGCAGGACCCCTGTAGTTTGGAGAGCCACAGTTTGTCCTTGATATATTGCAGATGTTTTGACTTTGGCCTCGCTATGTAGAAAAATAGTTGAGGTTAGGCATTTGTACAGATCTTCCCGCAACAACATCTGTCTGTGCTTTCAGTTGAATCACTCCTGAGTCAGTGAAAATAGGGCGTTCACTCAAGTTGTCGGCGTGGTAAATAAATTAACGGACAGATACATTTGCTGTGTGTTGGCATCTGTCTATTAAAGGAACCTTTGAACAGCAGGTTGGCTGGCCTTCAGGACCACAATAAGGGAAAAGATGTGCGCTCATTGGTTGAAACGTAGTGCAGGCAAGCCTGAGCGTGCCCACGAAGCAAGTCCTTGTGATACTCAACTTTTGTTGTTATTACAGCCAGTCAGCAGCAGTTCATTAGAAAGGCATTGAAATTTCCAGTCACCTGCATTTGCTCAGTGGATTTACTGATGTGCTGTAGCGTGTGATTTACTGCCAACCTTTGTCTGACTCCTCGACTTTGTGTTTCCACAGCTTTGCCTACGAGACTCAGGCGACTGCCTACGGGAGCACATGCAGTACATGATGAGGTCCCTGCAAGATCTGAAACAACTGAGGAAGACCTGCACTGCAGCCAGGCGCCCACTTGCTCCGATAAAAACCCAACTCCCAGCATTAGCACGCCACTCTGCGGTGGCGCAAGCATGCCAGCAGCGAGCACTGCAACGAGAACAGCGCGCCCGGCTGCGGATGTCCAATGCCAGCACGGCCAGCACCTATGACTCTGCCTGCTGCCTGGCAAGTCCTCTGGAGGAGGAGGAGGATGACGACTCGAGCAGTCGGCTGGGGCTCAGCCTCAGACTGGGCCTTGCCTCTCCCAGCAGTCACAAGAGTCTGGAGTTTGACTCGGGTTACTCTGAAGCATCGTGGCAGGATGAGGGGGTTGTTCTGAGGAGGACCAGGAATGTCCGGGTGTCCTCTTCGGCGTGCCTCCGCACAAACAGAGCACCGAGTGGACGTATCCGGCCTAAATCCACATCTGACGCCTGTCTAGAGACGTGGACATCGTTTGAGGGCAGTGACCCAGAGGACTGGACAAACTCTTTATTGACCAGGGGACGCAACCGTCAGCCTCTGGTTCTGGGAGACAACAGCTTTGCAGATCTCATACAGAACTGGATGGACCTGCCTGATTGTCCTGAACCCACTGAACTGAAGCCAACGTCAAGGCAGAGACTGGGGGGAGGTTTCTTTGTCAACATGAGACGGAAACTGGCTGGGTTTTCTAAGAGCGTAGAGGACAGAGTGAAGATGCGATCCACAGATGTTAACAGAACTGCAAATGCAACAAAACGTCTGTCCTGTCCAGCTGTGGCATCCCAGTCCAAAGTCCCCTTTTTTCACCAGTCCCACTCAGGCATCAATGAGCTGGAATCAGACTTTTACCGTTTTGCAGCCCTCATGAAATCAGGCAGCCGACAGCCCATAATCTGTAAGGATATCATCGGCTACATCTGACACCTGGTTTCCATGTAAAGACATTTACAGACTGGGCTACCCTCTGAGTCACTTTATTTTTATATTTTTTACCTCCTATATGCTGTGACTGAGCTATTGTAAATAAAGATGTTCTCATAATTTAAACTCCTCATACTTTTATTATGATTTGTATTATTTGGAGCTTTCATGTGACACGAAATATGGGTTCATTAATGCAATTCTGAATTCTCAGAAGACATCTGGACATCCATTTCATCACAGCTCATTACAGTCAGACAGCCACTTTTCACTGCTGGATTAGTTAAAAGAGGCTTTTACTGCCACTGCCATAAAATAAGTGAATGTGGGTTCCTTTGTTTTTATTAGTGTAAGATGATACCGATGACTGAGTTTGTAGATGTATGGTTGGTGTATAATAAAAAAGATGAATTGATAATAATATCTCTGATGTGCAGACTTGTAGTCATTCCAGGACTAATAAGGACGCTTGAATTGTTGCTTGTTAGATACCGAGTGACTTCTTGCTGGTCAAAAGTTGAATCTGTTTGAGAAACTAAACAGGACAAAATGGCTATTTGCAGGCCAGACACATCTGCACAGAACCCTGGGTATGCATGATGAGGTAATTCCCCTGTGTCTAGGCAGAAAGAGGTGAACAGAGGTGAAGCAGCTGGTTACAGATGGAGCTGAAGTTTACTCTTCTCTGCTTTGCTGAGCATAAACTTTCACCAACAAGCCCCTGCCTCATTCAACCAGGTCCCTGTACTGACTGCAGACCAGCCTCCCAGGTGGACCCATCTCATCTGTGCAGACTGTTACTGTAGATCTGGGCTGACTGAGGAAACTAACACAGATTGAGACAATACTAGTGACGTACTATGCTCCAAGGCAGGTTAATGCCCACTTCACCTTTGCCTCTACATGGTTTCTCTTTCTTTATCAGTTCAGAAGAGAAATAGAAACAGACATCATAAAGACAAAAGACATTTCCTATAAGGGATTTCCCATGCTCTCTGCTGCAGCCAGTGTCACCAATCATGGAGGGACACGGGAGGTTAGAGAAGAGAGATGGTTCTTACGGCGCGCCGTTTGTCTTAGCTTATTTATCTAGGTCTCCGGGTGGAATGTCGCTGCAGCACACGGCCGGGCACCCAGCTGGGCTATAATTATCTCATACTGGGACACAGCTACAGGACAACACTCACACGACAGTGAAAGTGTGTGACGTGGTAATTCAAAAATCTTTATTGAAGTTTTTAAGGGAGTGGAAAGAGAAAGCAACAGATTCAAAAACATTGTTAAAACCTCCCAGCGCAGTAAAAGATTAAAAGAACCATTCATGATGAGGAAATTAATTTTCACTACTAAAAGTCACATTAATGCATATTACAATGGACAATTATACCATACCAATAAAACATCTGTCACGATATTTGCAAGATAAGTTAGAAGTTAGGTTCTCAGAATATCACGATAATGTATCTGTGGGAGAACATGCATCAGTGATGAAGAAAAAATGTTTCTGTGTAAATAACAGCTTAGTTCTTGTGCAACTTGTCGAATCCAAAAGCTTTTAGGGAACAGTTGCACAAGACCGTGTCAAACTTGAGTCCAGCGGGACAAGACCTGTTTATACCTGTTTGGTAACTAAATGGTAACAGCAAAGCATCGTAATTTATCTTCCAGTAAACAACATCAGTCCTCAACCTGGAAGCAGCCTGAATGGATCACAGTCTCTGGACATGTAATCCGCTGTTGGTATCTCCGAACATAAAATAAAACATTAGTGTGCATGCACTTAATGAAAATGATTTAGGATTAGGTTGGAAGCAGCCGACCTGCAATCTGACAGTGTTTACATGACACTACTTTACAACATTTACACAGCCAAATTTTAGAAGATCACTTCCTTAGAGTGGGGAGTTTTCCACTGACTTTCTTCGTGTCTATTTTGGTCTTCTCCACCTTTTCATCTCATTCTTCACAACCATGCATAATGTTTCACATGCAAATGTGCCTATTACAACCGATTGTTGTGTAAAGAGAGACAATTAGTCACAATCTTATTTTAATGGACCTCAAAGTGCCTTTAGAGGGGTATTGTCCACTGGACAGTCGACTTACCTTTCAAACTAGGATAAACAGTGGCTGCCACCCACAGTCTGCTTATAACGAGTTTGACTCTATTAGTACGAAGTTGCCATAAAACATAACCATGACTTTGGCACACATGATGATCCAAAGCAGATCTGCTGAGGCATCACACACTTGCAGGGTGGCCCACTCTGACACAGTGGACACACAACACATCTCCTGTTAATTAAAAGAAGAAGAAGCACCGAGGATTTCATTTGTGGGCATCACAGATGGTCCTAGGGTACGGCCGTGAGCATGAACTCACTAATCTCCCCGCTCCCATCAGCCATGTTGTCATTATCCCTTCAGTAAACACCAGGAGAAGATGGACCATGTGTTTAAGTTTGGCAAACTCCTCATCTCTGTGATTCATGTTTGTTTGACTGAAACAAGTTCTAATTAGAGCTGCTGTGTGTAGCTGTACCTGTCAGAGGAAGGATCACTGCAAACAATACACTTTTAAAATGTTCTAAATCCATCTTTCCTAACAGTGGACTCCCTTCTGTCCCCCAGCAGCAGGTTTTAACAGCTTCTTTATTCATTTTTACCTACGCACATTATTCTGAAGGTGTACCTCCTAATGAATAACACAAACTCTCCACCTCTTTACCTCCAGTTATGGCTGCCTCCGGAGAGTCTGATCACAAATCGAGAGGGCAAGAGCCTGTAGAACGGAGACTTTAAAACAACATTTTAGATTGGTGGGATCGTGTCTAACTTTCCTAACAAAGTATCAGGGATTTTTTCTATCATGGCTGGAGTCGGCTAGCTCAGCTTCAGAACATATATTTTCCACTTCAAACATTGTCTGACATTGACAGACACACACTTCATCAGAAACATTCAACATCCTGCTTTTCTCGCCACCCGGTTGCAAACCCTTCACTCAACTACAGAAGTGATGTACACCTTTAGCGTAGTGCTGGGCAGGAGTGGACTTATCCTCGCATCTCTGATTTCGTGTTTATTGTGACATCACAGTAGGCACCCATTCAAAGCGCAGATAGAGTTTAGTCATTCTACAGCACAGTGCGGCCCTCACCATCACACTAATCCAAAATTATTTTTCTTGTTTTCCACAGTCTTGCTTTCCAGTCGTTTATGTTTATTTTCCTCTGACAGTTTCAAAAGTTCAAACGGGCTTTGAACCTTGCAGAATGTAGTGGATTCAGATGTGATCCAATCTCTAATCTCATTTTAAATGTGGGCCTGTTGAGATGTCACATAATTATTTACATCAGGATTTACCTGCAGACACATTATGGCGCTGGACTCGTGCACATGATACTCGACCTCCTTCACTGCACTGACACAATGCAGTTGCACAATACATTTTGAGAAGAAGAAACTACTGACTAAGCTTTAGATAGTGACAAAGAAGTGGATGAGCAGTGGTGTTTTCTGCTATTGATCACCGAATTCACCTTGTGCAATAGACAGCATGTCTTCAATTTCCTTAAGAAAAAGGGAACCGTTGTTGACAGAACTGTTTTACATCAGGGGTCTGCTGACTCTGATTACGTAAATCTATGATTGATTCCACACTTTACAAAACACCATTACTGCTTCATTACAGTTAAATGACATCATGTGATCCTTTGGACATTTTGTTGGGAGCTACTTTGCATCATGTGATGCTCTCTAACAGAGCAGATTTTCAATTCAGAGAAAGCAAACTGCAAGAATAGGTGGGAAACTTTCTTTTGAAGGTGATGAAATGTAATGTTTCTCGGGAGAAAACAATACGTGCAACATCATACCTGGATGTAGAGAGTTAAGTTATCTGATGATGTTTAGGAGAGACTCAATTCAAGCTAAACGTCCATGAGTCTGTATTAAGTTTAAAACTGTTGAGTTATGTGCTGGACAAATGCCCAGCAGCATTTGGCTTCCATATCTGTCACAGAACCAGACAGTGATTAAAAGACCGTCTGCTGCACAGCCACAAAACCGCTCTGTCACAGATAGAGAGAATCAACTTATCACGTTATGTTGTCTTTACTGAAGAGGGGACTCATCTCATCTCATGACTGCTGAGACACATGCAGACACACACACACACACACACACACACACACACACACACACACACACACACACACACACACACACACACACACACACACACACACACACACAGGCTATTCTTATTAACCTATTAACTATAGAAAGCAGGACAGGAAGTGAAGTGCGGGGGGGTCTTTAGCCTGCAGTCTGACAGAGAAAGAACGTGATTAATGTTCTTTTTTTTGTTTGTTATTTTTCTTTTTTACTTTTGGCTATGAGATTCCCTCATCAGCTTATATGGACAAACTGTGTTATCTTATTCACCATGCATGACTCTTCCTTAACAACCTGTCCAGGATTTAAAAATAATTTCCGGAGTTATTAATTCACTCCTTTTCCTAATCTGATACTCATATATCTTAATAATATACAAACATCTGTCAGTGGACCCCTGAAGTTAAATTTCCGGAATTAAAATACTTAACTACTACTGATACTATCATCGGATATTTAGTTATTGTAAATTATCTGAAAGTTTAAAGGAATAATACAAAATAATTGTTTAAGCCCCTCACAAGGTACATTTCCTTTTCCGTATGTACCGTACACAGTGAGTCATGAAATCCAAATGCACTTTTACATTAGAATGTACTAATACACTTCGATCAGGGACTTGGGAAATTATAACAAGTTCTGTTTAGAAACCATGCAGCTGCTTTGTTCATCTGTTTACTATAAACTGGACCAGGAGGTCCATGGGAATCATAACAGACGGGATGACACTGGCGAAATATCCCAGAAGACCTTGCTTTGGTTCTCATGGTCAAACAGAGCCTCTTAGGTCAGACCCTATTTCCTCTGTTGAGTTCAACACACAGCTTTAAAAGCAAATCCACAGTCCCACAGTACACATGAAACTGCTCCATTAGATTAGGATTAAATGGCAGATTGCTTTGTGCTTATGTTATTAATTAGTCAAATAAAGCAAAGGGAGTATAAGATCTATTTTTAAAATGATCCTTCATCAAGTAATATTGGCTTTTTTCAAAATCAGTTCAAAACACATTGTTATTAATATGTATGATAATAATAATAATAAGCTTACCTGCCCGTGTTATCAATTCCACATATAGAAGTGTTTACATAAGCTTTTCTTAAGCTATTTCTCAGCTTCTGTCATATTAGAAAGAGTCATTTTCTGCTGTGCTGCAGGCCTGTATGCTTGAATAAACAACTACCATTTCTGGAATGCAGTGCTATTCTTTGCCATCTATTATAGCTGTGAATTTGCTGTACTTCAGGACCTGTCTGAGCCTGTGTCGTTTTATGTCCCAGTTCGCGTTTGGCTGAGTGAAACTACTCTGCAGAGCCCGCAGCCAGCTGCAAACGTGACAGCTCCAAACTTTTCCTTGGAAAAAAGAGAGTAAACACGACAGTAAAGAGAACGGAAAAAACATTAGCTTTTCTGGGGACAATTAATGGTTTTTCTATTTTCTGCAGCGCAACATGTTTTAGCACTCCCATAAAAAAGCAATTTCCCTCCCTTTGTCCAAAAAAGCATGAGCCCACAAGGTCTGTTTGGAAAGACAATTGTCTTAGACAAAGGGAACAAGACTCATATCTGTCCCTATTTATATATAGATACATAACCATTACACTGGATTGTTATGTAGCTCCCTATCAATTTACAGAGCTATAATGAGAGCAGTGTGAACATGGTACAAATAAATACCATGAAGGAGACTTTGCAAACAAAGCTTGAGAAAGATTTTAAAGCCACGCATGGTGATAAACTCTCTACATTCCTTCGTGCTTTTGCTGTTGGAGGACGCGTCCAACGGCAAAAGTGTGAGGGCGTTTTTGGACATTCAGAGCCCTTTCACAACCACACGGCCCAGTGTGTGTTTATAGTCACTGAAGCAAGGTCTAACCCGGTTAAGTCAAACACACACTTTTACTTCCAAACACAAATATTCACACTTACACACACACAAACACACACACATACGAGCGCTATCACACAGTTTACCCCAACACAACAGACACAGAGGGATCAAGTCAATAAAGCACAATTGCCTCTGCAGAACTTGTCTGAACCCACAAACCCGAAAGAAGATGTTGTATTTTTAGTGAAAGGCAGTTTTTTAAATCACTGCCTAAAGTATGTCCATAACCGTTCTTACTATTTTGAATGGCTTTAATCCAGTTTGCTTGGCAAAAGCATCAGTTACACCCAGACCTGTCATGTACAGTGCGGCCTTATTTCTCAGAAATGCATGTGAATCCATTTATACTCTACCAAACTGAACACATGGGCACAGTGTTCTCTGATTTTAGTGCATAATGGAGCCTTTTACACAAGCTGCATGTGACCTTTTGTAAAACTGCCTTGTGTTTCAAATAACTGATAAGAGATGTCTATTTTCGCCCTCATTCACACTCCATCATTCTTGACTGTAAGTAGCTCATGTGAACAGCATTCGAAGCACAGGAGAGCGATGTAACTTCGTTCTTGCCCAAATGTTTCAGACACAGGAAGCATCACAGACGTGAGCAGTGTGGGAGGGTTGGCTTGCCTGGCTCGTGTTCATGTGAACTCAAGGTGTACAGAGATAAGAAAAAGGTGGAGAAAGGAAAAATAAATCCTGCGTGATGAGGGTATGGAAGCAGCCAGTGGTCATTAGCAATACGACAGCCAAAGAGAGAAGAGATTTCCAGAAGAGATTGCAAGAAAAAAAGAACAATTAGGAATGTGAGAGAGAGCGTTCAGTGTCTGGGTGGGAAATCAGTAATCAGAACGCAAGCTCGCAAGCTGCCCAGTCGAACAATCGGTCATTCTGCTGGAGAGGAAACTGCGGTCAGAAGATTGACCTTGATATGTTGTCTTCCTGTGGTGCTTCACAGCGTGGTCATGCCACTAACTGTCCCTCCACATCTTCAGACAGAAATCCCTCACTAGATGTTCACACAATAGAGTCCTTCTCCAGGCTAGGATGGCTACACTGAAGAGAGACAGAAAGCAGACATTGTGTGGTCTCAAAGGTCTCTCAGTGTCCCGCATCTTCCAGCTCTTTTTTTTTCCCCCCCCTGACATTTTCACTTCCTGCTGACTCCCCCTACACATCTCATCTTCTCTCTTGTGGGATGTCTTCGAAATTCACTGCAATAAAAATGACAAACCATTTGCATTTTCATAATAGACCCCTGCAGGTATTTGTTGCTGGAAACGTGCTTATTTGTTAGCGCAGGCTCGACGGTACTGTGCTGTAGAACCAGTTGGTCATGGCTGACTTGCTCTCCCACTGTGTCTGGCTATGGATAATTTCTTATGATGGCTGAACTTGTTTAGTGACCTCTTGTCCTGATGTATGCCAGAGCAGGCTGAGTGTAAATAGAAATGTTGAGAAAAATGAGAGAAAATGTCCATGGAGGCCACGCAGTCGCACACAAATTATAATCATAATGATGCCTGGCAGGTTGTTTGTTTATGTTTTCAGAGATTTATTTCTCATGTGCTGGTGCAGAGAAGGAGCAACAGAAGTGTGAGTCTAAAACATGAACCCTACTGTTAATCTTGGATGAGTTTAACCAACACCGTTTCAATGTACAAATATCAATTAAGAACATAAAGTCAGCGTTTAAGCTTCACCAGTGCCTTTAAAACTGCTTCATCATTGTGTTGCAAATGTTGAAGAGTGGTTTCATTCTTCACAGAGATGTAATCTGAGATGGAGCACAAGCTGAAAAAGCCCGATCAAAAAGCCAAGTGAAGCCGATGTTGTTGCTGTGAGGACATGCTCTCATGTGGGTGAAGAGAAGGTCACAGGTTGATGTCATTTGACCGCAGACAATATGAATTCTTGGATGAAAATGCAGCACATTGTGAACATGAACAAATTGTTTCTCCTTTTTCTCACATGACCCCCTAAAATAAAATGCCTTTCATTTCTTATTTTCTTTTTTCCATTTTGTGAAGAGAGAAAATGACAGGGAGAATGGGTTTCTTGTGTAGAGTGATGAGAAGCTCTAAACTACTCAAAGACATGTTTTCTAGAAAGACATCAGGCTCCACGCTGGGAAAAAGAGCATATTTCTAAAAACAGTCCAGAGTTATTCAGCAGTTTGAAGTGGTTATAAAATGCTGGTTACATACCTGTACTACTAACATGGAAATATAACTCCATGCATCCTACTTAACAAAGATGTTAACTATCCTAATGTGAAGTACCAACATCTGAATCTCCCACTGCAGCAGTAGTTTGACAGAGGTAGAAGCTCCTGCCTGCCAGTGAATCAAGTCCTCCTCATGGCCCCTGTGTCAACACATGACCCAGTGTTAGAGGGCTACTGCAGGCACCAGATGGCCGTCTGCCACACCTGGACTACTGTTGATTTTAAACAAAGCTGTCGGACCTAATGCACAGCGCATGACTGAGCGGCTGCCTCGCTACAACCGATGGAGTCAATTATTAAACTTACAGTTGTTGGACCTCCTCATCCTCTTCTTACCTCTCACTCCGACTCAGCTGACACACACACTGCACATACTGTCCTCTTAAAATAGTTTTAGCTCAACTGAAAGGCATTTATCTCTAATTATTATGAACAAAGATTCAAATGATCAATTCATGATCTATGTGATAAATTAAAATAATTTATTTATTATTATTGTTTTCATTTTATTATTTTTAAACAGTTTCACATGTTAATTAATTAAAATACAATATATATATATATATATATGTATATAATAAACTATTAGTGTTTACAACCATTAAGATAACTAATGCCTGGACGTGGCATGTATAATTACAAAATGAGCAGAGGCAAAGTCAAACCACCAAAGCAATCTTAAACAACAACATAACCAGAATTTCGAGCTTTAACGTCGCCTTTGACTTTGGTTGTAATCGGTTAGCTGAGTCAACGGTGCACAAAAAGTGAAACTGGTTGGGTGACATGGTACAAAAACAGAGTTTGAATTGTGCTGATTAGTCATGATGTGCCGTAACAGTTGCTACTTTCATTGTACAGATCAGTTTTGTTTTCCTTGCAGTGGGCACTTGCATCAAACTAGTTACTAGTTACTTTAATGAGAGGGACAGTGGACAGAGACAGACAAACAAAGCCACAGCACAACATGACCACACATTGTGCACAGCAAAATGGACAGTGTTCAATTGGACTCAGTTGGCCTCAAATGAACAAAGGTTAGTTTAACACTGGTGATTTTACAGTGTGATAAAGCAATGTCTGCTCTTGAGCTTTCCTGTAAATGTGAGATGACAAATTCTTCAGAAAGACAGTGTCACTGGAGCATGTCATCCGTTGGAAGTAGACAGTTACTAGTCAGACTAGCTGGAACAGCACTTCCTGCAGCTGTTGGTTGTAAGATCCTATGCATTTTGATATCCAATGGCCTCGAGGCCTTTCAGCAAAACTGAAAACTGTGCGGATGAGTCTGAAAATAACCCTGCTGTCCTTCCTGTCCCTGCTGTCACGCCCTCTGTCCCTTAACAAGCATGTAAACGGCAGGATCGCAGAAGATTTGACTTGGATGATGAGTCAGGAAACGGGATGGATCACTAATCCACCCAAGGCACAGCAATGTGAGAACTCCAGTCAGACCATAGACCGGCTGAACCAGCCAAGTAACGAAGGGGAAACGGCAGACAGGATGCAGCGTGGGAAAAATCGTACTTGTTTCACAGGTCTCTGATCTATGCTTAATAAAGGTTTAATATTGTATAGTACACACACACCTTTTGGCCATTGTGGCATGGTCATGTCTCAACAAGCATTTGATATATTGACATGAAACCTTAAACATTCATGGTCCCCAGAGGTTACTGATTTTTGGTGATGCCCTGTTGGCTCTTCTAGCGTCACCTTATGGTTGCACTTTGATGCTCATATTAATTAAAATGATTAAACTAAACAAAGAAGGAGTTGGGCTGTTTGAGCTTCTCTGGCAGGCCATTCTAGTCAGATGAACCAGACTCCAACCTAAACGTCAATATACATTGTTTGTCCTTACCCTCCTATACGACCTGTAGAAGAGTTGCTGTCTCTTGCAATGGCACTGAAACTTTTTCAGTAAAAACATAAAAACAACATGCTGAATTACAACTGTGCAAGCTGCGTGATTAATGTGCTGCAGTGTGCGTCATTTATACTAACAACAGCAAGCGGTTCACACTGGAGTTGAACTCCTAAAGAAGGTCGCGTCTTGGTTACTTGGGGAGAGAACCAAGAGGCAACAGAGAAAACACTCTGTTGAAATTCTGCTAAAATATGTCATAACACGGAATTGAACGTGTGATCTGTGACACGGTGAGCACGTGGTCTATGATGTACAGACACAAAGACACAGACAGTGTGATGTGAAGCACTTTATGACCTCTGGCACCTCAGAGTCTGTGTAGCTGCAGGGCCGAGCAGTACAGCAGCTCTTACATCTGACTGCACAGACTGTCCACTGTTTTGCTAATTGCTCTGTCGTTGAGCTCTGTCACCTCTGGGCCCTTGTGACTTGTCACCACCAACCCACCAAAACCCTCCCCCAAGCACATCATGACTAAGCAATGAAAAGAAGGGAAAGTTGTTGACCTGACAAGGGAATTAAAACCCTGAGATCAGAGGCGTGATAAAATACCACATTAAAAAGAATCAGGCATTATAAAACAATTTAGGCTCACTGGGCTCTATGCAGCGCTTTTCAGCTCAATTAACAGCCAACGTTCACCCCTGCATGATATTATCAGCGCTATTAATCCCATTAACACTGTGTGATTCAATCAGGAGTCGATTTCTGTTCCATTATCATTATCTGTGCTGCCTTTTCACCTTCTGTATTTGAGTAAAAACACAGACATCAGTCAAACTCAAGCAAATAAACCCCAGATAGGGCTTGTGTTTACACAGTGAAGTCAGGCCACGCTCTCTGCTGTTTTTCGGCAGTGTGTCACTTGGAAAGCTGAGTAATGCATGTTGTTAGTATAGATCAAATGCACTGACTCAGAGGCAATTAACATTCACATTCCTGCTGAGTGTTAAACCCAAAAACAACTGAAATGAAGTTTGTTTTTTGGGGTTTTTACTTTTTCTCTAAATAACAAAATGTAGTTATTTTGCCATGTTTTTTTGGGTGTGTTGTTGGTTACAGGTGTATGTACTGGTGTATGTACTTTGTGCTTAGTCAGGCACACTCTGCATTAGACCACAGCTGTGTGACACAAGGGTGTTAATTGAGATATTGTGAGGATTTCACCTTGGGATTTGTCGTCAATCTTTAGTCAAAAAAATCTAACACACCTTCTGGAGGAAGGTGTGCTAAGTGTGCTTTAAAAATCTGCTTTACATTTAAATCCCTTAAACAAATAGTCAAAAGTTAGAGATGATGCTTCTTGTTTGCTGCCTTTCCACACTTACCTTGACCATTAGGCAAATGAGAGAGCACGCTAGCCTCACAAGAATAAACGCAAATGATTTGCAATGGAAACAGCCTTAACTGCTGACTCTTGAAAACTTCTTTTCTTCTAACAGGGTTCATGTGATTGCATTAGCCCCCCTGACACCGCTGCACGTTCTGCCTCTGCAGTCCAGTAGCAGCAGGTTAGTGATTCTCAAATCCTGTCTTCAGAGTGACAGAGAGCTTTTGTGTTCCACCATCAGACCACACCAACTCTGTGTCTGTCTTTCTCAGCTTCTTGTTTTATAGCTATTGCTGTCATTTGCTTTCTGACCTCATGGTCTAACACAGAGCTGCATCACAGAACATCTAATAACCACCACAATAACTCCAACTAATAAAATGACCTGTGCATGCATGTTCTCTGCCATGAGGATAAATATATATTATACACACAGTAATACTATTATCATTGCATTCGAACAAAACCAAGAGCCACAGTTTGAACTACACCGCAGTGTACTGTGTCTCATGAGCACTGGTGCCACAGAAAATAATCAAGATAACTATTATTTTTTTAGTCATACTTATCTCGCTGTACAGTCTCTGTTCTTTGTTTGATATCCCACTGTCCTGCCCTGCTGATTTTTCATGATATTGCGATTGACAAACTATGTAGTAGTTAGTAAATTTAATCACTTCAAAGTTTAAAGATTAAGGCAGTCTCCTAGTGGTCAGATTCATAGCACACACACATCATCTATAGTGTACAGAATACAGCATACGTCTAATGAAGGATGTGGTTGTTCAAATCAAAACCATATCAGGAATGTGTCATACTTGGACAGACCCTTTGATTTCATGGCATGCTTTATGTTGCCCAGTGACTTCTAAACCCTAATACATGAGCCTATCACTCTTTTATGCACTTTGTATGTTTCAGTAACAGCCTGCACTGAGGACATGGTTAGGTGAAACATCTGGTTTGGGGTGATGCTCTTTAATGGCCTCTGCAAGAGGCCACATCAATGGTTGGGATGATAAATCTGAACAATGAGAGAGCCAGTAAAGCAGTCAGCAGGGGTTCGACGGTGCAAGCAACAGGAAGTGTGGCACCTCTTGACCCTTGAACCCTGAGGTGTTTTGTGCCCCTCAGTCTGCTCAATATACCCCTATCTCTAACACATGCTGTACATACAAACGACCTCGTGGAATAAACCCAGTCACAATAATTTGAAATGGAAAATCACAGCACATTTGATTGGAATATGGAATCTCTCTTTTTTTGACACCGAGATGGAAAAATCTCACAGTGAAGAACAAATTAAGTGCTCCTGCAAAAGATTTCAAATAAAAGTGCAGATTTACATTTACATTCCCTATTTCTTGTACAGATTACTAGCTATCTGACTACAGTTTCATTGTACTGTCCAAATACAGTACAATGAAACAGATTAGGTGAACAATCCTATTTCTCTAAATGTATTCCTTTAAGAGTTTTGAAAATCTATAAAATAAAAATTCAGGGTCCATCCATCATGAATACTTCCACATGACACAGAATTACTTTGTCTAAGTTGATGAACCTCTTCTGTGCTGGCCTTGTGCCTGTCAGTAAACAACACCATTGCCATTGAGCTAATTAGCTTTACAACAGTCTGGCACTAGACCGGCCGACAGTTGTACACATGAAACTCTCAATTAGGGCTGAGCAGATGTCACAGTGGTTGGTCGAAGATCAATAGGGTCAGTTGTAGCAGACTGGTTCTTAGTGTGGCCTGGCATTTTACAATACAGGCTTCTGCAGGACACAGGGACTTTTCTTGCTAATAATATGAGAAGGAAGTGTGGCTTTTAAGTGTGGCAAGAACAGAGGGACCCTCACAAAGACAAAACTCCACCAAAGCTAGAAGGTGTCTGTAGCCAGTGACCTCCTGGAGCCTGAGAGCTGCCCTTTCAAAGGCCGGCACTGTCCCCTACTCTGGAGGAAATTAGATGCTGCAGCTGAATAAAACAATGGCACAGGTCTATACTTGCAGAGAACCTAAAAGGTACTGAAAGCTGCTGAGTTTAAACAGTGTAGTTAACCTCTGCAAGTCCTCCCTATGGCCAGACGTTTACAGCAAGTTGTCTAAACAATAGCAAGTGTGGAGGATATGGCGAGGAAAGGTTTTACTTTATGTATCCAATACCATATTTGGATGAATGTGGCAGCTGTGGCGTATCGTGCTGTTTATGAAAAGAGCGTACCTGAGCACCACCGGCGGTGTCATGGGAATATGGAAACAGCTACCTGCTATGTAATTTCAGGTTTGCGAGAAGCAGTTTTTCTACATTTGTGTAGAGCAGCTTTAAACAAATCAACGTTTTAGTGGGTGAGAGGTTGACTCTGCTGAACCAACTGGAGTGGCCCCAAAACAAATCTGATCTCTGCTTAATTTTCCATGTCCACTGTTGTCCATCCAGGGAAGTGGTCTGCTCCTGCACTTTTGAAAACTATGCCCCATTTTGGGAAGGGATCAGATTTCAATTAGCCTGAAAACAAACGAACACCACAAAACTCTCATTTTCTAGAGTGATTCACAACTGGACTATAGCAATGCCCAATTCCCTGCCCTCCCCTGCTGCCCTTCTCCTATTTCAGGATTTCAATGTGGTCACACACCTGATAGTGTGGGGCTTTGGTGCTGGCACATAATCACCTCCACCCAGCAGGCCCAGGCCAATCAGGATAATTGGCAACAGACTGGAAACTACAAAGGAAGGCTGGAGCTTGTTTTTTTTTTTCCTTATTTGCTCTTGTGTGTGTATATTAGAAGATAGTACAGGTCAAAAGAGTTCCCTGACATCCATTAATACTGTGCCACACCCATGAAGATTTATTTATAACTACATCTCTGTGTTACATCTTTAGCTATCTTTTAATTTTGAACCTTGAGTCTTGACCACTGAAACCATTCTGAAATTGAACAGTTTATTACGGCTGTTACTGGGACTATTGAGCTGCACTTTGCTGTGCAGCAGCTACCACTCTCCTGACACCCAGGTGTGAAAAGCCTTTGAGTGCAATGAAGGACTGTGCCACACTCTCTGAAACCAGGTCCTCAAAATCACAACCATACACTTTCAGGTTCTCACAGGAATGACGAGCCTCAACAAGACAAGTAAAATGGGAATACAAGATAAAAAGTATGCAGAATCAAAATAGGAAGTGCTGTATAAACACAGAGCGAGACATCTGCCTTTGCTACTCACTTTTGCTTAAAATGACTTAGCTGTTCTGGAATGGTTCACTTATATTTATATAGCTATTTTAAACAACATGTCATTTGTAGAGCCCCTCTTATCTTATTGAAATACATCAGTGCTGCCACATTGTACTAGATAAGATATTTAGAAGATATGGTCACTAGAAGATATTTTTCCATTGTTTCTCATGGCAAAACAAATTTAGCAAGAAAACTATTACAAAAATGAGTTTGCATACAGCAGGCTGAAACATAATAGCTCTCATCTCGCAGTGACCACAGAGCCGTTTGTGCAGTTTAGGGTTCCTGGTTTGTGGTGAGAGATTTAGTCTGTTCAGCTGCTCTCCTCTCTCCCAGTGTTTAATCACCTGACCACGCCAAGCAAAACCTCCCCATCTGAACCCAGAGCAAAGCATCTGGTTTACCGCAGTGGAGATTCTCATGTTCAAATTTAGACGGGAGCACAGAAGCAAAATGACACACAGAGCACATTCTTTCCCAGAAGAAGTTGGCAGCACACACCCTGACGTTTCGTCAAAAAATCAATATGGCGGCTGTCAGTGTGGCACTCTGTGAATACAATTTGATAAAAGGGAAACCTCTCTTCCACAAACCCTATTTAAAGCTCCCTGACTACATGTTTAGGGCTTTGTGAACATAGTCGCCCTCTCCCACAAGAAGAGCTGGAGAAGCCTTCCTTTCCCTCGCCCACAGCAGTTGCTCTACTGTGGTTTTTTTTCCTGTCCTCAGTGGGTTACAGTGTATGTGTTTGTGCAATGCTGCATGACGTTGATGTCAGGATTGTACTATAATAAAAGAACTGGTGCTTGTTTGGCACTGTGGGAAAAACAACAGAATTCAGTAAAACTATAAACGTTGCTGGAGGCTGCATAGAGCACCAGGACTGTCCAAGATACAGCTAAATGTCAGGTTGCTAGGATACCCATAGCTTATATAGAACACCTGGAAGGTAAGTCTGGCCCACCAGCGTGGCGGGACAAAAGATTAGGAGTCAGCCAAACCAGCAGGACAGGAGGACTCAATAAAAAGAGCGACCTGAGAAGAGGATTAGTGATACAAAGGCAAGAGGAGTAATGTGGCAAATCCCTGAGCATTGACTGCGGCAGCAACACTGCAAAAAGAAATTGGAGTGGATTGTAATGAAAGATTACAGCAATCTTTCAGATTTTGTTGTTCTCTGTGACTTGTCCACATGCATTCTGCCTCAGTTGCTGCAATTGTGTCCAGTTTTTAACTAATTCTGACATGAATTGACAATTGACCATTGAAGGAACACTTCATGAGCAGAAATACAAGGGCCAAACCCTAAGATGCAAAGCACTCATCAGCAATGAGAATTAGTAAGCCAGGTTAGAATTCACAAAACATCACGGAGAAGAGCAATTAAATGATTAGACCAAGATTAACCTCTGCTAAATTGATGGAAAGACTAAAGTGTGGAGGGAGAAAGAACCTGCTCGTGATCCAAACTATACTATGGAGCATGGTGGAGGTAGCATCATGAGTTGGGTTTACAAGGCTGCGTCTGGAACATGCTCGATATAACTCGTGATCGTAACAGCAGGATGGATTTAAAAGTATACATGAACATTTTGTCTGCCACATTACAGAGAAATGCATAATAACTAATTAGGAGGAGCTTTATCATGCAGCAAGACAATGATCTAAAACACACTGAACTCATGAGAACTTTGTCAGAGGCAGAAGGGGAAGGGTTTTGTTCTTGTTTGATTTTGTATTCAGCACATTTGGACACTTTGAAACGACATAAGGTAAACAACAGTCTCCAGAGAACTAACAGTGTGGCCCCCTAGGGACCCTGCCTGCAGTGCGGGAGGTCCCACCTCTGGCACACTTCCTTCGACCTCAGGGTTATCACCATGGTAATCCTGACTACAGCACCCATGAGGAATGATGGTGGCTACTGGGTGATACCTGGACTGACTTAAGCAGCTGGTCAGATGTGTTGGTCACACAGAAGTCATTGCCTACATTTGTACAGACATAACTATACATGTTCTCACATTAGGGCATGGAGAGGTCATTGTGACCCCTCTTAACAAACCAACAATCATAAAACATTTAAAAAACGTGGCAACATTTTGTCCTAAATATCTGATAAAAACCTTCCACTGGCATTCATTAACTTCATAAACCATTGATATCATAATGTATAAATGCTTATATAATCAATAAGAAAATCTTTCTTTGAGATGCAAACAACATAATGTAAAAGCTCAAAACATATTTCAACAGTCTTTGAGTATCTTGGTTCCTGCACATGCACAATCAATCCTGAAACAGATGTATCCACGTCCACCACTGAGAGACTGTGTTTGGGTTGAGTCCAGGGTCAGTTGGGTTTCTCCTGACAGTTTTATACACCCAAAAGATGTCTGACTGCTTGCACTGTGAAGCTCCGATGTTTACTTCCCCTGTTTGAGGTTTTAAAAGCGTGCTGTGATGGCGTGTCGCACGCTGTATTTATGTTTGGGCCCTGGCTGTTCCATGTGACCAGGGCTCTGCATGTACCCCCACTGTACTGCTGAGGCTGGGGCAACTCCTCCACCCAGGCAGGCTCCTGTGTGTTGACATTTGAAAAACCAAACAGCACTCTGCAATGAAACACGAGCTCTGCATGAAGAGGAAAGGCAGCAGTTTAGTAAGAAGAGGGAAAGAAATATATTTAGAGAGAGAAAATATGTGGTCGTAAAAGAGAAAATGTAACAAAGGAAGTGCCCCACACCCTGTGAGATGAGGGAGATGAGTTTCAAAGCGTCCCCCTCCCTCGGTTCCTTGCTCCTTTTCTGTGTGCAGGCTGGAGCAGCTGAGAATGGTTTCAGCAGGGCTTTGGCTCAAATCAACTGTCAGAGAAAATCTGTTTCCAATATGAGTGTTTCCTGTGAATGCAGGAAATGGCCCTCCACACAAAGCGAACTTGTGCACTGCCACACTCCTCTCTCTTCCTTGCTGCCCTACAGCCTGCTGCACCATTCAAACCCAAGACTTTTTTTTTTTAAAACAACAAACCTGAATAGATGGGTAATGGAAAGTTATGCTAAGAATCCTGTTCTGACAAAATGCAATGTGGCCATGCTCATATCGCTGGATCACATGGGATGATGATATAAATAACAGAGAGAACAGTCTTTTCTCTATATGGACACCAGTGCACTGGAGAGAAAACAGGAGAAAAAGTTTCTGATTCACAGAGACACATTTTAATAACTCTGAAAATATCTGTTCAAAAATTAGTCCGAATTTGAATTTTCAGCTCTGTGAAGCATGAACTTCAATTCATGCATCTAAGATACAGAAATATATCCACAAACCATTTAGCGGATGGAAAAGTAAAGGGGAGCACGACCTGTCTGTTTCAGCACATGCTGACAAGGATTATAGCCCAAATGTGACATCCGTATTCCCCTTAAAACCACTGTCTGATCCGCTGATCCAAAAATCTTAGAACCAGAGTTTCCTGAATCCTATTTCTGATCTAAAAACCAGCAGTGTAACACAATATTTCCCAGGGGACACTCCGTCATCACACCCACCACATACCACAACAGGCTTCAAGGCTCTAGGCTCAGCCCAGAGGATATGACAGGAATCAAAGAGGCCTTTGCTGCTACTTAAATCAGAAGCTAGTAGTTAATTGTGCAGACCCTCAAATCTGCTGTGCTAGTGAGGATTTGCCTTTAGAAGTCAAGGTTGGATGACTTTGACTTATGCCTGTACAGATAAATTACACTTCCACATAACTTACTGCAAGTAGTGACATTTTAACTTGCATTTATAGTATAGTACAGTATAATATAGTATAGTATAGTGTAATATAGTTTTTTGTAAGTTTATCTCAAAATGTGCTGTGGAGTAACACAGTTTATTACTCTACTTCATTCAAGTTGCTTCATCAGGCTACAGCTGGAAGCAGATCACAGTAAAAAAAAAAATCTTGGATTTACTTAGGCCCTATCCTGTTCCAGATATGAGACAACACAAAAGGGAAGAAAATGTCTTTGGCTGAGAGACACACACCATTACCACAGCAGTTTTTCCTTCACAATAAGCACTCCACATTAATGATCCTTTTCTCTCACGTTTAGCTTTACGACTTACAGCAGAGTAGTTAACCCTGAGGTCAGGCCTCGGAGGGCCGATGTGACCTGGCTCCATCGGGCCACAGATCCATTTAAGTTCAGTGTGTTATGTCATTGTTCACACAGAACACTTGTATTTATCACTCTTCTCAGTCACTGAAGCTATGCGTCGACTGAATTCCAGATCCCCTTAAGCCAGTCATGCTTTAACATTTAGAAAGTAGTTTTTTCTCACATAAATATTTCATAAAGTCAAATCTAGACCTTCTCCCTCAGAAGTCTAACTGCTGAACACAAGATAAATATGTGGACCTGTAGTGTCAGGTTTCAAAATCTTGCCTGAACATATACAGAACAAGATGGAAATAAAAGTTGAAATGTTGATCTTTTGATATTAAACCCAATTTTTTTCAGTAAACAGCAAACATAAAGAAACTGGCCCTTATTATTTCAATACTCCTGGAGGGGAGTGTAGTTGTTCAGATTTAAAGTGAGCAACAAACTGCACAATGACACATTTAGAGTGGGAACGTATGCAGCATGCAACTAATTACTCTGGTAACAAGACATGCGCAGGTATTTTCTATAGATGCAGACACATTATTCTACCTCAGCTGTCTCATGTCACAAATGTGAGAACACCAGCTGACAGATTCTCTGTAACACTATGTGAGCACTAAGTGACCCAGTGAGTCTGGGCACAGGATCAGATGCAGACAGTGACCATGAACGCAAATTGCATTTTTTTTTATAGCACAGATCTGCCTGCAGTTGTTTGCCCTTAAACAGCACATGCCTCTATTTCACTGTGCTCTCTAGCTTTAGTTAGGCAACACTAATGTTTACATACTATACACAACATCAGCCATGCAGGGAGACGTGAACCCTGCAACCCCACCACCAACATCGTATGCCTCTGCTCTGTTGTCCTCAGCACGACACTTTATTTGGAAGGGTGACTTCAGAAAAAACGGCATGACAAGAAATATGTTGAATTCACATGGAAAGTGTTTTTGAGACAGCTCACGTTGCCTGGCTGTAAACTGAGAGTGGTGTTAGAGTGTAATGGCCCCGTGCACACTGTTGCTTGTCTTCTTGGATCATTAAGCTCATGGACATCAGCCAGCCTGAATCTTGAGAGAGAGGGAGGAATCACTTTGTGCTGAGTTGAAACGTGGAATAACTTCACATAGAGTAGTAGGTGCCTCTGGATATGCTCTACTAGTGAGTGAAGTGCTTCATTTACATACATCACCTGCAGACTTATTCCCACACACATTGCAAATAGAATGAAGAAACACTTTCCTACATGGAAACATTAGGTCCACTGAGTCCTCTCATAGGACACTTTTTCCAACTGAGATTTGTAGTGTATGGTTTACAAGTGTGTGTGTGTGTGTGTGTGTGTGTGTGTGTGTGTGTGTGTGTGTGTGTGCGTGTGTGTGAGTGTGTGATGTTTGTATGTAATGGGTATCCTCATGACCATTCCTATTCATATGTGCCATGCTGCCTCCATCTGGATCCTTCCCTCTGAACACATGTCAGGTAAGTCAGCACCGAGTAACACAATACAGGCACAGATGATGCAGTTTTACATGGGGCTAACCTGTCATTTATCTGATCCTCCACAGCAGGTCAAGGAGCTGAAACTCTGGGTTCACATACATGCACTTCCTGACAGTGCTTAAAGTGGAAAAACCATATTGCATTTAAAAGTACTAAATGTCCTTTCAGTCTAACTTTGCATATGCTGTAATGGTGGTTGTGAAGTGTTGTGATTGATTAGTAATGAAAACCAGGTGAGTATCAGTCAGGCACTCTAGTCACGGCACAAGGTCACCACGGGCTGGAGAAAGAGGTCACTCTACCCCAGGGGTCTAATGGGGGGCAGAATAGGATGAAACTCCAGGAGTCGGTTTTCAATTAAGTCACAGCTCAAAGTGTCACAAGGATATATGAAGAGCCCACTGGTTTGCCTTCAGATGAAACCCCTAATCCATCTTTCCATTTAAAGGTGATGTCTCTATCAAACATGACCATGATTTTCCCACCGTGTCCTCCATCTATCACACTTTATCACTTTGAGACAAGTGATCTCTCCCTGTGTGTTGCTTCATCTCTGATCAGGACAGCATGTGGCCTGAGCTTTGATGATTATTACTGTTTCTTAGGTTTGTGTTGTTTCTTTTTGTTAACCCCCGGGAAATGAATCAGTCTCTGTGTGGTGTTTGCTGATACGTGTTGATTTGCTCCAATGTGCCCGTGTGCAGGAATAAAAAAGAAAAGACAGTGGGAGCAGCATTAACAGAAAGAATTTAAAATACAGAACCAGAGAGGAGAAAAATTCAGGCAAACTCTATCTCACTGATGGATGTCTGCATTGTGGAAACTCAGACATGGGAAACAGATGGTGGACGGGCTCAGAAAAATGGCTCTGCTGATTAATAGGAGGCAAGTGAGGTGCACATCTGCATTAAAGCAGCTCCTTTAGTCAATTTATCATTGGATATTGGATAAATATGATTTTTTCCCACTACCAAGTAATAAAATGTCTGCCACATCTCTTACATCACACTGATATTCACCAGTATGCTTTGGTTTTTAGATCTTTAAATGTCTCTGATATCGTTCTGTCTGGACAATTTTTCAGTTAAACAAATTAAGAGTTCAGCTTTACAGGTTAAATAGACTGAGAAAAGATACTTCTGAGCAGGTTTCATTTCTAGTTACTTTAAGAGCCCCGGGCTTTTGGCACAGCAGAACAGATTTTGCTAGAGGGAGAACTAGCTCCACAGCAGCAGGGCTAAAAAATGACATTGATTAATTCCCAGTAAACAGACAGAGTCTCCATTATCTAGCCTCTAAGGACTAAATGATGGCTTGAGTTTAGCTTTGTGTGGGAGGACAGTCAGGAGAGAAAGGCTCATTCTCAGGGTTTTTCTTTGACTGACTTTGTGCGGTGCTTTATTTACCCTGATGTTGTATCTTTAAGTACCAGATTGAAAGTGACTGAAAGTGACGGGGCACTTTTGTGGGTCCAAGAAGATTAGAGAATAAAATTATCATCATCATTATGGTACAGCTTTTTTCTCACAATGACCTTTCCAGGCTTTATTGATCCAGCATGTATCCCACAGGAGACAGAGGAGCATGAATTCCCATAGGTTGACAAAAGTATATAGGGCAACTGGGAGAATACAAGTATCAGTAGTGTCAGAATTAATGAATTTGTTTTGGTGAAATTTCTTTTCACTTAACTCTTAACTAATGAACAAGCACAGGGAATTACATTTGTCATATGATTCTGTAACATGATACAGATGTAAGCAATAATACAGCATTCATTGTGTTCATTAAGCATTGGTTTAAAAAAACCCCCCAAAAAAACAGAGGAGATTTTAGAAAACGAAGTCTGAGCTGAGGGATGTGGAGCGAGGGAGTATGAGGGCAAACAGGAGACTGTACACGCAGCAAAGAAGTTCGACAGGCTGTCAGCTGAGTGTGCAGCAGGGCTTTTGCAGCGAGTCCTCCTCTGGGATCTAGAGTAGAGCAGTGCAGGATGGAGGACTGTGTGAGTTGTGCACAAAGGGTTGAGACACGGTTTCCTGTGTGTATTTCCTGTGTGTCAGCTAAGGGCCAGAGCCTGTTTCCTGTGTGTGATGAGTGCCAGGCCCAGGACCCCGACACAAAGACAGCATGCCATGAGAGTCCACCAATCTCAGAAACAGGCCAGGCAGCTGGTACACACATCAGGACAGTTTCACAGGCTTGTATATACACAGACCCAGAGCTTCAAAGTTTACAAAATGTAGCTGTTAAGAGACAGAGCGCTCAGTTTGTCCTTGTCATAAGCTCTAATAAGCAAAGATTCGAAAACCACTGCTAGGGGGGCTTAATACAGTTTAAGATCTGCCAGTTTACATAAATACTGCAAAAAAAATCTATATTGTGAAATGTTTATAGCAGTGACTGTCAATTCCTCATGGGAAATAGCTGAAACCAGTAACTGTGCACCTTTAAGGAAATGGGAATACATAGTAAATTTGTTTATGAGGATTAATACTCATTTGTGCTAGTGCTAGTGTGTATTTAGAGTATGCTAAGATGAAGGAAAGAAAGTAAGGAGTTAAATAGTGATCACATCTGTGCTGATATGCATGTTTACCAGTGCAACAGTGTGATGAACTGATGTTTTGAGGATACCAGAAGCCAACTGTGAGCATAATGCTGACTCCGTTCACATGGGAGTAGCCATGAGATCTGTTGTTAATATAAAAATATTGATCATAATCCCTTTGTAAAGTTGTCTGGGCAAATCATGTGTGTGAGCTTGTTTGAGGTGTTTGTGTTTCAACATGTGCTTGAGTGAGTTGGAGGGTCAGTGGCAAAACCTCACTCAAGAAAATGGAGCGTGTTTGCCCAGTGAGTATAGGCTAAAACACACAACTAACACAAACAAAGACCCTGAGCAGATGGGAGGAGGACAGGCGAATGGTAAAAAGGGAGGATAGTGAAACCAGAAAGAGAGGAAGGTAGAAGATGTTAATTCACCACAGACAAGCACAGACACACACACTGAAACTGTGACGCATTAAATGACGCTTCCTGGAATTCTCCTCTTTATAAGTATGAGTGTGTGGTGAGGATGATCTGCGCATGCACGGTCACAGTGTTGACATATCACTGTCGTGACACTATAATTACCGGCCTTGCTTACTGATTAGTCTGATTTCTCAACAACAAAGGTTTGAGGCACAACCATAAAGATGTGAAAACCACCACTGCTGGTGGGGCTAAAACACAAATCCTCATTTACACACCTACAGGTAGACACAGATTTATGGGTGTGTGTGTGTGGTGGTCAGCCAAGAACAGGGGTTATAGGAGTGTATCAGACACGCATAGTTTGGTCCGCCAGGCTGCCTCCAGAGGGAAGGCCTTCAGACAGAAAGAGGCTGCCAGTCCTCTGTCATCACATGTTAGTGCATTAGGACTGCAGATAAAACGAGGCAGACTCAGGTTCCAAAAACTGTGCGAAGGAAGGAACAAAGGTAAAACTTGAAGGCAGGGACAAAGAGGCTTCCAGCAGGAGGGTGGACATGCACCATATGGTCTAAAAGCCTATAATGTTCTGTTATATGTTGTTAAACCACTTAATTCACACACAAGTTCAACTATTGTCTCATCTTTGTTCTACAACATCATTAAAAACTCACATATCAATATATTTGTGATGTATGATTATATAAAGTTGAATTTATTTTCCAGCTGTTCTCCTGTCAGAAAAAGAAATGCATGTAAATCTTTTTTTTTCTCATTCATCAACAATACAAAGCCAAATTGAGTTTTATATTTTACAACATGTACATCGCATGTGTATGTTTCGTTCACACTTTGAGAACTGAAGAGATGAAGGTGAGGCAAGCTGTTTCAGCAGACACTGCTGATAATTGGATGCTGCTGTTACCTTCAAGACTCCAAATACCCATAAATCATCAACCTGAACAGGTATGAAACCTCATCAGAGACCTCTCCCCAGTGCTGTATAAGTCCCCCATCACTCAGCTCTCAGTTCTTTCATGTACATTTGTCCAACCTGCGGCTTACTGGAGGGAGGGAAGCTGCCATTCACTGAACTGTCTATTGCTGCAGTGTGTGTGTGTGTGTGTGTGCATGTACATGATTGTGTGTGCGTCCAGCAGAGCTGAAAGGATTGCAGGAGGAATTGTATGTGTGATTATGTACAAAAAAAAGGCCAGGCTGGAGTCTATTCACAGGGCTCTTCAAGACAGAAAAGACCTCTCACCCATTACGAGGAATCCCCACAGCCTTTTTTTTTTTTTTTTTGCATCCTTGTGTGCTATTTACTGCAGATTTTATATATCAGACATGAAAGAAACACATCTCAATGGGAAAAAATAGAAAAAAAAAATCTATTCATCTGCTTCCACAACATCTATGATTAATAAATGTCGTGTGTGTGTCTGTAGACATGTAGTAAAATGATGCATCAATAACTCATTATAACTCAGACAGAATTTCACAAAAGCATTAGCATGGGCAGGACATGGGACCTTTTGATCCACACCTTGCCCATTATTACTCCACTTAATGCAGTGACACCGCATTGGCAGGTCTGAACATGACAGTAACTCTGGGAAAAGTCAGAAGGGTGGAAAATAAATGGCATTAGACAACCATGGGCGTTTGGTTTGTCAGTGGAAAACATCAGCTGCTCCACCACCGACGTTTCCTGTCTGTATTCAAAACCATTCAAAAAACAGCTTAATTTTAATCACTTTGAATTCAGTGTCAATGAGAGATGAGAAAACAAAACAGTCGCACTCAGTTGATGTGACAGGTTGCTGTTTCAGTTGGATTAAAACACAGGTCAAGACTTTGGCCTTCCCACTGAAGCTTGTCATTCTCCTTTAAGTATCTAAATCCTCTGCGAGTAAACTGAACTTTGACATTTACAGTGTGACATTTCAACTGGATCCTCAGCATGGTCTCATTCACAGTTTTCCTTTTTTTCTTTATGTTAAACATTAGACACTATTCTTTATAGGGTTACAACAACTCGTGGAGCTTTTATCAGGAAATCTTAATGAATCTCAAAGACTTGTTGCTAGTGGTTGAATCTCTGCTGCTCTCTAGAGCTAGTGCACTTTAATGACAGGCTTACAAAGAACAGGCTTTAAAAGCATTTTCCCACTAAGGTTATTTCAGTGCAGCCCTCAGATTTAAAGCAGTTTCATAGTGCTGTCTATTGCTCAGACATCTATCTACAGATCACTATTTTATCATTTTATTTTGTCACCACTTCCACATAATACTGTACAACCAGCCATTATTGCTGTAAACACAAAGTAGCAGAGTGAGTTTTTTTAGTAGTTTTCTCGTGGTCCAGCTCACAGTCAATGGTATTCTTATAAAAAGACAAGACGGTACAGCCCAGTCCAGCCTCGTACTGGTTCTAGGTCATTCAACTTAACTAGAAATATAACTCTCATTGTCCTGTGGTTCCCTCTGCTGGTGCTACACTATATTGGCAAAAACCTTATTAAATTAGGAGATTTTTTTTTTCATTACTTGCCTTTAGGCATATTGACCTTATCCTTCTGTCTCCTCTATTCTTGTTTCAGTTTTGCTGAACTCATACATTCACTGTGTACTGTTACATTTTTGTTGTTTACAGAAAATGACTAAAAGCTCAGCTGTCTACTATAGCCATAATTTATTTAACTACATTAACCATTAATAAAATCTGCCATTTGTAATCCACACAGACTGAGTGACTCATTCAAAAGTCAACTTTGGAGAAGAAGGTTATACTATTATTGAACATTTACACTGGACTTCTACCATGAAACACTAGGGGACCTCAGAGAGTTGTTTTGTTTGTTGACTGGGTCTAAAACGGGAATAATGAGTTTGCCATAAAAAATGTCTGAGACAATACAGAGTGAGGATTTTCTTAGTCATTAGTCTGAAAAATCAAAGAGGAGATTATAGTGTCTACACACACCCTTAAAGCTAACCCACCAACAAAGTGAACATCACAGTCTTCTTGCTCGCATGTTTCTGAGTCATGGTGAGAAATACTTGCACATGTTCTGACTGTAGGTGTTTCGGAAACTGGGTATCAATAATATAAAGAACGTTTTATGATTAAACAAAATGTTAATACTATATTAACATATTATATTATATGGCATTTTGCTTTAATTTAATACTGTAACAAATTCCATTACAAATACTAAACAGAATGGACAAAGGGAATAAAATGCACATTTTATTCAAGTAAAATGTAAGTTAATAGCTGAATTAAAACATTATAACTTTTGGAGGTAGTTTGGAGATGGTCATTCAAACAACCTCTATAAAGTGGCTAATAGTTATTTTACACGTCGGTCAGATCAAACAATAGCATGACGAGCTTTGACATGGACTTTTCCACATTGTCTAGTTCTGATATCATCATATCAGACCAATCCTCTTTCTGTCTGGTTCCCACAAGTGAATCAATAACTGGATGCTGATCTGTAAATTTGTAAATTTACAATTCTTTCAAACCTTTTGTGCAACCCACATCCTCAACATCATATTCTCCATGATGCCCAGGGACACTATTTAAAGGCTTCAATCAACCACCTGCTGGCTCTATTGCTTAACTCAATACATTTCTATATTCACTTTCTACTCTTGATCTCTCTTTATTCTCTCATTAAAACAATTTGATTACATTGTGAACCCAATGGTAGGCTATTATTAATTAATTAAAACACACTTTCTGTTAGGCTAAGTTGAGTTAAGGTCATGTTACGTGTGGGTGATGTGTTTGTTTTACATTTGGAACATGGATCTAGAAGCGGGTTTGTGTTTATCTGAGGACACATAAATCTACCCAGCTTTAAATATAAGTCTACTCTCACTAATGCCTCTGAGCTTCGCTGTGGTAGAGAGATAAGTGACAGCTGAGAATGTAAAGTGGTATCATTTAAAAAAGCAAGAGAAAAAGTAGGACCACACCCAAAACATGAACATATGAACAAAGAATTTCTAAATAGTCGTATTAAATGCTATGGTGTTTATGTTTGGTCGACGTCTTCAGATGATGTTGATGATTTCACCAAAAAGTTCTTGCTCCAAATCTAGAGTGGACACTCGGAGATACACATAATTAATCAAAAATGGTGCCAGAACTGTTGTGTTACTGGATGTGAACAACTCACATCACACATCACATCCATTTGATCCAGAGGTTTAAATCCTAACATGTCAGATTTTCCAGCAAAGAACAGTGTTATTACAGAGGAAATGAACCTCCAAGCCAAACTGGTGAATCACCAGAGACGGTGCTATTATGTACATCAGTTTGTTCAAACATGTTACGAGTCTGTAATTAGAAACTTAGTAATAAAATCAGCTGCAGAGTCCTGTCTAGTCCTCGCAGTGCAGGTCAGAGGGGACACGGTGGGGAGTCAGAGATGTGGAAGTCAAGATGTTACAGTAAATGAACTGTAACAGGCCAGAAATCAGAGGTCATGGACATTTAGATATTTATTTTGTAGTGACAGCATGTTTCCTGATGCCTAATGATATTGTTTAAAATCTTAGTTACTAGAAGACGTGCGTATACTCCTCATTTTACTTCCACTTCCTGTTAGTACTGTGACTTTATTTGTATTCAGACCAGCAAGATGTCAAGTTGAGCGTTTCTTGAAGGCAGTTTTAATGTACTTTTTCAAATGCAGTTAATGAAATTAAATTGGAAACGTTTCCACTGTTGTCACTCCTCTTCTGTAGGACTAAAAGAAGACTCACGTCTACTCACTGCTGTGTCGTTGAACAATACAGCTAAAGCCGGTTGTCTCAGGGTGTTTCTTTTGCTGATGAGGGAGGACAAAATCAGTTTAAACTAGAAACAATTAAAAATCATCCTGCAATTTTGAAAGAAAAACCATAGTTTAACATATCACTTTTTATATGTTTAATTAATTGCTATGAATCATGCAACACTGAAAGACAAGAACGTTTTGTGAAATGTTAGACTAATTACATTTATAATTAATTAAGAAGAAATAATCTCAACTAAATAACATTGTCAGAAAATGCTGAAAGGTAAGTTTCGAGAGAAAAAAAAGAGTTTTAACTAAATACGTGTGCCTGGTTTAGTTTTGGTCGGGATTCTGGCTCCAAGTGTTTTAAACAAGTTGGAACTGTTTTATCAGGAATAATGAATATGCATTTCACAGTCCAGTGAGAGCAGCTGAAGCTGCTACTGTGCTTTAAATGATAAAATGCCACTGTGGGGGAATTTTAAAAATGTGTGCTTCAAAAATGTAATTCCTGTCAAAGATAACCCCCTAGCTTCCTGCTCATAGATGTAATGTAGACGTTCTCTTTTAGCTTTCACACCAGTCTGTATCTGTTTATTACAGTTGAAGTCAGATTTCAGGTTTGTTTTCCTTCTCTTTCTTATTATATTATCTTATTATATTATCTAAATCACATAAAGGAGGGACAAATGAAAGCCGGTCACTGCACTATTTGTCACCTGGACAGGAGGTATTTGAAGAGAAAGCTGCAGGCCATTGAGGGTCAAAACAAGAGAACCTGCCTGTTCAACTACCAGGTGAAGGCTGATGAATTCCAGCCTTGTGATGAGCTACACCGTCCCTCCTTCAAATCCCTGCAGCAAAAAAAAAAAAAAAAGAAAAACTGCTGTAGGCGAGACCTAATTGTTCGTAAAGGTAAATCAAAGCAAACACACAATCTGAGCTTTGGGCCGATCTCAGACAGCGAAAACATAAGAGGATTTGTCTCTTGTCACCAGTTGGCACTCAGACCTGTGCAGAAAAAAAAAAACATCAAATCCGCTCACACAATAGTATGTTTATGAAGCTCCTCCATGTTGTCATCCGTCACTAAATCCAGTTAAAGCAGGTAGATATGTGGAGCAGTGGGGAAGAAGAAAGAATGGAGAGATCAGTGTCCATCACAAAACAAAGAGCTGAAGGCCTGTCTCCGGCTGGAAAATAACACAAATAAGCAAAATGTACCTAACATAACATCTTTCTAACCGAATTAAGCGTTTTCTTCTTGGAATAGCCAGAAGTCTTCATTTGACGTCATGGAAAGAATTAGACGATTTTTTTTCCTCAACACAGACACAAGAAGACGAGACTGTTCTAAAGTAGGTGAGGTTCATTAGTGAATCTGACAAATAGAACAATTAAATGATGATTGATCTTTTTCTAAAGTAACCACCCATTCTCTCATAAATACATGTTCACACCTGTTGATTGACAGTAACTCTCTAGCAGAACTGAAATTGAAATTGTTACAACAAGATGTAAGCTACGCCTTCTGCTGCTCATCTTTTTTTTTTCTCTGTGCCTTCACTGGGTCCTACTGCCTGTGTCTCCAGATGAACTGTAATACTGACATGACATGGCTCACTGCTGAGTTTGGTGGATGCGTTATGACATCTCTTCATTGGCGTCTTCACCTGGTACATCTGTCAAGTAATATTGTGTAACAAAGATCTTTTTGGGGTGTGGATTTGCTGAGGCAAGTTCATTTTTTAGCAAACACCCTGGTTCACATCCACCAAGCCAAATCCTCACTACTATCTAACCCTAATCCTACCAAGAGGTAATTGAAAAACGCTTTACTCTAACGCTTTAACAAATCCATTAACACAGTTGTGGTTAGGGTGGCTGTCTGGCTCAAAGGAAGAGGTCATCAGTTATACGACACCAGTCTGAGAATTTAGGCAGGTCTGAAAATTCAAGCCAAATGCTTTTGAATCACAAACTTGTCTTCAACTCCTTTAGGCCGTTAACTGTTGCAGCCTGGTTATGATTAAAATGCAGGGATGTCACGAGAATTTGTGAAGAAGAAACTTTTAAGGTGGGAAACTGTGTGCAAAGTGCAAATTAAAGCAGTTCAGACCACAAGTCATCTTGTCTCTATTGTTCCTAACTAACATATGCTAAGAAGCAACGTCAGGAACACATATATTCTAGAGCTGGAATGTGTTTTTATTAGTGCAGCATGGTTATGGTTTCAGTTTGGCTGGTTCAAAAGATCCACATCTCTGCACAACACATCTGCCTTGCACAGATTTCCTTAGCCCTCTGTCTAGCTGCCCCGCTGTTTACTCTAACTTCTATCTCTCTGTAAAAGTACAGCACAGAAAGTGTGTTGTTGAGGAGCAGTAGTTTTGAAATGAGGGAATAAAACATGCATGATCGACAAAATATATGAAACTTTACATTACTGCCACTTGGCATCATTTCAGCTCCTCCTCTGACGTACAGTACAAAGTAAGGGCACAAGTGCACTCACACAGAGAACATCAACACCATCACCATGGAGGGGTAAGAAAGGCAGAATCAAAATCATAACCACCACCTCAAAACATGCATAATAAGAACAATATGGTAAGAATATAAATGCTGAAACTGTACCACCACTGTGGCTAGAACAGGGCTGTGCTCTCCTTGCTATGGGAACAGTAAATAACACTCTAATAAGAGGTAACAGTGGGAAGCTGCTCTGCAAAGAATGGTGAGGAGTGTAATTTGTGTTGATGTAAATTACAGAGGTTGAGCCTCAGAGAGTCTGGTGGGGTGACAGCTTTTGGCAAGAAGATAAGAGAATCGGGGAGTGTCTGTTGACTGACTCTATTAGACTGATATTTTTATGAACAGCGATGTACAGATACATTTTCCCCAGAAAACTGATTTTTGATTGGATAGTATAGGCCGTGCAAAAAACAACGTCTTAAACATTGATATTTTTCATACGTCTCATACTAATGGAAATATGCAGGAAATGGCAGGACTCGGACACTGTGTTTTTGTGGTTTGTGTAAATCTTGGGCACATTTCTCAGTGTGTATGACCAATCGGTCTGCTATCCTGCTATGACTGCGGTCAACGGCATGACTTTTTTTTTTAGTGTGTTTGTTTCCGGAAACCTACCCAGCACCAGGATCATCTCTATAAATCAGCTGCTGTATGTTATCTCTCCAAACTGCACTACACCCCCCCTCTCTAAGTGAGGTGCTGAGGGGGCTATTACCAAGTGGGTCTACTTCAGCAAGAAGGTGCCACCCTTGGCAGATATCCCTCTCCCTGGTGCTGTGTTTACTCTGTCAGGTCTTTCCCAGGAGGTTCCAAAAATAAATAAATAAATCAATAAATCACATAATTATCAGGGAAACGTTGCAGCTTCACATGGTTGCTTGGGTTTCCTTGCAAGCAGAAGCAGGAGGGACAAGAGGCAGTGAAAAAAAACAGTCAGAAAGGGAAAGCTTAAGCTCAGGACTCCCCTTCAGGCATCCGAACAAGTCTGGACTTTTGCTCGAGCTCAGCCTTCGCTGAGCGAGGAAGCCTCGGGAATCAGAAATAGCTCGTGCAGTCCTGACAGTCTCCTGCAGGGATGCAGCGACATTAGCTCAATCACTGAGCTGTCGTGGATGCGCACCGTGGAGCTGCCTTGCGCTCGATGAAGCTCTGACACTGGACATCGGGGACTGTGAATCCTACTGCGAGGGCACTTAAGGCTGGATATGCCATAGGTGGAGAGGTGCGGAGCGACAGGCTGTGGCCCGGTGCACGCTGCAGAGATCCACAGGTAAGATGAGGCGGCGGCGGCTGAATGAGGGGGTGCGCCGGGGTCTGTGGGGGGGAAATTAGAGCTGTAAGAACTATTTGCATTTCTTCAATAGATAGTAAAACTAAACAGAATCAAGGTTCTGCAGTGTCACACATGGAGGGATCCCACTTTGGGTATTGATTTATTCTACATGTAAGCATGTGAAGTGAGACTTGAAGTCTGGTCTGTAGGTAGAGCAGCCTACATATGGAGCAGTTGTCTGAATTGTACTACACCACCACTTAGCCCAGCTCCCTGCAGCAAAAGTTGAGACTTTGAACAAGACTGGTCAAGATTAAAGCTGATCACCTACTTTTCTCCGTTTCTGATATTTAATTGAAACAAAATATCAGAATCTCACAGATTCCTCTGAGTGATGAGACTAAAAACCACTGCAGTGCTTTTACAAATGCCCCCTTTAATGACTCCTTTAATTTCCTTAAATCACTGTTAGTCTTTATTACACAGAACTACAGGGAGTGTACAAGCATGTTTACCTCAGCTGAACTCATTTAGTGAGAGGGAAATCTGACTTCAACTGTAATAAACAGATACAGACTGGTGTGAAAGCTAAAAGAGAACGTCTACATTACATCTATGAGCAGGAAGCTAGGGGGTTATCTTTGACAGGAATTACATTTTTGAAGCACACATTTTTAAAATTCCTCCACAGTGGCATTTTATCATTTAAAGCACAGTAGCAGCTTCAGCTGCTCTCACTGGACTGTGAAATGCATATTCATGATTCCTGATAAAACAGTTCCAACTTGTTTAAAACACTTGGAGCCAGAATCCCGACCAAAACTAAACCAGGCACACGAGAGGGCATTTTTTACTCCTGCTATAAACCACTATGCTGCACAGAGAAAGCCAATCTTCCTCCTCCTCTTCCTCCTCAGCCTTTCCATCTGCATTTGTTTCAATTGTCTGTTCCACTTCTGAGAGCATCCATGCCTTTACTGCGGGTTGGTTCACCCAGTAATAGAAATTGTCATGTCTGGATTTAAAAATAAAAAAAAAGTTTCAAATACTTCTTGCAAGACTGATTAGACTCTTCCTCCCCGCCTGGCTTTCGCCCTCCCTCCTTCTCTCTCATCTTTTTATTCATTGCATCGCTGCAGCCATTCTTGCCTTTTGGCGTGCAACTGTGGAAGCAAATGGCCTGGACTGATTCCAAATTTCTCATCTATGGAGGGCTGCTGCTGCTTACTGTGTGGTGGAAGGAACATTTTTCTGTTCCCATAACTTTGATTTCCATCAAGAAGAGTGCTGCTTTATTTTCCTGTGTTTAACCTTTATTTTATTAAAATGTAAACAATTTTATTAGTAGTAATAGAATAATAGAAATTATGCAGCCAGACCTTTATTTTGAGTCAGTATCTGCATGATTTTACTAGTTGAAACAGTTCTTGAACTGTGTTTATATTGGATTGCACTAAATATGAGCCAGGAGGTGACTATGTTCATTCATGTCTTTGAATAAAAAGGATAAGCATTTGATGAATGCAGTCATTCTCCTGATTTAGGCCATCTGGCATATGTTAATAGTTATACAAGGCTTGTGAAATGCTTTAATAGCAGGATGCTTCTTTTCTGTGCGCCTTTTGAAATGTATTCCAACAAAGGGTCATGTAAGACTTTCAAAAGCTGATGTTTTCAGTGGTTTTGTTTGTTTTGGATGAAGAAACTGACTGAGTCCATTACAGGCAGATGTGAGTGATACTGTAATTGACCTGAAGCTTGACATCAAGGGTGATGTGATCGTTTTTGAGTCTCACACAGCCTCAGAGTTCTGTTCTTGCTACCACAGCTTGTTGCTACCAAATATTGGTGTGTGAGCAAATTTGCAGGCGACTTGGGTAATTTACTGTGACACCCCAGCCTCCTTTGACCCCTCTAGTCTCTTGCCTACTTGTGCCACTCACTGTCGCTGCACTCATGTTATGCTGAGAGACCTGTCACATTGCAGTAGCTGTGGGCCGCCACCCCCCTGGGAGAATGGCATCTGTACTAAATCACAAGTTGGTGATCCTGCCTGAGCTGAGCTTTTAGAAATCACAGCCCAGCCTCTGCACAACTTCCACCAGAAGCTCTCGGATGAGACCTAATCTCTGTTTGCTGTTTCGGAAACTGCTTTTTCTGTCAATGCTGTTGGGGTTGGGTAGTTTTCTCACAACTTAATTCCTTTTGAGGATGGCTGTGACCACCAGTTTCCTACTGTGTCATTGACCTCTTAACCTTTGTGTTTGATTTAATTCTGAGCTGGCAATAGTGGGGTGTGGCCCTACCCATGAGCCAGTTACTTCATGCTCTTAAAATTCCAGGTGCCGAGTAGGTCACCTTAGGAATGTATTTAATATAAATGAGATGAATATCTTCACATAGGCTGTAATAAAAATGTTTAAGAAAAGAAGTAGTTCACTCGCACAGCTGGCACACGGTCTAGCCATTGACTTATTTCAGTAATTATATGAATAAACTGTATACCAGCGGGATTGTATGTACAAAAAGGCTAAGGCCTAAAAATAGAGTTGTGGGAGTTGCAGGAATATAATTGAGAGAAATCTCTTCTTAGTTTTTCTTACTGACACCTGCAGGGATGTGTGGGTGTTTTTAATAACCCACAAATAAGTACTGCCTTTTTAGTTACTATCTGTTTAGTTAGCCAAGATATAGCTGCTCAAAAAAGTCTGAACATGTAGACTGTGGTCTCAACAATTGGCCTACATAATAAAACCAGAAGCAAATGTTGTTTCTTTAAATTCCATGCAGGAAAATGAAACAGTTATTTAAGTTTTAAAATATTAAAGTTTATATACTTTTTTGTTTCCCTCTGTTTACAGTGATTGTGTTAAACCAAACTAATTCACTATTAGCTTTAGCCTTACAGTACACTTACCGTACATGTCGTATATGAGAGTGGTGCTTCAGTTAATTCAGCAAGAACATTTTTGAACAATTCCTAAACATTATATTTTCAGAAATTCACATTCACTGGAAAACATATAGTACAGAGGCAGACAGGAAAGAGGAAAGACAGGGGTATGAGTCACAGCAAAGGTCTACATCTGCATCCAAACATGGATGTTGTAGTTATGTGGTACAGTACTGTATATGCCTAAACCATTCAGCTGCTGGGAACCCCAACAATATTCCCACAAAGGACAAAACACTGAGTCTATTTATATAATTTCTAATGATGGCGGAAGTGTAATTCTTTTTACACTTCGGAACTCAAAGTACTCGAAGAAAAATGTTTGTTTCCTGTTTTCTGTGAACATCCAGCTTGTATCATTTGCAGCTGTCTTTCATGTGGGCGAGTTCTGATGTGGGGCAGTCAGTCTGGATCTGGTCGACATTTTAACAAAATGCCAAGCAATGAAAACGACCAAACTCCACATCAGCTTGCAGACTCATAAAGGGCTTTCTTTATGCTGTTGTCCTGCTGATCTGACATTTGGTTCCATTAAATTTTGCGGTTTCTTTCGTCCACCACTGTTTACTTTACCTAGTGTGGCTCTACAGAGTAGATCAGAGAGCAGATCTTTGGCTCAACATCTGTCAGCTATTTGCAGGGTCCTCAGTGTCATGCATCACCTCCGTAAAAAGGTGAGTGTGAAATGAGTTTGTTGAGAAAAGAAGTGCTCCAACAGGGATTTCTCTCACCTGATGAAAGGTGTTAACTAAAAGTGATTCGTTATTGTGAGATAAGGTTGGACACACTGATAGTTAAAAAAAAACAAGGGATAGATAAGATCAGTTGTAATTTTTAATTTGGCACCGTCTATAAAAATCTTGCATCTGCATTCCAGATATATGGGAACCAAAGATTACCATATCGCCCTGTGTCAATTTTCACAGTGACATTTTGGTTAGATGTATCATATATTTATATATATTATACATATAAATACCGCTAATCTGCAAACACCTGAAGGATCCCTATATAGTGTTAAATCAAATTCATGTGATGGGTGATGAGTGATGGATGATAATCGTAACTGCTTTCAAGATCTGTTTCAATGCATGTTAGGACCAGCTGTCTCTTTGGTTTGAATCGTGCGGTATCTTGTCATTTCAGCTGTGTCTGATCAACAAGCACAGTAACTGCTTTCCTACCCCATTTGTTTCTTAACAAAGCTTCACCCAGAGAAAAACTGCCATCTGTGGGTCGATCACGATTATTGAGAGATTCAGGACTTTTAGAAGGCAGTGTGGCCAAAAACATCTGTTGACAGGTTAAACAAACATAAATAATATAATAATAATAATAATAATAATAAATACTTATTCATTTAATGAAGTAAGGTGTTTTGAGTCAGAGAGTGGAGTAGGTCATCTGCAGTAGCCTGTTTGTTTATGCATTTTTCTTCTTATTTTCACACTGTACTGTTCAGTAATATTTGTGCACAAATTGCAGCAAACATTGTAAATTTGATTTTTAACAGTTTATCATAGAAATCCTTGTTATGTCAGTGTAGGCTTACAAGGCGCTGAGATTGATCAACAACAAGCTAATGATTTAAAAGCTTATGTGTTATGTATTCTTTACGTAATTATTCATTCAGAGTGCTTCTGCAATGGAAAACTTCAGTCACATCAAACTGTAACATGCAAAGAGAACCTCGACCTAAAGCAGACTTATGAAGCTTCACTGTTTGCTATTTGAAATAAGCAAACTCAATTCAAAGGATGAGACTGGCAGACCGAATATAACTAATGTATGATATATATAATGTAACTGCCCTCTTTGTGTCCAGATTGTGAAGATGTGGAGCTGGGTTTTCATTGTGACGGTGCTGCTCTTCTGCACACAACAGGCAGAATCTCAGGGTAAAATCCATAAGCAATGTAGATCCAATCCAAAGATTCCAAAGATTCAGGATTAATGTGCTCATGTGCATCTTTTATCACCCTGCAGGAAGATGTAATAATGCCCGAGCAGCAGATATTGTTTTCCTTGTTGATGGATCGTCCAGTATTGGCCGACCTAACTTCTTGCAGGTGAAGGGATTTATGGCCGGTATCGTTAAGCCATTTGCCAGCTCTGTCAGCCAGTCAGGGATACGGTTTGGGGCCATACAGTACAGCGACACCTCCAGGTGACTGAATATTAAAATTAACATCACATCATTAATCTGTACGCCATTACATTTTACTTGAAGTGCGGAATTCATATACTTTTGTCTCCGTCCAGGGTTGAATTTACCTTCACTACCTACCTGAACGGCACTGAGCTGGTCAATGCCATACAGAATCTAAACTATAAGGGTGGAAATACACGCACAGGTGCTGGTCTCAAGTTCGTCTCGGATAACTTCTTCAACCCTGCTTCCAGTCGAGATGTCCCAAAGGTTTGAGGAGCAGCCACGACTCTACAAGTTTTCATAATAAACAGTAACTGCATTGCACTTCTTGTTTGTTAATCCTACATGTTGGTCCTCCTCAACTTTCAGATCACTATCCTGATCACAGATGGGAAGTCGCAGGACAACGTGGATGAACCGGCGCAGAAGCTGCGCAGTCAAGGGGTGCATGTTTTTGCAGTTGGTGGGTGTCTCGTCTGCAGTTTCTCCTGTTTTGCTCAGAGTAGTTTGAGATATGCTTATTACCCAACTGTGATTTGTTTTTTACTTTGCCAATGTTTTGTCTTTGTTAGGTATAAAGAGCGCAGACAGAAATGAATTAGCTCTGATCTCCTCCCAGCCCAGCCGTGATTTCACCTCCTTTGTTGGGGACTTCAAACTGCTGAACACACTTCTTCCTCTTGTGAGCCCCCGAGTGTGTTCAAAAGCAGGAGGCGTCTATGCCAGTGACGGTATGTGTTTTAACTAGCATAGCTTAACACACATATACTAAAGTCTCTATTATATCTGACTGTAAACTTCCATTTAATCCACGTCTCCTCTTTTATCCTACATCCTCTCGTCTACTCTCCCCTCTGCTTCTCTCAGAGGCATTTTCTGGTCCATCTAACATTCAGTTTATAGGACAGACGTCTGATTCACTCAGGTTTCGCTGGAGTCCTGCAGGGGGCCCTGTGAGTGGCTATGCAGTCCAGTATGTGCCGCTCTCTGGCCTGGGTCAGCCTATTTCAGCGGAACTGCGTCAGGCAAGTCCAGCTGCTGAAATGATACGATCTCTTCTGAAATTATTTATTGCAGTCAATCCTGCTTCAGGCTGAGTATAAACATGTCTGATGGGTGGATCTTGTACAGATGCTGTAAAGATTAAAATTTGGCAGAGCAAAGAGTGAAATTCCCTTCTGTGTACCCTGGCAGACATTATGATGATAAAAGAATGCCACAGTTCAGCCACGTATTTGAGTTTTTCACTTAACTTCACTGCAAAAACGTCTTTAATGCTTGTTTATTTAAAGAGATAACCTCTCTTTCATCCTGCAGGACACTGTCTCTGCCAGTGAGAGGACCTATAATGCGCAAGACCTGAGGTCAGGCACAGACTACCTGGTGACTATCATCGCCCAATACCCTAATAGTGTGGGCGAGTCTACATCTGCCAAGCAAAGAACAAGTGAGGAGAAAGTGGAGGAGTCAGACAGTCAACCTTTCTCACACAAAACCATATCAGTAATTTTGAATTATACCCAACATACACCTGAAATGTCTTGTTTTCTCTCCACACAGGAGCCTTGCCGGGTGTCTCCAGCCTGCGTCTGATCCAGGCAGGCTTTTTCTCTCTGTCTCTGGGTTGGAATCAGCCTTCCACTCCCGTACAGGGCTACAGGCTTACCTATGGACCACGAGGTCAGGCACATACATCTTTTTCAGTTTTTAGGTTTATCTCTATCTATTGTATCTCCTTTTTCTGTTTTTTTTTTTTTTTTTTTGTAACAATTACAAGATATTAGTAATATATTCTCTTTACAGGAAATTAAAAAATTGAAACCAAGTAATTGTGTGTTTCCTGTTGTGAAAAGATTATCTTGTCACGCCAACAAATTTTATCAGAATGAACGATTACAGTAAAATAAAGGAGCACAGGAAGTAGTACAGTAAGAAATAACAATTAACCTGTTGGTGGCAAGTTGGAAACATGTCGAGAATGTAAAGCAGTCAAGGCTGAACGGGGTGATCATCGCCTCTCTAACACCCTAACTCCCTCAGGCGCTCACTGTCAGTTAAGGATTTTTACTGCATTATCATTATCTGAAGTATCAAATATATTTTTCCATCACTAGTGTCCAAATAAGATAGAGGGAACCTTTAGTTACTGTATGTCACGGATCCTCAGTAATGTTCTCCTTACATTTTCTAGAGGCAGGGTGTGGCATAGATCATAACAGTGTGAAGATGTCTGATTCAGTTGAGAAAAGTGGCCCCTCAGGGCTGATAGAAATGGTTTCTCCCACTGAACATGTGGCAGGAGTGCCAGTCTCACACGGAGCTCCTCTTTTGACTAGTTAAGCTGGCACGTTTTTATGAGGCTATTTAAATGAGGCCAATGTGTATCCTGTGTTGAGAGGTGTGATGTTTCTACCTGTTTCAGCAAGTGTGTACCTTTTCACTCTAATAATTCGAACGAACGAGACAGATACAGGCAGCTGCCCAAGCACACACAGGACACCAACACAATACAGACACAGCCTCTCTTTTGGAAACCTCAGTCTTTACCAAGCCCACTGAATTTGTAAGAGAGTATTTGTCTATTTCTTTGCAGTTGGCACACTGCCAAAGTCACACATTGTGTTCTGAATTCAATTAAGTGAGGACATGTCCCATATTTTGTGCCGCTTGTTGACAGCTAATTTGTCTGATGACTTTCTGTATAGTATAATTTGTGATTGCTTTCAGAGCACTAATTGGTCCTTTGCATGCCCTCCGTGTCTATTTGTCCTGGTTGGAAGAGCAGGTCAGCCCGCAACTCAGCTGTTGGAACAGTCTCTGTCTGCAGACTCCACCTCTCTCACCTTGGAGTCTCTTCAGCCTGACACAGAGTATGTTATCAGCCTCTACCCACTGTTTCCCCGAAACTCTGCCTCCCCGTCCATCCTCAATGCCCGCACACGTGAGTCCCCCCTGTAGCACCTTATTAATACCTTTCGTACTGGTATGATAACAAATACTTAATACATTTTAAAATGGAAGGAATAAAATAGCAAGTGTTTGATACAGTAAAAGTAAACTGTATAATAATTGTGTGGTATATTCAATTAATTAGCAAATGTTATTCTGAGTGTGTGTGGGTTCATGTTTTTGCATGTGTCAGTGCGCCTTGAGGCAGTGCAGGAGTTTTCAGTGGACACTGAGTCAGAGGGCAATGTTCGTTTGACGTGGAAAGGCGTCAGTGGTGCACGGGCATACCGTCTAGTATGGGGACCTTTTACAGGTCAGGACAAAGCAGACTGCATCAAACACATCATCATATTTCACTTCAGCTATGGCTTGACTCTCCAGATTTGCATACATTATCATTTTTGTTTTTCTATCCGCAAAGGTCGAAATGTCGAGACTGTGGAGGTTCCTGGTGACCGTGCCTATTATGTATTGTCCAGACTGCAGCAGGATGTTGAGTACATCGTCACTATCATCCCACTGTATGAGGGAAACACTGAGGGCCCTGGAGCCCCTGCCAGGTTTAAGATAGGTGGGTGTAGTTTCAGTAGCTCACCACAACATGGAACATGTCATTCTCGGCTATCTGAACATTTTTCTGTGTTCTCTGCACCTTTTTCCATCTCGAAAATCACAGTTACACACATATAGTACCAAAACACTTGACTGGCTTCTGTTGTATTCTGACTGCTACAGGACTGCTAGCTGTGTGTCTCTATTTAACATGCTCCGTTTGAATCTCGTGAGTAAAACTCAGATGGCATCACTTAAGTTGGACCAGTGTAATTTGAATGAAGGATGAGTCACCGCATTTCTATACTGTACAGAAATGAAGGATGAAAGATCTTTGTGTGCTCAAGCTCTGCTATCAAAGAAGTTATATGTATACAATAGTCTACATTCTGTACACCACAGTAAGTTAAACTTCACATGAGCTTGTTTCTCTACAGTTTGTTCCTATGTAAACGAGCAGAGCTACAACTGTTTGTGTCTGTGGTTTGTGATGACTTGTCTGTTCCTTCTCATCAGGAAAGCATTACTCTTCAGTCAGTACAGATCACACTAAATTAAACCACTGTCTACATTTACAGTTATATTATTAATACATTCATACTATTAAGGTTTCTACTATCCTGTCCAGTGTAAACAACATATTAACACTAGTGTGACTCAATCCACATTTTAAATAGATACAAAATATAGACATTCATGCAAAATAATGTATTGTGGAGCAAAATGCTCTATGTAATATGTTACTAAGACATCAGTGATTACTAAGCTATGGGACTTTTTACCTGTATCAGAGTGACAAGCAACGATTTATGATTTACAGTCACGTACAGTGTTGTGGAGCTACTTTATGAACTGAGTCCACTTGCAGCCTGTGGGCAAATGTGTGGTAATGTGTTTGACATGCAAAACTCTGGTTGTGAAATGTAATTTGTTAAAATGTCAATACAAGAGTGCTGGCATCTGTTCAACACAGTGCTTTTAGTTTTATCATTTCACAATCGATTCCTGAGCCCTAAACATAACAACACCAAAGTCTTGGCAAGTACTTGTGATCACTGGATCTTCACTACACGTAATGTAATGGCAGGTGAAGGCAGTTGCGCTCTCAGCAGTTATCTTCACATCAGTCTTGTAACAGTTTGCCTTCAGCTTAAGACATCATACAGCACTACGTTAGATATATCAGGATGTGACTTAAATACTAGCAGACCAGAACTTGAAGCACCCCTAATTCCAGGGGTGTAAAATGTTTACACCCCTGGAATTAGGATGTCTTTACAACAGAGTGTTGTCTCTAAGCCTCAAATTAAATCTCAAATTTCAGCTAGTTGAAACTGTAGTCATGTTGGGACAGCCTTTAACATTTTTCTTTTAGTGATGGATGAAAATAACTTTTTTTTTTCTTCTGTTTTCTTTGGAAACATTTTATTTGATTCCATACTGATCACATAATGTATCTTCCTCAGAGAGTCAGGAGCAGCAGGTCCTCAGAACAGCAGCCACCAGTCCTTCCTCTATTCGACTTACCTGGAGAGTAATTCAGTCCTCTCAAGGCTACCGCCTGGAGTGGAAGGAGGCAGACGGTCAGATATGCATGTCATAAGAACTTATCACTATCAACAAATATAAATACATTTAAATACAGAATGCAATGATATCCGTTAACGATACCAAACTCAAACCTAAAAAAGTAATTGCAGCACCACACGATTTCACTGAAATGTAATCTTATAATTTTATATTCTAGCTTCACATTATTAAATTGCAACTACTAGACAGTGCATGCTGATATTATGGGAACGTAAACATGAACCTACCGACTATTGCTCTGTTTCCAGGAGGTCGTGTTCAGAGTGTGTCAATTCCTAGAAGCACTAGCAGCTATGAGCTAACAGGCCTTCGACCCAACACCGACTATATCATCAATCTGTACACCTTGTACGAAGATCGGGAGGAGGCTACGCCTGTCTCCACCACACCCAGAGGTCAGCAACTCAACCAGGGGGCACTCTTAACTCTGAATACTTTTATAAATGACACATGGGTCATAAATGTGTTGCCGTTCTAACCATCTGATGTTGCAGAGGAACAGCCAGTGGGGAGAGTGTCCAACCTTCGAGTGGTAGAGTCTCTGGGCAGTACTGTCAGACTTGGCTGGACAGGTGTAGCTGGGGCTACACAGTATCGTATCATTATCTTGAATGAAGAAGGTATAGTGACTCATTTTTAGTCAGTACTCTTATTATTTTTATATTTATTGTACAGGGATTGATGATTGCGACTGTACCCGTCCTGTATGCTTCTTTTCATTTTAGTGGGAACAGAAGAAATCAGGACTATTCCTGGAAACCAGACAACCCTTGACCTCAGAGACCTAACTGTGGGAGTTTCTTACGGTGTCAGTGTCACAGCACTCGTTAGAGAGAATGAAGGAGACCCAGTGACTGTTTACATCAAACCAGGTGAGGCAAGCATGGACACCATGTGCTGCTGTGTGCTGTGCATAACATTTAAACTTACCTGAAACCTGTGCTTGTTACTTTCCATTTATCTGCCTCAGTACCTCAGAAGATAAAGATTGCTGAACAAATACTGTGCATTCATTATTACATGTGGACCTCTTAATGAAGGCAACATTACACAAATGATCAATATGGCTAAATATTTACAAGTATTTTATAAAGCTCAGAGCCAAAGATGGAGTTGGTGTACAACCTTGTTCCTTGTTGTTGTTGTTGTGTGAAGTGAATCACAAACTTGCCATCTTAAATACAAACATTTCATTTTTGTTTCATGAGGTTATGTATTCTCATCATTTCAGAGCAAGCCACTGGCATAGTGACAAATCTTCGAGTGACAAATGCAAACAGTCGCAGAATTCGAATTGCTTGGTCAGGTGTTACTGGTGCAACAGGGTACAGGGTGACATGGAGACAAGGCGACAGTAAGTGTTATGTGTCGTAATGTATTTATAAGTTTATGCATTTGAATGCTATCTTATTATGTTGTTTTGTAGATCTGGTACATGGAAGATTTTTAGTTCTGATAGCATGATCCTTTAAAAACAGGTAGTGACTTAACTATGAAGGTTTACTTCTCTATGTAGTTTTCTATTTTGTAGCCATTTTTTAAATGCATGATTTTATGATCCGTTATGTTTTGCGTTGCAGGAGCAGAGCAGTCCCGTCTTCTAGGAGCAGAAGTCACGGCCTTCACTATAGATGGCCTGCAACCAGATCAGGCACTGGTTATTGGTGTTGCAGTTGTTGTTGGTCAGCGCACTGGTGAGGTGGTGACTCTGTCTTCTCAGACTAATCCCGCCAGTGGATCAGTGTCTGGACTTCGCATCACTGATGTCACATCACAGAGGATACGCATAGCATGGTCACCTTCCTCTAGGGCAACTGGCTATAAGATCACCTGGCGTCGCGATGATGGTATGCAATGATTAGCATTTAATACTTGTGAGATTGACTCATATACATCACAAGACAACAGTGTCTATATTTAAAAAAAGAAAGACTGAAATTCTGCAATTCCCATCTCACTGCCATGAAATGCTGTTGTAGGAGATGAAACAACTGCTAATGTGGCCGCCGGTGTAACATCCTTCACCATTGATGGACTCAAGTCAGATTCAACATACAGTGTGTTTGTTTCTTCTCTGAGTGGCTCTCGAGAGGGACATCCTACCACCCTGAATGTCAAAACAGGTACAACACTGAATCTGAAAGATACACATAATTGCTGTTGTCCAGTAAGTGTTTTGGGAGACAATTGGAAGCAATAATAGTTCAATGCAAAACAAACCTATCAGCAGTATAAGTAAATAAGGCTTTATCCTGATTAACAGAAGCAGATCAGTCTGTGGTTGGAACTGTGACATCTCTACAAGTCCAAGAGACCCGTGGAGAGGTTGTCCGAATCACTTGGGTCGGTGTGCAGGGAGCAACGGCCTATCGTGTGTCGTGGAGAAGAACAGATGGTGGGTTTATTGTGGCCTGTTTTCTGATCTAATTCTTGTTACTCTTGTTACAGATCTTTAGATTAATCACTGTTTTATATGAAATGAAATTACTACTAATCAAAGTGTCCTTAAAATATGCACGTGGCATTCAAGTCTGTCTGATTAGATTTTTAGAAATAAGTTGCTGTGATTCATTTTTAATGCCAGCCGGACATTGTTACACCACTCACTGTTGCAGTTGCATTGTATTGCCGTAGGTGGTGATGAGAGAAGTCAGCTGTTTGCGGAAGATGTGAGGGCAGTGGACTTAGACCAGCTGGACCCTGGAGCTCAGTATGAGGTCCAGGTGAAGGCTTTGGTTCAAAACCGAGAGGGAAGGCCTGTGTCTGTCAGAGTCACCACACGTGAGTACTGTCCTCCTATGTTCAGACATTGTTTCAAGGTTCGCACAAGTTTTCCTAACCTCCAAAAGAGTGTGGATCGATTTTTGAACTTAACACCTCAGTGGACATTGAAATAATTACCATTACGTGCATTACTTTACTTTTGAACTATACTATATAGGATCTTACACCTCAAGAATTATATTAGCTGGAACCTCACAGGTCGTCATGCTGATTCTGAATATCTGTGTGTGCAGCTGGTACCTACACCACCCCTCCACCACTACCTAGCACAACTATACGAGTGACAGAAGTTACCCAAAATTCTGTTCAGCTAAGCTGGATTCCACTTGCACGTGTCAGAGGATATATTCTCCGCTGGAGAGAGGCGACAGGTGAAACCTCTTATTACATGTGTTAATACTTGATGTGTTTTGGACTTGTATGTGCATGCTTGCAGGATTATAATTATACCTGCTCTCATTTCTCAGATATTGGTCGAGGCTATTCTGTTTCACTGCCAGCTTCATCCAGTTCCTACCAGGTGACCGGGCTACGTCTCGGCCGTCAATATCACTTCAGTGTGCAGCCCACCTTTGAAAATGCATTAGGAGCAGAGAGCTCTGTAGAAGAACACACTGGTAACACATCAACACATGATACATACATGTAGTGTAAATGCCTTTTAATCGCTTACTTATCCTTACAAACTTCTCTGTCCACAGTGTGTGTGGGTGGGCATCTGGATGTGGTGTTTCTGGTCCCTGCATCTAGTGATCGTATTAGCTCTGCAAGACCCATCCGTGAACTCCTCAAAAGTGCAGCACAGTCACTCGGTGCAATTGGACCCCAGGACTCACAAGTACTGCTCTCAAAACTCTCAAAACACGGCAGTGAAAGATACAATGCTGACAGCTCACCAAACCTGCTCTCATCGTTGTTTTTAAAGATTTTTGCAGACAATATTTCTATGATTTTTTTCTGCCTGTTTCAGATGGGTGTTGTAGTATATAGCAACAGACCCAAAATGTGGTTCCTGCTTAATCGCCATAGCAGGTCTGACACACTGCTCGAGGAGATCCAGTCCACACCCTTTGATGAAAGCCCAGGAAACCACATTGGTCAGCTTTTTGCACGTTGTCTGATTTCTTTTCTCTTTGTCTGCACTTACTCACCCTTCTTCTTTGCAGCTGCTTGTTGTGTGTGTGTTTTGATGTTGTTTGTCTCCCTCTGCAGGCCAAGCATTGACTTTCACCACAGAGTATCTTCTCACCTCTTCAGCTGGGCGGAGACCGAGGGTCCCTGGTGCTGTTGTCATCATCGCTGATAAAAAAACTACTGACAACCTCACTGTTCCTGTCCTGAATCTCAGAGCTACAGGTGTTCTGCAGCAGACAGCAAACAAGCTGTTGCACTCTAGTAATCTGTGGAATGTAAATTAGGGTTTCAGCTTTAATCTGTTATCTGAAAATAAAAAATAAATGTTGAATTTAGCTATTTATTTAACTAAATGTTCTACTTTACAATAACAATCCTTCTATACACACCTTCAAAAATCTTTTCACTGAGAGGAATCTGCTGCTTTGTGTGTGTCTACTAGGTGTGACCGTGTTAGCAGTGGGTATTGACCAGGCAGGTACTGAGGAGTTGCGTCGGGCCGTGACGGGCAGCACCCAGAATATCCTGTATGTTCGTGATGCAACACAGCTGAACACATTACATACTAATCTTGCCGATTTGCTCTGTGGAATTGCCAGAGCACCAGAGGTGAGAAGAAAAAATGGAAATAATAAGGAACCAAAGAAAAATAAATGTCCTCACAAAGCTAGTTTTTTTTTTTATGGCGGTAGCTTGAAATAATAAATACTTCTAATTATATGTATAATTAGAAATGTATATTAGAAAATAGTAATTGGACAAAAATCTTTCGAATTCCAACATAATGCATCTGTCGTTTTGTTTAGATTGCTCCAGAGCAGTGTACCACTCAGTGCCCTCAGGTGACTTATTCTCTATATCTACATGCTCAAATATTAGACTCATCTCCAGATGAGGTTCAGTTGTCACTTCCTTTTCCTTCCTGTGATTTCTAAATAAGCTTTCCCATTTTTTAGGGTGAGAAGGGAGATCGTGGAGAGAAGGTGCAGTGCAGATGTTAATTAATTTTTACCATTCTTCCGGTAATTTTTATTATTTTTGTTACTAAAGTGACTTTTTTCTTTTACTTCACAGGGTGAGAGGGGAAGAGATGGTGCAGATGGACGCAAGGGAGAGCCTGTGAGTCAATAATTATTATGATCATGACAAGCATATTTGTATTTAGTTTATTATATTTTATGTATTTCTTTTCAGGTAAAGCATATTCTCTTTTACAAAACTTGATTGGCAAAGAAGACATAGATAAACATTACAAAACGTGTTTTCCTGCATACAGGAAGCATTACAAAATGACAAAAACTAAAGGTTAAGCAATGTAAATTTTCATCACAAGCTGATAGAATAAAGCATTTAATATCAGTCATAGTGATGCAAAAGGATATTTAAAATGTTGGGAAAACAAGGAGTTCAAAACTATTGGAAGGATTTATAGAAAGATAAACGTTAGCTGAGGTATTGGACATGACTGAGGTGAGGTCACTGATGTAAATGGACAAATACAGTAGCACTAAGTGAGGAGCCCTGTGGGATTCCCATGACAAATGTTGCTATGTAACAGTTTCTAATGTAAGAGATTGGAAATGATGAAGGAAGTAGTTGGAAAACCAGATTAGAAAAGAGTCCGGAATGTGATAGTTTTTCACATTAATATTTTAGTACATAACTTTAATGTGTATATGTATGTGTGTGGTGTAGGGTCGTGATGGTTTGCCTGGGAGGGATGGGGCCAGAGGCCCTGAAGGACGCCCTGGTCCACCAGGCCAGTCTATCCCTTTTGACCCCTCAGTAAGGGTGAAAGGAGAAAAAGGGGAGAGAGTGAGTACAACTGAGGCCACACCAACATCATATGGACTAGCTCAGATATACATATATTAAAAAAAGCACTAAATATTTCTTTTTCTCTTTAGGGTTTTCCTGGTCTTGATGGAAATCCAGGGTTGCCAGGGCGTCCAGGTTCTCCTGGAAATGCAGGGGTGCCAGTAAGTAAAGGGAACAAAACATTCACATTGTCATATTAGCATAGCGTTGACATGATATTGTTGTTTTTGTGTTCTACAGGGTTCACAAGGTATGCCTGGTATAAGAGGAAACCCAGTGAGTAGCTGTTCTTCTGACCTGCAGAGTTGTTTGATGAATGTCTATTTATGAAGCACAGTGCTAATCTTTTTCTATCGTTCTAGGGTGAACCAGGCATACCAGGGTCACAGGGGCCAAAAGGAGATAAAGGGGAGAGGGTAAACTAAATACTTATTTCTAATTGATTAAACAAGTTGTTTGTACTGTATGTGTAGTTTAGAAGAAACAAAAGCCCAAGATGATGTGCTAAGAGTGTCTGTTTATGGTGGTTCAGGGTGAACCAGGCTCAACCATACCTGGAGGGGGTCTACCGGGGAGGAAGGGAGAACCAGGCACCCCAGGGTTACCGGTAAGTACAAAACTAAAAATCCAGCTCAGACCACTCCTGGACATCTGTAAGTAACTACTTCACCAAACGTCATGAGTCTTCGTTTTCGTAAGCTGAGCAGTGTTTATGTTTTGAATTAAGGGTAATCCAGGTCGACCAGGCAGTGATGGGGCCAAAGGCGCTCCTGGATTTGCTGGGGTGCCAGGTCAGGATGGCCGACCAGGGCTACCAGGAACACCAGGACTCTTCATCAAGGTTTGCCTGATGCTCTGCTTATGTCAATTTTGTCTAATTTTGAAATGTATGCAGAAAACAAGTAAAATGTAAGAATAATGACAAAGTGGAAAAGTTTCACTTCTAAATACTAAAATACATTTAATGAAAACTGTCCACATATAAAGCCAGAAATGGGCCAATAACAAAGACAATAGCATTGTTTACAGTATTTGTCAAATTTTGTATGAAGGGCATAATCATATCTGAAGTTACTACACATGAAGAACTCGCACAGGAAATACAAGCTGTCTCCCAACCTGCAGTTTCTAACTTCTGCTCTATTCAGATGAAGCCAGATTCGCCAGAGTAACAGCTTTTCTATTGTAATATTATACAATGAAAACCGTTCCTTCTTGCCGTATGGCAGAAGAAACATTGACAGTTCTTCCTATTTATGCTGTTTTGCTTCCCTGTATCAGCATACATTCAGCCTCATTGATTCCTGTGTTCATCAGGTTTCTTAAGAGATTTTAGAAATGATGGAACTGTTATTGGTCAGTGACACACATGGTGGTAGCATTGAGCTACGTACTTACTGTACATAATTCTTCAAGGTCGGGCTCAAAAATTTACTCTATGTACATGGAAGCAGAGATTGTAATGGTTCCAATTACATTTTGAATGTACAATTTTGATTTTAGTTGCTCTTTTATTTATATATTTACAGTATTACAGTAAGTATTACAGCTCATATACTCTTTTTCAATGATAGCACTATGACAGTTTTCAATAGTTCAGTAATGGAACAATGATAATGAGTGTTCTTATTTCAATAATTTAGTATTGTTTATATTGTGTTGTCATCTGTTTGCCTTAACATTGTGATACTACTGTATACAGTATGTAGTATCAGATAGTATGAATCAACTTGGGTGTATATTCTTTACATGAGCCATGTTAACCTCTGGGCTAGGTTATTATAGGAAATGTTTGTTTTTGAAAAAGTTCATTATCCTCGTGCTGTTTGTCTGACTGTCTTTCTGCAGGGAGAAAAGGGCAGCCCAGGAGAGAGGGTGAGTCACATCATCACCAGCTTGTCCTCTCACTCCCAAAATATCCAGAGTAGCATGCAAGCATAATGATTCTCAGCACTTATCTCTCTTTGCTGACAGGGACCTCCAGGAGTAGGCAGCGGGGTGGCTGTGAAGGGTGAGAAGGGCTCCCCGGTAAGCACTGTCAATCAGTGGAGATATGCTTACACGTTCAGTTTGTATAGTAACCCTTTGTGCATGTTGCTGTGTACTTTGCATTTACTAATTGCATTTTTATTATCAGGGTTCTCCAGGACTTCCAGGAGCTCAAGGCACTACAGGGCCAGCAGGGCTTAAGGGCAGCAAAGGAGACAAGGTAGCTGGCAACTGAATCAGTGTACAAAAAGGTAGAGCATGTGAGGCAAAGTGTTTATCTCAGAGTAATCTCTTGTGGAAATTTTCCAGGGTGACGCTTCTGAAGGGTCCCCTGGACTTCCTGGCAAACAAGGAGAGCCTGGAGACAGGGTATGTCTATTGTTGTAATAGGACGGTCGTTCGCACACCAAAAAAATAAGGCTACATTGCATGAGTTTAGTTATGTCAAATAAGGTTTAACAATTACAAAACAGTTACAGGGTCAGGTACATAGAGTATACACAACCTTACATACATGTGCAGCTTCTTTGCTTATGGTCCACCATCCCACCAGCTGTCTATGGTGAAGTCTAATGCATCATTTGGAGATGAACACATAATGAAAGAGAACTGAAAACAATAGCTCCTTAGCTAATTTCATACGTTTAAGTTAAAAGCATTTTCCTCGTGTGTTTCAGGGTCCTCGTGGGCCTCCAGGAGAAATTGGCAGCAAGGTAAGATGAAGGTAAGAAAATAAATCACATCTGTTTTTAGGTGTAAATAGAAGAACGAACGCTGTCACTCTGTGTATTCTGACAGGGAGACCGAGGACAGCCCGGTGAGCCTGGTTCAAAAGGAGACAGGGTGAGTCATGATGTGATTCAGTCAAATATGGATTTTGTGTGTGTGTGTGTCTGTAATACACAATCATAATAATAATTATACTGCATTTGTCTGAAAATATCAAGTCATTTTTTTCTTTCATCTACTGTATTTTCATTATATGGAAATATTTTAAATTAGAATGGGTATTGTTGACAGTGAGTGAAAACAATCTAGATGAGGGCCCTTCCTGTTAAAATGTGGGACAAGACAGTGAAAGTCACACATCATGCGGCTTGCAGAAATACTGGTTTAATGTGGACATGTTTCTCTTTGCAGGGGGAGAGAGGATCCCCTGGTGAAACTGGGGAGAGAGTGAGTAGAGTAGTCCTGACTTATACTATGATTTACAGTCTTTGTAGTGAGATTCTGTGCTGTTATCTGAATATTGCTGTGTCCTCAGGGGGATCCAGGGAAGCCAGGCCTCCCAGGAACGTCAGGGCAGAGAGTGAGTGACAAGATCGCCATTCGCCAATGACATCACTGTGCTCATACAGGCTCACATTTTTACATGAATGTTACAAATGCACTGGGAGTCTTATGAACGAACCTTTCCATTTGTCGTCAGGGTTTACCAGGGCCCAGTGGACCACCAGGAGAAAAGGTGAGACTGATTCAATTAAGCCTAATCGCATGAGAGGCAGCGGGTCAATAGGAACACGATTCCATCACACAGTGTTTCATAATCTGAGGTAATGAATTTCCACGATGAATAAACAAGTGAACGTGCCTGTTCCCAGGGAATTGATGGCGCACGAGGGGAGCCTGGCAGAAGTGTGAGTCAGACATGAAAAATCATGACATATAATAATTAAACTGGCCTTTGATTCTGAATATGCACTAAATGTCCTTGGCAATGACAAACCATGACTGTTTTATTCAAATCATGCAGATTCCAGGTTTACCAGGGAAAAAGGGGGAACAGGTAAAACATCCAACTTTGATTTGAAACTCATCATACATTACCACTACCGTGCTTTTCTCTAATGGGTTCTCTCTGTTTTGCTGTCGTTCCACAGGGGGAGCAGGGCCGGCCTGGTTCCGAGGGACTAAGCGGACAAAAAGGGGAACCAGGACAGAGAGGAGAGAAAGTGAGGAACCACTGGATGACAATGTTCCCAAATATGTAACTGTGTTTATGCCTTACATGGTGTGTGTATATCCAAATGACGTTTGCTGTTCTGTCTCTAAGGGGTCTCCGGGGTCAGGAGGCTCAGGTGTTGCTGGACCTAAAGGAGAGCCGGGAGAGAAAGTAAGTTGTCACAGAAGTCACCAGGAATACAAAGTGCACAGTCATAACATTTACAACTGTTGTGATACATCTCTGGCAATAGAATACATTATTCATGAAACAGTCCCTTGTGTCATCTGTCGCTGTAAATCGTGCCCCAGAACCTCTCAAACTAAAAATTAATAAAACATGTGCTCCTCCCTCAGGGACTTCCTGGTATCAATGGAAGGCCGGGCGCCAAGGTGAGAGGCTGTGTTTTGTTTAGCCTTTCTGTTTATTTGTGTTTATTTGATTGTTAAACCGGTCTTGGAACTGTTCTTTAGGGAGACCAAGGCGAACCAGGAGAGAGGGGGGAGAATGGGCGCCCAGGAATCCCAGGAAAACCAGGAGTTCCTGGGAAAGAGGTCAGAGTGGTGTATAGGAGTTCAGCTCTGTTGTGGATTAAATAATATGGGAATTTCACATAAATCAGTGATTTGTATCTAAACAACTAGGAAAGTGTACAGAACAGGCACAAACAATTCACTGATGTTCCCAAATGTAATCTTACAATCTTTAAAGACAATATCCATGATTACATCTCCATCATTAGATGCTAAGAAGAATGAAAGAAAGCACTTTGAGTGTCAGCAGTTCATCCACTCAACAATCTAAACCATAGTTAAATATATTACATTATATTACATATTATTAAAATTTCAAATTTAAGTTTATTATCAAAATCTTTTAGATTTTTTTTTATTTGGAAATATTGTTAATGTTAGTTTTGGGTTGTTTCTTGGTTGGACAGAAAAACAGTTGAAGACGTCACCATTTTTTAAGTAATTGTTATGTTCTATAGCCTGAACAATCTTCATCCTCACAAATTTCTGTCAAGTTAATTAATGGTTTAGAATTTGGATGATAGGGAACATCTATAGTAATATATATGATGATATCTGCCAAACAGTTTTATTTGTTGTTCTTCCCACCATACATGTCTTTCCAATGATGCCATTTTAGAGGTAAAAACGAATTTGCTTTGTGCATACATAGTTAGAAATGTTTGGAGATGTAATCCCACAAAGGTGAATTATTTATACTTATATTACAGGGTGAGAGGGGAGAGAAGGGAGATGAAGGCGTCCCTGTAAGTTGAATCTACTCTTTTTTTTCCTTTTAGGCTTTTAAGTTTCTAATGGAACGTGTGTCTCAATTGATGCATATGTCAGCATCCGTGTGTGTGTTTGTGTGTGTGTGTGTGTGTGTGTGTGTGTGTGTATCTGCATCACTGTCAGAATCTTATATTGTTATAAACCTCTTTGTCATTAGGGGGAGTCTGGACTTCCAGGAAAGCCAGGAGAAAGAGGACTAAGGGTATTTTTGATGCATCTTCATAACCAACCTTAAATATTTTATACATTGAAACTATCAAGTTACAACAACAGATATTTTTCTTGACCCGCCCCTCAGGGACTGACCGGTCAGCCTGGACATCGAGGAGAGAAAGGAGACCCAGGAGACCCGGGAGATCAGGGACGAAATGTGAGACACACGTTTCTGTATTATCACAGAGACAGATTTTCAATACGCTCTTATACATTTCAACTGAGGCCTTCGGAGAAAGAAACAGTGAGGAAGGTCAGCTGCTCAGGATCTTTATTAATCTGTGTTCATTAACAGGGCGCCCCTGGACCTGTGGGGCTGAGAGGAGAGAAAGGTGATCAGGTTAGTTCTCTTTTCTTTTTGCCAAGTACAGTCTATGTATGTATATGTATCTATATCTGTATATGCTGTATATTTACCATTAGATGATTCATACTTTGCTTGTTCATTAAGGGAGTTCAAGGACCTCCAGGACCACCAGGAAAAGTGGTGAGTGTCTCCCAACCTCCCATAGCACTGTATGTTTAAAACAAAACAAAATGAGTAAACTAAACGTTACCGACATGTGTATTTTCACCTCTGTTCTACTTAAAAGGCGGACATCCAGGGACAGCTGAAAGGGGAGAGAGGAGAAAAGGTCTGGTAGTTTGTATGTTCATGCTCAATCAAGTTTCCAGTGTCATCGCAGCTACAAAAATAAATACATAAATAAAGCCGCCTTAAAATCAAATAAAAATAACTGGGCAATAATTAGCAGAAATAAAACAACTTGAATTGTTACGACTCTCAGGGTGATGCTGGAGACCCTGGAGAGCATGGTGGCAAAGGTCAGAAAGGCGAAGCAGGGACTTCTGGACCTCCAGGACTACGAGTGAGTTTGCCTCATTCTTGCAATTTATAAATGTTTTCTGTGAGCATCTGATAGGCCACAGTATGTCTCTCGGTGCACACTGACCGCTTTCTCTGTAAAGTTGTTCTGCATGACTGATGATCCTTTGTGACTTCTTGTTATCCTGCTCCATATGAAGGGTCCTGAGGGACAACGAGGATCTGCAGGCTCAAGAGTGAGTTTGCTTCCTCTCTCTGCATCTCTGCTTCAGTTCTCAGAGTAAAAGTCAGCAATTCCTAATTTTCTTTCAATTCTGACATTTGAAGGGTGATCCAGGAGACAGAGGAGCACCTGGAGAGAAGGTCTGAAATCATAAAGTCGGATTGGTCTCTATAATCTCACTAAGTTCAACCCTTATAATTATATTAATATTAAAATAAGCTGTTTTGCATTCTGGTGAGTTGCACTTCTCACTGTGCTTCATTACACTTCTGTTCCTCACTTCCCAGTACTACAAAGTGCAGAGGAATTGAGGGAATCGAGTAACGTTAACTGTTGTTTGACTATCTTCAGTCTGTGCGTTTCCTCTAACTGTAAATCTGTGCAATCAGGGAGAAAGAGGAGCATCCGGGTTAGATGGACGTCCTGGTCTGGATGGTAAACCAGGTGCTTCTGGGCCACCTGGTCAGAGGGTACCTCAGTTTCTACCATCTTTTCACCAAACTATAAAACATATTGTATGCATACCCTGGTTGGGTGTGAATGTATCCAGCTGATTTCATTTGTGTTTTCTTTACGTTACAGGGTGATCCCGGGAAACAGGGGGACCCTGGGAGAGATGTACGTTTCATTTTTCTAGCATAGTTGAGTCAATGCATTTGCATCATGCTCACATTAGTGTGAGATTTGTATTTCCTTACTGTATCCGTGGATGTGCACTTTAGTTGTACATGCTGCAGAGGGCACTGTGGAAATGTTCAAATTCAGTCCTCACTCCTGTGGCCAGTTGCATAAGCCAGCTATAGGGAAAGTCATCTCCAGGCTGGTTCAGTTTCTTAGGAAACTATTATATAATATTGTCCATATTAGAAATCCACTACTGCACAAGTAAAAAATTAGTTCAACAGTTTAAAATTATTTTATTCATTGTAGATGACAGTTGTGCAACCGCTGCATTACAATCAAAACTAACTGTAGTTGGCATTTCTGTGATATGCTTTGCTGTGCACATTTATTTTTGTTATATGTTGTGCAGATGTTACACTTTAAAAAGCTCCTCCATTGTAACAGTTTTTAATTTTTATTTTACATTTGAGGTCCCTTTTAACTGCCACAGACTCAATGCATACCTACATCTAAATTTGCCTTATTAGTTATTCAATGGATTATTAATTTTTTTGAATGTTTGACCAGGGTTTGCCAGGACTTAGAGGGGAACAGGGCCCCCAAGGACCTATTGGGCCTCCAGGCACAGCAGGAACACCTGTGAGTAGACATAAACACACTATATACTGTACATCTCTTTCTGTTATTGTTTCTGTTGTTTTTATTGAATCAACTCTGCACTGTTATATATTTCAGGGCAAACCAGGTGAAGATGGCAAACCTGGGCCTGCTGGCAAAATGGTAACTCCTTACCACAGCTTTTTTCATGTCCTCTTTTTCTGATCTAATGCAATATGTCATGTAGCACATTTTTTATGATTTTGCTATTGATCCTGTCCAAAAAGAGGATGAATATTGTCATTGGTGCGGGTTTTTCTCTGTGTCTCTCTGTCATTCTCTAATTCGTAATGGATTTGATCTGCTCTTTGCTGCGAATGATCAAAAGCGGCGTAGACATTTATTTCAGGGTCTGCTGCATAATGGCTGCTGTAAGTGACTCTAAAACAGTGGCACTGAGTTATTAGAGTGCACTAGCAGCCAGACCGGCCATTATTCAGTTTGTTCCTGTGTGGTCCATAATGCATTTTGTTTTGCTATACAGGGTGAGGATGGAGTGCCAGGTGAAGATGGGAGAAAGGTTTGTGGCTGTTTATCAGTGTATAAAATCATCCTGCACTGACAGGACAAGCTGTATTTTAGTCTTTATTTCAGGATTGCTACTGACTGAAGTAATGTGCGTGACCAGCAAGAACATTTTGCAGTTCACCTACTGTACAGTGTTGTCATGCATGAAAGTCCATTAAAGAATATGATATACAACAAAATGTTGGCACTGTTTAGATTCCTCAGGGGTACTTTCATTTAGCAAAATGTGACTAGCCCCATTTTATTTTATTAAATATTAGAAAATTGTTTATGAAGGAAATTCTTTCTATGCGTGATTTGACACTGGTTTCTTTAATCTACAGGGTGACAAAGGAGAAGCAGGAGCATCTGGAAGAGATGTCAGTTTTGTCAAATCTCTCTCATGTCATTATTCTCCTTGTTAGTTAGTTTCAACCCTGTATCCTGTCTCTCTTAATCTGCCCTACCTCACTCCGCCTTCCTGTATTGATCCTGCCTGCTTTGACTTTATTGTGTTACATAACAAGCTTTCCTCCTTTCTTCACTTCTCATCACTCACCCCTTTAAGTGTGTATTCATCAATTGCAGCTTGCTTTGACATTGACATTACGATCACAGTCTCACTCACTGCTTATTCAATAGACTTCTCAGAACCAGCTATATACATTCACAGCCTCTAGTGATTAAACTTAGCCTTTAAGGGGGAGCCACTTCTGAGAGGAATCTAGAGGAGCTCCAAATGTCAGAGTGCTGTTTTCATGTGCAAATTCATTTTAATTATCTCTAGAACATCAGTGGAGGGGTGGCAGTGGCCACCTGCTTTGATTTTATAGTTCAGCCTCTGCTATAGCACAGGAGGAAGTAACCTTGTGTAGAGAAGAACTCTCAGTTGTGTAATCGCATATGTTATCCAGGGCCGTGATGGACAGAAAGGAGACCAGGGTCTTGCTGGGCCAGTAGGCCCCTCTGGTCCCTCAGGACCACCTGGAGTACCTGGCAGCATTGGCCCTCCTGGACAGGTGCGTCTGAAGGAGACACTTAGAATGATAGCTTGTCACTCCCAATCCCTGCACTGATGACTAATCTGTCTCTTAGGTTGTGTATGTGAAAGGAGTTGAAGCAGCACCAATTCCAGGTCCACAGGGGCCTCCAGGAACCCCTGTGAGTGTGCATGACTTTGCAGCATCCTGACATTGTTGTTAATTACACTTTTTAAATGCATATCAGTTGAATACACACATCACTGCTTTTCCTGGAGTGTGGTGTGTTAGGCATAATATATACATGTAAGGGCCATGTGCTTTAGTGGGAGATAAGGTTGTCATACACAGTAAATTATTCTTCTACATGCAAATTATTCATACAACTATGCTATTTATTGCTGTTTTACACAGACATTAAGCTGCAGAGTAAACAATATGCATCTATCTCCTGTGTGGCCATGTTATCTCCAGTAGCATCGCCCTCCCACATGTAGCAGCAGTGATGTGTGTATTATCTACATCTGCGTCTGTACGCTGCTGCATCTGTGCCACAGTCTTTCTTATCCCTTAATGTTTTAATCATCGTCCTCGCTCTGTCCTTCAGGGCGTCCCTGGGATCCCGGGAGCTGTGGGAGCCAGAGTAAGTTGTAGTTCTCTTTATTGATCTCACTTTGTTTTAGATAAGTAACCTCTTAGTCTGCTTTTGACCTTCTAACTTTCTTTGTTTCAGGGAGAGAGAGGTCCACCTGGCCTTAAAGGTGAAGCTGTAAGTTAAACTTCCGATCCTATCATCATTAAAAATGTTACACGACGAAGGTTTTTATGTGTTTTGTGTTTACTCCTTTGTGTTTTTTATTGACAGGGTGACCCAGGGGAGGACGGGTTGCCAGGAAAGCCTGGCACAGCGGCGGTGAGATAAGATAAGATAACACATCACTTGTAATGAGTGAGCTGTGACTTGTGGAATAAATTATTGTCAGTACTCTTCACGTCTCTTCAACAATGTTTCTGTGTTTCTCCCACCAGGACGTACAAAAGGCTCTGGCTAGCTTAGGTGTTCAGGTGTGTATATTTGAACATACCACACAGTATGTGGTTTCATATTGTTCTTATTATTTTGTGAGATGATATCGCACCAGTTTAACCCAGTTTAAAAAAAAATCTAAGAATCTGCTTAATAGTATTAGTATTTTAAACAAAAAAAATTTCTGTTATAGAGAATTTGTAATGGAAATATGTACAGAAAGGCTATTTATTTAATAAATACATCCAAATAACCTTAATATCACTTCTTACTCATGCATCTATTATGGGTATATGGATAAATATTTTAGCATAATGGTCCTACTAATGGAAAATGTCCTGGAACTTATGCAAAGTGTTATATTAGTCCATTTGTTCTTGCAAATGTCATCACCGCCATTAGCAGCTTCCAGATATATTTATAACTTATGCTCAGCTGTTCTTTCTTGTGTCAACAGCTCACTTAGTTTCAAAATAAAAATGTCCTCAATCCATTAAAAGTGGATTAACAGAGTTGCTATGGCCAAATATGGGGTTGGCTCTGTGGATTTATTGGCATTAAAAATAGGACTTCAAGTAGTTTAAAGCCACAGCAGCGGTGGATGATTTGTCATCACAGACATAGACTAATGTCTTTGAATAAATATAAATCAGCTGCTTAAAATTTGTAGGAGTTTACTACCCTTTTTTAATATCCTTACACAGAAAAAACACTTTCTCTACTTCAATAGATCACTTTAAACCTATAAGTTTGTGTATATACATTTTAAAATGGTTGTAGGCTTATACTCAGCAGGTGTCGTGATTGAAAAATTAGCAATCCAAGCTGTTTTCTAGCTACTAAGATCAAATCTACAGTGAATGACTGGTCTTATTTGAGGACTAAAGCATTTCAGAGATAAGCACCTGTGACTGAAAGTTGTGAAGCTCTTGCCAAACCTTTCACTGCCCTCCGTGCAGGTGTCTGACCTGAAAATGGTTGTGGACAGGAAGGACATATCTCAGGCTCCTTCAGTGCAGAAGGGAGATAAAGGTGAAAAAGGAGACAGGGGGGTAACGGGAGAGAGAGGACCAGCTGGTGTAGATGTAAGTATGAAAAAAGAGCATCTTGAAGAGTAAAAGTAAAAATACCAGTTAGATCAAAGCCCCAAGTAAGATTTCATTTTGACGTTCATTGTGTTTATAAACCCAATTAAATTTTCTCTCTTGTGTCCTGTTGAATGTTTAGGGAGCTCGTGGCGTTCCAGGAGAGAGGGGAGCTAAAGGGGAACCTGGGGAGCGAGGTCTCACAGGAGCAACTGGGCCTCCTGGAAGAGCCATTGGAGAACGAGGACCAGAGGGATCCCCAGGACCTGCTGGAGAGCCAGGCAAGCCAGGAATACCAGGCGTTCCTGGACGAGCTGGCGAGCTGGGGGAGGTTGGAAGGCCAGGAGACAAGGTGAAATAAAAAATTAGGAGTAAACAAGTGGACACAACAAACATCTTATTATTGTTATTTACTAAAGCTGCTAATATCTGCGTGTGTTTCAGGGGGAGAGAGGAGAGAAAGGAGACAAAGGAGAAGCTGTAAGTGTCTATGATATTGGTTGTATCTGACTTTCATGTTTTGGCTAAACATTTTCATTATCAGCTGGAATACTTTAATTTTTTAGGGTAGAATCGGGCTGACAGGACCAGCAGGCCCACAGGGTCAAAAGGTGAGTGCCTTGTTATCCTTGTTATTGATGTTATGAAACACTTGTGATACAATATTTGGGGTGAAGAGTTCAGAGTTCAATAGCATATGTGTGTTTGTACTGTAGGGAGCATCTGCTGATTCTGTACTCATTGGTGCGGCTGGAGCCAGAGGCCCTCCAGGACTTGCGGGACAGAAGGGAGAACCCGGCGCTGGAGGACTACCAGGACCTAAAGGAGACCGTGTAAATGTTACACATATAGCAAATACTATCATGTTGATGCCATGCAATTTGAAACAAATGAGCTATTTTTGTGTCTCACAGGGTTTTGTGGGAGCTCAAGGCGACAGAGGAGAGAGAGGAATGCCTGGAGAAAAAGGACGGGATGGGTCATCGGTGAGCTGGCTCTCAGATGTTGAACAGATTAGGAGTTTGTGATATTTCAAATATTATTATTATTATTATTGCTATAAACCTTATTTTATTCAAAGGACACTGAAACTCTCATTTTGGGGAAAAACATTTACTTGGTGTCTTGCCAAGAGTTGGATGATAATATGTGGTTTGTACTTTCAGGGAATACCAGGAGAACCAGGAAAACCTGGCCAGGATGGGAAACCGGTAAGTGGGGCAGGAAATGGCTTATTTTAGTTATATTTCCTAAAATTCAAATGCATACTATGTTTTTTTATGATTGGGATACAGTAATTTCTTTCATGGTTAAGAGACATGTACATTTCTAGTGAATGTTTCTTTCAGGAGACCTGGTAAGTATGCTTTATTTTTTATCAAACTAGGCAATATACAATAAATTATATACTTACAATGATTGGCTTGCAACATTAATGTGATTGATTTCCAATAATGTGCTATTTGAATATGTATAATACTGTATATAAACAAATTGTTATTATTAACAATAATATTAATATATTTAAACAAAAGGCGCTATTTTCTAAGTTAAGTACCAGATTTTGTCTCATATTCATCTTTTGATATTAAACCCAAATGTTTCAGTCTACAGTGAAAAATAAAGGAACTGGCCTCACTGTTCCAATACTTTTAGAGGTTTAAGTGTGTAAGTCAATACTGGTCGTTTAATGCAAAGATAAATGTGAAGAGAGCAGACGAGAGGAGAGATATTGAGCATTTCTTTCACATTTTATGTTTTCCTTCCCTCCATGTTGGAGCAGGGCCCAACAGGGCCTGCTGGTCCTCAAGGCCAACCAGTGAGTAACCCAGCCAAGGGGCCTTCTGTTAGACTTGATCTGCAGAGTGAAACCACTGGGTTGGCTGCAAGCACAAAGCCGATGGAGCGCTGTTTTTCCCTCCTTGGGCTGAGGCTTCATAGATCCTTAGACAGTAACCTTTTGCAGCTGTGCAGCTAACACCTCACTCTAACTTCCCCTCTCTCCTCATATGTCCTATCTCTGTCCATTTCCTTTTCTGTGTTGTTTGTCTACCCCTTTTTCCAAAACTTTGTTCTCTACCCACCTGTTCCCCCACCCTCCTGTCGCCCCATTTCTCTGTCTTTCATCCTCTCTAGGGCCTGCCTGGGTTCCCAGGAGTTCTAGGCAGACCGGTAGGTTCTCTGCTGCTGGCTGGCATGTTTGAGCTCTGGGGGGTGGGGGTCGGGGTTGTATAATAGAAACAGTGGGAGACAGGGGAGTGACTTGATAGGATGCAACTGGACTTTAGCTGAGACAGCAAGTAGCTTTATTGTATGCATGTATCTGCATTTCATAACAGTAGACTAGAATAATCAAAATGCACAAACCATCATGTTCCTCCCAAGCAGATTTCACCACTTTAATCTTAATCCATTTGTATTGGAACCATCCTTCTGGGAGCTGGGGTCTGGCATATGAGTCAGACCTTGATCAGATCCTCATGTAATATTAATCATGACCACTTGTCCCTAAAGCATCTGTGTCACACTTGAAAGCTGAATTTCGAAGTTTCATTTTAAACGTGTAAAACGCCACAGAATTGTTGGAGGAGATGAAAGAAAGTCAGCTGACATCCTGTGCCGAAGCTCTTGCCTGGATCCAATGTACAATAACAAGGGGGGGATACAAAATTGGGTGCACTCCAAAAAGTACTGTGGTGTCGATTCACTTGAGTCTGCTTATCGTGCATGCAGCTGTGCCTGCTGTCTGTTATGTGCTTATCCCTTGCACAGCACTGATTTTTTTTTTTTTAGCTTATGATGTGTTTCTTTGTTGACACTGTTGATCCTCTATGTTTGTATTGTCCTACCTGTGTCTGTGTCTACATGAGTCTGTCAGATATTTGTGTCTGTACATTTACAGTATGTAAGCTCATGTCCATCAGTCGCTCTGTTATTTATAACTTCATGCACATACAATAAATTTTATGTGCTCAACATATTCATGCAAGAAATACATGTATTTCACATAAAGAAGAAATACAGTTATTTGCTTACTTGCTGAAACATATTCAAAATGACCGATACCACTCTCATGTGTCCATTAAATATGAGGCTCTTTGTAGCAGCCCATTAAATTAGCATAGCCTGGAAATGAGGAAGCTGCTAGACTGGCCTCGTCCAAATGAAGCCAAATCGACCCACGAGAACCTCTAAAGCTGTAATTTGTTTAATCTGGACAACCTGTTGTGGTTTTAGTGAGTGGGAGTAGTTTATTTCCTAGGCACAGTGACTTCCTCAAGCTTTCCAACTCTAGGAAGTCATATTTAATGACAAACACATGATTGGTATTCTAATCTGAGATGATTTTAAACATGGCCTGTGTGCAGCATTATACAACATGAATATACTGTATATGACTTGTATTTTTTTTATAGGGAAACCCAGGAGAACCTGGAATAAGGGGGCCAACTGTGAGCATCACACACATAATGAAGCACGCATTCACAAACTCTTATTAACATTAACAGCATCACTTAACATGTTGACATGTGTTTTAATCAGGGGCCCTTGGGTGCCAACGGGCCTCCAGGTCCACCGGGTGTGAAAGTGAGTTAACTACGGATTTAACATTTGTGCCACATGTATGAATCCTTTGGTTACCTGCTGGTGAAACTCATAAATTGTTTGTTTTTCATAGGGTAACCAAGGAGAGCCAGGCGTTGGTGTCCAGGTAAAACAGCTATACACAGTATATTCATCTTTCAAACAAGATATTGAGTTGCCTGAGTATTCAGGCAAATAGTAGTCTTAGATAAAACATCTGCAGTATTTTAGGTTATTTCTAATCACTGCAGGGTCCTCCTGGTGCCCAGGGAAGCACAGGTCTACCAGGACCACCAGGTCCTCCAGGAGCAGTGGTAAGTGTCCCCATTAATTACCGCTTCTCTTCAGGGAAAGATATTTTTCTGCTTTCTCATGAAATTCATTGAAAATCTCACAGTGTGTATGCGTTTCTTCACATCACTGTGTTTATTTCTCAGGGTCCACAGGGCCCTCCAGGACTGCCAGGGCAGGTGGTGAGTATGCAATCATCATCTGGCTGCTACTGTTGCTGCACCATGAAGCACAGCAAGAAGGTGTAAAATAAAATAATTAAAAAAAAAAAAAAAGGTTATAAGCCTGAGGCATTTTGGTTTGTAACAGAAAATGAGAAAGTCAATAAATAAAAATGCCAAAACATGTGTACTAAGCTTGCTTTGATAAATGATGGCTTCAGCTACGTTTAGTGTTCATAATTTAAAAACAAGTTATAGAACATGCAATTATGTGTGCCTTCAGCTGAAAAACAAGCAATCCCCACAGCAGGTCTTGTATACCATACTTTTTATAAAGAGTGACCACTACAATCAACATTTTATTTTTACTTTAACTCTTATAGTATAGTACACTGCTATTTGTGTAATGGAATCTCTCTATTGTAATGTAGACATGTGTCTTAAACCACATTATTAACAGACACAATTATAAACAAACAAACCATGATATTTATCAAGCCCTGTTTGGACAATCAGACATAAAAAATGCATTTTATTGGCAAATGCATCAAATCTTCCTCTTTGTTTCTGCAAACCACAACTAATTGAAATTATCATTTACAGTGAGAGAGAAGTTGCAGATGTTTTTTTATGATTTTCAGTAACTTTACAATACTGATACATAAACGTGGTTGCATACAATATATTACACATTAAATGCATATTGTGTATTCTCAAGTACAGTATATGCTGCTCTTCAGGGTGAAGCAGGAAAACCTGGAGTTCCTGGACGAGATGGAGTACCTGGCAAAGAAGGATTACCTGGACTACCAGGAAAGCAGGTGTGTGTTGGTTTGTGTGTGTGCGCCAGTGTTTATGTTGTGTTTTCTGTGCTATTTTTATATTGTCCTCTTCTGCGTCATCTTTGTGTCATTTTATCCCCAGGGAATTGCTGGACCTTCAGGCCAGCCTGGCCTAAAGGGAGAGCAGGGAGACAGCGGACCTCCAGGGAAGGTGGGAAAATGCTTTGTCTACTTCTCAGCATATGGATAAAAGGACATAGCCAATTAAACTGGTTTTGTGGCTGCCTTTATTGGATATGACTCCAGCTCCATAATTGCCTATGGAAGCAGTAAACACATCTCTGGTGTACAGTTATTATTAGCATCCTAATGCAATAGTGTTTATTTAATGTGCAGCACTAGGCGGTTCTATTCCAAGCCCTCCTTCAGGGGAGATGGTCAAACTGCTCGTGTTTGTCCACCAGGAGCGAAGGCTGCCTGTATCCCACACGGTGTTACAAATACATCCCCCTTCAATTTACACACATTTCAAACTTGGTCAGGAACCCTGCTGTTAGAGGTTTATCTCCTGCTGCTAGCTGTAACTACTGTATGAACTCTTATGAGGCTATGGGGGAGAGAAACATAGTGAAAGCTCCAAACAACTCACAAAGCATAGATTGTTTTGACTTTCTGAGTCGTGATGATGTGATAATGCAGCAAGGTTAGGGTTAGGTTAGTGTAAATCCAATGGTGTTGCTGTAATGTGAAATTCTGCAGTTTGGGGTGTTGAGCGGACATTAAACCTGTGAATATGTTACCAGCATGTACATGAAGTGTATAGGTGTAGTCTGTTAATCTGAATAAGAGACAACAGACTTGTGTGAAAAGGTTTTCAAATTTGGTTTTAATCAATTTCTCTCAGCGGTCATCTAGCCAAACCTGAAAGGCCACATTTCTCCAAACATTTCCACAGTTCTAGTGTTGATTTGTCTGTCAGTGAGCTGCCGTACTTATTGTTATTTGAAATCATCTGTATTAACATGCCCTGCTATTTGATTTGAGTATTTTGTTATTAATAATACAATTTGTGATTAGCAGTAAAAGAACAGCCTCTCTCCATGCAGACTATCTCAGTGGATTTCTCTGTGATATGACTGTTATTGATTCAAAGAGCAAATTCTCTGGCACTTATCGACCCGGTAAAATGATATTTAATCTGTGTGAAACCTATTTAGTCACTCTTACATACACTGCCCTCATAGCTTTATATTATCTGGTGCAGTACAGCCCTGGACGTTGTTTTGCTGAATAGTAGTGAATCAGGGGAAAAACCCTGTGGAGGCCTATAGTACCTTCCACTCTAAAAATAACAGTGGAGCAAACCATGAATGTGAATTTCAGCTAAATCCTTGCATACATTTATGGATAGTGCCTTCGGTGTTCTACTAAAGCGCTCTACCCGCCTGTTAGTTTGCAACTGGCACATGCTGGGCTGGATTGTCTTATGCTCTGCCATTCTCTACTACAGTATATATTTTACTGGCTGTATATTACAGCCACGGCTTGTCAGAATCTTCTGGGGCTCATTATATCCTTAGATATAACAAGTAAGAGATCGCTCTTGGCTAAATAGGTATGGTAGACTGTACTCAACCAGCAAATGTGAACTACTTTACAGCTGAAACTAAAGTATTCTTGTCTGCCTGTTCACTATTTAAAAAAATGCAGCATCTGTTGATGGGAATTGCCAATTCTGCCAGGGAAGATCTTAATTAAGCCCCATTTCAACTCAGCAAGACTGAAAATGACAGAGAAGGACATTCCTAACTTTCTCCTTTCAGGGCTCATCACATCAGAAACGTTTTTTATTTACTGTATAATTATACTATTCAGTGCCAGTCAGATTAATTTATTTTGCTCAGATTAATGTATGAATATGCTAACAAAACATTATAACGTATGCATGAGGCTGCCTGTTTAGTAAAAGTGATTAACACTGCGCTCTAATGTCCTCTTGTTGTAGCTGGTGCAACAAATGATCTTCATCTGAGCCATCAGCCATCAAACTTTTTAGCCTGAAGCGGGCCTGTTCATGATGCAAATGTGAACTTCTATTATGTTACTGCCAGTTTTCATACAGTCATGCAATAGCCCGCACTGTTATTAGTCATTAACTCACAACTGCAGTGTTTTCTGTGCTTTAGAGAATGAAATCAGTGACTCCTTTGTAGAAATGTACAACAGCTATCTTGGAGATAAAGTGCAAGTTTGGCACCACGTAGAAGCGCTTAAGCTGTTCAGATAAGCATCCAGAGCATATGTTTATTCAATCGGGGAAGAGTCATCCACAACAACAGAGCATCCCACTATTTTCTCTGCTGTCAGCTTCTCTTTGTTGCCATCTCACTGTTTCTCTCACTTTATTGTTCCCAGAAGTGTTAGTTTTTCCAGCCCACTAATAACTCATAATATCTATGCCCGATGCTTCTGCACATTTGTGGTAACAGGTAGCTGCTTTTGCTCTCATGTTATATTAAGTTAACTAAATATCCTTAGTCCATGTCAGATTGTAACTTCTGTCAGAAAGAGGAATCATCATGTCTGAACCACCAGGCCACCAGACACCCTCTGCCATTTCATTTTTTTAGAAACAGCTACACTCATCATTTCCAGCTGCTACAGCTCAGTAGTGATATAGTTTCTCTCGGCTGGTGAAATGTATCTAGAGAAAAAGACACATAGATGGATCTTGCTTGTCTGCATTCGCTGCCATCCCTGCTGTTTGTAATCTTGACATGAGCCATGACAAGTGGCTCCGCTCACAGCCCACAACTTCAGGTTCAGCACCTTGGACAGGCCTATGGTGACACTGCCAGTGAGTTCAACAGTCTGATAAATAACCAGGCCACACATGTCCTTCTGCTCAGCAACTCGCTCATTTGTTCCCACACACAGACAAACACACACACACACACACACAAACAAGGATGTAGTGACATTGCATTTCCCAGCTCCTGTTGCGCTTTAATAATACACGTTTAAGTCTTTCTACAATACAAGCATAAGCATTTTTGGTATCAGTCAGTCCAAGAACTGAGCTTCCATTTTGCTGCATTCAATCACTCTTAACCCAGACAACTTTCCCAGAAATAGTCGTAAGCAGAAACCAAAATGACCCGAGTCTCAATGTCTTTGAATTTTTCCCTGAATTAACCATCACAGCTTGTTGTTTCATGTGCATCTCTTAAACAAGTGCTTGTAAGACTTCTCCAAGGCTTGGTTAGTGAAGTACATTGGTTAAGCAGAGAAAGTCCTTAAACCACTTTGTTCTTAACAGCTGGAAAAGCTAATGGTTTGGTTGATCTTATATTTGAATACTGAGGCTTTTAAGTATACATTTGCTTCTTATGATGAACAAGAACCCATATTTTGCGTCAGTAGTGATTACTATTATTTCTTTGCATTCATAAAGGCAGTGGCTGGACCCCCCGGACCCAAAGGAGACAGGGTGAGTCAGTGTAACAAAAGTACAGTAGTTACATTGGCCATATTTTCTATTATATCTGTAGCATTGCCAGTATAATACACTTACTGAATGTAGAGGCACAATATGCTTAAAGTCCAGAATTTAAAAGCTAAGAAAACAAAATAGCAAAATGCATCTGACAGCACTTATCTGGCTGTGATTTATGCAGGGTCTTCCAGGTCAAACACTGCCAGGTACAGTTGGAGAGCGAGGCCTACCTGGGGAAAAGGTGAGTCTGGTCAAAGGGGGGAAGGCTCATTCTCAAGACTGTTTAAATTTGGTAAGTGCTTTTTCTCTGAAACCATATGATACCTGCTGTCATTCAGGGTGACAGAGGGGACAAAGGTTCTGCTGGCACCAAAGGAGAAAGAGTGAGTATGACCATGGAGCAACATGTATATTTCCAGGTAATGTAACAATATAATCATACATGTTGTTTTCATGTTCAGGGAGTGGCTGGTGAATCAGGAGAGCCTGGAGAAGATGTGAGTAGTCAGCTTGAACTGCTTCCTTGTGACTGTGGCAGCACTTTTATTACTTAATCTTTTTTCATTTTATTATTTTATTATATCGATTAATGATTGTGGTTTGTTTGTGTACATACAGTATACCCTGCTATAGTTCCCCAAAAACCTAATATTATCTATTAGTGAGGATTTAATGCCACCATTACATAACACTAGGATTTAATGGTTGATTGGAACAAACATTCCTACTAATTAACAGATGGCTTATATTTGGGATGATATGTTTGTGCTTGGAGGGCCTGTGCAGTAATCTGCTCCAAATGAGGAAGTTTTATTTAATAACTTATGCAATTGCATCCTACTCAAACTTCTTTTTTACTGGCGTACCATTTTGTTATTCATAATTACTGCAAATGTACTATAAATATATAATGAGACAACTAAATATAGATGTTTTTTTTTTAAACATCATAAATATAGGATTCTGTCAAGCTCTTCCACTTCAAAGCCAGAGTGGCTCAATCAAGCATTCTTGTGTTACAGTGTGATTAAAATCTCTAGACTTGCTTTCTAGAAGTGTCAGCTGTAATTGAGTCCAGTCGCCTCTGAGGATCGAGGTTTTGATTATTTGTCGTCCATGAGGTTAACCAGGCATATTAACTGTACGACAGCCAAAGCTCTGACCATACATACCAATACTGGTGAATGTCTTCACTAGCATAACAATCTACTCTAGGCTTGTATTTGGAGGGTATGTAAAAATTGGTAACACTATGAAAGCTGCAAAATCTATCAATAATTTTTTTCTTCTTATAAATAGTGCATCATTGATATAAGGTTTTAAAAATCCTCGACCCAATGTTTACTTTTTCATGCAGGGGGCACGGGGACCTCCCGGGCCAAAAGGAGATAAGGTAAGTTAGATGTTTGGAGGTATGAGTTTTATTACCTTGTCAGAAATCAAACTCATTCTATGGATCTATAACAAAATGTGTGTCACAGGGAGAGAAGGGCATTGGACTGCTAGGTCCTCCTGGTCGGGATGGGCCTCAAGGTTTAAAGGTGAGTAAAAGCATTTGGTGCAGAATAAGTTGCTCTATAACCATCGTGACAGTTTAAGCTATAACTGTGGGTGGATTTCAGGGAGATCCAGGCCTTCCAGGTTCAGCTGGTCCTACAGGGTTGCAAGGGAAGCCTGGTGAAGCTGGACAGCCTGGCCTGAGAGGAGAAAATGGTCAACCAGGATCTCCAGGACAACAGGGGGAGAGGGTGAGTGGTCACTGATCACACAGTCCTGTGTGCTTTTAGCATTAATATCTGTGGTATGATGTTCAACTAGTGAGCTTACTTTTCAGGGTCCTCCAGGCTTTGCAGGCCGTGCAGGAAATGTTGGTGCTCCTGGTCCTCCTGGGCCTCCTGGGCAAGCAGTAAGTTTAGATCCTGGTTTTATTACACTGTAATACGTATCTCAGTTTATTGAAGTTATTATAGTTATATAGACTTTGACTTATGATGTTGTTAGAGTGGATTGTTGTTTGACAGCTGGTATTAGACGTGGAGTTAAGTTAAGAGTTTTTTTTATTACATGCAGGGTGTAAAGGTTTGGGCATGTGACTAAGTCAGTACTTAGTAAACGATCCTTTACTAACTGCATGAAAAAGCATGAGAGTGGAAATATTGTACTTTGGGATACGTGGCAGCCAGTATCAAACATACTTAAATACTTAATACAAGAGATCACTTGAAAATTAGTGGAACTTTGTGGGTAGATTTGAATCATGCTGTGTGTGCAAGACAGACTAAAAATACTTCAGAAGTTATCTGCAAAACGGGTGGGTGAACATTCCTAAATCAGGAGACTGTGGCTACAAGTCAACAAGTATTTGCAAGCTGTTATACACTGCCTGTCCAAAAAAACAAGTCACACACTCTAATTTTTAGTTGGGCCGCCTTTAGCTTTGATTACAGCATCCATTTGCAATAGCCTTGTTTCGAAAAGCTTCTTCAATGTCTCAAACTTTATTCCTGTCCAGAGTTGCTTTGATTTTTCAATCAAGATCTTGTATTGATGATGGGAGAGTCAGGTGACCTCATTCTTTGGGCAAATAACGTTGCTGAACCTAGACCTGACCATCTGTAGCAACACCAGATCATAGCACTACCGCCACAGGCTTGTACGCTGGTCTTAACCCAGTTTTAGTAGTTTCATCAATCTCCTTAAATGTTTTCTTTGCTTGATTCATGACAACAATTTGACCCTTCTGAAACAGATTAACATTTTTTCCATAGATGTGTCTTTCAACATGCATCAGTTAGGATTAAATAACTTGTTGGCAGCTGAAAAATAATCATCCATGCAGTAATTATCCAATGGGAGGCTCTTACCTATTTGCTTAGTTAAGTCAGGGTGGTGACAAATAGTTGGGGGTTATTAATAACCCTAATACTGCAATACTGCAACTGGTTGAAAGATTAGTATTTTCTATTGGAGTCTCTAAATAATGTTTTTTAAAGGTCTGGCAGAGAACAAGATTGTAGGGAAGGGAAGGAACAGGTGGATGATTTATATGTATGATTTATAGTATATAATTAATACTTTTCCCCTTTTTAGGGCACTCCTGGTACTGACGGAATCAAAGGGGACAAGGTGACTGCCAGGCTAATACATATTTCCGTATAGCTGATTAAATGTTAATGAAATCTTTGAAGAGTGTACATATTATTTCTGCCAGGGGGAAGCTGGCGTTGGAATTCCTGGTCCCAGAGGAGACAGAGGAGATTCAGGGCCTAGAGTAAGACATTTGTTCCACTGCTATTTCATTGAAGTTGTGAACTTTCCTCTGGAGGACAGAATCTAATGCTGGTGTGTTTGCCTGCGTGCCTGTGTGTGTGTGTGTTTTTTGTCTGTCATGTCTTAGGGCGAGGAGGGTCGAGCTGGCGCAGACGGGGAGAGAGGGCCAACAGTAAATATCGACGGTTTTCTTTATTATGCTTCACTCAGGCAACACAACATACATCAATGGGCCATGTTGAGCAATGCTCTTTTCAAAATGACTAACTTACCAGGGGGTAGTCTATGTGGACCATTAAAACGAAAATGAGCTGAATATCAATTTACATTTCTCCCTTACAGTTTTGTAGATTACCGTGAGTCTGGTGTACCTGTTATTACCATTTACTGTAATCAGGCTTTAAACCCTTAGGAGTTATTGTGTCATTATTATGATTTCATGAAAACTGTGCTCAGAGTAGAAACGTGAGAAGTCATTTTTCTTTGTGAAGCCTTGTATAAAGCCTGTGTGTTTCTGTGTACATCAGGGTCCCGCAGGGATTCGTGGTGCTCGGGGGGAGAAGGTGAATACTACCAGTCCTTTTCCCATTTTTATCTGTCATAATGCTAGTTGCATCCCCTGAGCATTCTGCTCATGTAAAGCAGTGAATTAAATTGGCACGCTTGAATGAAATGTTTTGCTCCCAACCTTTTCAGGGAGAGAATGGGCTGCAAGGTGACAAAGGAGAGAAGGTGTGTATTTTAATATCCAATAAGTGCACTCTCTTTCTCTCCCCCTCTTTTGCTTGTGTTATTTGTTTATAGCCTAAAGATGACTGACACAAAACTAGGGAAAGAGGAAAATAAGACATGTTGTATAAGCAATGGCTGTTTTGAAAGAGCTCTTTCATGAGATTTACTCTGTTAAGAGCAGGAGGAATATATGAATACACACAATGGTAATAAGCGATTATACTACAGTAAATGTATAAGATAAGTAAACAGGATGTTTACAGGTGTGCTGTCACTCACAGGGGGACACTGTTCTGGTGGGGGGACCTCCTGGAGAAAAAGGCAACAAAGGAGAAACAGTCAGTGAACGCTTGACGTCAAATTGTATCATAATAAAATCTCTTGTGTATTTTTGTTCTTACATGGTTGACTTCCATTTCAGGGTGACAGAGGGCCCAAAGGTGTCCAGGGAGAGAAAGGGGTGAAAGGTCAGGAAGGACCTCCAGGAGAGCAGGTAAATCATTTGGGTCAGAATAGCGCCACAAAATTTGCTGTAGCTGAATTTAAAAGCAGTAAATACGGGGTAAATGAATAATTACTGAAATTACTTAAATATGATGTTCTGAATTGTTTTGACTAATTGAATAAGTATTTCGGTACCAGAATGTTTGGTAGTTTGTTTCTACTGAATTTAATCTATATTAGAATTTATGTAATGTAATAATTAAACGTCAAGTTCACCTATGTCCACCTATTCTCTTTGTTACCTGTGTTTTTTTTTAGTATAAGCGTATGACTGGTGTGATGCAGTGTACAATATCTTCTCTAGCTAAGTTAGATTAATATATTTGTACTGCAGAGAACATGAGTTTCAGCATGCTAGCCGAGCTTATAGTCAATCGTTCCTACAAACAGTTTGCTTAGTAACATAATTTACATGTTATAGACACAACCACAAGAAAGTAGGAGAGTTCAGGGCTCTTTAAATTAAGAAACTTTTACAATGCTGAGTAGAAACTTAGGTTTTAAAGGCACAGTCTGTTAAGTGCCCCTGGAAACAACTATTGTTGACACTTAAATGGTAGGAAACTTACTTTTAGGGTAGAAGCTCCTCACTAGAACATTTAGATAATTGTGGCAGTTCAGATGCAGACCTGCTGCTAGTCGCCCCATAGCACTGAGCATAGCCTTGGTTTTCATTGTTGCAGAGGTTGTATACTTAATGTTCCAGATCAGGCTTTCAGTTTGAAGCACAGAGAGATTTTAATCAAGGGAAAACAGAGGAAAGTTTAACACCATTAATATGGTGCTACTAGAAACAACTATAACAAAAGAAAGTAAGATGAAAATCTGTGAAATTGCTCTTTAATAATTTGGGTCTCCTGACCTTGCAGTTTGTTGCATTTGATTGCAGCTTAACTTGCAGCATGATAAGAAACTATAATAATAATATAATAATAATAAAAAATAATTATATTGCAGTATAAATGATTTATAGGTAAATTTCTGTGTATGTATGTATGTATTCGACTTCAGGGTCTAAGGGGAGAGCCAGGAGAAAGAGGGTCTACTGGATTCCCTGGTGCCCGTGGTCCTGGTGGACAGAAGGCGGGTGACACTGTGCATAGATTAAAACTGTGATTAGATTTGTGCCATGATTAATAGCCAAGCCAGTCAGTAGACAGTGAAGGTAATAATTTCACTGTTGTAATTAATGTAATTCTGTGTTCTGTCTGCAGGGAGAAGCGGGTCAACCTGGAGTACCGGGTGAACCGGTCTGTGTTTTTCCTTCTATCCAGAAACAGCTTCATTGTTTTATGTATATGGCTATGTCTCTTTAATGGACAGAACTGAGGATGGTTTCTGTTTATGTTTCAGGGGTTACCAGGAAAAGATGGACTGCTAGGACATAGGGGGGAAAAGGGAGAGATTGGTATCGTGGGACTGAGAGGAATCAAGGTATTCTTAGTCTTTATATGTGCATGATACAAGGTTTGTTCATTCTGTGCAGTTTCAACCTTGAAGCCTCTTTCAGGAGTGCTCACAACTTGATAGTAGCATAAAACTGATATGATTGCAGATGATTAATACAAATTGTGTCACAAATATCCATTTGTTTTTATCCTAAGAGTATGATGATTAAACTAGATGATGTATGTTGATTAATACATACAGCAAATGGGGGTTTGACTGCCTGGTTCTAATCTTTTTCCACTTTATTTATTCCATTTGAATCACTGAACCAGCCATAGATGTAAACAATGATTCAGAGCTGTAGCTGGCTAGTATTATTATATAACCTTTATTTAATCTGTGTGAGACAATGAGACAGACCTCTTTTTGTGCAACACAGGGCCAATAGACAGCTAATCCTGGGTTGTCATCTAGTACACAGTTGTCACAAATTAGAGGCATGAGAAACTGATGCAGCTTTGTTAGGTTGCACTTATTCTTTAAACAATTATGTGCAAGTGTGTAATTGTCTTCTTGTTGGAGGACCTACCTGGACCAATATTTAAATATTCCAAGAGGAAAAAGTAAACTGCTCCAGGTATTTTAAAGTAAAATGAGCAACATAGGAGCACAGAATAACTACATGGTCAAGTACAAGGGCAAGTACAGGCTAATTTAACAAGTGACCTAAGGACAACAGCTGAAAATGAATCTTTTAGCTAACACCAACATGGGGATGTTGCTTAATGTGCACTGCCCCTGAAAACAATAACGACAGAAACGCTTGATTTCAATATGAAGAACCCATTTTCTATATTAAAGTTACAGTATGCAACTTAGTTCAAGTATTGCTGTTGTCGTTGTTTTCAGAGACATATGCTTCACATGGAGATATGTGTCTTTTAGACTCACTGAATAGCGAGGCAGCAGTGCGAGGCTCACTCCTTTTAACGAACCAGAGAAGTTTCATTATTTGTGTTTGACTGCAGCATTCCACAGTATCGTCCATCCATCCATTATCTAAACCACTTATTCTATTAAATGGTTCAAAATGTGCAACAGAAGTGAATGAATGTGGATTTAGAGTAGCTGGGCCAGACAGTCTCGCCTTATCAGAGTCCTCTGCAGTAGTTGGCTATTGCTACTTATCTTGCGTTTACTTGTCGTCAGAAAAATGACAGCATCTAGTTCTGCGTCATAGCCACTGCAACTGGGAATTTGCTGAACAAGGTAGTTCAGATTCACTGGGTGTGGATGTGCTTGATCATGTGCACAGTGATTCAGCTTGAGTGGCAGGTGAAAGTGCTGTATGCGTATGGATGAGCTCACTGTGTCACCGGTGCATTTTGTGACACTCAAGTCACTTCTTGTGTCGCTGTTACTGATAAACGTGTATTTCTCCAGGGTGACCGAGGACCCAAAGGGACTTGTGGAGGCGATGGACCCAAAGGAATGAAGGTGAGAGCAGATATAGTAGAAGAAAGCAGACACAAAGGTGTGAATGAAGATATTGTATATTTTTCTATTTCCTTTTATAATAACAGTCATTTGAGAGAGTCTGGTGGTATTTGACGCCAGTGTGTAAATTAATGGATATTCAATCCATTTCTTATGAATAAATGTTAAACTTGAATAAATGAAATGCGTCAGACTTGTGTGAGTCATGCATTATGTGGAAAGCAAAATTAAATGAATGAATGTGCTTGTGTTCAGGGGGATGCTGGTATTCCTGGACGATCAGGCCTACCAGGAAGAAAAGGTGAACAGGTATGACTCATCTGTAGAAAAACAGGCATCATGTGGCGTATTTTATGTCTTTATGGACATTTTTTTCGAATTAGTCATCGTCAAGCAAGCTGTGTTTTTATTCCAGGGGGACATTGGACCTTCTGGGACCCCTGGCATCCCTGGAAAAGAGGGGCTAATTGGCCCCAAGGTATGTGCTGTATTATATCAAACAGTTTTTTTGTTTCCTGATGTTAAATCTAACTTGTTGTCTTTGTTGGTGTAGGGTGACCGCGGTTTTGATGGGATTGCAGGAGCCAAAGGAACTCAGGGAGAAAAAGGTGAAAGGGTAAGTTTCTACTTTTATCTTCTGTAACACTGTATACAGACAGTTCAGCTGTAAAACTGTGTGCTGCACCTGATCTCTGCAATATGCAGGTGCTTTCATAAGCAAAGCGTTGTTCATCCTCAAAAAGCACATAAGCACCTTAAAATACATAACTGTAATTCACATAGGGTCCACCTGGTATACCTGGCCCTCCTGGTCCAAGTGGTGCAGATGGGCCTCCCGGTCTGACTGGTGCTCAGGGACCAGCTGGTGCTAAAGGCCCTGAGGGTCTCCAAGGGCAGAAGGTGATTATTCCTACTTTTGGTTAATGAAACACTTTGGTCACATTTTATTTATTTGATCTGAAATTTATTGCATGGAAGATAAGATCTAACGACATCTCTTCTCTTCTTATACACATATATACATCAGTTAATATCGTGCAAAGGTTTGATGGTGATCTAGAAAAGAAATACACCGTATAATCGAAGCATGAATGACCAAAATAGCAGCTGTCAAATGTGCAAGAAAAACAAACATTTGACAATTGTGACATAAAAATGAGATCATAGACATATTACAAAATCAAGTATTTTTATATTTCTTCTCAGTTTGTTCTCTTTTGTCTTCACCTGACTGGTACTTTTGTTCGATTGCTGTGTATTGCTTCATGGTGATTGACAGTGTGTGAGCCCTGGCATGACTGGCATGCCTACATTCTTCATCAAATAAATGAACAAAGCTGGTGACAAGAGAGCAGGGTCATATCAAGTCTCTCTGAAGGATGCACATTATTTAGACTGAGACACACTTCATTCAACCTAGTTCCATTGTTTCCCTGTAATGAGATTTTACATTTGTGCAGCCTGCAATAAAGTAGGATGAAATCTTATGAGCTGTACATTTTACTATGCACTGTGTGTACAAACTATGCAAATGTTACCCAGTGTACAAGGACAGTGTTAAATATGTTGATGTAGAAAAAAGTGTTAATTAATTTATTACATGTATCAGTCATCATCATTCAGTACCACAAATACCACATGCCCAGACATCATACACTGTATGCAAAGGCAGTGGAAATTTGATGTTAAAAGAATTAAACTATCTAACTGTTACTGTTTTAACCTTTTTGATTTACCGGTACTTGTAAATTTAAGCCACATTTATCCGTTGTTGATGTCTCTTGTTGTGCTTGTGTGTCAGGGAGAGAGAGGGCCGATTGGTCCCGCCATGCTCGGTCCACGGGGTATCCCAGGCATTCCCGGAGAGAGGGGAGAGCAGGTGAGCGTCACACTAGTCTCGATCTCGTCTTTTGGGTGTTTTCTTGGTAATCATCTTTGATAGAAAACCTACTGAGGTCAAAACATCAAATCAGGAGCATTGCACAACAATTCATTTCTCATTGTCTGTCGCCTTTACACATTTTCCTGTGCCTCAGCAACTGGCTTCAGTGCTCTGATAGTTAAATTTGTATGGACCAAACACTGGCTATTTAAAATGACAACCATTATTATGAAAGCTGCTAACTGAATTTATTTGGCTAGGACCTCATAGCAGTCAATTACAAGGACAAAAGGATGTATGGAACATATAGACCGAGAAAAACCGTGTTCATGTGCAATGACTCCCATTCCCACAGCTCACTGTAACGTTGACTGTTCCAAATATGAAAAGACCATTCTTCTTTCATGACAAAGTGATTTATTGTTCCACAAAACTCCTAAGGCACAGTTCTAAAATATAATATAATATAATCTTCCAGTAAAGTTACAAGCAGAAATCAAACAAACAGCTACAATATACAGCTCACAGCTTGGCTCCAGTATGGTCAAAAAAGCTTTTGTGCATCCGGGACAAAGACCTGTGGACCACAGGGGACAGGTTACCAATATACCAGAGTCAATGCAGTTAGTGACAGCCCGATGTTCAGTATGTGAATAGCAATTAATCTATCACCCCATTTGGCTCCTGCAGGGACTATTTAAATAGCAAAACACAACTAAAAGTGGCTTCTCCAATGCAACTTGTAATGAATCTTTAATGGTCAATAAATCTAAATAAAGCCCACATCTCCCAGGCTCCAGTTGACTAATATTTTTAACTGTACTTCGTCACTATAGCTGACTTCCACTCTTTCTTTGACTTTGCATTTAGTTCATACTGCACCTGGTCTCAGTCTAATGAATTAATGTGCTGCCGCTCTGTGGGTTGTGTCCTAATACCTGTCCGTGTTGCAGGGAGAGATGGGCCCAGATGGAGTCAAAGGAGACAAAGGAGAGTCAGGCATGACGGTCAGTGTGTGATACTTACCGCAGGGCTCAATCTGAAGACGCTGACTTCAAACAGCCAACATACTGTGTTGATATTGGGTTTGTGTTTGTAAGTGTGTTTTTGCCCTGTTTTCCCTCTTTATTTTGAATTCAGGAGGATGAGATCAGAGAGTATGTTCGCTCAGAGATGAATCAGCACTGTGGTGAGTCTTTCATGCAGCTTGCATTGCTAATTCATAACAGTGTTGTCCCCACGATGAACTTCAGATGGTAATCACAGCGTATGAGTCACAGGCCCAGCGAAACTATATGAAAGTAAAATACAAAAGAAGCTGTAGAGAACTACAGCAGTGCAATGACTCTTTAAACTGACCTTTATTATCCCCTCTCTTTCTGCTTCCTTCCTGTCCATCTGTCGGATCCTCAGCATGTGGAGGTGAGTGAGCCGTTCGACTGCAGCAGAGGAGAGAGAGAGGTGGACAGAAGGGCTGTGATTTAGCATGAGTCACACTCATACACCATACCACATATGCTGCTGCAGTTTCTGTAGTCAGTTTCATTTATTATTTATTTTTTGAAAGCCGGAGTGCTTTTGCCGTCATTTAGAATTCGTGTTAAGAAAACACGGTTATTTAAACGAATGCACATAAAGACACTGAAGACAACTTCACTTTTGTTAGGATGTGTTTGGTTTTTGTGCCGCTTCATTCGAGTTATGCAAGATATGGTCATGTCTTCATTTTTAAATAATATGTTATTTAATCAATGGAAATGAAAGAACGTCAGAAAGATAAACTTTTTTCAAACAGTGTAAATGAGTGCTGTTAAAGCTGTTTATCAATGCACGACCACATCAGTGTTATGAAGTAACATTTGCAGAAACATGAGCTACGTAAGTGATGGTGAGGCCGGCTGTTAATAAATATGCAGCGCTACTGAGAGTGAAGCCGAAACAAACAGTTCACTCATGTTTAATTTAGTTATTGTTACCTAAGAAATAGTTACGTGAACTCTCACAATGAACTATTAAGGAATGGTTTTAGGCTGCAATCTTCAGCTGAATCGATTTTTTTGTCCATTTTCACGTAGACTCAGGCTCCAGAGTTTGTCCTGAAAGGATTGCCACCAGTTTTTGGAAGATTGCCTTGTGTTGTCCAGTCTTGCAAAAACTCGGTTAATCCTTGTAGCTGGTGTTTATGCTGGAATGTTGGAATGATTTTTGTGGTGCCTTGGGCTTATTGTTGGCTCGGGTGTCTAAATGTTTGTCCTCCCTTTTTTGTCATTTTACCTTTCTGGTCCCCCTTTTCCTCCCTTCTGCGTAACACTTAACTGGACCCTCTCACTTCCTGAATCCTGACTCTGCTGCCTTGGTGTCCTTGTTTGCTTCTCTTTGTGCTATCTGGCTCTCTCAGGTTCGGGCCCAGACATTCAGTCCCAGCCCACGGTCAGGGCTCGGCCTGCACCAGAGCAACAGCTGGCCCTGAAGGGTCAGGAGGGTGAGTGTGTTCGTCTCGCTGTGTGTTGGCCTCGATCTGTTTGTCTGTCCCTAACAAAGAGGTTTGTGGTGCAGGGACACATATGAATACTGGGTGATTTCCTCGTCAAGAAAACAGAGGACTCCATGTGTATTTTTTGTGTTCAGCTGACCTGTTATATATTCTACTGTATATTTTATTATATCCCTCCAAATAATATAGTAGTGTGTCGGCTATGCTTCTTGTTATAAGTTAACATCAGGAGTCTTCACTCTACCTGAACCTTGCTTGGTAGATTGTATGTAACGTTCTGTGTTGTGGCTGCCTCTCTTGTTTTAGGTCATGAGCTACATATGGTGGTGAACACCAACGACCCGGACTACGAACACATCTACTCCATCGGGGCCTATGATGACCCCACAGATGAACTGCTGTACTTCACTCCTTCTGCAAATCTGAATGACGGTACAACATGTTTTATACTGTGCCCACTGCTATCATGCAGGAAATAGCTCAGTCTAAGCTAGTATTCTCTCACAGAGAAATGAGAGTATGGTCCTAAAGACCTGTATATGTAAGAGTATAGAAATAGGTTTATAGATAAAATAAATCAAAACACTCTGCCTGTAATCTTAAGGGTGTTTTCAATGTACCCTTAATGATGATAACTGTGCTCTTTTCTGTAAAACTGTTAAAATACAGTTTTGCACTTATGCTCACATGAAAGGTGACAGAAATAGTTATATAGAGAATAAAAGTCAGAGCTTGAGAGAGCAGTTTTCTCTCAGCTCCGGACCACTGGACACTCGCAGTGTGAGATATCATTGTTCGATCACCACTTTCAGAAAGTTACAGAGCCACAGTCGGATGTTTAAAAGGTTTGAGGGGAGGTTTTGAAAAAGCACAGTGCATCTTAGGACCTAACAAACACGTTGCATTCCCAGTTTCAGATCTGATTTTTTAGTAGAATTCAAAATATTTACTTGCAAGTCATCATTTTCTTTCGTACAAATTTGACTTATTGCTTTGAAATATTATCTTATCTATCTATCTATATCTATTATCTAATCCTGATTGGATGAACAGAAACTGCCAGTAGTGGCACGTGTCTCTCTGACAGCACTGGTTGCAGATTCTTGATCACATTAGGGTCTTTTTATATTTCTAATAAATGTGTCTATGCTGTTTGCTGTGCGTGTGTCTGTTTGTGTCGACAGATGAGGCTGTTGAAAAGGAGCCTGACACAGACAAAGTTGAATCAAACAAACCCATCAGTGCTCACGGGCAGTCAGTTGATGGTCAGAAAGAAGTCAAACTTACACCTGTGAAAGCAGTTGAGGCCAGATCAGTCAGGTCCAAGAGGAGAATCAAAGGGGAAGGTAAACCAGCTCATGTGTTGCCGTCTTGCTTTAGCAAGTGTAAAGGGTTCCTTCTTCCGTCCTGCCTGCCAGGTGTCTGGCCCTCTTTACATTTCTCAGACTGTATTGGCTGTTGTGCTGCTGATGCTCAGTGCAAGGCGCATCTAATAACATAACATAAAAAGATAAAGACTAATAGAATTAAGATTTAAATAAGTGGAATATGTGTCCCTATGTGTTGTTTGCATCTATAAATGTAAACTTACTGACACAAATGGCTTGGTTTGAGTCCCTGCTGCTTCTTGTTGCTGCTCTACCTCCGCTCCTTCTTGCCTGGCTTGCTCTGTTCTCAATGTGCATGCTTCTTTGTACGTTTGTGTATACACTTCATTTGTGTGTGTGTGTGTGTGTGTGTATTGTGCAGCTCCAGCAGACATGTGCCAGCTTCCCATGGAGGAGGGGAGCTGTGGACAATACACTCTGCGCTGGTACTTTAACAGTCATGTTCAGGCCTGCAGGCCATTCATCTACAGCGGCTGTGGAGGCAACAACAACCGTTTCCTCCACCTGGAGGACTGTGAGAAGGTCTGCCTCGGGGAAGCAAAAGGTACAAAACCACATAGTATGCTCACACACTGGATTATGCCAGATAGTGATTGTGGACTAAATCATCATCTTTTGGTCTGCAGGTCCTCATCCTTTGAACACAGCACGGTGATTGTGGCCCACTCCTCCTCAGCTGCAGGGATGTTAGCCTTTCAATAGCTTATACAGATCATTATTTTTTCAAATGTAAATGGTTGAGATGTGTTTGTGTTTATTTATTGTATCTTTAAACCCAACCAATCTTTACACCAGTTTAAAAGTGCTTCCTGGTTTACGTTACGTAAAAAAAAAAAAACGTAAACTTAACGTAACTTTAATAAGACGTTATCTGCCATACAGGTAAGCTAAAGGTATTCCCTCAAAAAGTGGCCCTTCCTCTGTTTACCTTTTACTACATACGTACTTTCTTCCCTTTTTTTTTTAATGTGCATAATTTTCTGTATATTAAATATTTTCTTGAAGAAATAAATACAGCTTTCAAAAAAGCTAATTTTAAATGATGGCCAAACCAATTCCCATCAGTAAACCAAGCATCTAACACGTTTGATGTTTTAAAAAGGTTTGCTTATGGTGGTAGTGCAGTGCAGGTATCGTTTTATTTTGCCTTTATTCAATATTACATCATTTTTTGAGATTGTTTTAAGTTCAAAATGGTTTACTTGTGACAAGTGTTTCTCTTTGCTAATGATTTGTGACAATCTAGGTTTGTGCGTCTTGTTGCCTTAAAACTAGTTAATAAATAATGGTTGTTGTCAGAGCTATGTTAAAGCTGACACATACTGCCTATGGGAATTCAACCTACACCATGACTTGGTTGTGTAGCTGTTTTAATTGTGATTTACATTAGATATAAGTATAAATTCTAAAAACATGTGAAGGCTGCTTTAGCGAAGAGAAACAAGTAGATACTCAGAAACACTGAACGAAACACGTGCAGCAGTTAAATTACAAGGCAAACTACAGCTTTTAAGAACTTCACAAAACCCTTACTATGAGGATGTTTTGTAATTATGTGCTTTTATTATTTGGCTCCCTCTTGGATTTTCTTTCCCCATTGTAAATAAGCATTCTCAAGTTTTCTTCTGATGATAATCTTACAGTAATTTCCTCCACATGGAATGACAGGAGTCATGCAGGTTAAGTAATGATATTTTAATGTAGCACTTCAGCTTTGTAATAAATCATGTCTTTTATCTTTGGTTAGCAAATGGATCCAAAAACAAAAACATTTAATAGCAGCAAGTCCGCAGCCATTGCTATGGTGATCAAAACCCGGAGGTACAAATACGAGCTTCAATAAACAGCAATAACATTTTTAATTTGAATCCAAAAATGAATCAATTTAAACTTGTAAATTAGGAGATTTCTACAAAGTTAAAAACACAACGGGAATCATTCCATGCTACATATTTGTGCAGTGCAGAGAGTAAATGCTATAAATCTACATAAATCTCTATATATGTAAATGTGGAGAAAAGAATTATACAACTAACTTCAGCTTAGGTGATGTGATTGGCTGTTTTCTAACTGTAGTGTCTCTTGGGAAATGGAATTTCTCTCTCATGTTTTATGTACCTATGCAAATGTATTAATAAACCTGTGATTTCAATGAACATCCAAACCATGGTGCTCACAATCTAAGTCGCCGATGTTGGCTGAGTAGGAAATTAACTTTTACTTCCAGAACCCTCGAAGCCTGAAATAACTTTTCTTCTCCTCCTGTCTCATGTCCATGAAATAGTAACTATGCAAGCACAGATATACTGGGACATTATTATTGATTATTTATCATTTGTATCAAATATGAAGAATCGAGCACAATATTCTGCCAATGTTTTGTACATAATGTTTTCACTGTTTGGGGGAAAGTTGTGTATCTGATCATGACTGCATGTTTACCTGCAAGAGAAAAGGTTCTATTTTTAAAGGTATTTTGATATTGTTTATTGAAGATGGAAGCTTGTGTGGTACAAGCCGTTGTGTTTCTGTGGTATTAAAGAATATTTTAATGTGCAAGTGTTTGAGTACAAACTCATTTGGTGTATTCTCGTAACAACTCACTAAAAATGCATTTAGCTTTTGAACCTGGGTCCTTAATAATAGAAATTCACTACATAATTTGTCAATGGATAACAGATAAGAAATCATCAAGAGCAAGTGTGTATGTGAGAGACTGATGTTCTAATTTCATCAGCTGATTTTATTAATGAAAAGATTTTCTGCTTATTGGCCACGACTCCTCCTCTCTTGGTTTTTCCATGCTCTCTGCCCCCAGTTGATTTCCCCTGGTGAGAGACACACTGATTCCATAGACACTTCATCACACTTCGACAGGCCTCACGCAGCTTCGACGACACCTTGTCCTGCACCTGATTTAATTTTAAAAGTTATATCAGTCAGCATCCTATTGTGCGGTAGAGTTACATGTGTTGGCACAGGATGTGTGACAGCTTTAACAAATTGCACACACTTGTCTGCGGCAAAGACAAGCGCATGACACTGCCAGTGATTGTAGATGTAAAGATAAACAGATGGTAAATGCTTCGAATTGCTCAGGTGATGGACAAAGACAGGTCCTTGTGCAGAGTGCAGTAGCAGTGAAGTACGGCAGAATCTCAGAGTTCTGCTAAATTACACTGGTACTTACTTTGAACCACAGGCAGCAGCATTGGGATTTTCACAAATCACAGCCCCAGGCAGCACAAGACAACTGTCTCACCACATGTGTGTCTGCACCCTGTGACCACGGTGTGAAGGTTCTGTCTCTCAGTAACAGTTACCAGTGATTGGCCATCATCATCCAGTCCGACCTGCACGATGAACTGGTTTTATGACTCCATCAGTTCATAAACCCAACAGGACCCATACATACATTTAGTGCACACTTTGATGCCTGCTTTACCCGCATTCTGCTCAACTCCTGTGTGTAGTTAGTGTTTTTGTCTGTGTGGAGTGTGTGTGTGTGTGTGTGTTTGAGCGCACTGGCACACACGCATCAAGATTCATGTGTTAGAAATACATTTCACATATCCTAAAAATAGCAGTCATCAGTGATTTCAGCAGCCATACCCAGTCAGCTTTCCACAAAGTACTAAAGACTTTAGAGTGGTCTTGCAAGTATTTGAAAGGATGTGTGAGAATAGAAACCATGAGTGTGTGTGTGTGTGTATGTATGTGCACTTGTATGTATAAAGACTAGACAGAACTTAGGTCTTTGTGAAACAAGAGGAGATTTATTAACCTTAACTAATTTATTATTCACTCCGGTACATCCTAACAGCTCTCTCTGTAAACACACACATGCACACACTACAATTTTGTGACTGATGTTGTACTTCAGATTTATACTGGCACTTTTTAAATATATTGTAATTTAATATGAACTCAGTGCTTCAAGCTAAGTCAGTGTAACTGCATGTCCCATCATCACAGCACACATAACATTTCACTCAGGATCAAATTTTTCGAAAACGAAAAATCTGATATATTCAGTACATTGCTCTTCTCCTGAAACTGAAATATTGCAAGATAAAGTGACCCAACGGAAGAACAATAAGGATTAAATCCCTCTTTTTTTATTCATGACCTTTTCAAGGGTATTTCTGAGCCACCATGATCCCTCTGCTGGTTCTTAGTGGGTCTTGTAGAGGACAATCATGCACATTCAAAGTACAATGGTGGCTCCCTCTGTCTGTGGGAGCCAGAACTGCTCCTGATCGCCCTTTGCCGGATTTGGAGTATGCAGAAACACGTTCAGGAGTTGTTCATTTTTCCTCTTCAGTGACCTTGACTGTTTAAAGCCCCAGGGTCTTGTGGTTGGCAGAGAACCGAATTGGTAGAGCCTCGCCAAGAGAGAGAAGCAAGCCAAAGTCTCTCTATCTCTCCATCACTCCTCTCACTCTCACTCTTGCTCTTTTTTTTCTGCCACCCACTTCCATCCGCAAGTACAAAGGCTGTTGCTATAGCAATGCAACATGCTAGAAATGTGCTCAATCTCACTTTTACCCTTTCAGCCATATTAGCATATGATCCTTATCACTTCCATCTTTATTTCTATCCTACTTGCTTGCTCATATTGCTCATCATGCAAAGCACAATAACCTTTTGTGTGTGGGTTCTCTAGGTGCTTATACACTTGCTTATCTACATGTGTATCAGGAGAAAAAGTAAAAAAAAAAAAAAAAAAAAAAAAGCACTGCAGGATTACTGTAAAGCTTGAGTGTGCTGTTCACAGCAGATTTCCCCAATGCATTGACCCTACCTTTTATCTTCACTATCTTGTGGAGTTTGGAAGTGTAGACAGGGCATCAGAAGTTCTTTATGTCCTGTAAGTCTTTCACTTGAGCACTCAAAGTTGTGCCAGTCTAAGCATTTATTCAGTCTATTGATTTGAGCATTTGGGGGGTAACCTCGCTGCAGTCTTGGCCGTACCGACCACTTATACACACAGCGGTTTCAACTAGAAATGTGTATTACACACCATCCTATCTTTGCTTGCTCCACATTTCACTGACTTTAAAGTCATAATTTGTGCTGTTTACTTTGTTTAATTTTCCCTCTAGCAGATGATTCAGCTATTAGCATATTCTCCTCATTATGACAGCGATGAGCATGGGCCACCTGAGTGTCACAATGCCTCAGCATTATTAAAAGGCACTTATGGGATATCTCAGGTGCATAAGCTCACATTACCATATGCCATTTCTCATCTATCCATGCTGTCATTCAGCAGCTTATGCTCTATTTCAGTCTATGCTCAAACTACTGATGGCCTGAGATTTTTAGTTTCTCAGCTCTCCCTATCCATTACTCTCTCCCTCCCATCTTTCACCTCACTCCTTCACTCTTTCTCGCCATCAGCAATCCACTTCTCTCCCCTGACTGTAAGCAAATCTGTAATCTGTAATTTTGCAGCTGACTAGGAAGCAGAGAGTGCTCTAAATTGTTGAGAGATGGCAATAAGGATCCTGCACAGCACTTCCAGCTCATTGGAAGTAAGGCAACACACAAAATAACATAGCACACGGCTACTGTTGAAAAAGATTTTGTTCTTTGAGGAAGCTCTATAAAAATGTATGTGTCCTGCGGGCACTGACAGCCCAGTGGTTAGTGTGTCTGCCATGTTGCCACAACATGCTAGGTTTAAGTCAGGCTGTGAACCTCTCATACATGTAAGTCTGCCTCTCTATTTTAATACTCTCTAATATAGGCTAAAATGTCAAATGTTACATACAGGTGTGATATTAATCTTCAGTGACAGACACTGATGTGATATTAGTTTCAGCTTGTGAAAAGAATGACATTACATTTTCACTGCCTTTCACTGAACTCATTGTCTGCTAGATGGGAACAGTCATATTCTACAGTTACCTCTCCACAGTCAGCTCAGGTTCAGTACACTAAGAAAGATAGATTTGTTGAACCTTAAACTCACCTTGGCCGAGACGCTCGTGAACTTGCAAAGTTACACTGCCGTTGGTGGAATTTACCTACTGGCAGAGCGCACCTGTGAGCCTCAAGATCTCCACTGATAAAAATATATGAAATGGAATCACACCTTGTACAAACCCAACTACTCTGAAGTTCGAATGTACCTCGAAAGCACCGCTGTGCTTCAGGGCAGCTTCACCGATCTGTTAGCATGGATTTCTACTCTGTTCTCCTCAGTTTTACAGAGATGGTACTCTTAACTCCACACACCTTATCTTCTTTGTGTTACCAGTAATGTCACCTCTTAGAGGTGGTGTGGAGTCTGTTGACCTTTGACCACGTTTAACCACTAGCCTGAGATGCCAGATGTCCCTGTGGGATCATTACACAAATGACTTTTTCTAGTCTGTGTTCCCTAACCAATATCACGTGACCACTTTGCTTTCCCTAAGTGACTGCCCACTAATTAATTAAAATTTTCTCTAAAGACTTCCTTTGACCCAATATTGCCACCTTGCAGCAGTGCAACTTTAAAGCACCTGGATTTCCCAGGGGGACGACTCAGATGCACACAAACTGCAGCAAAACAGAGTATTCCCTCCTTGTCTCTGTAGATGGATGCATGGAAGCTGTCTGAGAGGATGTATCAGTTTGGATTAGTGGGCTCTGAGGCACTGTCTCCTTTATTCAGCATATTATCTCTGGCAGGCTTCAAGTACAGTAATATCTCGACTCTGAATCAAATGGCACCCTAAGGCTCTGGTGTGAAAATGAAAACACAAAAAAGACTTGGTAGTAGTTGTATGGGTTGGCTTTAAAATGTTTGAGGATGATGACCGAAAGACTTTGTTAAGTTTATGTATGGAGGTGAGGTACAGGGGGACCTGCTGTTCATGTGCTGGAGAAGTCAAGTGTATCTGAGTAGGGTAGGGTCTGGAAGAAAGTGACAGGCTTTATGTGTGGACAAGAAACAGGAGGGCTGGGTTAGAGACAGGGCTGCAGATGCCAGATGCCGTCCAGGGAGGCAGACTGCACAGGCAGGGGTCAGGAAGAGAAGGTTCTGGGAGTGGAAGCAGGGGGACTGAAGTGACAGGTCAGTGCACGTCTCATCTTCCATCCATCACACAGTCCCTTTGTGGTTCAATCAAACCAGAAATGTCTTGACTAGATTTGACTGCAGGAGCACAGGTGAATGCGTAGTCATGCAGGCACCTGCTCATGCATACTGGACAAAAATATCATCCATCCAAGTAAACAGGTACATCTCTCTAGCTGCATCATCGACATGGGGGCCAAATGTATTATTTCCTAACTAAAGCGTGTCTATGTAAATTGAGGATCCAAGCATTTTTGTAATGGCCGCACTGTATGTAATTTAGAGTGAAACTACACTTTCCAAACCCAGCCTTTAGGGAGACATGATAGTCTAGAATTGTTCTGAAGCCATATTGTGCACAGAGATAAAACTAATTTCACAGCCCATTAGACTTATTTGAAAAGCAGCAGCCTCTAGACTCACAGTGGGCATACAGCATCGAGAAAAGTAGAGGTTGCAGTCCCTACCAAATACCAGCTCAAGGTGATTGGCCAGCCGCGGTGGGTCTCACAGTTGTGGTGATGCAGTCGATCTTACACCCGCTGTGCAGGTCCAGGGTTACTTCCTGGGTACACTAATGAGAGGTTAAACCAAGCTGCCTACCTATCCTCGCTTCACACACGGCTCTGCGAGGTTATATAAATACACTTCAGCATTTAGTGAGTCGTCTCTTTGTGCCCTGTTTCCTCTTTTTATGCTAATAAAAGCAAAATTTGTTTCTCCTCATTCCCAAATTAGCTGCCAGACCCCATCATTCATAATGCAGGATTGGAATTGGCTGGACTCTGATCAAACATTAAAGCTACTACAGTTCTTTTCTGTCTCTCTCTCTATCCTTTTTTGCCTCACGTTTTCTCTCTCCAGCTCTTTTTATTGGCTGTCTTTCTCAGTCCTCACCCATAATCATCTCTGCCCTGTGCCCCTGGCTCAGCATCTGCCTCCCTCAAACCTCAGCTCAAGGTCATATTGGCAAGCCGCAATGACTTCAGAAGTATTTTTTTTACAACATGTCTTTGCTTTTATCATCAGCCAGCTATTCTTGCTCATTTATAGTCATTATTCTATCCATATTTTTGTCATGTCATATAACTTAGTGGTTAACTTTCTTTTCTCTTGTATCAGCATGGTGTCAACTGCTCATTTGCTGAGTCCTATTGGCTCTATCAGTTTTAATTCAATGAATACCAACTCCTCTGTTGGTGTTATTGCTTCCTCTTCTCTCAGGTCTGTGTGATCATTATGTTTGAAAACCTTTCATTTGAACAGGAAGCATAACTGAGTCTAAACCTTTACATTGCAGCTTGTTCAGAACACTGACTCTTTGTCATTCTTCAGATGAATCGTTGACATACCACTTCTTTGGATAGTAGGAAGATCCAATGTAACTAATAACATTAACGATGTCTCACTGAATACCTTTCTACACCCACAACAACGTAGCCTTTCTCATCTCATCCTCCCTGAGATGCGACTTCCAGGACTCCGCCTGGTTTACCATCTGCCCTGGATGTTTTTAGGGTGGGCTTCATCTGTGGCTACAGTTCGCAGGCTGCTCCTTTCGATGTCCTCATGTCTTGCAAATCTGCCTTTTAGTGGTGTTCTCAGAGTGAGCAGGTAATCCAGGTCCTTGAACGCAGCTTCAGCTTGGCTCTCATCCTGACACTCATGGATCTAAAACTCAAAGGTCACTATCACGCCAACACTTCTGGGATAGGGCTAACAGGTGCTCCAAGGTTAAACCAGCCAAAAAAAGTCTACTGATGCTTGCACCCACAATCACAGTCTATTCTATCCTATTCTATCCTAAGCACAAGTCAAGCTACAATGCAGCTACAGTGGAGCTTGACAGAACACATCAGAGAAAAAATTATATTATCCCTTAAAGAAAAGCAGATTTTTTTTATGCCTCCACGCCAGGGATAGTCAGGACTGGAGACATTATGATTTTGGGTTATCTGTCCAACTGCACAGCCACCCAGTTCTTTAATGTGATATCCAAGGAAGCTTTGAGGGAATTATTTTAAAATGACAAAAATAAAAAAAAGTTTTAGTGACCTCACCTTCAGATTTTGGTGGCCAAAGGTCAAAGAATAAGGTAACTGTGACCTCATGCGTGTCCCATCATCCTAGAAGCACCTGGAAGAAATTTCAACTGGCACAAATGTCCGCTTGGACTTATACATAAAAGTATTAGAATATGAGTCAAGACAGATGTGTGTAAACTACAACGTCACGGATTAGCGAAGTCATACAACTGCAATGTGGTAACTATAGCTTAGCCTTAACAATTTTGCACTGGCACTTATTCATCTGTTTAAAAATAATAATCTCAAAGCAAAGACATGAAATTCTCCATGCTGCTACCTGTTAACCCACTGCTGCATGTAACACATTCATGTCCATTACTGTTACTGCAAGGTCTTCTAGGAAATATGGGAACAAAGACATGACAAACGTTGACTGTACGTTGCATGGGTGCACTTCTGATTCAGAATCTTTCTGTCAATATCATATGTGTTTTTATTTGCTTTCTAGTATTTTGCGTGCCTCTTTAGAGGTTTTCTGTATCTTTCCTTGGCTGAGTGACACAGGCATATGGCATGTGGGTGTTTGGCAGATGCTCCTAATCACAGGCTAGCTTTGCATTTGTATGTGACTGTTTTCACGAGATGCAGATTGGTAGCAAGGGCAATTCACTTTGTTTTTGTGTTTGGTGAAAAAAAGGAGGCGACTGCATGCTCACAGGGGGGTCTCGGTGTCCTGTAAAATGTGTGGCACAGTGAAATCAAAAGGGTGGGCAACATAGAAAATATGGTGATGGCAAGGGTGGGGGTGGTGGGGGCTAAATGTGCAGAGACAGTGCTAGAGTCTGAAAAAGCTGAAAGCCATGAGGTGTTTTTATGCAATCTGAGGAAGATCACACAAAGTCATTACAGTATGTTCCACTCTCTTCCTCCTAAAATCTGAATACTTTCAGTGCCTTTACACACTCCTCTGTTAGACACAGGAAATATAATGGATTAATGCATGGCAGCATGGCAGGAAGGAGGTGAGACGGAGAGGAGGGTTTTAGAGATATGAAAAGTTTCTTGTTTAACGTTAAACTAACAGCAATGAGAAATGAGCTTTAGTTAAGTGAGTTTAGTTAAATATTCAACCTGGTTTTCTTTTTTTGTCATTTGTGAAGTTTTTATTAATTATATTATTGGGATAAACAACTCTAAAACTGAGATGGCATAACATCATAAACCATGTAGTACAGAAGATAAGCTAGGCTAAATTTTATTTTAATTCTTGCTTTCTTCTCTTAGATTCCACAGCCGAGGCAGTTTTATACTAAAAAGTTATGACATTTCCAGTTTTACTAATACAGTACATCCCTTTGGGAAAACAAATATATCAAGGCAAATAGTGTGTTTCTTTAGATCTTAGCACACATGCCACCAGGGTGTGAATGAACAATGAAGAGCTGACATCATTTGGCTCAGCTCTCCTCAGAGACCCCAGGTGTTTACACCTTTATCTAAATTTCCCTCTGCACACTTTATCTCACATATTCACTTGAGCAGGAATGTATGCCCCTCAATAAAACAACCATCTGTGAATCAGCGTGGGAATTGCAGTGACAGGGACCTTTTATTTATTGTGCGCCCAAGGTCACATTTTTAACAGTCAGTGACCTTGATCCCTGCACGCAGTTCATAGTGACAGAGCGTTTATAGTACAGCACATGTAATGATGCACCTTGCCATGAGATGAAAATACCAGGTGAAAAATGGCTTCAAGCCTCATGAATCTGCTCTTTAAGCAGTTCATCCTCCACTAGCAATAAAAATCGCCACCTGAAAATTTAGAGCCTGACATGAGCAGGGCAGACACTCCTGCTACCTCAGTGTACAGCTCCGAGTGTGCATCAAAGCATTTACACATAAGCCTCCTCCACAGAGTGGGGAGATTATCAAGTCAAGCCTGAATCCAGTCATTCTTTCCTTTCAGGGAGATCAGGTGAAGTGTGTGTAATATGTTTTCAGAGAAGGAGAAGGGAGGGAGACGTAGGTAATTGGGAAATCTTATTGAATTACTACAGAGGAGCGTTCACCCTTGAGGAATCTCAGGTCGTCCTTGTGAAAGGCTACCCATCACACACACGTATACCCCAGCCCCCCACTCCTCCCGCATCCCTGTCTCCTCCCCCTACCAACAAAAACCCTCTCCACCCCCTCCTTCCTCGCTCCGCTTGCAGATCACCGTATTGGTCGCCGGGATAGAGCGACTGCGCTCCAACGAGCCGCTAGCGCATAATCATGCGTTTGGCCGGTCCGTGTGTGGGATGCTGCACAAGTCCGCTGCATAAAAGTGGACAGGTGTTGCGCGCCTTGTTGAATGGGGAATTAAACGCAAAACGCCAAAGCACTGTGATATTACCTGAAATGTGAGTGGGCATCAGCCACTGCTGCGCTCTGTAGCTGTATCTGCAGTCGTGGAGCATCCCCACCACCACCACCACCCCCCCCACACCACCCCTCCTCCACCAACCTCGCTGTAATATTTATGACAAAACGGAGGCAAATCATTCTGGTCACGTTTTTGGCTGACAGCCGGCTGTCCTGGAGAGCGCTGGAGTGAATCGGGGGTCCAGAGCTGGAGATAGCGCAGCGCACCCGACACCTGCAGTAGGATGTAAAAGGGGGATTCCCACTCAGCAAACTGGTAAGTTCAGCACCCGACTACACCACTTCGCGTGACAGGACTTTTGTTTTGTATTCTATTGTATTTCATGTGACTATCTTCAGTGTCATTGTGCTTTTACGATCAGCATTTACAACAACAACAGGCTGTGCGTTTGAATGGAGCCATTTGAACTTGTCAGGCAGCTGGGCTCTCTAATGGAAACACATCTTTAGCAAAATGGAACAAATTGAAGAGGCTGTCCAGTGGAGGGACAGGCACAGTCCTCATCTATTTTGATTCCTGACTGCAGGAGACAATCAGCACATATTCAGACGAGCACTTGTGACGGGCCTGGAAACAGCCTGGAAACAGCCTCCAGACTTGTCACCGGCTCATTTTAATGGCTTGTTTGCATTTTCGGACATGAAGTAACTGATTCGTGGGACAAAAATCCTCTCACGTGTCCAGACCTTTTTTTGGGGGGGTTTCTGGTCCTGTTGTCAGATTTAAAAAAATAAAATATTTGTTTTTAAAAATATATCCCATCGTGTTTTGCTTCGAGTGTTTTCCATCCTCCAAATCTCTCATTTGCAGGGTCCCACAGTGGTTGTTGATGTGATTCAGACACATGGATGCGCCACGCTTGACATGAAGGTGGCCCCGTTTGATCATCTGGAGTAATTGCTCAGTTCACCAAGTGATGTTTTGACATTTGTTTTTTTTTTTTCCCAATCAGATAAAATTCTTCAGTGCACATGACTAGTTGGCGTTGAACCTGTCAAACCCCAAAGAGACCATGATTTCAAAGATGCTTTTGGGGACTGCATCTATTTACCTTTACTGTATTTCTATTTCATAGAAAAGTATATTTCGTGGAGCTTGATGGGAAACGTGCTTGTCCTTCGAGTCACTGCAGCGGGGTATTAATAAAGCCCTCCTTTTATCCATAAGCCTATTAATAGTTTGGAAGTCTCTTCATGTTTAGGGAGCTGTTTTGAAACTACTCTCTCGTTGATGAGACATGAAATGGGGCCATGTGTGGTTGGGAGGTGGGAGAGTGGTCTTCTGGTGGTAGTGGTGGTGGGGTTCACTCTGCTGCAGCTTATTTTCCAGTTCAACTTATGAGTGTTTGTTCACTTTATTTTTTAAGTTCCCATGCAACATTCATTGCATTTCCTCATATAATTGCTTTCTCACTTTCACCTAATGGATTATTTTAAGCCTTCGCTTATTGAATTGGCCTAAAACGGGATTGCAGTGTTATTGGCTTAGTGAGTGAGGTTGTTTAATTTGTGAACAATTGGCAGATTATGGCTAAGGAACACTGTAATCTGGTGGATGGAACCTTGTAGCTGTTATCTATAATACAAACTCAATGTAACTTGTCAATGAAGCTTGTGGGGGGATAGTATTGCAAAAGCCTATACATAGAAACAAAAAAAAAAAATCTATTGCTGATTGTCTCATCAGTCTTACTTCATGGTTTTAGCAGGCGCTCTATTGTAAAAAAAGCATTATGCGTTACATAATAGCACTGCCTATCTCATCTTGGGAAGAAGCCTCTATCAGCGGTGCTGAAAAGACCTTAAAAACCAACTTCTTTTCAAGAAACATGCAAAGAGAGAGCTGATGTCCACCTCTTCAGCGATGTTGCCTGTTTGCAGGGTGTATGTTTGTGGTGTGAGTGGGTAGGTTTGACAATTGTGCTCCCGTCCCTTTTTTCCATGTAGAATCATTGCTGATAATCCCAAAGGGAAATTTGTTTTAACGTATTCCCGTTTTCCCTCGCTCTCATGGTGGCAGCCTGTGTGTTTGCTTTGCATATGGGTCATTGTGTGTTTGCGTCTCTGCATATATTTACGGAGACGCTTTGATGCTGCTGGTGGGGAAAAAATCCACCACTCCGTCACTCTCCAGCTAGATGCTGGAGTAGTTAGGAGAAGCTGTCATATTTTGTTTCAACTCAGCGTGCAAAGGAGCACTCTACCTCTGATCTGATGTGTTTATTGAAAAGTCTTACTTATCTTTTATGTAACAGTACTGAAGAGGCGATGGACAGAGTCTTGTTGTGGGTGGCTTTTTAATTTAATGTGTTTACAGTACATACAAAAGATGGCACAGCTACATTGCTAAATCGCCTCATTTTGAGGGAGTGGATGGTTTCACAGATATGTTTGCAACAGTAATGGCATAAAAAGTTTCTTTTTTAAATGCTATTATAATTTGCAGTTATGCTAATACATACTAATATATAACTTTGTCTTGTAAACAAATGGCTGTTTAAAAGCATGGCATGATGATGCTGAATGTGTACACAGTGTTTACTATAAACAATTAAATTTACTGCTCTATAAATCTCCAACAACAGGCTTTAATGAATTCAAACAGTTACATTTGTCGTTTTTTAATTAGAACAACATTTTTACTTGATTGACCATTGATTCTTTTTAATCAGCCTAGCTGACCCAGGCCAGTAAATCATTTCACGAACCACGATTCTTTCATTAAAATCATTATAGATACAAACAACAAACATCCAACGAACTAGTTTAATAGCATGTACGTAGATGTGTTGACTAGTGATTGCTGAGATTGCTCATCCCTCTTGTCAGCGCTCTCGTATTCGCCATGTGAAATTAAAACTAGACTTCATTAATTCCCTAACCTAATATAGTAAATAACAACGTTCCCTGATGTGCACGAGTGCACGGAGATAGAGAGGTGCAGCCGATCTCAGCGTTCGATAAACACAAAAAATAAACACACGAAGAGTAAATAGAGAGATGATGTGGAACAATAAATCATTAGAAGAGCAGAGTGGAGTGACCACAAGCAGCAGGGAGACAGAGGCAAAAAAGGTCGAGCATAAATAAGATAGTGTAGACAATTCGCTCATGCCTTACATGTTTACATTAATTTATTAATGCATATTTATTTATTGATATTTGCATGTTGCTGCCATATGTGCCACCAGTATTTAGGATATATCTCATTTGCTTTGTCTGTCTTAATGGTTTTCCCATGAAACCACTGTGTATTTATGAGTGTGTTGATCTTTCCCTCCCTCGGGTTAAACCTCTGTCTATCATTATGGTGTGATAGTACAGATGCCTGCAGTGATGCTCTTTCCTCTTGGCCAATGATGCTGGCCTCCTGTCTGCAGGAGATAAATGGCATTAATTGAGCAGTAATTGCCTTCTGGAGTGAAATAGCTTAATCATTTTAACCTGGTGCAGACATCTTCAGTCTTTCATTTTCTAGTACCCCATCGGTTCCACTTACTCTTTTGTATTTACTCCATTGCCTTCAAATTAGTTTTTTAGTTTTGCGATCATATCATGTGCTCTTCACTTCTTTAATTCCTGATTGTCCGTGGACACGGAGCGTGAGTCTTTTTCAGACAGATGTAAAACATTATATTATTAGAGCATGGAGAGATCTCTCTCTCTCTATGCAGGTACTCATCTGTTGAGGCAAGATTTGATTAAATTTAACATAAAGCTGAGCATTAGAAATTGCAGTTGCAACTCTACATTGTCCTTCATATGTATTTTAATCACTGCTCCAGTTTCACTGGAATGCCTTGTAAAAGGTAAACAGTTTTCTAGTAGTACTATGTTGCAATAGGTGAGCATGAGCTTTTGCCAGTAAGCTTTGTAAATGAGGAAGGGTACATATTCCACACATTTGGTAAGTGGCTAAAGGATATCATGAAAAAAAAAAAACCTAACCCTAACACTTTACACCAAAACAACATCAAATCACATCCCAGCATTACATTTTTTCTTCTAAAAATCTAGCACATAATTAGATGGTCAATGTCTCTATGATCAAAAGCTTGTTGAATAAATTGGGATTGTGTAGGACCTCATGAATTTATTTTTCCATATGAAACAGTCAAGGCAAAACCAATGCTTTAGTTTAAGTACAAACTACTTCCTAGATGGTAGTAGATGGTATTAAAAGAGGACTACAGTTAGTATTGCTTCCATAAAGTAAATTTGCTTTAGACTTTCATGAGTCTCCCTTTCAACAGTAACATTTTTACAGGAAGTATGGTGTTTCACGGAACAAGTAAACCGAACGTCATGTTTAAGCCAGTAGTGCAAAGTGCCTCTTTAATGGTATATAATGTGAATAGAGTAAAGGGTCTCTTCCATTTTAGACTACTCATTTGCTTTGTCACCCCAGCAGCATTAAAATGACCAACTGCGACGTGTTTACTTACAACACTGCAACACAACACGAGTGGGTGCAGCACACAGGCTACACAACTACATTTGGACAAATCATTAACTCTTGATGACGAGTGTGATGGCACACATTACTAATTACAACCAATCACTTCAGAGTACATAAGAGATGTAGGAGTAATTATTGGTATAATAGACATATAATTAACATCTTCATACTTTTTACTTTATCCTGTTTTATTGTCCAACCATCATTATTACTAATCACTGCCATTCTTTTCAGTGAGCCAGTGAACATCCTTCTAAAGCTCTAATTTACTTAACAGTCTCCAGTTTGACTCCATTTTTTTTTTTCAGTTTCACCAGCTTTCACACTTGAGTTAGATTTCTTCTTGTTTTAAAGAACTGTGATTGCATGGGAGCCTTGATTAGTGCTTATTGATGGGTGGCACGCATAATAGCAAAATTACAGGCTTTGGATGTCATCGCTGGATATAGGACACTGGGGAGTGTTTTTAATGAATGGTGGAGCAAAATGGAATCCATCGAACAGGCTGTCAGGTGGTAATGATACTTCATACCCTATGGACCAGAGCAGTAGGGAACAAGGCCTTCTTCTTATACAGAGCTCCTATAGATTAAAGACTGTGATAATTAACCTGCCTCCTAAAGCTTCCTTGTTGATATTCTGCTATCAACATGTCAGAAATGCTGTATCAACTGAGTGGACATATGAGCCTTTATTCTAGCTGCAGCACAAGGCCTCTGATGTGACGGCAACGTGACAGGCTACTTGCTCTCTTGCATTATGAAGCACTAGTTTAATATTCAGAATCATAGAATAGTCAATCCAGGTGATCTGGGGGGGATTACACAAAGATATTGTACAGAGCGGAGAGCCATGTGCTGGCTGTAAGATGGATGGTGAAGACAGAGACGAGGCGGTGCAACTGGGACTATTCAAAAGAGAGATGGATAGAGGTAGTGAGCAGGGAACAAACATTCCCCTCCAGCGAGCACACAACTCAGCATCCATCTGCACACCCCTAAGCCTCCCAACCATCCATCACTCGCTCACTGCACCTACCTCCAATTTTTACTTTACCTCCCGTTACCTCTGTCTCTGTCTCCCGGACCTATCTAAGACATAAAAGCAGTCGGGATTCAGCAGTCTATTAAGCACACAAGATGTCATTCACCTCAGATAGCAATCCATCTTCTGCTGTATCTGTGAAGAGCATACGGGCAGGAAGCATGTACAGAGATGTGGGCTGGCAGTGGGTGGCTGTGTGGGTGGGTGGTAGCGAGCAATACATTGTTGACTACATGGTGTACTTGTGTGTCTCCAGCAAGCTTGGCAGGAGTTGTGATGACCCATTTTAAAATTTTACTGTGTTAAGTGTTGCTTGGCCTCACATAAAGAGTGTAAGTGTTGGATTTAATACTTTCAGAGTTACACAGATACCTGTAGTAAGTGCGCAGTATTCAGATCGTTGTATGTACAAATTGTGTTTCTTCTGAATATCCTGAAGTTATCCCCATCAGAAGCAGACAGTTTAATATGTTGTTGCTCTCACTGTGCAGGATGTGTTGTTGCCTTGTCCAGGCTGATTTGTTGGAAGCATGCCAGGGATGCTGCTGTCCAGCTGGTGGTGGCTTGCTGGTAACACTACTGGCTGAACTGAGTGGGAAAATTAAGCCTTTGATCGATTGTCTCACTGCGGACTTTGGGAATACCTAAGACAACCATGAGTCAGCAAGCTGCATGCGCCATCATCCCATTTGCTTTCTGTCTTTTCCCCCTTTTTCTGCTTTAATTCCCTTGTTTCCTGTCCCTCTTCTGCTTCCCTTTCTTTCTAAATGTCAACTTGTAGTGTCAGCCCCATAGACTCAAAGAGCTTCTAGTCTCACCATTTTGTAGTGACATTTTACAGTTTGATGAAAAGTTTATCAAAGCAGAATCAGGAAACTATTTGTCTTTGGATAGAAGCCTACAAAAACCAGAATGAAATACAGCTACACTGTTCTCTTTCTACTGTATATCTGTAGCTAGATACAGTGTCCTCTTGTAAACAGTATTTCTGTTATCTGAACCACCAGGCAGCAACACAGTTTTTCCAATCATTTTTAGAAAAAATAAAAATTCCACACATCGACTTTGGTTATTGTTCTTATCCTCATGTAAATAGCAGTGATGTTTGAACTGAGACTCACAAGGGAGCTGTACAATTTCCAACAGCTGAATATAAAGATCAAAAGCAGGTATATAGATATAAAATAAGAACTGCCATTAGGACAGAATACTTACACTACCTTAGTGCAAGCTATTGTGGAGCTCACTGAAACCTTAAGGGAAGTGTGTAAGCAGGTAAACCTCATTGTCACATCTAGTGACAAGACAAAACTATTTTGCAAGATTGTAATGAGGAAATAAAACAATTAAATCTGTTTCTTTGAATAACAAAGAGTCTTTTTTTAACAATAAACATGTGTTTGACTAAAGACACAGGAACAAACACTTGAGGCCGTGTTAACCTAAAACTTGAATTTCATCTTGGCATCCACTGCTGCTGTGTCACTATACAACTGAAAGTGCTGTTGCTGCAGTTGTGAGTTTAGAGAGACGTCTAACATCAGTGCCTCATGCATGCTCCTCTAGCAGGACTTTAATTATTCTGATTTCTTTTTCAATTGGTAGAAGACAATTGGTCTATGACATACTGTATGCATAACAATGTTTGACAATATTGTCCTTCCCCCCTTTTTGACAAATCCTCTCAGCATAATCATTCGGTGTTGCTATCCAGACACACCTAATTAAAATGCCAAAAGAGAGACGTCCTACCATATTGTCTCTATGCTCTTAGGGCCAAAGCATGGCCACTTTTTGTCTAATTGTTGGACAGAAATAATTTAGCCCCTGGCAGAAACCATGCTGTCAGGTAAAAACACAAAGTGTGAATAACTGTAAGTGTGTTTGAAAACTGTATGCAAGGTGGCAAGAGAGGACAAAAAGGGAAAGTCTCACTTTGACAACAGAATCTGCTCTAGCATTTAACCTTCAATACTGTGAAAAGGTGCTTGACAACCTGTCATCTCCTACCCAACACCTATAATAATACTGACAGCAGGGTCCAGGAAGTTGTGCAGTCTATGACACTGTTAGTTTGATGTTGTTGTTGTTGTTGTTTTGGAGCAAAGCACACAATCTACAGTAACTGAGACATCAGATTTGATGAAAACATCTGCAAAGTCAGAATAAATCTGTAGATAATTACTCATTTGATTCCATACTGAAGCAACCAGCCATGTTATTTGGCTTTCAATGCATGATTGTAAATGATGGTGTTGATTGATGACTGAGTAGGGTGGCACAGAGTCTAACGCAAACAAATTTGCTCATCCCGATGCTTTAATATATTGAGCTACAAAACAGTTTGAATCCGGTTAAGCAAGCGTGAATATGTCTGTTTGCTCAGGTCATATCCTAATTTAAGATGTTTCATAGGACATGCTCTAAGCACTCTTCTGTCTGACTTGTCAATCAAAGACTGGATATAAAACGGCATCAAAGTTTCACTTTGTTTCCAGCTTTTTTCTGTTACTCAGCTAACATGCATACGAATTCATATTTGGAACAGGCATAAAGCTGTACAATGATTTGAATCAAAACTGCACCTCGCTGACGTGCAGCTTGTTTCTCATTTACCAAAACCACAAATAGTATAAGGTTGATCTGCAGCCTCAAATGAACTTGAGTAAATACAGTTCACCCTGAAAGGCACTGGTGATGATTTAAAAAGCTGCCCAATAACAAGTCCCCCATCTGCACATTTTAATTTTCTTCTTCAGAATAATGTGACTTTTCCTGCCTGCAAGTCAGAGTCCCAGCTGCTCATACAACAAGCTTCTGACATGTTGTCCTACCCTCCAACAACATGTTAACGCAGATGTTTTCTACTCTTTATCTGTATTTTATTTTTATTCCATTGTCCGTTCTAGGTATCCATCATCAAAAGGCTGATTGTGGGTCATTATTTTGCTTAGTCATAGAATAGAATAAATTACTTTTGTTGAAAACAGTTTACTAATTTACCCAGTGAACAATCATCCTAATCTAAATATTATCCCAACTGATATGAGAAAAGGACGACGACCCGACTAATGAAATCAGTGACTGTAGAATACCAGTCATAATTTTACTTAAAAATAACTATTGATTTAGTCTCTTTTTGTTATCACGTTCAGCCATGTATAATTTTGAACACACTTGACTGACAACAGTTATATCATTCTTTACATTTATTTAGCTCTTATATATACTATCAAACTCCCCGTACACTCATTTACTAAAGTGGTTCTGACAACCTTGACTTGAGCATGAAGATACTGCTTGGTCCATGCAGTATTAGCTGTGCAACTGTAAGATGCAATGTGTTCCTTTGTTTCACACTCCTCTGTAGCACTGTGTTGTCCACCGTATGGAAGACTGTAACAATTGATTTTCATTGTATTACAGGGATGTGGCCCACTGAAACATCGCTCAGTGTAAATAGTCCAAACCACAGGATGGATCTAGATTGAGCCATCTTTACTCTCTGTCTGTGATCAGTTAACATAGCAGTAATACTTCCTTTGTTCACTTTCAGTTTAGTCCAGTACTTTAAATGTTAAACTGTGTTCAACTAAATGAATAAAACCAATTATTTTTAATTGCAGCTGGTGTTAAAAGAAGGTAATAGTTCAAATTCATTCACAACTATCGCAACTGTTTTATGCAGCGCTCAAAATTAGACCACAGGTACTTGAGAGAATGAGATAGTGAGTGTGTCTTTGTGCTCCCTTGCCTAAGGCTTGTTAAATTGGCAGATCGATGATGCTTTAAATCAATGTTCCAGCAAAACTGCAAACCCCATGGAACCCATTAGTGGATTAAGATAGACCACTGTTCCACACTGAGTCCTGTTCTGCCTGCAGGTCCTTTCCACATGACAAATGGGAAGAAAAAATACATATAAAAAAAAGAGAGGTTAAAAACAAAAGCTAAGCAGGTGGAAAGGTTAACAAGAAATGTTGGGGTCAACGCTGCCAGAAATGACACACCTGTAGAGCTTCTTCATTCAGTCAGGGAATAGTTTTTTTACTTTATGCAGACATGGGGCCGTCTTTCTCTCAAATCAACCAGCACTCTATAGGATTTCTTCCCAAGCACAGAGCATCCAGCCAACCATGGATAACATGTTCTACATGCAAAGTAGTCTGCCTCACCCAGTAAACTGAAAAGGAGACAGAGTATACAGGGACGTTAGGAATGTTTCAGAGCACAGGAGAACAAGGTGGTATGGTAAGAGGATGCCAGAGGAGCTGGTCTTTTTCTGCTAACATTTATGTGCCACTGTTTGTGAATCATTGATCCATTCGTCTTCATTACACCTCCTTCTGAGAACGATTAACTGCTGCCACTCTCAGTTGGGTACCTGCAATGTTGACATGCATTGCACGGCCCCTGCTATACCTCTGCTTATCAAGGTAGATGCTGAGACATTTATACTGCTTATGGGAAAACTAAAGACAAAGGATTTAACAAGAGGGCTGCATTTTCTTATGTTGTGGATTTGTATAGGTATTAATTGTCTTCACAATGTGGGTTAAACAGCATGGAGAGAGAAGTATGGGCATTGATAGACCCTACGCTAAATACTGTTGTACACTGGGAGCACTTTCATCTTAACAGTACAGGGTCTGTTTGTTTACTGAATCCTCAAAGCTTAATTTCTGACCCATATACTGTTATGTTTATTGCGTAGGAATGAATCAAACATCCACCCACTTGGGCTCATGAGAAGCATGCTACATCTTTACAGCAGAATTCAGCTCAGTATGAAATTAAAACCTGGTCAAGAAATAAATCATCACTTGCTTGTATATTGTCATGGGATCCTCTGTTGGGGCCCTGCTTAATGTTCTCATATGCAAATGTCCCCCAAGAGACAGCCTGGTGTAATTCCTCCCTTCTCAACCATTGTCTTTTAAAGCTTGTTGTCTAAATGCAGTCTGAGTGCAGTAAGACATCATGGGTCATCAGCAGCAGCTTGAACTGCACACCATGGCTCCAATCAGCTGGCAAGATCACTTTCATCTCACTCTGCCAACTCATAGCTTTGCTTCCCTTGTGAAATCTGACAAGTTTGATTTGTACAGTTTTATTTTTGTGTAAATATGAGACAAGACTGCTAAACTGCTTGATCTTTCTCTGCCCTCTGTCTGTCTATGTCTTCCTTCTCACCTTTCTGTTTCTCTTTACTGTTTTTTATAGAATCAACCATAGATTGGGCCATCATCCATTTCTGTCTCGTTTGAGCCAGAGGACAAGAAGAGACAGAGTATGGTCTGGTGTGGCGGCCGCTGTTGCTATGTGTGAAGGAGCGCTGTGGCGTCAATGGAGACCGAAGGCTATCGTGACCTTCTGGAGACCAGCGATGGTCAGGGGGTAGGCCTGCTGGATGGAGGAGGTGAGGTGGGTGTGGAGGAGGGCTGGAGCACGCCCTACCCTCTGGGCTTCCAGGTGTCTTTGACCACTGTGCTGATGCTGGAGCTGGTGTTGGGCTTCAGCAGCAACCTAACCGTACTTGTGCTCTACTGTGCTCAGTCCAACCTGGTGGATTCGGTCAGCAACCTGGTCACGGTCAACCTCCATGTGCTGGATATATTAGTTTGTGTTCTGTGTCTGCCCCTGACTGTGGCTGTGATCCTGCTACCAGCTAATGGAAGTGGACTCGGCAGCCTGGCCACACTCTGCTGTTTTCATGAGGCCTGTGTCACGTTCACCAGTGTGGCCACAGCAGTGAACGTGTTGGTAATCAGTCTGGACCGATATGACATTTCGGTTCGCCCAGCTAGTCGTTTGCTGACCCCCCGGCGTGCTGCGCTGCTTTTAGCAGCAGTGTGGGCTGTGTCTCTTGCTGTGTTCTTCCTGCCCTTCCTTGAGGGAGACTTCTTCTCTTCAAGTGCTGAGGATGGTGAGGATGAGGAGCCGGAGAGGCAGAACAACGACTCTCAGCTCACCACTAGACTGACCCCCATTTTTTCCTCCCTCTCTCCTTCCTTATTACCTTCCAGTCACCCGTCTTCCCCTTCACCCCACCTGGCTCCAATATGGCAGAACAGGACACTTCTGTGTGTTGGAGGACAAGGGTATTACACAGGCATGGCAATGTATTACCACTTGTTACTCCAAGTGCCCTGCTTTTTCATCGCTGTGGCAGTCATGTTGTTCACCTACTCTAGGATCCTACAGGCCCTCAACATCCGCATTGGCTCCCACATGATGAGGGGTACGCGTGCAAAGGACTCCACCTGCAGGATTCGCTGCAGGAGACAGAGGAGGAAGGACCTCAGCCTGCCGACAGAGGTAGTATCCTCCAACCAGAACCAAAATCTCACCCATCCTCCCCTCATTCCCTCTCCCACCCCTACACCAACATCACCCCCACCACTCTGCTCCATGCCTCAAGGGATGTCTGACAGTGGAGCAACAGTCACTACTGTCAGCACTGCTGCTACCACCCCCATTGCTACCACGCCAGCCACTCCTGCTTCTCCAACCCCAGCTTCAGCCTCAACCCAGACCCATGCTACATCCCCACTGCCTGCCTCTTCCATGGGTGTCCAGGCCTCTGTTTCGGCCATCATAGCCTTGAGACGGGCAGTGCGCAGGCACAGGGACCGCAGAGAACGTCAGCGCCGCGTCTTAAAAATGTCCCTGATCATTATATCCACCTTCCTGGGCTGCTGGGCCCCTCTGTCTGCAGTTAATGTTCTAATCCTGTGTCTGGGTCCCAGCGATGGCCTGGTGCGACTCCGCCTCTGCTTCTTGGCAATGGCTTATGGAACCACTATCTTTCATCCTCTGCTCTACGCTTTCACCAGGCAGAAGCTGCGTCGTGCACTCAAAACCCGTGTCAAGAAAAGGGTAGTATCCCTTCTGCAGGTGGACCCGGCTCCAAGCGGGGGAACAGTTATACATAATTCCTGGGTGGAGGGGGGAGGCCAGAGAAAGAGTCGCAAGCCACGGGTGGAGGCCAGTGATGGCACGGATCGATGCCTCACTGAGGCAGTGAGGGAATAACGCTGGTGTTCAGTGTGCACACGTGTGATTGTATGTGTGAGTGTGCGTGGGCGAATTTGAAGAATAGTATGTATCTTGCCAGTTTTGCTAGAAATGGATCCTAATGTGTGAAAATTGAGAAGCAGTTCGTTTACATAGGTCAGGACAAATTCCATGACCTGTAGTTCAGATTGGTGAGTCCTGAGTCAGTTTCTTGTTCTCCTTAAGCAGACCCTCATTAACCAAGGTCCTAACTGAGAAGATGGCCACTTATGACAACCACATAGCCATGGCTAGTAAAAATACAACTGTGCACCCCACATATCCTGTAAGGGTTAGATAACCTCAAATGCATACATTATTGTTCCAGCCTGCACTCCGAACTTGCATGTGCATCTACATATGCACACAGACATACACACAGTATGAGACATATATACACACATACAGTAGACTCATCTATATTTAGTCATTATTTGTGAAAGCACACCAATATCTACCTGCACAGATATTCTCAGTGAGAAACAATATTAAAGGAAGTCTATATTTCTTTCCCTTATTTTTCATGCCTTAATTGAGTTATGAATATATTCTCATGGTGCTGAATGACCGGCTGTATGTTTACAACAATAGAAGAAGACATAGAAAGTGTTTGCACATACTATATATGGTACAGCAAATGGTGGGTAAATGACACTTAAATGAAAGAGCTCAGATTCAACGTTTACAGGCTCTCATGACTACCAGAAAACTGCAAAAAAATAAAATAAAATAAAAATTCTGATTTCATTTCAAGTAAGCACCATATTTGAGAAGAATATGTGCAAATTAAAGAAGGCATGACCTTTTCTTTATGTTTAAAAATAAACTAAGAATTACAATGACATAAGCGAGGATATTTGTATGATTGTATGTTTGCATGTGTGCATATATGCATGTGTGTGCGGTTGTGTAAATTAATAAATGAGTGTGTGTGTGTGTCTATGATTATGTGCAATAAATCACGAGTAAAGCAATGACCCCAAGGATGTGAACAAAGAGAATGTGAACACAGAAATGTGTTTTCTATTTATGCTTTAGATTACAGCGGGAAGAGAGAAGAAAGAGGACTTAATCTTCTGATTAACAGCAGGAGGTGGGCATGACAGAAAAGATAATTATGTGGAGCAATTGTAACTATGTGTATATGACAGGCCACTGTAATATTATTGAAATTATATCACTTCATTTTTAAAATGGGATTCAAAGGGCAATATTTTGTGAAACCTTTATTTGAACTATCTCTGTAGTCAGTGTGGGTTTACTAGCATCTACACCAGAGAAATGTGAACACGGAAAAACAATCACTGACATGGGATGTCTCCTGTTACAGTAGCTGTTTGTTGTCTGGAGGGCAGACTCGCTGCTTTTGGACACTTTGAGCGACTGCAGAGACAAACAGACCTGGACATTACACTCTATATCTGTATCTCTCTTTCTCCTCAGGGCTTCATGTCTCATTTCCAGACATGCAGGACATAAAACAATAAACCAGCCCTCAATCTGCTATCATGGGTATGTATTATGAGTGTTACAGTAGGTAAAGTTTCATTTCGGAAAGTAGGCAGAGTACGATTTGAACTTTGCAAGGATTCATGTCTTGACAAGCTCCTTGAGCTTCGGGCTGTCTCTTCCTTCATCCTCACTACTTTTACACTCTTGGTGAGCCAGACAAAAGAAAATAATTCTTGTGTATTCGTGTACATTTTCAGGGATGTAAATACTGAAGCAAAGGTTTGGGCTTTAGTCAAAAATAGAAAGAAAATCAGCCATCATAAACTCTTGAGTGATTTGGAAAGTTATTGTAAAGATACGATACATGTAAGCGTATTTGTGTTAATACTGTATCTGTGTACACGGTACTGTACATTTATGACCACGTGTATAGAAAAATATTAGTATTGTATAAGATTTATATTATGTGTTATTGTATAGAGCAGAACAGAATCTGTATTAAAAAGGTGATCTATTTAAAAATTTAACTATCCCAGTTCATTGTGTTCATCGTGTGAATTCATGTATGTGTCATGTTCAATGCACTGGTTGCTGTTGGTTTTCTAAAATGTATTTATTATATTTTATGTTATTATACAGCGTTTAAATAAGTTAAATAAGTAGAAATTTGAGTCTCCTGTTTCTGTTTTAGGCACACGAAATGATAAAAGAAACACAGACAATATAGAAGAAGAAATTATATAGATTGACAGGAAATTGTACATTGTTTTCTAAATGAACCTGAAAAACCTTTTTACTTTCATAGTCATCAAAATCATGAAATGAAGTATAGGGATGCAGAAGACACTGGAATATGCCAATTTTGTGCCTTTTCAAAGAAAAGTTTAGTCACTGTGCTTCCTTCCCTGTTGAAGCTATATATTCACACAACAGGAAACTGCTTTGATTAATCCTGCTCCGAGTGACCTGGGAGCTCCTCCATATCTCATCCTTTGCACCTTACTGCCCAAATCTGTCTCTCTTTTTTTCCAGCTGTCTGTGCCTTTCTCCATCTCCCATTTCCCACTCCCTGTTTCTCTGATCCCTAAATTTAGAAACCCCGTCCCAGATACTTGCAGTATTTAGTGCTGACTGTGGTGAACCCTCACTCTGTCTCTCTGTGATGTGACAACTGAGCTAATCACCAGTACTAATGAAGATGAAACTTGTTAGTCAGGTAAACATCTGTCGAGGCAGCTCAATCTCTTGATGTGGACACTTCTTTTTTTTTTTTTATACCAAAACAAATCTGTTTGTGTATGTGGTGGGAGTGTTTGTTGCCTTACTGATTTGTGCAGTGGATCAACACTGTACATTCCTCCATCCTGCTTGATAATCTCATCAGTGCGCGCCTCTTTCACACCCCCATTTCCTCCCTTGGTTCCCCTTCTCTTTATTCCACCAGTCTGCATCTCTCTCATCTCTTATCCACACTCAGTCCTTCCAGAACAAAGCAAGGAACAGCTGCAGTGTCTGTGGAAGAAGGAAAGTCACCTTGGGGGATGACAGATGAACAAAAACGTGAGAGAGTGATGAGAGAGAGGGAGAGAGAGAGAGAGAGAGGGAGAGAGAATGAGCGTGGAGGGGAGATTAGGGGGAAAAGAGGGAAAATAGGAATAGATGCTGGCATTGGGACATCATATGATTAATAAAGGTACAGCACTAAATCACGGCATGACTCCATTAGAAAAAAGATAAAAACAAATACTAATGGTAAGTGCAGAGTGATAAGAATAGGTACCTGCACTGTTACACTGATGGCCCAGCATTACAAGTGCTCCTGTCTATCACACTGTGATATGTGTGCACATTTGGATACCACAAAAAAGCACAAGTCAGAATAACTATGTATTTAAAAATCCACGTCCTCCTTTAATTGTGACTGATGGCAAAACATTCAATCATTCATATTTAAATATTGTAGCCATTATCAAATTATCAAAAATAATATAAAGAGCCTAGACTGGAAGCACTTTGACAGAATATACTACGCATTTCTCACAAAAGCCTTTTTTGATCAATATGTTATCTGATTGTGAGATGCTTAATTAAAATAAGAGAAGTGTTCAGTTTTTAATGTGTACACTTCCTACTTAGATTTTTCCTGGACCTGCAAAACGCAAATCCAGAAGGGGAAAAGAAAAGAAAATTATACTGTAGAAACTGTCAAAAATATTAAACATAAACACACAGAGGCATATGCTAACATGGTAATATTATAATATTATAAATATAATGTAGGTAATTTAATCATCATGTTGTACATAGATACTGTATGTGTATTTGTTCTCTACATTGTGGAGAGGTTATGGTATGAAATTTGTTTTATATTTTTAGCTACAAAAGCTACAAAATGTCAACCAGCAGTTTGTGGTCGCCTGTGTCGCCATCTTGTGTCCAAACATTCACAGTAACTTAGGACAGCTCGGTCAAATGGACCACTTTTTATTTCTCTACAGCTGATTTTCCAGCGGCATTTAGGATACCGATAAAGTTTTACTTTTTTTATATCAACTGTTCTTTGAAAGCCAATGTTTTAATGGCTTTAGAAACTTTGGGAAGCGTCTTGACCGGCGAGCGGCTGCGGAGTTAGCATAGCTGTGTGGCTAGCTAGCTAGGTACGGCTGTGTCAGTGAGCACAAACAAACATTAGCGTAAAAACACATTAGCATGTACACGTGTTTATAAATATATATACACAGACATGTACTTATGAACATGTGTCATGTGGGTGAGAAGAGACGCGCCGAAATAGCTCAGTTGGGAGAGCGTTAGACTGAAGATCTAAAGGTCCCTGGTTCGATCCCGGGTTTCGGCAGCGAGTGGGACTCCTTTTGGTGACTGTGGTAAGAACACAAGCACATTAACACATATAAACACAATTTATCTCACAGTAAACACACAGAAGTGGAGCTAATGCCAGTGAAAACGTGTTATATCACCGCCACGATCGTTTCCCACAAGACAAAACACGACGTTTAGCAACGTTTCAGCATAACAACGAGTGAAAGGGTGAATTACTTTGTTCATAGCTAAAAGTGTATTAATGATCAAAGTATGCGTATTAGCAAATAGACTACCACACACACAAAATGAACATTGTGCTACATTATACATATACATTTTAATAATGTGTTGATCTGCTGTTCAGGAAGTCAGCTGATAAAACAAAACAGCATTTTAAAGAACTGTTCACAGGAGCTGTCACCAGGGGGCGCGCTTGTCTGATACCTTTTTGATCAGCATCTCACCAAAGATTCAAAAAAGATCTTACAGGTCTTATGTTAATAATTCAGCTACCACTCACACAGTAAGCACTAAAAACAACTAAATATGGGTATTATATTTCATAAGGAGTGAATCTTTAATAAATATGAGTTCCAGTGGAAGTGTTCTTCCAGCATCTGTCTGCTTGCCATCTGCCACGTGTTTCTGTGTATTTTGACCTTTGAACATAGTAAAAGTTATGAGCTTCTGTCTAATTATCTTAATTGTTTTTCTGTTTTTTTATAACTTCTTGACAGACAGGTCTTTGCCTGTGACAGTACACCAGGGAAGTCGCCACTCCTTAATTTATTTACGCCTCTTTCCCAAGAGAGAGCGAACCTAGTGCACTCTGAACATGTGACATGCTTCTGTGTCAGTGTTTTTGTGAAGTAGACAGTGTTTGAACTGATCTTTGAATAAATTACATCAATTATTCTATATTTAATAACATTCACAGATTTGTCTTTAACGAAATACACTAATCAGCCACAACGTTAAACCCAGGTTTTAAAGTCTTTTACCATTGCAGTACTTGACCCGTCTCCATAGCCCCATAAATACTTCTGACACCTGTTGACATTCAAGCACATTAAAGTATAATGCTGAAACATATGTATGTTAATGTTGACTGAATGTTGATTTGCCAAATTTAACTCCCAACATGTGATTGTACTAGTTATTCCAAACTCAGATGTACAACAACCGCACAAAATGTGAAACATTGGGGTATTGTAACCCATAATTATTTCACCATTGTCTGGACAATTGAGGATAAGCTCATGTGGTCTGGGCACTAGTAAATGCGTCAACTGGATTTAGTCAGAAAGTTATCCTACAAATCCTTTGTGAGTTTAATGACGCAAAGATGCTGTACAGCTGAGCTGTATCTCAATTGATGATTCAGATGCAACTCACTGGAACTACGGTACAATACATTTTTTTGACTCTTTGTGGTCACGTGGTGAATTTAAAGAGACTTAGTGCAGGTTTTTGTCATAATATGTGGGTGTGACTGTGTTTAATGACACACGAAACAGAATAATGATCTACCAGGCTATTATATGTAGGATTTGAAAGGTTTCTGATGTGTAGTTTGAAGGGTTAATATTTTAGAACAGTTTCATATTGTTTCCAATCGAACATAATAAATATGTATTTTCAAAATCACTCCCCATTTACTGAAAAAACTATTAAAAGGGAAGTTTAAAAAGGTAAGTGATCACTTACACTTTGGGTACAAGTGATCCATCACCTATAGGAACTGGATGCTGAAGTCATTTGAACGTCTCATCTGTCTCATGCATGTGAATCCAGCTCCTGGGTTTGTTTCTGTGTTGTGCAGCCCACTGCACATGTGCATTAATGTTCATCATGCTGAACATTATTAGGGATAATTACCATTGTTTGTAGTTCAGGGTGTTCTAGCAGTGGTTGCAGACTTAATTGTAGTCTAAGGGGGGAAAAGCTCATAGGGCTTTAATATCAGTCTTTTAGACACAGCAAAGCTTTATCACAGCAGCAAGTTGAATGTTGTATTATGTTATTATATAAACAATGACTCTGGTTCAGTTTACCATCAAGCAGTGCCAGTGTGCCAGCATTCAATATGTCAAGTTCTTTAACTGAATTTAAATTTAAAGTTCAATTAAAATTAAACTTTGAATACTGGCTATCAATTGCACTTGTGCTTTTCAGTCTGTGACGAAAAGTCTTCTCTGTACAGAGAGCTTGTTGTGTTTCCTCATTTTAGATTCTCGTGTTTGTCCAGCCGAGTGATTAAGACATGGGAAGATTCAGATGTCTCCAACTCAGCAGTTATGTTGAGTTTGTCTGTCAGCATTGTACCGTGAGGACAGGATGAACGCTTTGTTTTACTTTGCTGATACTCAGAATAGGTTCACTTCCTATATCTACCCAGCCCACTCTCAAGTGAACTTCCTCTTTTCAGACCTCAGATTGGCCCTCTGAGGCCTGTAGTGTACTGGCGTAAAGAAGTCACATTGCTAATGAACTTTGAACAGGGTGACTGTCGTCTCAGTGTAAGACATGAACTGAAGTCAAAGAAAGAGAGAGATGTGTTTGCCAATAGAGCCGGAGACGTATTTTGTTGCTTTGAAATGTGTTCTCATCAGGTGCAGACTGGTGCTGCTCTGTGCTCTCTCGGGCCTGTTGCCGAACATACAAAGATCAGTCTGACTCCCTGATGCCAGGAAAGAATAGGGCCTCCACCTGCTTTAGTCCCACATGTCCCGGACAGCTAACAGTCAGCTACTGTGTCATGATACCACAAATGCAAAATCGCCATTATCAGCAAACAGAAAGTTACACTAAAGGGCAGGAGAATAGCGTTATCTATCCAGGCTCTGAACATTTCTTTATCTGTGATTCCCAAACTTGGTGAGAGTTTGATAAGCACAAGTTTCGTAAAGCGATTGAAAAGTCTAGGACATCTTTGTTCTGCTGTTTGAAAATTTATACGGATCCATGTGAAATTTATTCACTATTGTTTGTGTAATATTTGAACACCTGTGGGGATGAATTCACTGACTTTAATCCTCTCTCCATCTTGGAAAATCATGTCTCAAAGTGTATGTCCAGTCATAGTAAACAACATTGTATTAAACCTGTTTGGTTATGCTGATCTTGGGTGATGATGGCCATGACCGTTTCTACGAAATTTTACAGTGAGTACATTTAGTCCATTGGCCAAAACCTTGTTTTCATTGTAGTCTTACAGTCCTTAGACTCTATATTCTTCTTATCACAGACAACCATAGACATGGAAATAACCTTTGACTACATGCAGAGCTCTGTTTCCCATCAGGCAGCCTATACCAGTGCAAAAAACTATTACCACCAGTTTACCCTTTTCATTTTGCTTTCCCTCTCATTTTCCTGAAAGTAAGACCTGTGTCTTTGGAAACCTTCCAGACTTTCCTAGTCTATAATTGAAGTTGAAACCAGCAGGAAGTTCAGTGCATTCAGGAATGCAATCACAGATTAGCTCAACTGTTTCCTGTCAGCAACAAACAATGAAGTGCAACCTGCAGTTATGTCCTGTTGGCAGTATCACTGTAGGCCCTATTCTTATTCTTTTTATTTTTTGTTTTGGTCATGTTTTTATTGGGGTTATACATTTTAAACACAAAGAACCAATAAAACAAAAAATGACTTACACAATACAATCAAAATATGAAGCACCAAATTAGGGAATGAGCATCATTATACATACACAGTATGCCCATAAAAAAATCCACTGTCTAATAATACTAACAACAGACGGAAGGAGAATTTATTTATGTAACACATTTCAAAACAGAATTAAAAAGTGCTTTACAATGACAACAACAAACAAAATAATAAAAGAATAAAGTCTAAAAAAGGCAGTGGTCACACCTGCTAACAGGATCCTTCTTTGATACATCTAAATACTTTCTAATAACAAATCATTTAAACGAAGCAGAGATGTGAGAGCTCATATCATTCCAAATGAGACACTGATGGGAAGTCTCAGCTTGATGGAACACAGAGTGCAGAGGTGAATATTAGGTTTACTCAGCAGATGCAGCCTGTGAGGTTTTAAATTGGTTCTTGGAATTTAACCTAAATGGACCTGCTGGTGGACGAGAGCAATCACTAATGTTTTCCAGGAGGCATTCCAGTCAAATTCAGGATCAAACCTGGAGCTACCTTGCCAGTGTTTAATGAACATAAATTTTAAAATATAAATATGAAGTCAAGTGTCCCCAATAGAAGATGTTTGTTATCTGCTTATCTTGAGGGCGTCAATCCAGCAACTGACGGCAGAATTTCTTGTCATAGACGGCGTGTCCCACACAAGTTGTTTTGGTGTTGTTGTTGTTTTCTGTTTTGTGCATTTTGTCGTTTAGATGACGTTTCCATTGAAGAATGCTTTTAGGAATATGATATGCAAACCACACCCTGCAGAAAGCATTGCACTGAGAAGAAACACCTCTGGAAAACTGGGAAGATTCCAGGAAACCAAGCAAATCCAGCAACTGACCTACTGTCTTACAAATGTGTGTATAAATACAGATATGTCCTTTAGTAGGAAATATTTACTGGCTTCTCTGTCTAAATGGTCACATGTATCTCTCCTCTCATCCCCTTTGCTCTTGTCTCCTCTCCTCCAGCTCTGTTCAGGTTGTTGGACGGTGACAATGTAATGTGATCCAGTGCATGCCACAGTGGAGTCTCTGTGCTGACAAGGACTTGCAGTAAGCCTTCAATATGAGGGCAAGAATTCCCATTGAATATTCACTTGGTAAGCATTTATTTATAGAATGGGAATGAACCTGAGAGAGATGGTATGACGGCTGCTGCAATTTGTCGGGGTTACTGCCCCTGTGACCCTAGGATCAACATGTTCCTCATGTAGCTATGTCCTGTTGGTGCACATACAACAAAGGTGTTGTGTGCATGTACACATCTTTGTGAGACAGCCAGGGAAAGACTCTTACTCAGCACTGACTCTAGCAAAAAGAAAATTATTCTCAAAGCCCTCACAGTGCAGGATCTCGCTTGACAGGTCAAAGATAAACAGTGGGTGATTCCTCTAAGTCTTCTGATGATAGGGAACCTGGACCAGCCAAATCCTGATGATACTCAAACTCTGATGTTTCAGGGAATCACAGAGACAGGGCTGTCATCTGTTAAACACCTGTGGCCAGCAGGGAGTCACTGACAGTGTTTGGCACTGCCTTTGCCAAGTGACATTAAGTGTGGTAGGACTGTCAGCTCAGCAGACGTGAGATTTTCTAAACACAAGGTGAAGCAACCACATGTTCGCAAGCCTACCAATCATCATCCTCCCTCTGTGTGTTTATGTAGAGCTAATGTCATGTATTCACTGGCTCTGCCTGCTGTTTACACAGATCAGACATTTTCTGAGCCAAGGAATGGAGGAGAGAGTTGGCGGAGATCTCAGTTACTGTATGTTTGGCTAGGTTTGCCAAAAGGTCCTTGACTACACTGGTGCCGAAGACAGAAATGCATTGTCTTATGAAAAGAACCAACAGGAAATAGAAGTTACAACTTTGAAATATTAGATCAAGTCCAAATGTTTCTTTAATATTAAAATCTCTGACAAACGTTGTTAGTTTCTATGCTTCTATTTTTAGGGAAAACATCTGCTCCCCTCAGTGCAATTCAAGCGTCATTTGACTCTATTAATGTTTTAAATGCGGTTTAGTCCTTAATCCACCTTCTTTAAAATTAACAACCTCAGCTTAGATCACTAATGGACAGCAGTGCTAACCTAATTATCACAATAACTGGAACACCCTCGAGGTCCTTTCATCTTTTGCACGTGTTGAAACAAAACTGGGGTCAGGTTGAGATGAGCTCCATTCTCATCTTCTCTCCTGGGAGCCTCAAAAAGACTCTAATGGGTTGGTATAATTATCACTATGAACTCATTCTCTGTCACTGACAAGGCACACAGGTTCACAGTACACTGGCATATTGATTGTGCGAGGTGCTCTGCCGTGTTAAGTAGCCTGCTGGATCCACTGAGCCATCTCAGATCAGAGGTTGCCGGGTGTTAGGTTACCACATCTCTGCACCTCAGAACACGGGATGATGGGGTTAGGATGAATAAGTGAACTACTTAGACCCTGTGACTCACATACAGATAAACGCTATCATGTAACACCTGCAGCACTTCTGTTACATTTCTAGTCAGTAAAGCCTTTGTGTGTGTTTGATACAGGTAAACTCATTAGGTGCTACTAATGTTGTGGTGACACAGAGAAGCAACAGACTATTTACCCAGATTTATACTGTAGTTTCATCAAATAAGCTTTTTAATTTGATTGATTGACTAAAATGTCTTAGGTATACTGTACTGAGGACTGTATTTCTGCAGGACAATGCTAATGCAATGCAAGGTTGTCTTTAAGAAGAAGACGGGATGCTACACTGTGGTAAACATGGTCCTGTCCCAACGTTTTTGAGATCTGTAGCTGCAAAGTTACCTTAGTTTTTCTTAAAATGGCAAATCTCAGTTTAAACATTTACTATGTTTTTCATGTTCTGTTGTGAAAAAAATATGTTGATGAGATTTGCAGAGATTTATTGATGTAGACTTTACACAGTGTGCCAGTTTTTTGGCGCTGAGGGTGTATAACTACCTTTTCATCTATCCCCTTTCATAGTCATTATCATCAGGGATTTCCACATTAGAGAGTATTACATGATCCTTACACATAATTATCCTTTTCAAAAATCCCTCATTCTCCAGTGTAGAAATAATAAATACTACTCATCTGTTCCAAGAGTGTCTTCATACTTCTTCGTCTGTAGAGTCAGTGGTTGTCCCTCAACATGTTTACTGGGAGTTGTGCAGCTCTGAAGCGCAGACGCAGATCGTGTTTCCTGGATCTTATGTAAGCTAAAGATCTCTGTGCAGCACATGTTAACAATGTGGCTGACCCTTAGCTTGTGCTTAAGCTTTCTCTTCGAGGTGACGATTGGCTGTTTTCCAGGTCATCTAACCTCTACCTCTACCCACACTAGCTTGCCACAGAAGATAAATGGCTGATGAAGAACTTGTCATGCTCAAACACACAAGACACATTAGCATGCATGTTTTCTTGCTCATACACACAATCACTCATTCCACTTTTCACCTTTAGATTCTGAAGTGAATACATGCAACACGTGTGAGGTGTCTTTAGCGTCTTGCTGTGACTAAGCAAGCATAAGTTGGGTGTTGACATCGGCTGGTGATTTTTGACATCTCATTTTCTCACCTCTGTCTTATGCAAGAGGGAGTCTTTGGAATTCTCTGTGGGCTTCTGGGGGCTGACTGTGCCCTTTGGGAAGACAGTGGTGCATGGCGTTCATGAAGGAGGAAGGGATTCAGATGTAAAAATTTGAGGGTTAAGAAAGAGGCATTCGCGTGTTAATACCCTAACTTTGGCTGATCTCTTTCCCTCTTAAGGTCCACATGGCCACACTTGAAGGAGGAGTGAAAAATCAGCCATCAAAAGAGACTGTTACTGTAAATTACATATATAAATAACGTATTCTGGACCATTTTCACAGTATTGTTTTTGATTTTCTGTTTAATTTTCTAATTTTCTATTCTTAAATATATACTATAAAATATACTTTACTGTATTAATCCCCATAGGAAATTCGTTGTTTGTCTGTACAAATGAAACGCAACAGAAATAGGTGTGTAACATGTAAAAAAGCCGACCTTGAGAGAGAGGCTCAGATCCAGCTCCTTTACACACATGTGGGCAATCAGTGTCTGCGTGAATGTCAGTTTTTGGGACGTTAAAAAAAACGTCCTGCTCCACCACCATCTGATAGAGTAGATGTGATAATGCTATCAAACACTGATGATTGACATTCACAGTATGTTCCCAAAGGTTCAGTGTCTCCTCCAGGGTATAGGTGCATGGTTAACTTTACATACATAGGATGTTGTGTATCTTACTGGGCAGTAAGGTCGTAAAATGATCCAAGAGATCCATGAAAAAAGTCACTGCACACTCTTACTTGGGTATTGGGTGCTGTCTCCACTGCCCCGTTCCTCTCTAGCTATATTTAAGCTGTTCTCATTAAGAGCAAATGTGTCGTCTTATTTTCTGTCAGGGTGTAATTTACCTCTCTTTCTCTCCTACTAAAGACCTGTGCCTTTTTTAGAATCATCTTTGAATGTTACTTCTGCTTTCTCCCTCTCCATGTTGAAAAACCTGAGAGGATTTCCAGGTTGTTCTTTTCATTTCCATTTACACCAATGGAGGCCTGGCCCAGTCCCAAGCTGATTTTTGCCAGAGGTTCTGTCTGAAGATTGTGCGCATCAACAGGTCAAAAATGTGGGTTAGTTCAGAAAATGTCTTATGTCATACCAGTGCAGTATAATCGACTTCCCTTGACTTGTTTGCTTAGGCCTTGACAGGACACTGGGAGTTTGTGTTGACATTTGTTTTCACAGTATAAGCTCTTTTTCTGGTAGTGCCCTGTGTGTGCTGCCACTGTATTCTCACCCAGTCTGTGTTCTCAGAGGAAAAGGCCAAATGCCCTTTGCTGCCTGCCAGTCAAGCAGCTTTACATCCACTTCTATTTCATCCAGTCTGGCCAGTGTTCTCTCTGTCTTCCTTTTGTCTGATTTCTTTCTTGATCTCAGGGATTTGCGGCTTGTAGCCATGATAGTGGGGTCTGGGGTCAGGATTATGCAACCCTGGGATCATTCGATGGGACAAATTGAGTCAGACAGGCTGAAACTACAACACATAGGCCACAGATTCAGACACGGCTAGTTAGAGGAAATAATGAAATGTATTTTATATATTGGTATCATTGGTAGATGATGTGTGTTTGGGTGAGTGTCTAATGTCAAGATGCTTTATTTGTTCCTTGTGAAGAGTTTGCCTAATATCTACATTTAGAGCTGGTTACGCAACAAAAGCCTTTCTAGACCTTCCTCTGTTTCTTTTTGGGTAGCTTTGACAGTGTCCCTGTGCTTGTGCATACAAGGACAAATAACTGGCACTTTTTGGGGTTGGTCCACTCTGGCTCAGGTCCATGTGTCCTTGGGATTCCCATAACCCGTCCTGTTACAAAGGTTCACTGGGTCTACTTTCCATTGGCACCAAAAAGTGATAGAAAAACAGTAACATGTGATTTAAGTATTAAAGGAGGACTGGCTGAGGTTCTCACACATACATACTAGTTGGTGTTTGTTATCGTGTAGAACTCTCATATGCAGTGGCAAGAAAAAGTATGTGAACCTTCTGGAATTTCATCGTTTTCTGCATAAATTTGTCATAAAACATGATCTGATCTTCATCTAACTCAAAAAATATTAACAAATATGATGTGCCTAAAATAATAGCACAATAAATTCTGATCTTTCATGTCTTTATTAAGAACAACCATAAAACCTCATAGTGCTAGTGGAAAAAGTATCTGAACCCCTGGCATTAATTACTGGTTGACCCCCATTTCCAGCAATAACATCAACTAGGCGCTTCCTGTAACTGTGGATCAGATCTTGCACATTGTTCAGGAGGAATTTTAGCTCATTCAGGCAGAACTCTGTCATGTTCTTATAATAAGTATAAATATTCTATATATTAAGCATCAGCTTCCTTGGTGGTGTCCTGCCATAGACACTCTGCTTGTTCAATGTTTTACCTGCTGTAGACTCATGAACACAGATGTTAGTCAGTTCCAATGATGCCTTCAAATCTTTGTCTCTCTCTTGGTGTTGTTCCTTTACCTCATTGATGAGTGTCCGTTGTGCTTTTGGGGTCATTGTGACTGTCCACCCATTTCTTGGTAGAGTAGCCACAGTCCCAAAGTGTTTCCATTTGTAGGTTGTTTGTCTAACTGTAGACTGGTGAAAGCTTTTTTTGAGGTATGGTGTATGCATATTCTTCTTGGTTTTCTTTTTAAGGCCATTATCAGATCACATTACATGACAAATTAATGCAGAAAACATACACATACTTTTTCTTGTTGTATGTCAAACCTGCCAGTCACTTACAGTCTTGGCAACATGCTTAGTCATACACAGTGTATATTCACACAGACAATGAACATATTTCCAATATATTAAACCTATAAAGGTGCATCTAAATTCTACCAATGTGAAATTTATAATGTTCAGATTTTTGTTTTAAATTGATGGAGAGTTGTTGATTCAACAGTACATTTATCGAAAAAAACATTTATTGTAGGACTGCATTAGACTTCCCCTAGGTTTACAGGTATCTAAGTAAATAATGTCATTGCCATCACTGATGACTCAGGACAGTGTAGTAACATGTACGTATAGTCTCCCTCCCTCATGCCCATTTCCAACGTCATCATTTCCACATCGTCCCACCTGACTCCAGCAAAAACCACATCTCCACAGTGATTTAAACTCTAAATGACCTCAGCTGCAGCCATTACCACCAAAGTCCATTACTGCTCGGTCGTCACAGTCACAGAATGTCATTTACACATTTCCAATCGCCTCCTCCACTTTCACACCAAAAATGCTGCAGTGTCTGCGACAAATGTCCCGTAAGGACATTTGACACATCAACTGCTGGGAACCATTTGTCCATTTCAACAAATTCTGACTTCAGCTGGAAATTCAAACACATCCTCAAAATGTATTTACAGTTATCCTTTACATTTTGTTATTTAAGTAATCTGTAGGTGGTCCTATTCACTGTATTTACTGAAGAGAAGCACGAGGATCTTGGACAGTGAGTCTTGCCTTTTGATAATAGCTTGAAACTTTGTAAATGCACAAACAGATACAAAGACTTCAGTCCCGTCAAGGAAACAACTGATTTATAACATTGCATTAAAACAGTAGAACAATAGTCTGAAAACTATTTTAGACTGCACATGCACACTGTATATAATTTGTAAATGTACAATGTTTTATGACTGAAGTCAGTTCTTGATTCCATTAGCAAATCTGGCATACAGTTCTGATTCTTATTATTCATGGATAGTGCTAAAATGATCCAGTACTATCTAATATTATCTACAAAACAGCAGGCATAGTTCTCTGTAACGTTATGTCTGTCTGGTATTTTTCCACTAAATATATGGAGGAAGATGAGGTGGTGGAGCCTTCATCACAATGACTCAGGTTTTTTTTTGGTGATGTGAGTTAAGTAGTGTTCACTCTGCCTCCTTCCTTCTTCCTTTTCACCTTCTCTTACGCCATCACTCTGCGTTCAGCACTGCAGCGCTTGCTGTGCTTGGAAAATTCCACACTGCAGCAAAGAGAGGGGTCGAATCAAGAGAGAGAGAGAGAGAGAGAAAGAGAGAGAGAGACTCAGGTGGGATGAGAGAGGAAAAGGATGTGAATACTCTCTAAAGGTTCATTGTGTGAGTTTTTCAATATGTCATTGGAAGAGGAACAGACTGACACTGAGTGATGCAAATACTGTGAGCTACGTGAGATAAGAGACAGAAGGAGGATGTGTGAGCATCTGTGATAATGAACAAGTGCATATGCAGATGATGAGAGGAAAACATGACATGGTAAAAGTAAAAAACGAATGTACTGAATGAAGGAATAAACTTTATTTTTGGAGATTTAATCTCTATAACATATTATGAATATTTAACAATATAATGTGAGATATAACTTAAAGGCAATATTAACAAATATGATGTATTATAGATTATTATAAGAAATGTAAATATGTTTGCAGGTAAAAGAGGAAGTGCTGTATTTGAAATGGAACAAAGGAACAGATGAAGATCCAGACAGAGTGAGTGATAGAGGGGTGTAGCTGGTTGGTTATAGTAATCTCTGCAGAAACGTTTATCTATTGCCACAAGCTCTAAGGAAAAGCACAACACCAGGGCACAGATGCTCTTGCTTAGAGCTTGCACTCTCAGATAATTAACTCACAGGGCTACAGCTTTAATCCACACACTCACTCACATACGTCTGCTAACATTACATGTGCTACTCACAGAAATGTATGGAAATGTAAGCTTTCCCTCTCAACTGCTGCTAGTGCAAGTTAGCAGTGTGAACCATTGACCTACTTCATACAAAATGCATAATAACACTGCCGGTGTTGCCTGAATCCCCTGTTATATTTACATAAATACAGATACTTCATTTGTGAAACACGCTCAGAGCAAAGTGCCACAAAACAGACGTCACAGTGTTACAGATCAGTGACCATGCCTTAGGGATGGGTCCATTCAGATTGATTCAAAACAACTAGTGCAGTGGTTATTGATGAACGTCACACACTTCAGAGATGGACTGACAAGAGGATGGAAAATCAGAGAGGACTGTGACACGTGCATAGAAAACACGTATGCTATAGTGTCCATTATATTCAGTCCACATTTTTGGCACTTCTATTTATAATTAGGCACACATCCTACTTTATAGCAGTCCTGTTTTAGGCCTAATTTAATTTGCAGAGAGCGACTTGTGCTGCAGGGAAGTTAAGGTCTGCTTTTTGAGTCAGCACTTTGAAGTTAGTTCAGGGAAATGAACATTTGTGAAGGGCAGAAACAGAACAGTCAGTGTCTATGGCTCAGATGCACATTGAAAACGTGAAGTAGAATATTTGCAAGTATAATATCCTATGCAAATATATTTTCACCAGGTATAATAAAGCAGCCCTTCAGCTAGAGGAAACCAACATTCATATTCTTAGTTACCTGAATATTTAAAGAAAAAAGAGATAAAAGATTAAATACAACTTTTTTGTTTGTTTGTTTTTTGTTTTTACATCGTAGCTCAGGTTAAACCAGTTCTAAAACAAACTGTATGATGAAACCCAAACTGCTAACTCTTGTTAGACTTAACCTTCACAAACTAATCTTAGTGTCTGAGTTTGTCTGTTCAACAGCTCCAGGGATGCTCAGACTGGTGAGAAAGAAAATTGTTTGCATAGTTACTGATGTCATTGTGTATTACTGCATGTCTCTCACATCCCCCCCTATTATAACTGTAGAAGTTAAGTCTGAAAAGTAGTGTGTAGTATGGGTTACAATGCAAATATTGAGATCATTTTAACCCGTTTACTGCTGCTCATAAATTAGAAGACACTGATGTGAAACCATTAAACATGCTGAATCGTCTCTGGATCCCATCAACATATTCTATGTCAATAGCAGTGGCTTTTGAACGTTGTGTCTTTACAAGAAATCTACTTCAGTTTTCGGATCAGAAATGAAAGTTAGGGGAATGCACGATAGCTGCCAAAGCACTCCACTATAACTCTATTTGTCAGCAGCCCTGGGAACACATGAAACCAGTGCTCTCTCTTCCTCTAACTCAGACAACTATTAAGAACTCAACTAAGTAAAATATGCTGCACATGGCGGCATGTAAACAGGATCTGCTGCAAACTGGGAACTCTAGGCTCTGTCCTCTTACTTTGACCTGTTTCACTGCTGCTTTGTTTAAATTCACTTTCTCAGGATAGAGAGTGAATGCAGAGGCACAATCAATAGTAACCCAGTCTACAGCACTGGTGACAGGATGAGATATTGACGGTTTCTCACAATAGCGGCACTTATCATTGGTATTGAGTTAGTGACTGCCCAGGGTGATAATCACATGTAAAAACAAATAAAATTGAAGTGCTGGTCAGTTTGGTAAAGATACAGGCTTCATCAAGGTGTCCACATGACATTGCAGTCTGAGTGGTGCTCAGCATTTTTGTGACCTTGCCTACCTACACAGACTAGTACCTTTGTGTATGGGAAACTGAGATTAGTAAGCTAATACAGTGATTCACTGAAGAATACAGAGCATGATTTCATGGTTTCAGAGAAATATATGTATGAATATATGTATTTTAAAACCTACCACACTCTGAACTGCTTTAGTAAAATGTATGTACTCACTGTTTATCTGTTAAGGTCAAAATTTAACAATAATAGGATATTGTCATGGCTGCTTAATAGATTTTTAATCAACAATTAACTGTGCATGTTAGTCTATATTACTTAAACTGATGTAGACTGTATATATATAGTTAGGTGCATCAATAATGAAATGAAGATAGGTTTCCTGGAATCTGTACACCACCACATTGTGATTGAAATGAAACATTCAAGATGTCAAGCTTTATTTCAGGGGATCTGATAAAAGTGTGTGATAAACCATTCAGGAATTACAGCCATTTTCAAATACACCCTTGTGGATATTGGAACAAACTAACATAATGATAAAAATAGCAATGACCTTTAATACTCAGTCAATGACTGCATGAAAGCTGGAACCCATGGACATTACCAAATGCTTGGTTTCTTTCCTTTGGGGTGCTTTTCAATCTTCTCTTCTGTAAGTGAAAAGCTCCACTCTTGGTTTGAGATCATGTTACTGATTTGGCCAGGAAAGAATATCCCATTTCTTTTTCTTGCTGTATGTTTTGGGTCATTATCCATCTGCTGTTTGAAGGGATGTCCTGTCGGTTTTGCAGCATTTGGCTGAATCTAACCAGAGAATATAGCCCATATAATGGTGTGGTTCTTTAGCAGTCATACACACCCATGGTGTAACTCTGCCTCTACTGTGTTTGGTCCTTTTTCTTCTCCATACTTTTCTCTTCCCATCATTCTGGTAATAGTTAATCATGGTTTCACCTGTCCAGGCATGTTTAAGTGTTCTCTGGCAAAGTGTAATCTGGCCTTTTTGGTGTTGAGCGTTACCAGTGGTTTCCACCTTGTTGTGAAGTGTCTGTATTTATATTCACTAAGCAGCTCTTGCCTGTAGACTTTGACAGTGACACACCTACTTCCTGAAGAGTGTTCTTGCCTTGACTTGATGTTGTGAAAGGGTTTCTCTTCACCATGGGCAGAATTCTGCTGTTTATCCACTTGTCATCTGTGGTCTTCCAGGCTTTTTGCTGTCGCAGGATTTGCCAGTTAGTTCCTTTTTATTTTTTTAAGAATCTTCCAAACTGTTGTACTGACCACTCCTGGTGTTTTTGCTATCTCTCTGATGGGTTTATTGTGTTTTCAACGGTGGCCTCCTTCACTTGCATAGACACTTCTTTGGACCTCATGTTGAGAGTTCCAGTGAACAGCTACCAAATGCAAATGTAAGATAAGATAAGATAACACTTTAATGATCCACAAGGAAGCAATTCACTTGTTACAGCAACTCAATGACAAGCAAACAACAACAACTACGTTGGTAATACTGTAACACAAACAAATAGGGATATTTTTTAAATTAGGATTAGAATTGTATGCCCCAGTTATGATAGCGCTCATCAAGATTCTTCTGCCCAATTTTATAGTAGATATCTTGTTTTGCTGGCACTTCAAATTTGCACATCAGTCTTCATCTCCATGTCTTTTTTCTTTCTTTCATATTTGTTTTGAGCATTGGCACACCATGTCCTGCATTGATGGTGTTGTTTTCCTGTAACATTGTTGTCAGGGACGTATAAGGAGGCAGAAGGATTTACGTTAAAAAAGAGATGTGTTCAGATACTATACTATAAGAGGTTTGACTAAATGTATCACAGTTTGTCTTGATGTCCAACTTCCCCCATTTAGCTGTACAAGGTTATTCCAATCACCCGAAGTTGATAATAAATAAAACTTTAATTTTAACCACTGTCCCCTTGCTGAATGTTTTGCTTTGTGCCAATCGTGTCATTACACATTAGCACAATGCACCAGATAGCTACGGCATTAGTGACATAACACAACATGTATAGTACATGAGATACCATTTGATTGTAAATCTGTCAATAGATAATTTTATGCTGATTATCTCACAGTGTAATGGCAATGATCTTTGCTCTTACACTGAAAGTAAGACTGTGTGTTTGGGATGGAATGTGCAGGGCCGCCACCACTGAACAGTCTGTACCTTGTGTCAATATAATGTCATGGGGTTTAGATACAGTCAGGGCGGATTCACTGAACTGTTACATAATACAGCTGGAGCACATAGGAACTAAATTCACTTCTTTCTTTCTCTCGAACAGGCATAGCTGTCCATGCACACCCAGGTATGCAAATACGTGCCAGGTCTCACCTCGTGGGGTTTCTATGTTGATTTATTTGACTTTTAATAACTTTAACCATAACTGGCATAATCCTAACATAAACTTAACCTAACCTTAAACCCAACATCATGCTAAAGTTCAACGATTTACGAGGAAGGCAATGTCCCCATAATGTGAGAAAAACACGGTGCACACACACTCACATACCACTGACATGTGAGGAAACTCCAAAAGCCCCTACATCTGCAGACTGAAAACATGCTCTCTATGGCCAGCCAAGTGGGGAGGAGTCCCTGTTCTGACTTTCAACAGATGCTGTTTACTCCATTTTCCTGGAAAGAAAAAACTGCTGCACACCAAAGTGTTCTTCAGACAAACGTGAGGACGTTCATTTTCTGACCTTTGCACCTGAAAAGAAGTTGCACTCGCTGCATATTTCACCAGCTTCTGTGGCAGAAAGAAGAAGAAGAAAATAAACAAAACCAGCATTTAATATCCTATACATTTACCATAATTCCAGGGATAAACTATCACAAGTCCCAGATGCAAGACCCAACACAACTATCCATCCACTTTCCAACAACATGCATTCCTACATTTTGTCTTTAGCATTGCAAAAAAATAAAAAATAAAACAGGAGCTAAGCTACAGTAGGCTGCAGAATCTGGGTAATAGTTCACTGCTTGAGTTTTATCCATGCGTACTCAAATGTGACCCAATGAACTTAAATTTCATGGAAGTCCTTGAATGGTAAACGGCTCCCTGCTCCCTGTTTGTTATTGGCTCAAACTTCATGAGGCTGAGCTCAGACTGAACATACATTTTGTGGGTACATGCATGTGTGTGTGTGTCTGACGATCATAATATTATGGTTACTACACTGTAGAAGTTTGGCAGTCCCAGGCAACACGTGAGCTCTTATATAACACGTGAAGAACTTGACTAGCACGTTTGTTTACTTAAATCTACTTTTCTTGCTCACTGTCTGCATACTTGGGTCATATGGAACTTGTTAATGTACAGTGAGCTGCAGGGAAAAATGCAGAGCTGCAAGAATTCAATCAACTCTGACAGTTAACAGCTCAGATTATATCAATTTGACTGATGTGTTCTCTGTTTCACAGCATTCATGAGACTGGATCTGAGAGTTTTATGTCAAGGAACGTCTTTGACACCTCCCTGTTGCTGTCTTTTAAAGTTTTGAGAAAGAAGCTAGGAGCAACCAAAGATAACAATGCACGTTTCTCCATGAAGATGAAAAAACATGATGTGGGCCACGAGGTTAGAAAGTTTGTTTTCTTTTCCTCAGCAGTCTCCTCCCACCTAGTTTTTAGGCATTGAGGACTACCATATGTGAACTGTCAGTATTAGACTAGATCCAAATTAGGTTTAAGCACATCCCTACATGTAATCTCATGAAAACTAATTCATATCTGTTACTTTGTCAGCATGTAGGGGGCATGCTTATTTCACTTACTTTGTATTTGTTTGTTTTGCTGGCTTTTGGGGTGAAGATGTTGATGTAATCCTTTTCTGGGAAGTATACATGGAGAGCTTAAATTTGGCTGTGTATTATGCATACACAACATGGGGATTTGGAGTTTATGACTTGCTTTTATTTATCCCTCTATTTGTGTGTCCCCATGTATGTATCTGTTGCTCGCAAAAGAAACCAGAGTAGTGTGGTGGCCTGCTCCTAAATAGTGCTGCTGCTGACAGCTATTTGGACACACGGTATAGTGAGAAGTCACAGAACAAGGATTAGGATGGTGAGAGGGAACTTTGTTTGATTAAAGGAAGATAATGTGTAAACTTACACCCCTGTGTACAGCAACCTGACATGGAAAGACGTTCTGTTACAAACTACTCTCCACTAACCTTTTAGGATTTGATAACTTGCTCAGTGGGCATGGTTTGCAATGAAGGTGTTCCAGGGTCATGGAGCGGATACACGAAATGTGTCAATGGTTGCACTATACAGTAATTCCCTGGCAACGACAATTCATTCTGGTCCACTTGGGATGTAGATGTGACAGTGAACTAGACAGGATGTTGGGCAGGATGGGTTGGGGCTGGGGGGATCTTTCTGAAGTCAGACACCTGCAGTAAACTTGGTGCGGTTGCTTGGAAAGTACCCAAAGGCCACATGCAGACACTTCCTAGCCACCTATCCTAGACTGGGTACATGGAATCTGACCCAATTTTGCCTCCAGGTCTAGGGGAAATCAGAGCTTGGCAAGCCATCTCACATTACATTTGGCTATCTGTTAGAGGTTAGGAATCAAGGGTAAGGTGGGGAGCATGGGTGGCTAATTTGGCAAGGTGTAAGTGTCTAAAAATGTGTCAGCAGAGCTAACAGATTACCAAACAGGAGTCACATGGGGGTACATATATTATCTGAAGTACACACTTGATGTGTGTGCTGCTCATCATGTTTTTATGGTGGATAAAACAAAATAGAGAGGATAGCCCACTCCATGTCTACTAGCTTAGTAAGTCACAGATATATCCACCATAAATAATATAAAAATATATATATACTATGGTTACTCTTCTTTCTGGAAATGGTAAGCCTACTGTACTTTCCTAAATAAGTATGCATTTTCTTTTAACTAACTACAATCCAATGCATCTTCCCACGCTGCTCACACACACACTGTCCTCTTGAGACTGTTCCCATGGTGATGTGTTTCTGCAGAACTAGCACTGATCCACTGGGTGTAGAAACTGGGCCATAAGAGTAAGGCAGTTACACACATCTTGCTATTGTCAGTGCAAACGTGACTAATGGCCTGCACAATGAAAGACAGAAAAATAAACGGTGACACTCACTCAATCATCTCTCATGTTCTAATGTGACTCTTTACAAATAGATATCCTGAAGGGCCTCATCTTGACCAATGGGTTGACAGGCTGGGTGATAACATGGTGTTATTTCCAACAAGCCGAGGAGGCTGCAACAATTTTAAACACTGCAATCATCTACCCTCGAGGCATCTGGTGACTGCATTGATTTATCTCTGCCACTTGTAACGGGTACTCCTGCCACTGCTCAGAACACCAAGTATACTGGGTGTACTGTACAAGGTTTGTTTCTGCAGCATCAGTGTGTACTTTAGCCAAGGTGGCACAAATACATTTCCAGTTCTCCCACACCTTATAACTTGGAGGAAGAGGGAGACCTCGCCAGGCCAATTGCTTTATGGCCATTGTAGCAGGGCACATGCACAGTTTTTTTCACTCTCTAGCCTCTGCCTTTAGCAATCCTTACTTGTGTAAACAACATATATTTGCTAGCTTTTGACAAACCCTGATGATTGACTGTCCCAGGCTTTATTGCCATCCCTTGTAGGAGAAATATCATCAATAGAGGAAGTTTTGTTCCTGTAATGGATTATCTACTTACTATATATTGCAGTGATTCATTTTTTATGATTGTATTTACTATTCACCCGAACATGCTCATTGTTATCCTGGAAATCAAAATAACTCATGTTTGTTATTGACTCATACACACATTTCGTCATTTCATGATACCAGTGTTTTCCCAATTCAAGTCCAGCTATCTGATCTCCTGTCAGGACAAACTGGAAATTGTAAAAGTCCTTGTTCTTCTATCAGAACGTTTTTAATATCCATGTTTTTGCAGGGGAGCATTGGTGAGTTTTATTGATGTTGGGACAAGTGTATCAATTATTAATCAATTATAATTTTATAATCATGCAATCAGTGCCTTGGAATCAGATGAGCCTGTTTTCCATTGTAGACAAAGGGAAAGGCAAAAGTGTAACATGTGCATGAGCATCTGTGGATGCAGGAGTAAACAAGGTTGTCTTTAAACTGGCACAGGGTGTCACTGTCAACACACTTTACTATGGCGGCCCATAACCTAAATAAAGGAGCATATCAGCTCATCCCCTCTACGTGGCAAGCTGTCAAACTCACCCATGTTTCCCTCCCTCACGTGCCAGGGAATGAGGGGGAGGGCTTATGACCCACTGCAATGTGGGTCGTCAGGTTGGAACAATAACACTGTTGTAGTTTCCCCTACAAAGGAATTTCAAGGTACTTCTTGCCTCACAGCCCTTTTTTCTATGCCTATTTCCAACTGTACTGTGTCATTCAGAGGTGGAAGGTCTTTCAAAGCCTTTACTTTCTCAAGTTTCGGTACTTCAACAATAGTCCATTACAAGTCCACGATTAGGCCACCTGTGTCCTTGGGCACAATACATAGTATGATAAATAACAGTTACCAATTCACAGACCATACAAAACTCAAAATAATCCATTTAGACAACTGGGCCAAACCGCAGACAGATGAGTGATAGGCCAGACTAAGCTCATGGGGGTAAAAAGGCAGAATGAGATGGGTCACACTCTCTATGTCACACAGCCTGGTACAATATCATTTAGCTGATGTAGTAGAAATCATACACATACACCTATCATTTCAAAAGCTGCATGGCTCGGATCCGACCCACCACCTGTCTGCCTGGCCCTGCTAATGCCATTTTACAAGGTTGGATTTCTAGAGACTTCTGCACCATCTCATTAACACATTATTGACTTTACATGGAAGACCTTGTAGGAGATTGCATCACTGTTGTGTTTCATAGCTGGAGTGAGGTCCCTGTGACACAGCCTGGACCTATTGTCCTGGGGCACAGACCCAGGAGATGAGAGGGGAAGCAGTTCTATGCTGACATAACAGTGACGCTTCAGTGAGCCCAGAATGACTATGCGAGAAATAGGACAACTCTTGCATCAGTATAAAGTATATAACAACATGAATTATAGTGGGATTTGTGGAGTGGAGTGGAAGTTTCAAGTTTAGTCGCACTGTGTATAGCTTTTCTGTGTGGTCAGTCCCACTCTACACCTTTGCTATCACACAAGTCAATCTTTCACATGGCAAAGTGATACTACCATAGTTTTGTTTTCCAAGAAATGGACCAGCATAATGAAGTTTATATTGTTCCATTGATCCTGTAATCAAAAGGTCTGGGAAGCCATTAATGTAATATACACAATCACATCTATTGCCGCACACACACACACACACTCTATTTCTGCTTTTGTTCTTAGCCACATTTCACACCAGACCACCAGGGAGTATCTATTGGCAGGACCAATGGAAAAAGAAAAGTGGGTTCCCTGTTCAAATGCTGATCGTTTAATCCCCTCCCTGCCCAGGTCTAGGATCCTTTCTTCCATTTGTAATCCCAGTGCAGAACTGGAACATCACAGATTAGTCCATGATTAGACTGTAACCGTCCAGTGACCTTAGTTTCCTTACAGTACCTCGGCTTTGTCTGGTCTGGCACACCAGTCACACTTATTAGGTGGACTGCCATTCATAAGAAGACCGTAAGGTGCTCTGTAGAGCGTATATAAATAGCTTGGGGAGTACTTTGCATCATTAAAATAAGGGGCCTATCCACCAGAGTGGGAAACCTTTACAGTTCAGTTCAGTCTTACCTTCTGACCTGCATTTCTGACTGCCTGCTAATGATACTGAATTTTTACTGATATTATTCAGAGCCTACAACACAGGTATTCGTCCTCTGTTGTGTAATACTGGAATAAAATAGCTTTAGGGCTTATGAACATTTTTCCGTAGCATGATTAGAGTGTTATCTTACAAAGTCTTGCAATGTTCTTACTTTAACCAAAACTTTAAGAATGGGTTCTTACCCTCAAATATTTCTATCACATGTCTATTTATAGCAGCAGCCAGGAGTTTGAGTACCCACCTCTGGAGCACCTGCTATGTTAAAAAGGAAGTTGTTTCCTGAGATATAGATAATACATCGTGAAGACAGGAAAAAATTGTATAAGCATTGCAAGCAATATTTTTATATTAATAAATATGATCCTTTTAGATGCATGAAGGCCTTCAGCCATGTTCACTCAAACCACATACAAAAAAATGAATAAAAAACACAACAAGGGCTGCTCAATTACATTAATACAACCATGATATACTGTTCTATGGTAGTATAAAAATAAATTTTCAGTGTTTGGGCATCAAACAAGTCGCCAAACCACACATGTATACGGAGAATCATTGCTCGTGTGCCTTTTTCTTGCCAATACCTGTAAAACTATGGTCACACCCTTGGGCTTTTTTTAATGAAGCTATTGGTCTGAGCATGGCCTTATACCGTTCACGCCAGCTGCCTGCCAGTGTCGGGATCCAAGCCAAACATTCAATTTAGTCGCTTGAAAATAATTTAACCCAATTCAGTGGCAAATGTTATTTGGCAGCGAGCAGTAACCCTCGACACAACAGACCCTGTTGTTGTTTGATGGCATGTACACTAGCAGGTTGTAAACAGGGGAATCGTTCCCATCTGCCCATATCATGTGAACACAGGCGTAGTCTGTAGGAGTTACTTCTTGACTTTTTGTGCCCCTGGTGTGAAACCACATGTACCTTTTTAAAGGTCTTAGCAACTGTGTTTTTTCTGTTTAAGGCCACAACACTGGTGTATCTCCACTTGTGACACTTGATATGTATCATCCACACATGACTGTTTTGATCTATAAAAACTAAAGGTTATAACCTGACAACATAAAAGAAATTACACATATTGGCGCTCTTCCTTCTTTCAATCGACACCATGTGCTGCAGCTGCCTCTAATGTGTGACATGGCAAAGTGAAGCTTAAGATGCAACCTGCAGCCTTGCTGCAAACTGAGCAGTACATTGAGAACCAGATGCTGTCAGTGTTGTGTTTTTGTCTAGTATTTTTCCTGCCCCCCCCTCCCTGATTGCTCTCCTTCCTCTTTGTTTGCTCGCTCCTCTCCTAGGCACCTTAACCCCTCCCAGCGACAGCTGCGCCTCTGCGATTGGCTGCTTGTGCAGCTGGGGGCGGGACTTGCGCTGCTTTTCTGCCCGGAGGAGCAGCTCCGTCGTCACTGTCGGTAACGTAACAGCCGGAGACGGAGGACGGCGACAGTGTGCGTCGTCTAAACAAAAAAATAACATTCAAATCAGCTGTTAAAGCTGTATAAGTACCATTTTATTACACGTACAAACACGGGAACTATTCGCCCCAGCGGGACAGTTTTCCATTTTGTCCTCCGCTCGACAAGGAAGAGAAAGCGGATAAGACTTGGTGTCTGGCTCGGTCCTTCCTGTTTGCTTCAGCCTTTTGTTTTTCAGTGCTTCGCTCGAGCAGGCGCCCTGCAGCGCCCCCGTGCGAGCCACCGGAGAAGAGCACAAGGATAGGGAGCCAAGCGAGCGGCCGAGCCTCCTGCCTCCCGTGCGACGTGGGTCCCCCTACTTCAGCTGTCCGATGCGGAGTGAGGATGAGTCCCGCTCTGGAAGCCCTCATGCAGGCGGACGGGACTCCTTTTCCTGGGAAAGGGGTGATGCTTGAACCCTTCGTGCACCAGGTGGGAGGCCACTCCTGCGTGCTGCGATTTGGGGAACAGACTATCTGTAAGCCCCTGATCCCCCGGGAGCACCAGTTCTACAAAAACCTCCCCCCAGAGATGAGGAAGTTCACCCCTCAGTATAAAGGTAAGTCTGGAGGAGGAAGCAGCCTGTCTGTCAGAGCAGAGCTGCAGAGCTTTTGTTCCTTTTAAATCTGTGTTTGTGCTGACAGCTTCCAGTTTCTACACTAATCTTCAGTGCATTTAGTGCTGCACATGTCAAAATTACATCTGCAGCAGGTTTTATAATTGATTATTGTATAAGCTCAGAGAACATATTCAGTACAACGCGATCCAAAATATAATTAACATTTATATATAGAAGCAATGGCAGGCTGCAGTGGTCACATATTGTGCAGAGTGTGTTTGGTGTTGGAGCAATTGACATGAGTGACAGTTTTCTAGATCTCACCCTCACATGCTGTGGGGGGGTTTCAAGTAGCATCCGAACTGAGGGCCTGAGTACCTGCCGGGATGATGAGTAAGCCAGAGGTCTTATAGGTGGAGTCCCTGACTTTTAAGACAGCTATGGTTTCAGAATGAGAGAGGATCAAAAATAAAGGGGGCAGATCGCCAAGGGGAGTAATTCACTAGTCCGTTAAGGAAATGTCCAGGTCTGGTGTCAGGTCATTACAGAGACACAGACTCAAGTACACATTTTCAAATGCGCACATGCTTTTAATTAGACTATCGTCTTTCCTTGATGCATCCAGGCACAGGCCACAGTCTCAGCCACAGACAATGGCACGCAGTACATGCTGATACAGACGTCTTAATGTGGCCTTCTGACGAAAGTAAAACACATGCCTGGTACCTGACTCCTCAGCAATGCAGCATGGGACTAAAAAAAGACCTAGGATAAGGAGTGGGAGCTGGAGAGCTGATAGTAGAGGTTCTCTTGGGCCATTGAATGCTCCTCAATAGTGACATACTTGTGTTTCTTATATTTTACACAGTAGATAAGTTTTTAAACTTTGTTTTTAAAAAACATAGTCACATGTTTTTTACCTTTTGTTAAAGGCCCGGAAGAAGACATTTAAATCAGTATCTGTTGGTTTCAGGGACACCTTGCAGTTTCCTGTCATGAGATGATTGTTGAAAATTATTCTTTTAATATTTATACACATTATTAGGAACACCAACCCTGTCTCAAAGGATTGAATTTGATTAGGAGTGAATTTATTTCCCCAAGGGGAGCGATCAGTGAGGTAAAGTATGTCTTTTGCGACATCAGAAAGTTACCTAATTTGTGCTAGTAGGTGCTGAAAATTGTAATTGCCGTACTTTTTATCAGTAGTATCTGTCAAATTGAGTCAGAGTGACTCAAGTTCCCACACGGGCTGTGGTGGTGTAATGACGGTGCAACTCTGAGTGGACAGCACAGTCAACCATGTCCCTCTTCAGAGGCGTGGCCTCCTGCAGGATGGTGATGTCAGTGCATATGTCATCAACCAGGCCTCAGGCTGCGGTAGAAATACGGATGCTGCATCCTCAGACCAGCCATTTAACACACAGAGACACCACCGTGTGCGTTTTTTTAAACATCTATTCCTGCAGCCAGGTTGCTCACGCTGTAATTGTGTCATTTCTGCTGTTATTCTGTGGCTGTTTTATAATGTGAATACTACTGGATGCAAAGCGTACCACACGCTGGTTCAGATACTGTGTCCACATCTGTCTCTCTTATATCTCTCTTCATATGTTTTGACCACATTCCTACTTCCTGTCTGTGGTTTATCGGTATCAGACGCTGCAGCTGTGCTGTTTATTCTCAGTGCAACACCTCCCCCACCTCGCAATACACAAGCCCTTGTAGGGACTTTTACTATGGGCTGGGGGGGTCTGCGGGGTGCCTGTTTGTGCATCATGTCGTTAATCAGCATTGACATTAAGGTACACCGTGTTGCTTTAAACATGATCATCATGAACAAGATGATTTTAGAAACATCTGTTAACCTAATTTCCCATTGTTCAAGTATGTGACGTTGTGTTTATGCAGTATGTATTGTGATGATCATACTCTGTGACACATAATTTAATAAAAAATATTAGTACACTGTATCAGGTAATTGTGCTTGTGTGAGCCCTAAATGTGAATTGTTGCTATTAAACCATGTATGTCTCAGTATGCAGAAATATAACTGGACCTTTTTTCACATCATTGTTAGCAGCTTGAAACTCTGTATTACAAGATATTGTGTGGTTTATGAGGATGTTTGGGAGTTTTTTAATAAATGTCCTGCTGATGTGGACTCACTTCAGTCTTGTGTGGTCTTTTTCTATTTAGATTACTGACTGATTTAAACATTGTTTGTTTTCTCACGTGATCTCAAATGATCTGCTTTCTTCTTCTTTTTTTGTCGTCTATGTCCTGTGTCTTTGTTCATGTAGATCTTGTCAGTGGCTGTTTGAAAGTCTTCAATGTTTGAATAAAGTTATATTTGGGAAGGGTTGTGCTTTTTTTATTGGGGACATTATTTCCAAACAAATGTACTAATGATCACACGTCTTCTCACCCTCTCTCAGGTGTAGTGTCAGTCAGTTTTGAAGAGGATGAGGAAGGGAACCTGTGCCTCATCGCCTACCCCCTCCACAGTGAATCAGGAGACCTCGAAAACAAGGATCCCTCAACAGACTGCGAACCCAAGAGTAAGATGCTGAAGTGGAGCAACAAGAAGCAGCCCACTTTACTTCTAGAGAACGACAACTACGCCAAAGAAAGAACTCGACACAGTCGTAAAGAAGACAAGATCATGAGGTGAGGTGGCGCTTGATGTTTCCAAACGCAACATTTCGTGAATACGTTTTTGTAACACCAGAGCTGACATTTCCTCTGTGCTGTCGCCTTTTGCAGTTATAATCGTGATGAGGTGCAGCAGCAGCCGCAGGCGGAGGTTCTCTACTTCAGCCTGGAGAAAGGCAACGTGGTTCCACAGATCAAACACAACCCCTGGAGTCTTAAATGTCACCAGCAGCACTTACAGAGGATGAAGGAGAATGCAAAGCATCGTAACCAATACAGTATCCTTTTTATGAATCAGACTCAAGTGTGCAGTATTATTGGTATTGGACTTTGTTGTTATGGTTCCCTGTTTATCGGCCTTTTGCTGTTTTATGATCCTTAACCCTCTTTCACAGAATTTATTCTGTTGGAGAACTTGACATGGCGCTATGCAGTACCATGTGTTTTAGACTTGAAAATGGGAACTCGCCAACATGGGGATGATGCCACAGAGGAGAAGAAAGCCAATCAGATTCGCAAGTGTCAACAGAGCACTTCAGCCTCCATTGGAGTGCGACTTTGTGGCATGCAGGTACGATTTAGATGCAGTTCAACTCTTCTGTGTTGAAGTTCTTTGTTTGTGTAATGTATAAGACATCTAGACTTCATGTTTCTATCTCGCCTGCAGGTGTATCAGTCAGACTCAGGCCAGCTGATGTTCATGAATAAGTACCATGGCCGTAAGCTGACCCTCGCAGGCTTCAAGGAGGCTCTCTACCAGTTTTTCCATAATGGTCGTCGCCTGCGTCGTGAGCTGCTGTCGCCGGTGCTGCGCAGACTCCGGGAAATGCAAGCGGCCCTGGAGGCCTGCGAATCCTATCGCTTCTACTCCAGCTCCCTGCTCATCATTTATGACGGGGACCCTCCCAGGACTCTCACTAGACCCAGACACCGGGGTGGGGAGGAGGGTGATGAGGATGAGCCATCAGATGAAGAAGAGGAAGAGGACGACGACGAGGAAGAGGAAGATGAGGAGGAGGAGGAAGGGGCCTTCAGTTTTCCTCGTTCCTCTTCTGCTAGTGGCAGTGGAAGCGTAGCTAGTGGGAGTAGTAACAGCGGCGGCAGTCGCTCATCCCACAGCACAGGAGAGGCCAGCAGCCCCATGGTGGACGTGCGCATGATCGACTTTGCTCACACCACCTGTCGACACTATGGTGAAGACAGTGTGGTGCATGAAGGACAGGACAGTGGTTTCATCTTTGGTCTCCAGAATCTTATCACAATAATCTCCCAGCTGGAGGATCACAGCACTGACTGAAGCTGCACTGAAGCCAACATGGTCTGAATTTCAAGCATGGCAGAGGCTCACTGAGCTGGAAGCCTGCTACTCCAAGGTGCAAAGTCCTTACGCCTACATGGGAGTCTGACCCTCCTCTGCTTGGATGGAGCATCAGACGCCGCAGCGTCAGGGGAGAGTCAGAGTGGCCGTTGTTCGCTCTCCCCTACCTGCCAGAGGACGGGGCTGCCTGTGCCCTTACTTGCACTTTTCTCCTTCTGAGACTGCTCCTTTTCTTGTCGTACATGGTAGGAAAAATGTTGTATGAGATGGAGGTCTGTCAACAAACACAGGGACTCCTGTAGCATCCTAGGACTTTCATCCCCTATTCCTCCTCTGGTACCGCAAGATTCTCTCTGCGAGAGAAAGACAGATGCAGAAATAATGAAAGCGTAGTGCTAGGAGCCTGACGTGGTGCTTTACCTGTGGCAAGTGTTTGTGGATGAAGTGTGGGCTGCCTGTCCCATACAGCACAGCACATTCTTAGTTGACTGTACAAGCTGACCTTGGCTGGCTAGGTCAGCAGCCTTGTAGAAATTCACACCTTAAGCTTCTGATAAGGAAATTTTGTGTTGATTTGTATCTCTTTAGCCCCTTGTAACATGTTTTTTGTGTCCACTGGGCACTAAGATTTACACTTTCAGGTGGAAGAACAAGATTATTTAGGTCTAGAAGGGACAATTGTTCTCCCCTGTACTTTTCTTGCCTAGAAACAAAAGACTTTTTGAAAAGGGGATAATATCCTTGTTTTGTCATCGTCTTTGTTTTCGTCTGTTTTTCTCCTTCATTCCCAAAACTTTGACTAAACAAAGAGAATATATTGATAAAAACACTAGCTACAAAGACTATATAGAAACTATTTATTTGAAAGAATTGTTTAAAAGTTTTTTAATGGAAACGAGTACATTCCATACTACCACTGTAAATGTTCTGATATTGACTTTGATTTATTTTGTTATTGCAAGAAGCAGTACTGCTCTTGCATACCTGTGTGATAAGTGTCTTGGAAAATAAAGACATTCATTTGTGGTAAAAGTTATGGTCTTACTACCTTCATTTACTCTCTGCGCGTGTGTGTGTGTGTGTGTGTGTATGATTGAAGACTCATAACATTTAAGGATAGAATTGGGTTAAGTTCATGCACTGCTCAAGAAAATTAAGGGAACACAGATCAGATTATGATGAGTAAAAATTTTACTTTAATAATACATTTATAGTGTATAATTCGTTCAAAACAAAATTGCATAACAGCCAATGAACACCTTTTATAGACCTTTATTCTGAATCATCCAAGTGAATTTCATCACATTAATTCAAAATGTGACTCAGTGTTTATGGATGCTGCCTGCTTGTTTGCCCTCCAGACAATTTTTGATGAGTCATCAGATGGTGTCCTGGGGAATGTCCTCCCAAACCTGGATCAGACCATCAGTAACTATGCAATCTGATTTAGCTGCAGTTGTTTTCACTTTCATTTTTACCCAAGGAGGTAAAACTTGATTCATTGATGAAGTATTGCAACAGGTAAAGGGAAGTGAAATGTGAGCAGGATCATGACGCCAGACGACAGTTGTATTATATATAGCAAATATTTAGGTTACAAAAGAGAGAAAAAAAAAAGACTTGGTTTATTTACTAACATTTACTTTCTTGTTCCTCTTACTACTAACAACAGTGTAAAAAGAATTAATGTATAAAAGAATAAAGTGCTTATTATGTAATAACCAGTGAACGGCATTGTTCATGCACAATCAAAATATTGTTAAACAAAAACAACAGAAATGTCTTTGGAGCTTTGGATTTTAAACCAAGTGGACAACTAAAGAACAGATTTAAGGACCATTTCACCTGAATCATCTTCAGCATGGAGGTGATTCTGACTCTTGTTCTGACACATATATGGCTGAATACTTCACAAAAAACAGAACATTTTGCCCTTTAGTTCTGAGGGGACACTAGTGTAATAAGAGAAGATTATAATAACACCCAGACCTGGTGCTGTTTACTTCTATGTAGTTTCAATAATTTAGACAAATGTTACAAGTCTATGCTGAGAGAACAGACTTTAGGATTTAGGATTTTTTCTTTGTTTTCACAAGTTAGCTTTAGACCATATAAATACAAAGATTGCAAACCTCACTTTTAATGCGTCATCATAGTTACACAGTTCATCACTAAGCAGTTTAATTGAGGTTTTTGCCCAGTTTCCATTCAGCGGCGACGTCGGTGACTGATATGTGCTTGGCCAGCATAGGGATCAGATTATACACTTCAAACATGAAAAAAACCTCCATTACAGCTTTTGTACTAAGCAGGAACTATTAGAAGCAGACACGAGCAGCTCCACGTTAGCAACCTCAAATGACCAGTATTTGTTTCATATGCAACCTCAATGTCATAGTGAAAGAAAAAGAGAAACCGGCGGTTTTGTAGTCCATCTAATCGGATTTCCACTTTTGGAAAGTCCATGGAAACACTGGCTGTGTGGAAAGTATGTCTAGAACGTCACACTGTTTTTCAGCTTGGCACACATGCTTCAGGGTGGAGGGGTTTTGAGCCCGGAGTTTCTAAAAGCCGATATAGTAGTAGATACATGCTCTCAACATTTGACAGTCTAACCATGTGTGAAATGGTGGAGTGGGTAAACAAACACGCTAGAGGCTTAGGCAGCAGGAGTTTTCACTTTTTCATGCAGCTTATATTTAACAGTTGTTGACCTGACTCTAGATTTTGAAGTTATTGCTGTGCAAAAATGAAATCGTAAAATGAAATTGTCCAGATTAGCTTGTAGCACATACTGGTCAGACAATGATGGGCGATAAAGAAACTGTAGAACCTCAGGAGCATCGTGTAGCACATATCCACACATATCTATGCTGGTGCAACATTCACATTAAAAAAACAATTTGTACTCACAGAAAAGCTCAAATAAAAAGATGCAAACACCTGCAACTATGTGCATCTATTTTGGGGCTCGAAAACATTAAGCAATGTAAAAATTATTAATGGAGTCCTGGTTCCTTAAAAACAAACAATTTTATTAAAAATATATTTGTGACACTTCATGTGAGTCGGTCTTCTACCTGTTGTCCTGCTCAGATGGATGTCAACAAACGAATGTGAGGGAGGAGACAAACAGTTCTTGGATAGATTGCATGAGGCACGAGATGAGAAGGATTATCGTTTCCTCTTTTCAGATCTAAATATAACTGGACATTCCCTGCTCATCTGCAGTTTAAATCTGCAAAACAGATTTAGCTTAATACAGTATGTTGTGCTCCGTCACGGCATCGACTCACGTGTTTATTTGGCTTTAATGACGGAGCCCAAAAGTAAGATGGCAAATCCTCAGTCCCATATTTTCTGGTGCTTGAGTGCACCACTTTTTGTTGTTTTGTCTGTGTTGTGTCTGTGTTGGACAGACGTGGGTGTGCTGGTGTGGGACACTGACAGTTGCCTTTATTATTGAATTGCCTTTTCTAACAGTGATTAATTACTATGGCAACAGGACCACCAGTTTTAGCATTATTATTTTTATTATTTTTTATTTAGAGCTAAATTTAAACTAAATTATAAATCAACATCATTCTTGGCTTCTTGGATTAGAAGCCTTGTTTCTTTTCACGAAAATCTTCCAAGAAAACATGAATTAGCAGCGGAGCACTCACAGGTTTACAGCTTGTGATCAGATTAAATGTGTTTGGATCAAAGTAGTACTTTCGCAATGTACTGAAAGAACAAATAAAACCCGATTGACCTTGTTAGCACATAGAGTGTGAGTTGTGATGTAAGAGCCAGTGTGATAAATCTTACTCTGATGACATCACATGGAAAGTTTTGTTGTTGTTTTTTTCCCATACGCAGGTGTGTGTGTGTGTGTGTGTAGGTGCCTATTTGCACAAAGAGACCTGTAGTAGGTGGTAGTTTCTGTGCACGTGGTAGTGCAGTCGTCACAGTTCAAAGGTTATTTCATTTCTTATCTGATTGTACTTTACCTTCTTGGTCTGATGTCTGTAAAAAGCTTCCATTTATAGACACTGGCTCATGTTGTCTCTAACTGGCTAGAGAAACCCAACAGTGAAACAGGATGTGAGAAATACATTTGAATGTGCAGTCAGAAAACATTGTCTTTTTATACTGTGTGTCTGTGTGTGTACGTGATCCTAAAATAACCCAGACAGCAGCTAATATGCAGAGGTAAGAGTTTATGCAGTGATAAATGTTTTGACTTGTGTAGGATACTCACATATAGAATAAAATCCAGATGTCCTTTTATTTTATGAAAGATCTCAACATAGATATAAATGTTATAATTAAGAGCAGGAAGCAGGAAGCAGGAAGCAGGAAGCATTAGAACACAACATATTTGTTTGACATGACACTAAAACTTCACAGTAAAAGAAACCAGAAGCTTTGTAGTCGGCTTAACCAGCTCTCCCATGCACGGAAACACTGGCTGTGTGGAAAGTATGCCTAGAGAGCAACGTCACTTTTCAACAACTTGGCACACCTGTTCCTCATGAAGGGTGGGGTTATTTGTGAGAATGCCAGTACATTTCTAAAGGCCAGGTATCATTCAACTTACCTGTTTAAAGCTTTTGACAATTTCACAATGTGTGAAATAGGTGACATGGATAGATAAAAATTCCAAATAGCCCCGTGTAAATGAATCATGTGTTTCTACTCTTGTCCACATTAGGATGCACTGGTCTGACTAATCCTAACCCTAAACCTGACTGGCTCCCAGGCCATCCACTGTCTCTCCCCCTGTAGAAACAACAAAGTAGTCTATGTAACCTTAAAATAACTCCCACACAGACGGAGAAATGTTTAGACCTACGCCGAATATTCTAGATTCTAGCTCCTGAATAAAGTTATTGTGCATAACAAAATATTTTTGATGGAGAACGGAAGATGTGAATGAAAATGGACACATAGTGTATGTACCTACAGGGAATGAGACAAATAAACAAAAACTAAGAACACCCCTTCAAGAGCAGATGTTTTCAAGAGGAAATGAAAAACTGTTACACTGAACAGTAACAGGTGAATCAGCTGATCTGTCTGAGACCACACAGGACACAGATACACTATATGTAAATCTGTCTTCACAACCTCCCAAGCAAGTCTCCTTGAACTCTGGTCAACAAATTGACCAGATATCTACACGCAATCACCAGTAGGAATGAAGTGGCACCTGATCAGAGAATTTATGATGTGTCTTTATGGCCGTTGGCCTATTTCCATATCAGGTGGTGTACCACAGGTTTACCGCTTTTACCTCTGCCAGCACTGTTTTCAAATGATGGTCAGCTGAAACACACACGCAAACATGAGCTTAGAGGTCCTGGGAATCACGGCCGTGTTGATCCACTCTGGGCCAAAGCAACACAATGTGATATTTCACTTGTTTTTATCGAGCCCCATGTCGCGATCAAGATCAAGGAGTCATGGCTGTTGAGGGTGCATAAACAGGATACGTACGTAGACAGGGCAGAATACACGCTGATTATCCGTTTGTTTTCTTTTGGACCGGACCAGAGGAGCACTGGGATTATATAACTCCAGCGGTGTGACAGGCTGTTTTGTTTTATTTCTCACCAGCTGCAATCAGCCGTTGTGTCAGGATATCAGCAGCTGCTCTAAACATTCATTTAAATGACCACATCCACAAAGGGGGACACCGCATTGACTATTTACATATTTGTACAGCTGGGAGATGAAATGAAAGAAAGCATCTCAGCAGATTGCCAGGTCACCACGAGCCTCCAGAACAATGTCACCACTCACCAGCGTTGAATAGATTCTCACAGTCTCTGACCTCAGGATAGAACGGAGATTTGTATATAACTGTGTTTTGATTTTCAATCCTGTGTTTCACTCATTGTTTGACGTTGTTCTGTTAATTTGTCCATGAGTTCTATTCAACAGGCAAATTTTTAAATGTAAGAAACAGTGTCCACACAAGGACACTGTGCACCCCACACATCATGCTCCCTTTCCCAAAAGAAAGGGAGCATGATGTGTGGGCTGCCGACAACTTCTACAAGCTTTGGATCTGCTCTATCAGACGTAACCCATCCAGATCAATGTCCCATGTGAAGATAACATTTCTGAGGTCTGTCTGTTGTAGCAACCTCCACCACTGCTGCCCTCGCTGTAATGTGGATTTGTGTCTCTGTTACAGAACGGGCACACTCCTTCTCCCTGCAGCAACCGGAGCAAAGCATATGAGTATGTGTGCTTAAAATAACTCAGACAGGACACGACCGGTTGAGACAGCGATGAGTATACAGTTCATAGTCTGGAATAATCTGGATTAAGGATGGTTAACTCTTGCAGGGTTGTGATGTGATTTGTCAGTCACACCACATTATCGTGTCACAAGCATTGTATTGCTTCTCTGCTTGTGAAAACATGACTGCAATAATCCCCCACACACAAATATTTTCCACTTAACACCAGACTCATACTTCAAGTAACTGCAGAGCCCATAGATGGTTCATAATGAGTGGGTGGAGGAGATAGACACGGGATATTTCAATGAAAAGTTCCTGTGAAAAGCGCTCTCATTCATTTGCAGCACAGTTATGTCACAAGGAACATTTGAACTACTTGGGCTGCCTGTGTTTTTTGTTGGTTATGTGAAGCACTTTGTGAAAAGTGCTCTATAAATAAATTTATTACTCATTAATTTTAGGACTACAGCAGTGAACACTGAAAATGGTGTCATGTCATGGTGCTGAACCCTTCTATTTCTCATGAAGACATATTTCACGAGGTTGACAGGATGATGTATATTCAATATTGTACATTCTGTTCAAATTAAGTTAGATTTTTATATTTATAAGTTGATTGCCCTGTTTGAACATTGTTAACTATTGCAAGAGAATCACCTGTTGCTTTATATTCTGTATTTGTGTGATGACCAGGAGAATCATCAATAAACAGCTGTACCCAGTGCTTATGTTTTCAGGAAAAAGGACCACACATCTCTCCTGGGATAGTTTGGCTGTCATGTCAGTGTAGTGGTAAGATCGTTGCCCTCCATGTGGTAGACTGGGATTTAAAACCGGGCTTTTAGAAGTGTCTGCAAAATGGCGTAACGTAAAATGTAAACATATTACTGTAGATTACAGTGGAAAACACAATAAACATTACACCTGCTGAACATGTTGGAAAATAAAGGGAATGTTATTTTTTTTCTATGTGAATCTGTAAAGAGTCACAATTATTTAAAGCTGGAGGGCCAAGCTGTCCATTAACCATCTAATGCTGTGTGAGAAAATGTCTGCAAGGAGGACGTGAGGGTCTTTGATGTGGAGATGTTTATGTAATCTGGGGCATGTGGTCAAGGGCACAATGTTCCTCTGTCTGAAGGATCACCGCAATGGATTATGTGGACAATAAAATCCACCAGTTGAAACCCTCCAGCTTCAACCCCTGATCTCAGATAAATGACAATCAGAGTGAGAGACGGTGGCATGTAGTCAGAGATCTGTAAACAAGTTGCTCCTCAGTGACCGGTGTTATGATGGTATGGTTGTTCCAGAGTGGCAGTGGGAAAGGGAAAACAGGAGAGGCAGCATAAAACAGCCGAGCAGGGAGTGACTCGCACTTCTCGCAGTCTCATGGCAAGCTTGTGACTCTTTACTCCCACCCACTTTCTTATAATGTCAGTGTATTCCAGTCTTCCCTGTCCTCTCCAAGAATCCCGGTACAGCATGGTGGGACATGGCAGAGGACACGTCATTATCCAGTAAACACCAGAATAAAGCCTATACAAAGCTCCTGGCATCTGTTTCTAGCCTCCTACTGCAGGTCTCTGCTTGATGCCAGCTGTCAGTGTTAATCAGCTTTACACACATATATACGTGGCAGTAATCAAATCGAACACACGCAAAACATCTTAAATTAGAGGTGAATGCAGAGTGTTTGATCTACTAATAGACACAGGGAGGGATTGGGTGTCGTGAGTAACCTGGTTTCAGTGGAGGGTAATTTAACAGGGGCACGGAGCTGTATTTATTTACTATAATTATTTATTAATCTCCTTTGGATTAAAGAAATTTGATATTTTGGGAACTGTGTCTAGGTGGCTTATTTGTACATTTACAACAACAGCTTCAGATATGTTGGTGGATGGATTGTGTTATCCTTCAGCAAAACTATATTGAATTTTAGTAATATTCTTTCTTCATTCATTCTTATAATTAACAAACTTTCCTGTCCAGCTGTGAACACAGCAGGTGAGTTGCTTCCAGTAACATGTGCTTTCTTATCTTCTTATCTTCCTGCTTAAAATACAGAATAAAGGATTGAAGGAATGACTAAAGACCCCTGTCTGTCTGTTTTTTCGTACAATCAATGTAGCCTGGAGCTGTTGATCTTCAAAGTGCGGCGTCTGCTTTTAGAGTTGATGTTAGAGTTGATGTCTTGAGGGCAAGAGGCATCAGTGCGTTCCTGGGTAGGATGCAGAGTCTCGTACGCTGACTTCAGCACACGTGTGCCCTGCAATGAAAAAACCAAAGGAAGAGTCCGACAGATAAGGCCGTAGATAAGGTTTTATTCCCTTAGAGCAATCTTTTACTTTTTATTTCAACACATGCATCATGCTATCAAGGAGTGTTCGGAAAGACTGAGCTCTTTCTCTGTCCCTCCCCTCCCCCCACCCTGTCCCCTTCCAGCTAGTGAAGTTAGCCTTGACATACTAAATACTGACATTTGTGGCCAAAAACCAAAGGCGTCTCCACTGTGTTGATAAAGATGGGTACATGATCAGAGGGTGTTACAATTAGTGTTCTGGACAGTTAAACCTGCTGTAAAAGTACGGGAACAGAAATCTGAAGATGGACTTTAAGACACCTCATCATCACCTCTCCATTATTATTCTCAGTCATTGTTTTATTGCAGTGCACTCTTCATGCTTCTGTACAGTGAGCGTTAATGAGTCATTCATTTTTATGGCATTACCATTGTTTACACATTATTATTTGATCTTTTTATTGTTACTTGTTACTTGTTACTTGTTTTGCGTCACTCGGCATCTCTCAACAAAAACGTGACGCTCTTTACAACTCGAGGATTTACTGCAGATGTTTGTATGACATTTCATGGTGATGCAGAGAGTTACTGTTATCTTGTCATCCTACTGATGTGTGTGGCTCTGTCTTGGTTTACAGGCACAAGAGCATAAATAAAAGCTCTGTCACAAGCTTCCTTTATACACCTCGGTTTCCTGAAAGGTCTAAATTTCAGGCCACTGCTGCTCTCTGCTGGAAAATGCATCCAGTACAGCATCCTCCTAAAGTATTGACATGACAAGGGAAATCCCTCAGTGTTTCCTGTGCACTGACGACATTGTGGTTTAAGCTCTAAAGATAAATATGAGACACCATGTTATAATTTCAAATTTTGTTCGAACTATTTACACCTAGATACATTAAACAACATAGAATATAGAACATTTTGTAATTTTAGGTGACATCAAAAGCCTCTGTGCCTCTGCCCAGCAGTGTCTTTGCTCTTTGCCTTCAGATAGCTTATTTCTATATTTTGCATAGCCTATGTAGATTACTTACTATAAGACTTCAGAGTATTTGCATTGCAGTATTTCTACTTTCGCTTTACTTTCCTATCCCTCACTACACTCAGTAAGAGCTATGTTTCCCACTCCGTCTTCATCATCTGTGCTGTTTTGCTGTAAAACAAGTTTTTAAGTGATCAAGATTTTTTTTCCATCTTTTATAAATATTTTGTGTAGCCCACAACATTTGCTTTTTTATCGGTTACAACTAAAGTGTAATAAAAGAAGTTAAATGAATGTTAGATGGTTTATCAAACGAAATTCTCCATAAATGTTATGTTAATTAAATGTTCTGCAGGAAACCTCTTATGTACATGGTTACACTGTTTTTATCAGTAACTCAGTCAGATTGATTCCCACGGAAATCTGCTGACAAGAACATTTTACTGTTTGTTTCTACTTTAATAAAGAATTCCAAGTGGTATTCAGGCTACTAGAGTAGAGTACTAGAGTAGAGTACTAGAGTAGAGTAAAAGAGTAGAGTACTAGAGTAGAGTAAAAGAGTAGAGGACTAGAGTAGAGTACTAGAGTAGAGTAAAAGAGTAGAGTACTAGAGTAGAGTAAAAGAGTAGAGGACTAGAGTAGAGTACTAGAGTAGAGTAAAAGAGTAGAGTACTAGAGTAGAATACTAGAGTAGAATACTAGAGTAGAGTACTAGAGTAGAGTACTAGAGTAGAGTAAAAGAGTAGAGTACTAGAGTAGAGTAAAAGAGTAGAGGACTAGAGTAGAGTACTAGAGTAGAGTAAAAGAGTAGAGTACTAGAGTAGAGTACTAGAGTAGAGTAAAAGAGTAGAGTACTAGAGTAGAGTACTAGAGTAGAGTAAAAGAGTAGAGTACTAGAGTAGAGTACTAGAGTAGAGTACTAGAGTAGAGTAATAGAGTAGAGTAAAAGAGTAGAGTACTAGAGTAGAGTACTAGAGTAGAGTAAAAGAGTAGAGTAAAAGAGTAGAGTAATAGAGTATAGTAATAGAGTAGAATACTAGAGTAGAGTACTAGAGTAGAGTACTAGAGTAGAGTAATAGAGTAGAGTACTAGAGTAGAGTAATAGAGTAGAGTACTAGAGTAGAGTGCCACTAGCACTTTTAGTGTGAGTACTACCTGTGATCAGCTGTAGTAGTAGCAGCAGTAGTAGTAGTAGCAGTACTAGTAGTATTAGTAGTAGCAGTACTAGTAGTATTAGTAGTATTAGTAGTAGCAGTAGTAGTAGCAGTAGTAGTAGCAGTACTAGTAGTATTAGTAGTATTAGTAGTAGCAGTAGTAGTAGCAGTACTAGTAGTATTAGTAGTATTAGTAGTAGCAGTACTAGTAGTATTAGTAGTAGCAGTACTAGTAGTATTAGTAGTAGCAGTACTAGTAGTATTAGTAGTAGCAGTACTAGTAGTATTAGTAGTATTAGTAGTAGCTGTACTAGTAGTATTAGTAGTAGCAGTACTAGTAGTATTAGTAGTAGCAGTACTAGTAGTATTAGTAGTAGCAGTACTAGTAGTATTAGTAGTATTAGTAGTAGCAGTACTAGTAGTATTAGTAGTAGCAGTACTAGTAGTATTAGTATTAGTAGTAGCAGTAGCAGTAGTAGCAGTACTAGTAGTAGTACTAGCAGTACTAGCAGTAGCAGTAGTACTAGCAGTAGTACTAGCAGTAGTACCAGTAGCAGTAGTACTAGTAGTAGTACCAGTAGCAGTAGTACCAGTAGCAGTAGTACCAGTAGCAGTAGTACTAGTAGTAGTACTAGCAGTAGTACCAGTAGCAGTAGTACTAGTAGTAGTACTAGCAGTAGTACCAGTAGCAGTAGTACCAGTAGCAGTAGTACTAGTAGTAGTACCAGTAGCAGTAGTACCAGTAGCAGTAGTACCAGTAGCAGTAGTACTGTGCTTACGTGTGTGTGTCTTTAAATCCGTGACGTGACGTGTCTCTAAGTTGTGTCTCTCCTGCCTGTGGCTCAGTGAGGTTCAGTCTACTCAGATTTACCCCGTGGAGGAGCAAATAGCTGCACTGCTGGGACATCATGGGCAGTAAGTATCACTTCCACACTTGATTTCTATTAGACTAGTATTTAGAGCCCGTGTAACAAGAACCAAAATGCTGTTTTTAACTGTTTTTATCAACTTCTTTAGCTAACAGTGTAGTCGCTGGCATTGGTAGCAGGCGGCTAGCTTTCCTCGCTAGCTAGGTAGCTATTTGGTAGTCTTTTGTAGTAGTATAAACCTTTTTTGACCAGATATAATATGTGGATTCAGTTGGTTTACATTTATCCTAGCTGAATCTTTTGCTTTTAACGATCTTAAAAGCTCCACGGTGGTTCGTGTCGGCTGGAAACATGTTGTAAGCTAACTCGTTAGCCACTCATTCAAAGACACTGACAGTGTAGTGATGACGACGCATAAGACGAGCGGTGTTATACTGAGCCTGAGTCCTAAATCATCAGCCTGATGCCGCCAAGAAACGTTTAACAGTGATAATGTAGAGGTCTGGAGAAAAAAGCTGAATACACAGTGACACAAAATGCTTTATTTGACTCCCGATCTGCTTGGTTTTGGTTATTGTAAAATCAGATTTGCCTTGAGTCCGCCCCTCATTCACTGCCACGTCCCACTGATGAGCTGCTATTATTTCCAGTTCCTTCACTCAAAACACTCATGTTTGCTTGTTTCCAGTCAAATTCTTGGAGGTGATAAAACCCTTCTGTGCTGTGCTGCCAGAGATTCAAAAACCTGAAAGGAAGGTGTGTATCCTGTGATCAACCCGTCATTGTACTGGAGCATAAGACTATGAATAAACTTTGTGCTTGCTCTGCTTTAGTCGCCAGTTGTTAAACGTCTCGAAATGTGCTTAACAAACAGATCCAGTTCAGAGAAAAGGTATTATGGACTGCCATCACTCTCTTCATCTTCCTGGTGTGTTGCCAGGTAAGTGTCACTGTTAATTATAGTTGTCTAGTTGTTTTATTTTATTATTATATTAACTACTGTAACTACCAACTCCGAATGGCAATGCAAATATTAATGATTATAGTGTTTAATTTTTTTGAATATAAAAAAATAAAAACTTTATTGAACTACAAACTCAGTGTTTTTAATAATGTGATATGACTTGACAGGAGGAGCCAATTAACAATTGATTTTCACACTTGCTTGTTAATAGAAGCAATTAATTTCATGAATAACTAAAAAAAACATGTCTCCTCCAGATCCCCCTCTTTGGCATCATGTCTTCAGACTCTGCAGATCCATTCTACTGGATGAGAGTAATCCTGGCCTCAAACAGAGGTATTTATGTATCTAATAAAGAAATAAAGCATTATACACGTGTCTGCTCTCCTGCTCTCCTAATGTCAATATCTTCTTCTTCCAGGTACGCTGATGGAGTTGGGTATCTCGCCTATTGTCACCTCGGGCCTGATAATGCAGCTGCTGGCTGGAGCTAAAATCATTGAAGTTGGCGACACACCAAAGGATAGAGCCCTCTTCAATGGAGCTCAGAAATGTAAGAGAACTGACATCAGGATGTGATTTGTGAACACTTGGAGTTCAAATTTTGCAACGATGCCCTTGGTTTCTTTAACCCTATTCATGGTTTTCAGTGTTTGGAATGATCATCACCATTGGTCAGGCCATCGTGTATGTGATGACTGGTATGTATGGAGATCCATCCGAGATGGGTGCTGGAATCTGCCTGCTCATCATCATTCAGGTGAGAACATTAAGATTTTCTTAAATTTGTCCTGATTAAATTTCTGTTATTTCACTTAAAACGCAGTTATTTCACTTAAAACGCAGTATCTCAAAGAAACGTCTCATTATGTCGTAACAGTAAAATTATTGTTAGAATAATTAGAGTAAAATAAGCTCCCATGGTACTGGAACAGCTGTCCTCTAAAGGGCTTATACACTACTGTGTCAGTATTTTCCTTTTCAACTCACTGTATCTAATGTGTTTCTCCGCAGCTGTTCGTAGCTGGGCTGATTGTGCTGCTGTTGGACGAGTTGCTCCAAAAGGGCTACGGTCTTGGTTCTGGGATTTCCCTTTTCATTGCCACCAACATCTGTGAGACGATTGTCTGGAAAGCTTTCAGCCCCACAACTGTGAACACTGGAAGAGGTGCGACACTGTAAAGCAGAAGTCGTTGAATATGCAGTTCTTACTCGTATAAATACAACAGCAGTCGATTTTCTGATCTTCACAGAAATGTGCTTATGATTTTGTGACATTCTGTGTTTGTAGGCACAGAGTTTGAGGGAGCAATCATTGCTCTTTTCCATCTGCTGGCCACACGAACAGACAAAGTCCGTGCCCTGAGAGAGGCCTTCTACAGACAGAACCTGCCCAACCTCATGAACCTCATTGCCACAGTATTTGTCTTTGCTGTAGTGATATACTTTCAGGTCAGTTGCTGTCAGTTCTTTTTTGACACTTTTAACCACTTGAGGTCTAAAACAGACATGATTGTAAAAGTTGGAACTTCACTATACATGACTGAATTGACCTTTATATCCACTTATTCTCCCAGGGATTCAGAGTGGATCTGCCCATCAAATCAGCTCGCTACCGCGGCCAGTACAACACCTACCCCATCAAGCTCTTCTATACCTCCAACATTCCCATCATCCTGCAGTCTGCCCTGGTCTCCAACTTGTATGTCATTTCCCAGATGCTTTCCACACGCTTCAGTGGCAATTTCCTGGTTAATCTGCTTGGAACTTGGTCTGTAAGTAAAGTTTAGTCTGAGTTTTTCACACAATGTTCAGTCGAATGAACGAGTTCATAATGCAGAATATCACCTTCAAATGCACAGTCTTACTGTTTATCATATATTGACTTTGGAAACAATGTATGCTTCTGTGATCTTATCGTTCGGTTAATCCTAGATAATGGAAAATGTATTTTTTATTTTCTTATGCTTGCAGGACACATCGTCAGGTGGTCCAGCCCGTGCTTACCCAGTGGGTGGACTCTGTTACTACCTCTCTCCACCAGAGTCATTTGGCTCCGTCCTCGACGACCCGGTTCACGCACTCATCTACATTTTCTTCATGCTTGGGTCATGTGCCTTTTTCTCCAAAACTTGGATTGAAGTTTCTGGTTCCTCTGCTAAAGATGTAAGTTGTAGCTGCTTTCTACCAGGTGCGGTAACACGTCTTTTTAAAATAGACCATGTTTTAAAGGTCTGTTTCTCACCATCATCCAGGTGGCTAAACAGCTGAAGGAGCAGCAGATGGTAATGAGAGGACACAGAGAAACTTCAATGGTCCATGAACTAAACAGGTAAAAACAAAAACATTTTCACATACACATGTTTTGTGATCATCGTCCACATTAACCTCATTGTGTAAGATAGGAATTTAACATGAAGCCATAGATAGTTTCTGCCTATGAATGTATGTTTGACAAAGTAATCTAAATTAAAGTTCAGTAGCTTTATCTCAGCTTTCAATCAAAGGTCATGGCTCATAGGTGTTCAAGTAGTTTGAGATGATTTTGTCACTCACTGATCCCAATGTCAAAAAGTGCTTTATGCTCATTTTTGTATATAACTGAAAACTGAATTGTTTTCTTTTATCTTCACTTTGGATTAATATTCTACATGCATTTACATTTCACTCAATAAGTGCATTTACACGCACTTCAGTAAGCAGTATGCAACATTTAAAGAAATTGGTTAGCACAGCCTTTGTTTCCACTCATAGCATCGATTGTCCATTAAGGTTCCTCTCAATATCTCTGTTTTGCTTTCTAGGTACATCCCTACGGCTGCCGCCTTTGGTGGTCTCTGTATCGGTGGTTTGTCAGTAATGGCTGACTTCCTTGGAGCCATTGGTTCTGGCACCGGTATTCTGCTTGCTGTTACCATCATCTATCAGTACTTTGAGATCTTTGTGAAAGAACAGAGTGAAGTAGGCAGCATGGGAGCCCTGCTCTTTTAGAAAAGTCAACAATCTCCCACCTTCTACCAACTTTTATTAGGACCACCAACCTTGCATTTATTTTACAACTGCGTGAAGCCCGTGCATTATCAGCTCTCCAGTTCCAGGATGTTTAAGGAATCTCTTCAGGACATTCACCTGAAATGGGACATTGTGAGGTGGTAGGGCTACACAGCTTGTTGCTCCCTCAACTTATCTTCCAAAGTAACAAAGACATTTCAGTTGTACTTCATCAGATTTTTTTTTTTTTACTGAAGTCAAGTCAATGCTGCCTAAGATTCATTTATAGGCTTCTTTGGTGTAATAAACGAAGTCCTGCACAGAGAAGAGAGCACTTCAGTATGCAAGCATACTTGACTTGGAAGATGGTGGTCAGCTGCCTGCTGTGTGCATACAAGTACTCAATACAAGTACTCCTGCTTGGTGTTGCAGTAGTTTCTACATTTGCTTCCAACTTTATTTTTCTGTTAGCCTGTCAATCAGGTAAAGGTGTGGACCAGAAACTGACTGGACTCTGAGTCAAGTACTGTATATTTACATGATGTTTTTTGTTTTTTGTTTGGTTGGTTGGTTGTTATTTCTTTTGTTTGTTTGTTTTTTTGACCCCGTGTTATAGGTTTTATTTCTCAGCAGGGTCTTGAAAAAAGAGGATGTGGAGCTCACATTGGGTTCTGCCTGTCAAGTTAAATCTCTCATCTTATTCATCTGATGTATATGTCTAAAAGGGGTTTTCACTGTTTTAATGTATGGCATTCCCAAGGAGTTGCAGTATTAACTCATGACACATTCATTCTTGTTACCCACTTGCAAAGTTTATTTTGCTTGAAACATACTTTCTTTAATTACTTTTTTTAGACTCTGCAATTTATGATTTTCTGTACATAGGCCATGCATTGATTAACTATGAATTTATCTTAAGTGTAAGATAAAGTCTTTTGAATATGTAAAAATAAATACATTTCAGAACAAACTTATAGAAAAACACATTCTCAATAAAAGTGTTTATGGAGAAATGTTACAGCTTGTGTTTAGTCACCTGGGGAGTTCTATACAGGTGTGTTATCGGAGCTTTTTTGTGATTATTAATATACAGTTAATGCATTTAACATATTCTGATGTTTCGTGGCTATGATTCTCACAGCCTGTTTGTCTGCAGAGTTTTAGCAAATATGCTTTGCTGCTGTTAAGACTCACTCCAATAGACAAACTTTGAGTTTGAATGAGGGATACAGGCAATGTTTTGAATGCATATAAACATTTAAAACTCATGCTGCTTTTGCAAACCAGTACCAACAAGATAAGTTATACCTGCTGTTGTCATACAGTATCTTTCCAAGTAATTGTTGTGGTTGCTGCAAGTTACGTGTATTAGATGGATATAGATATCTGTATCTATATAGATGTATCTATTAATATAGTGCAGAAATGGATCTGAAACACCAGAAGAGCCATTTAAGAAATATAATACAGTTTCAACTTTTCATCATTCATTGTTTAAAAAAAATATATGTAATAACCATCATTCAGCGGAAAATACTAATATAACATTTTGCATGCAGTGTTACGAACTGTAGGGGGCAGCCTTGCGCCCCGGAGCGCCTGCGCTACCGGAAACAGGAAACAGAAGAAGTATTGCTGCTTCCGCACCGTGTTCGTGTTAAACCACTGACGTTCACACGTGTTGTGTTTTGTCTCAGTTATATTTGTTATCCTCTGTTTTTAAACCAGCCGTATTGCACTAAATCAGACAGAGGAGATTTCTCTTTTCCAGCGTGAAGAAATGAGCTCAGTCAGAGAAGAAGGTAATCAGCTCGAGCTAGTCGGCTAACTTATGTGGAAAGCTAACACTGACGTTTATACCATAGGTACAAATGAGAAATGAATGTTGTGGTTATTTACACGGTCTCTAAAATGTATTAACATGCCTATGGATGAGACAGGATTTAAATGTAAAAATGTGAACTCTTTGCATCCTGACTGAGCGAGTCTGTTAGCTAACTGCAACCAGCACAGTGTTTAACCTTGACCTGCATCGAGGTGCAGCAAAGTCGCAGCGTATTAAAATGTCTACAGTGTTTCATAGAAAGACACTGAGTGCACTCACACCAGCCTGATCTCTAATTAACTGGTCCAATATTGGAAGACTGAACTGAACTTCACTTAAGTGGAATTATGGAAGTACTAGATTTGAAACAACTTTATAATTGTCTCCATTAGAAATCAGAGGGAAACATTTTAATACATTTCCTTCATTTGACCTTTGTCAGTGTTGCAACACTGCACATGGGCTTAATACGTTCCTCTAAATCTGTAAACATTTAACATAAAAACAAATAGTTCACAAAATACAGAAGAATTGTTAGATATTAAACCAGAGATTTCTGCCTTTTTTGTGTTTTACGCAACAGGTAAAGACCGAATCATCTTTGTCACCAAAGAAGATCACGCAACACCCAGTAGTGCGGAGCTCGTAGAGGAAGATCCAGATGACCCGTACGAGGAGCAAGGTGAGGAGCTGTAAAATTGTGGCTTTGTTGGAGTTTTAAAAACTCAAGTTAAGTATCCTGCTTAAACCCTTATCTCATCTTAGGTTTGATTCTTCCTAATGGAGAGATCAACTGGAACTGCCCCTGTCTGGGTGGAATGGCCAGTGGTCCCTGTGGGTCCGATTTCAAGGACGCCTTCTCCTGTTTCCACTATAGTAAAGAGGAAGTAAAGGGCGCTGACTGCCTGGAGCAGTTCAGGGCCATGCAGGAGTGTATGCAGCGTTACCCAGAGCTGTACCCACAAGAAGACGAGAACAAGTCCAATGAACAATCATCAGAAACAGAAAAGACCTCACAAGACTCTGCATCTGCAGAAACATCAGGGGCAAACTCAACATTTGCCACTGAGCAAGACACTAATACTTCACAACCCAATACAGAAAAATCAGTGGAGAGTTAATGAAAAACCCTGGTGGCTTTGAAGTCCAACTGAAATCACATTCAGAAATTCCTTTTCGCAGAACAATACAATTATTTTTATTTTTATTTTGCTAGTTTATTACTAAGATAAAATGGCTGTCTTCTAGAAAATCAGAAATGCTTGTTTTGCTCTCAGACGAGTATTAGTGTTGACAGCAGCAAACAAGCAGAGACAAAGAAAAAGTCCTGCCTATACAGTTAGTACAAGCTGTTTGCCTGTACAAGCGAAAAGCTTTTTCAGGATTAAGTCTGTGGCAACTGCTTTATTTAAATAAGGTGAAAAATAAAAGGGATTTGATTGGTCATATGGGAACATGTGCTTCATCTACATGGAGGTAAAACCTGACATTGCTCTACTGGATGAGGGTGATGAGTACAATTGTGAAACCAAAAATTCCAAAGTATAAACCTCAAGATTATGATTTGTTTTCCTGTAAGGAGAATGCAGGACGTGATTTACAGAGAGAGTTTGTCCTCTGTAGTAGAATGAACATGTGATTTAATTTCAGTTGGACTTGAAACATTTTATTTATGATCATGATAGATTTATACGTTTGTAAAAACTAATATAATGCGGTCAGTGAGAAGAATATAGAGTTTTAAAATTCAGTTTATTACATCCCACGTTGGATTCAGGTAAAACAGGGCTGAAGAACCTTTGGACCAAGCAGAGTATCCATACTGAGATTTTGTCTTACTCTCAGCAGTTCTACTTGCTCATGCTGTTCTTGTTTTTTTGTTTTCATGTCCCGGCTAAAACCATAATATTGCAATGTTTTATACATAGCTGTTATATTTTCATATGATGGATGACATATAAGATTTTAAATGTACACTGTGTCATACATTTATTATACTAATGTTACTGAAAACCTAAAATCTGCAGTTGGCCTTTATCCTGTGGGACAGATTGAAACCTTTTACCTCACTGTGAAACTGGTGCGTAACACAGGGCTGATTGAAATGACTTGAAATGAACATTGTTCAAAGTATAATAATAAAATGTATGATATCTCTTTGGTTTTTGTGAACCTCTTACATCTTCTGGGCCGGACTTTGCTGTGACCTTATACTGGTCTCAAAATATTGTAGTCTACGTCTCCACTGACAGCAAGAGCCAATGTCTAAATATGTCTCATGAGCAGCAAGCCAAACATACCTGTGTTAATCGCAAACAAGTTACCTAAACTAATAACTCACACATTACACCTTCAGTCTTCTTCTCTTTCCACGTCGTTCAAACACAACATGGAGAGTACAATAAGCAGAGAATTAGATTTGAAAACATATTATCAAGGTTTCATCCATCATGCAGCTACAGTTAGTGATGGAAATGTTCTGTAAAAGTGAAATCACACGGTTTTACTTGATAGTTGACATGTTCAAAGATTCTGGCATGCACATTTTAAGTTAGATATCTAAGCATCAAGGGCCAGAGGTCTGTGGCACTGTTTGTTCTCTAAACTCTCAGGGATCAATAATTACCAAACACCCTCTCTATCTGTGGCATGCCATTGGTGGATTGTGAAGGGCAAAGGCATCTAAAAAAGCAAAGGTTCAGTAAGACAAAGAGTGTTCGCCCTCCACTCTTTACAGACACAGTCACAGCAGTGAGGCTGACGGCTACAACCAGTCTGATCCATGTCTTGAGGTCTGTTCAAGTGTTCAGGACATATAATATTCAACAGGATGTCTACTTTAAAGGACATATGCAGTGGTTTACCCCTAGATCCTTTACCACCTAATCGAGGAAGAGATACTAGCGTGCCTCATGCACCTATCCGGACCCCCAACCTTACAGCAGAGGAGGAGAGGGTGAGTATACACACTAAGAGCTTGTCGTGAAAGAGAATTGATTGAAACACTGTGTTCACTAACTTGCTGTAAATGCGTCTTTCCTGCAGTTGGCGCTGAGAAATGCTCTGCGTTATTTCCCTCCCTCCCATCACGAAACACTTGCACCCGAATTTGCCCAGGAGCTGCGGCAGTACGGACACATTTACATGTATCGCTTCTGCCCCACATTACGCATGAGGTGAGGCAACCTGATAGTGAGATCTGCAGCCATATTAATCTGATAAATATTGGCTGGCGTTCTTTAAAACTGTATATATATGCAATAAAATGTAGATTTGTGCATGCACACAGACACACTGCCAGCATTCACTGGACCTCTGCCAGTCCAAAGGCCTCAGATAAACATTTCAGTAATTGTACTACAAATTATTTTCCTTCTTGTCTTTCCTCAGAGCATACCCCATAGATCAGTACCCATGTCGCACTCGACAAGCAGCCTCTCTCATGCTAATGATCATGAACAACCTGGACCCAGCAGTTGCTCAGGTGAATTTCCCGGGTTAATTTAGTAAAGCTATGTTTTGTAAATCCACATGACTTCATGGTTTTTATCCTTCAGTTTCCCCAGGAACTTGTGACCTATGGAGGGAACGGACAGGTGTTCAGTAACTGGGCTCAGGTAGGCTCCAGTTAAGATTATTATGTTTTATGATAGGTGTGTATGCGAACCACACAATAGATGAATACCGCTGGTTTGTGTTTGTGTGTTTATGTGAGTGCAGTTCCTCCTGGTGATGCATTACCTAAGTCAGATGACAGAGGAACAAACTCTGGTCATGTACAGCGGTCATCCCATGGGCCTGTTCCCCAGCCTCCCTTCATCACCCCGTGCCATCATCACCAATGGCATGGTAACTGCAGAACACACACTACAAATAAATGAATAAAGCCGTATTTTCAGCCCATGCATCTCAGTGCACTGATGTATTCACCACTTCTTTTTTTTTCTTGCATCACTCAGGTTATTCCTAATTATTCCTCTAGAGAGCAGTATGAAAAGATGTTTGCCCTTGGTGTTTCAATGTGAGTTTTTAAATGAGTTGGTTTCTCCATTATTTGTAATTAGAGTAATTTGACAATTTACAAAACATGTTGCCATATTAAGCCTATTATGCAGAAGCTTGTGTAACCTCCTTTTGTTGTTACAGGTATGGTCAAATGACGGCAGGCAGCTACTGCTACATTGGCCCTCAAGGAATTGTTCATGGCACTATGGTTTGTAAAAACTAAATGAAAGCTCACACAGCACCCAGTATTTCTACTTGCAAAATGTGCTTTACTTCAAATGAGTGCTTCCCAACCAGGGAACCTGGACCCTCTTTGAGCATAAACCTGTCACAAGATGCAATATTCTTTGTGTTTTTCTGTGTAGCTGACTGTGCTGAATGCTGGTCGGAGGTACCTGGGATCCGGTGACTTGAGGGGCCGGGTATTTGTGACCTCTGGCCTGGGGGGCATGAGTGGAGCTCAGGCCAAAGCTGCAGTCATTGCTGGCTGTGTTGGTGTCATTGCAGAGGTCAGCTAGCAATCCGTTCATTTCGTTTTAATCCTCGCTGACGGGACTTTGTGGATGTGATTGTGGGGATTTTTTTCTGTGTAGGTCGACGAGGCTCCTCTTAGAAAGAGGCATGATCAGGGCTGGCTGATGGAGGTCACCAGCAGCATGGAGCACTGCATTAAACGTATCAGGTAACAGAGAGGAAAAGATCATTCATTAACTAAAAGTTTCCCAGTGTCCAGACCTTTGTTTCGATTAAGCTAACAACCAAAACACTTCAGAGCTAAATGCAAAAACTGAACCCTTTAATGTTGATACATGTGTGAAATGTGTAACTAGCATTTTTTTTTACTGCCGTTGGTCAAGCTGGAGCGAATTTGAACAGTTTGTAATAATTTGTTGTTAAATTGCATCTATATAGGCACAGTACAATATTTCACTATTTTCATTTTGAAGAGTTGTAGTGTAAAATGATGTAAAATGGAAATACCAAACTAAAGTACAATACTTACCATCTTAATATTGTTCCAAATAATAGAGAATACTACAGTTTAATACTAACTCCTACAACAGAGCTTCTCTACTATGACATACAGCAATTTTCATGTATTGATTATTTTGTGTCTTGCAGAGAAGCGAAGAACTCCAAGACTGCCCTCAGTCTCGGTTACCATGGCAACGTCGTGGACTTGTGGTGAGTGAGATGTAAAAACTTTCTGTCGTATACAGATCAGGTTTGCAGCAAAAAAAAAAAAAAAAAAAAAAAACCCACCCTTCAGTTTCACCGTCCTGAAAGTTTTGTTCCCTCTTTCTAACTTCTCTTACCAGGGAGAGGCTGGCGTTGGAGTATGAGAGGACTGGGGAGCTCCTGGTGGATCTGGGATCAGACCAAACATCTCTTCACAACCCATACAACGGAGGCTATTACCCAGTCCAGCTCAGCTTTCGCCAAGCGAACCAGCTCATGTCAACAGATTCTAACCGTTTCTGTGGCATGGTCCAAGAAAGGTTACGTGATAATACTTTGTTTTCTGCAATATACTGGTCTAATAAGCTGAAAGATATAGTTAACTCAATGATAGTTTTATGTACTTTACAGCCTCCGAAGACACATAAAGGCCATTAACAAGCTCTCTGATGCAGGTATGTTCTTCTGGGACTATGGCAATGCTTTTCTCCTGGAGGCCAAGAGAGCTGGTAAGTCATTTAGCACACAAACAAACAGGCAATTATCATTCAGTCAGTTTTCCAGCAATAACGAGACGTGTGTGTATTGTTTTATAGGAGCAGACGTAGACAAATTTGGTGGAGGAGCAACAGAATTTCGATATCCTTCTTATGTCCAGCACATCATGGGGTGAGACATTTTCTTATCACTTGAATCTAACATCAATCTTGTGATGGAAGTTTATCATACTTTCCTTTAATAATTAAAACATTGTACATGTAGAGTGTGAAAATATATATATTTCTGAACTTGGAAATAAAATTGAAGATGATAATGTTAAAGTCAAACAAGTCCAGAAACTTGGAGAATAAATAAAAGCTGGTAAGTGGATATTGACATGAAATGATTTTGTCAAACTGTAGGTCTAATAATCTAATCTAATCTAATACAGATGGAACAATAAACTTTCACTACCCCATCTTTTTTGTTTATTGTTGTTGTTAAATAATTTATTTTGCCTTTGCCACAGGGACATTTTCTCATTGGGATTTGGCCCATTTCGCTGGGTGTGCACATCTGGTGACCCCCAGGATCTCGCTGTGACGGACGACATCGCTGCTGCAGTTCTGGAGGAAATTGGTGCCAGTGTGTCTGATCGTATCAGACAACAGTACAATGACAACATCCGCTGGATCAGAGAGGCTGGAAAACATAAAATGGTCAGAAACCTCACGAACGATGCAAATCACACTGACTAAAAATATAAATAGGTATATAAATAAGGATTTCTTCTGTGTATTTTCTTTGTGTAGGTTGTCGGATCCCAGGCCAGAATCCTCTACTCTGACCAGAAAGGAAGAGTCTGCATTGCTTTGGCGATAAACAAGGCTATTGCAGAGGGAAGAGTTTCAGTAAGAGAGAACATGAATTTCATGTCTGCTGCAGACTGTGTGGGATCACAATGGATAATCAATGCTGTCTTTTGTTGTCTCTCTTGCTCAGGCTCCTGTGGTTATTAGCAGAGACCATCATGATGTTAGTGGCACAGACAGCCCCTTCAGAGAGACCTCTAATGTCTACGATGGGTCTGCCTTTTGTGCAGGTATGTGCTGTTCATTAGGGCTATGCACAACTACGTGTATGTATGTTAGCTCTCAAAGAATCTGTTTCTAATTACTACTAACTATAGTCAAATTACCTGTGATTGATGTTTTCGGCATTGCCCTCCAAGTTTTAACTGTGCATGTAAGTGAAAGTGGCAGTTTTCCCTCTTACAGATATGGCAGTTCAGAACTTTGTCGGTGATGCATTCAGGGGCGCCACATGGGTGTCCCTGCACAATGGTGGTGGGGTCGGCTGGTAAGTTTGGCTAAATATATGGTAAATAGTGGTTTATTGAATTAAAACAAAGTTGAGTGATTGTGTTTTTATGTGTGACCCATAGGGGCGAGGTCATTAACGGAGGGTTTGGTTTGCTTTTGGACGGCTCAGCGGAGGCAGCAAAGCGTGCCAATATCATGCTCAACTGGGACGTCTCCAATGGGGTGAGACTGTAAAAGGGAGAACGGCATGATTTGTTCCAGTCTCACTCATCATTTACAGTGTGTTCAGGTTGCAGATATTTGCTGACTGCCACTAATCCTTGTGTTACTGCATGCTGCAGGTGGCTCGTCGCTGCTGGTCTGGAAACTCCAACGCCTATGAGACCATACAGCGCACCATGGAGGAGCACAGGCTGCTGCGTGTCACCATGCCCTTTCCCGTCCAGGATGACCAAGTGCTGGACCGTGCCCTGCAGGGATAGCCAGCATTTTAGCATAGGCTAACAACCAGCTGCTGCCACACAGCAGAGGAAACCTTCAGCTGTAATCACTTCACCAGAGGCCTGCAACATATTTTACCAGAAATACTGTAGTAGATAAATCACTGTCATCGTTGTAGCATCAATACACTGAATGGAAATACAATATCACTGTGTTTTAATAATTTATTATGCAGGAATATATTGTTTAGTTTTTGTGCTGACAGTTAAAGTGAAAGCATGAGTCATTTGTAGGCTTTTAATCTATGAAACCTATGAGCCAATCAAAGTGAAAATGCAGGTTAATGGTTACAAACCTTTTTTTAATTAATTAATTTTTTGTTTGTCTTATATTTTATAAAAAATACATATATGGTTGTTTCTATCAGTCAATGAATGGTCTACATTAACAGGTTGAATTCAGTCTGCACATGTGTCTGGTCACTTTTTAATTATCAACAATCACTTTGCCAAGCAGCCAGTTCACTGAGACGATTCTCCAGTATTCATGTGTTAAGAATGAAAAAGCAGGTAGACCACACATCATCATCTTTAGCTCTTCAGCCCTGCACATAGACTATGTACGCAAAACGTTGATTTCGGATCATAACTTGAGGTGTTTTGCTCTCCTCGCCGGGACTCAGCCGTGCGTCTTTACGCGTGGTGGTTCCTTTAAGAAAACAATGAATGGTGAATGAATTTGAGCTGCTCCGCGCTGACGTAAGGGAGTTGGAGAGGTTGATGCACCCGCAGGAAGAGGCTGAGAATCGTGATGAGAACCAGGCTCGGGTAGTGGATTTTCCGAGCAATTTTTCTTTTCCTCTCACACATTTATTGTGTGTTATTATCCAAACATTTAAATCCAGGGTTGAGTTGGAGTGTGTCGACGTTCTTTATGACAGTGTCTCCTGCGATTGGAGACCTCCGCCCTTTTCTGCAAGCCCAGAAGGTCTGACAGATTTGGAAAACCGAATTTTTCTGGTTCACTTTTCAAAGTTTGGCGAGATGTTTTTTCGCAGTGTGCCAACGTCCTCTGGACACAAGCGGATTAACTAGAATGACAGCGGGTTTCTTCTGTGGCAGAGACTGGTGACATTTGCCCGGCACCACTGTCGGCTACTTACAGAAAAAAAAAAAAAAGCATCATAACCAGGAGGAGCTGTCGGGAAACCAAATGAGTGCGCAGCAAGGAACGACGCACCACAGTGACTGCAACAGTCTGGGGAGCAGCTTGAGCAGCGGCCTCACTGACCTGCAGCCACCCGCTTACTCTAAAGTGGAGTTCAAGAGACATGCAGTGACAGATGAGTACAAAATCACAGCTCAGGTTCTCGGCCTGGGGATCAATGGCAAAGTGCTGGAATGCTACTGCAAGAAGACAGGAAAGAAATGTGCCCTGAAGGTGTGTGTGTGTGTGTGTGTTTTCTCTATTGGGTTCTCTGTAAAGTCAGAAACCTCTAATTATCCATCTTTCCTCAGCCTCTGTGTTCCTTAAAGAAGCCTTATACTGCGCAGAAATTAGGATAAAATGATGTAGGACTGATTATATAATATGATACAGATGAAATATCCCTTCAGCCTTGAATGGATGGACCAGTGATGTGAAAGCCAGTGTAGGTACTGAGCTCCACAGACAGTGGACGTGTCTGACAGACAGTGATATGCCGTCTGGGCTGCTTCCACACAGTTTCCACTGTGATGTAATGATTGTTGAGTGGACAGTAGTCGCTCTGTTAATAATTCACATCATTTACATAAGCATTTGTGCCTGGGACTTTCAACAAAGGGAGAAATCAGTATTCTCACTACTCATTAGGGATTTCTTTATTACATATTCATAGTGTGTGTGCGAGGGATTTAGAGCCAGTCAATAAACCACAGACTGTGGGGTTGCAGCAAAGCCTTAGGAAATACAAACACGTTCCCCACATGTTTTAAAATATGGAATATGTTTGGCAGGAAGCCACAATCAAAAATGTATGAAATCTAAAATGGAGCTACAGTTCTGTCTGTGTAAGCAATCATGTCTTCAGTAGTGCTGTGATTTGTCCGTAGAAGCTTTGGAGGAAAGCCTTTACAAACATTTATGTCTGAGCCTTCTTCCTCCTCCAGTGTCAAAATGCATTTTAATGTCAACAAAGATTTGGGCTCAGGTCTGTTAAAAAGAATTTCCTCCCCTCACGTCTGTCTCTAAAGATAAAGTACAGTATGTTGACAATGTGGTCTGTGTGTGTAGTCACGCTCCGTGTTCTCAGTAGAACTTAGTCTTGCTGTTATGCTCTATTGTGACTGTGTGTGTTGAGCAGATTCTGTATGATACTCCTAAAGCCAGACGGGAGATTGAGCTGCACTGGAGAGTGTCCGGAGGTCCCCACATCGTCGGGATACTCAGCCTGTATGAGAACATGCACCATGGGAAGAAATGTCTCCTCATTATAATGGAGTGGTGAGCATTACCAACACTGTGTTATTAGTCGTCTACATATTTTAGGACTGTAATCTGTGCAAATTAGAGGACTGAAGGAAGTCATCCTGATGATTTTTAATCCAGCTGGTATCTGCCATAAAAATGCATCTGAAATAGATTTTGAGTGACTGAAGGGGATCGGAATTTAGTTTTGTACTTTATATTTGATTCTGAACTTATAAGGGGAAAATCTGTCTAGGAAAAGCCCAAACTAGTTTTTATGTTCATATTAATAGTCTTGCAATCCTGTACAGTGACTATAGACTGTCTATAAACTTTACATCCTATTTGTACCTTGTCCTTAGGTTAATTTTTAATTGAACTGAAACATTTTCCAACAGAATGAGCTACAGAGGATTTGCAGTAATGGCTTTATAACAAATGTGAATAAATGCACTTCTCCCTTAAAGGTCTGGATACCACTGTACTTTCGGTTGTGTTCATACCTGTATTAGACCTGTGTACTTGAAACTGGACACCACAAAGGACATTGTAATACTGAGCATGGACAAGGCGTGTTTTACACATTAGACGCATAGCTGTGCGTTCATTTAGACATGGAGGATGTAAGGCAAAACCAAACTTTGAACTCATGTAGTAAGTTACTAATTCAGTGAAATCAAGTCGTAACTTTTATCTGTGATTTACATCTTGAGCAGATATATGTACGACAGTCAGTACTGTCCACAGCAGATGTACGATCTTTGTGAATCGCATTTTCGGGTGGATCTTCCCACTGTATTCTGAGTGTGTTTTGGCTGAAAAGACTGGACTGATCTGAGCAGGAATTAGTGAGGCACAATGGTCGGCTTTGTTATAAAATCATGGCTGTGATGGTGAAATGTGGTCATTTGCCAACAGTCCCCTCACTGCCCCAGTTTTCATCTCTTTGTTAATTTTGACTCAGCATGGAAGGAGGGGAGTTATTCAGTCGCATTCAGGCCAGAGGTGACCAGGCCTTCACAGAGAGAGGTAAGCTGAGGCAGTTTAAGTCTGTTGTTTCAGTCCCTGTATGATTTCCTGCACTGAGTCTGTTGCTCATTGTCGTCTTTGACCATCAGAGGCATCAGAGATCATGCATGACATAGGCATGGCCATCGAGTATCTCCACCACATGGACATCGCTCACAGAGATATAAAGGTACAGCTGCAGTCACAATAAGACTTCACAGGAGAAAAGGAAGAATACATTAATAGTTAAAACAGAGTTTTATATCTTTAAATGTCTTCTTTCTTACTTAAACAACAGCCTGAAAACCTGCTCTACACCACCAAGGAGAGCAATGCCACACTAAAACTGACTGACTTTGGCTTTGCGAAGGAGACAACACTGTTCAACTCGCTCCAAACTCCCTGTTATACTCCATATTATGTTGGTGAGTATTTGCTGTCATACAGAGTTTGCACCACATTGCATTGGTACCATTATTGTGCTATTACAGTTTGTGGATATGGTTACTGTCATTCACTTTCATTTTGTCTGTGTGTGTCTATATATTAATCTTTGGCGACAGTGTGTCTTCCACATCATTGTGTTGCTTTTTCTGTATCTATTTGTGCATTCAGCACCAGAAGTGCTTGGGCCAGAGAAATATGACAAGTCGTGTGACATGTGGTCTCTGGGCGTGATCATGTATATTCTGTGAGTATGATGTGTGTCTTTTTACTGTTTGCTATGATTTAAATGTTTCTAGCTATTCTGGTGTACTGTATATTTATATAAAGATACCAAAGTAACATTGTTTTATCTCTGTGTTTTCTAGTCTTT